>NC_092524.1:66258162-66922051 GCF_037038585.1 Patagioenas fasciata | reverse complement strand
CGTCCCTCTTTTTTACACCAGTTTGTTTCCGTCACATTGCTTTCTGCATTCAGTTACTACAGCTTTATCATGGGACCGAAAGCTCTGAGCTAAAATCATCATCCAGTTACGCAAGTCACTGTACAAACACCCAGCAAGAGGAAAGCTGCTCCAAAAACCTCCACGGCAGGACAAGGGGTGAGGGGAGAGATGGGGATCAGCAGTTGTGCTCAGGGTCACCAGATAGGAGCCTTGGCCACCTGCTGATGAGCATTTTCTTCTCTTGGACACCCCATGCTCTCTGTTGCATCTCTTGGGAGGTCTTGCGCCTACACAGAGCCTGGCAGGGCACAGGTACAGGGTTGGACGTAGTGGTAGGTTCACTCAAGCAGGAGCTGGAGCATCTCACTCATTGAGACACAGAGCCCTGTGCTGCAGTGGGGGGACCACCCTGGTTAATCTCCCCCATCTGCTTCCAGGGGCAAGTGCTCTGCTTTGGGGTCACAGCTTGCCATGCTAGATGCCTGAATTCCTTTTTTTCTGTCTTGTGTGGCTCAAGCCCACCTCTGAGGATGCTTCGGAAAGGGGAAGACATCATTCAAAGCTGGGGCCAGGAGATGTACCAGACCCTCCTTTGGGGTAAATCAGCTTGTATGTGCAGCCTCGAAAATGCTAGATCAGTCTATGCTGGCTAGAAACCTGACCAAGGGCTTTTTACTACAGCTCTTGAAAGGGTTTTAAAAGCTTTTCACATTCACTTTCTCCTTCTAAATGCCTTGGTCTGCAACTTATACCATCAAGAGCCATTTTCCCAAGATGGGCTGGGTGCAAGAAGCATGACTTGACTTCGAGAGCTATCTCTCTCTGCCCATTGTGTTTGATATGAAAACATCCCAAACACGAGCCTCTGGTCTCCCCATAGCACCATCAAGTGGGTGAGAAATGAGACATCAGGTTGTGACCCTGATGGGACCCTCTCTGTTTAAATAAACAGTCCAGGTTTCATGTAATATTATACTCCATCATGAGCCCTGGAACAATAACAGTGTGGGAACCGTTCACGTGACTTCTCTGGGATATATCAACAAACAGAAGGAGTGGTGAGCATCGGTGGCTAGTGCTGCAGGTTCGGTGGGAGGTGTTCTCAGTTTGCCACCAGATGAGCAAAACAGCTTTCCAGGGCCACCACTTGTAAAGCACAAAATAAAAAAGCTTGAGATGGAAGTTTTTTTGGCCCAAGTTCTAAGAAAAAGTACACATGAATCACAGAATCACAGAACGTTAGGGATTGGAAGGGACCTGGAAAGCTCATCCAGCGCAATCCCCCCATGGAGCAGGAACACCCAGCTGAGGTTCCACAGGAAGGTGTCCAGGCGGGTTTGAATGGCTGCACAGAAGGAGACTCCACAGCCTCCCTGGGCAGCCTGGGCCAGGTTCTGGCACCCTCACCATGAAGAAGTTTCTTCTCAAATTTAAGTGGAACCTTTTGTGTTCCAGTTTGTCCCCATTACCCGTTGTCCTATCATTGGTTGTCATCGAGAAGAGCCTGGCTCCATCCTCCTGACACTCACCCTTTAGATATCTGTAAACATTAATGATGCTGCTGGCCACACAAGCTGGCAAGCTGCAGGCTGGGAAGCCTTAACCACGTCCCTCTCTGGGCATGCTGGGTGCCTCTTGGCTCCACATCACCAGGGCAGCTCCACATCCATCATGAACATGGTTTCCAAGTGCAGATAGGTAAAAAGGTCAAATATTTATTCGTGGCAATGGAAGAAGTCACCTCCCCAAATGCCTTTCTGAGCAATCTCCTTTTGCACCACTGAACTTGTGACACAGTCTCCTGCCCAGGTTTGTTTTCTTTCCACAGGGGAGCTGGTTTTGGTCCATTATCTGCAGTGAGAGGCTGCTGCCATGAGCTACAGGTGATGGAAACAAAACTTTAAAAAAAATCCGTGGAGGTCGGAGGTGTTGTGAAAACACAGTCTGTGTAGAGGCCATGGGAGCTCATCCTGATAAAATCACCAAAGCAGAGGTTTTTCTCCTCTCTGTCATAGTTCTGGAGTATGTGCCATTTTTCTCACACTGGCTACTTCTACACCGAAAAAGTCATGGGATTTTGAGCTTAGTCTTCCTTGGTAAATTCCCCATCAGATAATGACTAAAATAACGATTCCCCACCCTGTCCCCTCCCTTCCCCTTGTGGGTGTGGTGAGGGAGCAGTCAAAACCTTTCATTTCCACTCAAGAAGGTGTAAGGAGGAGCTTTGGCTTGTGGTAAAAGCTGTCCCCGCTTGACTTGGCTGTTGGAGGTATCTGGCCCTTGGGCCTGAGGAGGTTCAAGGAGATCAAATGGGATCATGCCCAAGTCTCTCCCTTGGGTGGTGCTGGCCACACAAGCTGGCAAGCTGCAGGCTGGGAAGCCTTCACCACATCCCTCTCTGGGCATGCTGAGTGCCTCTTGGCTCCACATCACCGGGGCAGCTCCACATCCATCAGCATTTCACCAGCACCCGTCTCACTGCAGCACACAGTAGGCTTTGGGCCATGTTCAAACCATTCACTGCAGCCCCAGTGAGAGATTTAGGCACTTGGACTCACAAATGACCCAAGATCCTCCCACCGTTCCCTGTGAATGATGTGTCCCATACCCTTGTTGCTCTTGCATCTCGAGTGCCCCCATCTTTTGTGGACCCAAAGCCCAGACAGTGCTGCAGTGCCGCGGGGAGCCTGGGGGACCTGCCTGGCTTACAGACCTCATTCCTAATTACACGTTATGGTAGGTTGTGTTCACTGGTGCCTTTGCTCAGCTTGTGGTTGTTCCTTGTGTTTGCACAGTTGCAGATTATGTGAAGAACCATTTGCTTGTCTTGTATTGATTCAGGTCCAGTTTTCAAGGCTCTTGCTGCACACAACAAACAAAAAGGTTAAATGTGTGTTAAGGAAAACAGAGGTGAGCTGATGCCTGAGACATCCAGGGATGCCTGTCGCTCCACAAAATACAAGGGGCGGATGAGTCAGTTGTGGAGGTCCACCTGACCCATCTCTCAGGGTGCGGAGGGGCAGCAAAGGTAGCGTTTCACACTGTCTAACATCTACGATTCACTTTTACTGTCCACTGATTTTGTAGGACCTGGTGTAGCCCAATTCCTCATGTCCTCATACCCCCGGAAATATGGCCTTTACACTCTTCCACCCCACAGAGAAGGTGATGGGAAAGAGGGTGTGTAGCTTCCCAGTCAGCCTTTCAAATGGCGATCATGGCCAAGCTGTCACAACCCTCTCTCTCTCTTTGCAAATTGTAGCTCATTTGGTCTCCTGCCAAACACAACCAGCTGATACGAGGTTCCCCTTCCACCTAAACCCAAAATCCCAACTAAAAAATATCCTTCCTTATGTCAATGCCATCAACTGCAGGCTCTCTGCCTCCAGAGCTCCTCAAGTAGCTTTCCCATTGCCACAGGACAAGTAAAGTGAGGGCAGAAATTGGAGAAAGCTCTCAAGTCACTGGTCCATCCTGAAAGCAAATGGCACACGTTAAGCCTCCTTTCAGGAGGTTTTTCTATTACTTTCTGTTGGCGGTTGGAACCATGTAGCACACAAGAGCCATGGTTGGGGCAGGATATGAAAGGGCAGGAGTTGTTTGCTTTACACTACGTGTCAGCAATCATGTCTCCCTTCTACAAAGTCACCCTTCAGCCCAGACAGATAGACCCACCATGCCCATGGTTTTTTGTTTTAGAGTGACTCAGGTATCACAGAGGACTCCAGTTTTTAAGAAACAGGTGACACTTTATCTTAGCAATTTGACAACAGAGCAAATCAACAATAAGGGCAAATTTTCTGCTTCTGCAAGTGCATACAGAGGTTGCGGTCATGGCCAGAGTGACCACCCCTGCCCAGGAACTCTCCCTTTTCATCATTGCACAGCAGCATTAGTAGTGAATTTTGGTGGCCTGCAGCTCCGCCAGAAGAACCAGGGGGAAGTAAATGGTTCAGGAGGTACAAACTTCTTAGGGACACCCTGGCCGGAGGAAAGCCAATGAAAATAATGACTCACTTGACCCCTCACAAGAAAGACAGCACCCAAAGTTTTCCACACAGTGTTCAAAAACACCACGCACTGGCCTCAAATCATGTTGGCCATGCCAAACTCCCACCTGTTTATGTGGAAAACTTTATGCACCCAAAGCATGAAGTTTTTCAGCATAATATGTTGTGTGGATCAAGGTTTCCATGTGTTATAGTGCTGTCAAAAAATGGTGTCTTAGCCAACACAGGACGATATGATGAGGGCACAGAAAGTTTGAGTCTCTGGGAACTCAGTTGCAGAGGCTCTCCTGTTCCTCAGACACTCAGAGACCTCTCGCCTCCTCTCCTTTTGTACACAAAGGAGCTGCAGATTCAAGCCAGCTCCGGAAGATGAAAGAAAAACCCCACTTTTGTACTGCTTTGCAGCTGTGCCCTGTGGGAGAACTTCGACAGGTTCAATGTTCAATTGGTTCAACTTTCCAGCTGAAATGGAGACTATCATGAGTACGAAACTTGACACGTGACAAAACAGAGAGTTGACCTAGGCAAAATAGTGCAATATATAGGATCTAAAAGCAGAAGAGCAGGCGATTAAAGAGCCTGGTTAGGCAAGAAGGTATGTGGACTCTGCACAATGCGTTTTGTGTCAAAGCGTGAAACGCAAACATCCTCTCTGAGGAGAACTGCCCTTGTCCAGGAGCAATGTCAGGGCTTGTGCCGACTGGCTTTAAGCTAGGATGAGAGGCTTTTCTGAAGAAACTGAGAAAACTACCTGAGCAAAGGCAACAGCATTCCCAGATGCTCTGAAACCCATGAACATGACGCAACCTCCCAGCCAGCTCTTGGGCAAGGCCATTGGGTGTCCTGATCCCAAACTTCAGTCTTCCTTGCTGCCATTTGGACACCTGCCCTCTGAAACCACAGAGCATTTCCTTCCTCTTACTGGCAGCCTTTTGTATATTTTTCCTTCAGCCACAGAACTGCAGAACTGTTCAAGCTGGGAGGGGCTCAGCAGGTCTGCAGTTTAAACAGGGCCAGCACTGAAGTCAGATCAGTTTGCTCAGGGCTTTTCCAGTCACATGTAGAAAACCTTCAGGGTTTCTCTCTCCAAACTCCTGACTGGTGTTAAATCCCCCCGTGAACTTTCTCTTGCCAGGCTGAACAAGACCTGATCCCTCTGCATCTCCCTGTAGGACATGCTCCAGTCCATCTTGGTGGCCATCTACTAATCTCAGCCCAGTTTATCAGCATTTCACTTGTACTGGGGACCCAAACCTACACACTGTATCCCAGCTGAGGTTTAATGAGTGCCCGCTAAATGGGAATAATCACAACCTCTCATCTACTTGCCATGCTTCTATTGTACAGTTCTTCTCTTTTTTCTTGTCACAATTTGCCACGGGTTCCTCAGCAAGCAGTTAGAGGAGCTCCAGTCTCAAACAATTTCCAATAGTAGAATGCAGCTGCATTTCTCAAACCCAGAGCAAGAAATGATCAAATAGTAGTAATAAAGAAATGATGCTGTTTGACTGAAAAATACATGGCCCAATTACTACAAATTCTGGAGATGAGAAACCATGCTGCGAAAGGCTGGGTGTCCTGGGGACAGTCACACCAAAGCAATGCATTTCTTCTTTGAGACATTCTGTTCTTGGAGATTATTGCGTTGAACTCTAAGTTGATAGAGGTCCTGGGACCAGAGCAGTGAGTGACAGCTTTGTTAAGCTGTGATTGATGACTTTGCTACCAAATTCTGATTAATGTTTCCTTCCAAACCCTCCTTGCCCTTGCAATATGCTGTCCATTAGCCCCTGCCAATATCTGCCTACAATAACCTTCTTGCTGTGGTAGGAGTTGTGTGTGATTATAGTTATCTAAATGTGTGAATAATTGGGAGGTTATGCCATATTACATGCTTCATCAAGTTCTCTATTCAAGTCTCAGGGAACCATTTGAAGTTCAACACTATGTCTCAATTATGCTTGAATTTCTGGCAGGGGAAAAAAAAAAGTCACATTAACGAAGTTGTCAAAAACACATTCTGCTTTAAATTTCCTGGGACAATTGGACAATGAAACTTGCTCACACAGTGAAGAGCTGCCTTCTCTTCGCACTATTAACAGGCTCTTGAATTTGTTGAATTTCTTTCTTTCAAGATCTGAAACTAGATCTTGATAAAAAGTAGTTGCACAGTAAATGAATAAGCTCTGTAAACAATAAATTCAGTGCTGAAACATTTATCTCCAGACAGTCGGTATGGAAAGCAATACATTTCTGTTGGGATACATAATAAGTTTGCACTATGGTGATATTTGTAAATTATAGAAGGAGTAAAATAGGTGTGTTGTTGCAGCTTGAGTGCAAAATTCTCATTACTAAAAGTGAGACTTTATTCTTATGTGCACTTTGGACTGGGGACTCTGCCCCAGGCAGCTTTGCACTTTGGACTTTAATGGGGGACTATCCATATTCTGACAAATTCCTTCGAAATTTCAGGAGCAAATTGTTGCTGTAGAGTTATAGATGTCAGCAGCGACCACCATTATGGGCTCTCTGAGGTAGAGATGGCCTTCTAACAGGAAAGCCAGACCCCCAGCCAGTTTTTCTCTCAGTGATCACAGCCCTGTGCTCTGCCAGGACAAGAGAAACTGGAACCGGTGGAGGCTCAGTGTGAGCAAATACCAACTGAGAGGTGGTTGGAGAAGTCCAAGGGATGTCCAAGAAGAAGTAGGAAGGGTAGGAGGCAATAGCCTTTGCCTCTTGGACTTGTTCTGCCCTGATTTCCAGTGAAAGACTGGTTTGGGACCGGGAAGTCATCATTCAGCTTGTTGCAGTAGAGGTAGAAGACTCCATCAGACAAATCCCATTCTTTATGAGGTAACACAGGGCTGGAACATCAGTGGTGCCGAAGTAGGAGCGATGGGGAATGCTTTATGCTCTTGTCCTACATGTGCTGTGCGGGGCCACCAGCCACGGTATCTCCTCAGCTCACGGGTCTGGAGGGATGGCCGTGCAATACCAGCTCACACATGAGATGATGGCAGAGCCAGTCCTGAGTCTGCCCTGGGGCTTGCATCGAACAGCCATGCCACCAGGACTAGCATGACCAGGGTCATCTCCTTGCATCCTTGGTGCCATGCTCTCATGGTGGGACGGCAGGCTGCCAGGCTCGAAGGCAAAGTGGACAACTTCACAGTGTGTCAGAGCATGAAATCACCTTTGACAGGGACAGTAGCCACATGGGTAGTAGCTCTTCCCCACCTTCCCCCTCTTTGGGTCCTTCCTTTGCTTCCTTGGGGTGATTCCTGCTGCAGATCCCAAAGAAAACGTCCCGTCTCCAGCAAGGGGATGGCCATACTGCAGCCACACTGCTTCTTGCCATGCAGCAATGGTGGGAAAAACAAGGGAGCGAAAGGCTGCAGAAAAATCTTAGCAAGGTGAATGAGTGAAGACAGGCCAAGCGTATTTATCTTTCCTGAAATATTGCAAAATACATCCAGGCTTGGCCTACAGTGAGAGTAAAAGCAGTGAAGAAATCTAAAGTGTGCAGATGCATTGCATACCAGCACGGAAAAGTGACAGCAAGACAGGGCCAAAGCAGGCCAACCACACTCCCTAGGGAGTCTAGGAAGTAAGTGAATCAAAGAGGGCCTGGGGCCAAAACAGGCCAAAAAGGATCCCTCAGGAGTCCAGCAAATAAAATGAATCAAAGTGTGTTTGGGGCTGATACAGGCCAACCACAATCCCCCTGGAGTCCAGAAAATGAATTTAAGTGTTGTCTGGGCCAAGACAGGCTATTAAACTTTCCCCCACCACAGAACAAGTCAGCTGTGAGCTGAAGAAAGTGGGGCCATTCTGCCTTAATAAGGACAGGACCCCAAAGCACATGTCACAGCCTCCTGTCCATCCAGCTCCCCTTCTGAAGCGTGGTGCCCCAGGATGCATGGCTGGTGCTTTGAGCTAGACTGACCTCCTGGCCTGGACCCTCCCTCTGTAAATTCTCTTTAACTTTCCTCAGTCCCTTAATGAGCTTCTCTGCCATCTTACAGCTTCGCCCTGTAGGGCCAGCTGCAGATGTCTAGGACCAAGACTTGTCCTGGCATCTGTCTGCTTATGGCAGTCCATGCCTATGGCACTGTTGACCATGTTCACAGCAGTGCTGGCCATGTTCACAGAAGTGTTGGCCATGCTTGCAACTGTCTTGCCCACATTGATGTTGATGCTGGCCATGTTCGTAGCAAAGTTGATTTGTGAACCACGGTCTTTAAAGAGGAGCAGGAACAAGCTACTTCCAACTTTCTAGGCTGCCATAGGATCATAGAATAGTTTGTCTTGTAAGGAATGTACAAAGTTAATCTAGTCCAACGTCTGCCATGAGCAAGGACATCTACACTCAGCTCAGGTTGCTCAGAGCCCTGTCCAGCCTGGCCCGGGATGTCTCCAGGGATGGGGCATCCACCACCTCTCTGGGTAACCTATGCCAATGTTTCACCACCCTCTGTGTAAAAAATTTCTTCCTTCTATCTAGTCTGAATCTCCTCTCTTTTAGTTTAAAGCCATCACCCCTTGCTCTGTCACAACAGGCCTTGCTAAAAAGTCTGTCCCCATCTGTCTGGTGGGTCTGGGCCCATGGATTCTGGAAGAGAACGAGATGTTCTCAGAGAGAAGGGAGATGAGCGTTTCCATGGAGACTTGCTGGAGTACCCCACCAACAGTGGCTGATGGCCCTATCGTATCTCCTTCATTATATCTTTCTCTAGGTGTCCTGCATTTGGGCATCTCCAAATGAGGATTTCTTTTTTTTTTTTTTTTTTGGCAAACAGTTGAAACCACAAACCACGTGGGGCTTCAGCACCTTCTCTTGGAGTCTGTCACCGCTATCACTGAGGGGTCATGAAGGGAGTAAAACTAGCAACTGCTTCATTTTATTCATGAAGCAAATGGTGGGTAAATGGAGAATAAATCAGAGGAGGTACTGACAGTCTGCAGTCAGGCACAGGGATTTACTGCTGCAGAAGGTTTATTAATAGAGCTGTGGATATAGCAGCACTGTCTGTAAAGGGCTGTGGGATAATTTAATGACCAGCAAGGACAGAAAGCTGAGATAAGGATAACTGTAGCATCCATATTAGCAATGTTTCTTCTCTACGGTGTCTTAGCTCCCTCTGAAGAGCCAGGCAGAGATTAAGTAAATCATGGTTAGCCTCACCTTGGGTGTCCCTGTCTTCTGCCCCTCCATTAAGGTAAATTGCTATTTACCAGTGAGAAAAGTTGTAGATATCAGCACCCACCTGAGGACTGCAAGCAGTCAAGGGTCCCCTTAGGCAGAAGGGCAGAATGGGACCATGGAGGTCCACCAGGACAAGCACCTCAGCATGGTCTTCAGAGGGAGAGACACCACTAACATTATATTACAGCTCTGGAGGGTAAAGAGGGATGAATACTACCTGTCAATACCTGAAATGGGATTTTTAAGTTACTAAGTAAACTGATCTTAGTCACCCCTGAAAGCCATAAACATCTCAGGCAAGGTCATGAGGACTGTCCTATGAGATATCTGCTGCTAAAAATGCCACCATCACTCATGCTGCTTTTGGTGACCTCCAGTGCAAACAGGTTTATTTGCTTCATGACATGCTTTACCTTCTTAAAATGAACTGAGAACAACATTTGGCACCTTTGAGGTTTCTCTCAGCCTTTTAGCTTTGGGTCAAATTGCTACTGAAGAGGGGAATTTCTGTCATAGGAGGCAGAGATGGAGGCAGCGGCAGAAGTGGCCACTCTGTGTCCCAAACTAAGTTTATCAGTGTTTCTTTTCCTGATGGACACACTGAAGCAAAATACCCGAGTCATTCCTCTGCCTGTCTCTGTGATGCTGCAGTAAGTGAATTGACCTGGAGTTTATAACACAGACTGTTAAAATAAGGTTTTGGAATTAAACTGAATTTCCTGGATTAAAAACGCAAGCCCGCCCAATGCAGCAAAATCAATGCAAACTGCTTTTTATTTGGTTTAGTGGTGGATGCTCCCCAAAGTCTTCCCATGGAAAGTCAAAAACCATGTGTGTCTTATAATTAGATCTAAATGATTATGAAATTTTGGGAAACTGGTGTTTATGACACCTGCTGAGGTACACTTCCTCCTCCTACTGAGAGACGACAACGCAGGAAAAAGACCAAGCCTAACTTGTCTGACCTCCTCCTGACCTATGACAAAATCACTCAAGACAATTTAACTTGAAAAAGTGATGGGCTCCCAGTTGTTTGTTGAACTGAAGAAAATCCATTTGACTTCCAAGTACTAGTTTTCACTATTTTGCATCTTACTTAGGGGGAAAATTCTGAGGTTTTTTTTTGAAACCACAGGTGATATGACCCATTAAACCTGGGATTTAAGCATCGGTTTTATGCAGCAGATGGATAAACTATCAGTCACTTGCCTGTAGGTGGAAAAATCTTTGCTTAAGCCATTAATACTCCCTAGTGTAATACTACCTGTGTTAAGCAAAGGGAAATCTGTTTTCTTACTGCGATTCGATATTGGGAAATAACAGGAGGAGATAAGCTTTGTAACAGCACTGGAAATGTGACTATGGTAATAAACGAGACACGCAACAAAACCATCCTTGCTGCTCAGTCTACATTGGCATGAGTCTGGCTGCCCTGCTCTTCCACAAGTGATCTGGGGACAAGATGGTCTTGGGACAGGCTACAGGCAAAAGGAAGGGAAGAAGAAGAGCGTTGTGACTCATCCTGTGGGCTTCCACCATCCCTCCTGCCATTTCCACCATGCTCTGTGGAGGGATGCCCCAATTAACGCAGCAACAGCAATTAGGCAACTGTGGCTGGTTGTAGTTTTTGCGGAGCACCCGCCAGCTGTGGTAGTCTCATGTCACTATGGAGAACGCTGCTTTACAGCAGAAATTTTGTCCTTAGCTGCTCCTGTTCATTTCCGCACACTCTGAGCGTCCAGATCCAAGAGGGGGACGGCTTCCAAGGCGAGGAAGCACAGATGTTGGGAAATCCAGGAAGGAGGCTCATCTAAGTATTTAAATATGTAGCTGCTTAAGTGCATGTCTTACCCATGGAAACTTGTGCTTCAGATAGGCCCCATCCAACAGTCACTGAAGTCAATGAAAAGATGCCCCTAGAGTCAGATGAGGTTAAGCTGCACTTTGAGAAACAAACGTTTATGCTGCCTTGAAATGCATATACTTAAAAAGCCATAGCCCATCCATCCATCACATGGTCCTTGACTTCCACATTTCCCCCGAGTTACTGGTTTCCATGCTCCAAACACGTGCCTGTTTCAATGCTACTGGCTAATCTCACTGTTATTTGCTGGAAGGGATTCCTGTCTAGTCACTGAGGGAAGGTTGAGGGGAGTTGCGGGGGGGAGGGTGTTCAGCTTCTTATAGCTTTTTTTCTTGTGGTTATCCCTGAGTTGGTTCCCAAAGGGTCCCACATGGATGCAAACAACAAAAGTTGGCATGAATTATGATGATGATGAATTTGGCCAAGGTTTCAATCCTTCCCGCTGTATGAACGCAAGTGCAGTGCTGCCCTGGACATTTTATCTTCTGGAATGGTCATTTGTTATTTTCTGTCTTATTCTCAATTAAGAAATATAGAGCTCCTGTTTCTACTTCCAAGTCAAGGGCAGGGTAGGACACATAGCAATGTCTTTGTCATCTCTTGCTGCTTGACATATCTGTAGCAAAGACTGCAGAAGTCTGAGAAGAGCTTCCAAGAGCACCACGTAGTGATTATGAAACATAATATTGCCCACCAGTGTAACAAGCTCCTTGTTCAAACTGCAGAGAAGCCTTTTGCTGCTGGTAGCCCACAAGAAAGTGATTCCAGCATTGTACCTTTACAGGAAGAGAGAGATGGGTTTCCCAGCCTCCTGTGGGAGTTTGGCTGGTGGAAGCAGGACCAAACTTCTGAAGAATTCTTTCACCCACAGAGGACAGGTCTTTGGCACTCAAGGCGGCCCTGGTGTTCCTGGTGCTACTGTTGGAAAGGCCAGAGATTAACACCCATAATAGAATCCCATTGCCTGTGGAAGCGTTCCATTCATCCTTTCTTATGTGCCCACGTGGGTTCAAGCTTCTGCCCATCTCAGGCAGAATACCTCCCCAAGATACACCCCATCACCTCATGGCCAAGCCGACTGTCATTTTTGGGCCAAGGCATGGCTTTCTCATCTGTATGGAAACACATTTTATTTTGCCCCACCATTGAACCCCTAGTCTTTTGGATATCTTCCCAGCCTTTGTGGTCACTCAGTTACATAAAATTCTGACCCCAGGAGTAGCTAGTGCAGACACGTACTTGCACTAATGGATACGTATTTCCTAAAGCAGTGTGTATTTTTGCATTTCCTGTCTTTCCCTGTTTGTTTGTTTGTTTGTTTGTTTGTTTTGTTTTGTTTTGTTTTGTTTTGTTTTGTTTTGTTTTGTTTCGTTTTGTTTCAACTACGAAGGCCAAATCCACAACAGACACATTATAAATCAGACATGCGGAGCTCAGACCAGTTTGTCCCAGCTGAAGATCCTTGAGGGATCTAGGATCTCCATATCCTGGTTATGCAGGTCCTCAAAGTTCCTGACACAAGAACATTTTCCCAACTCTTTCTTGTGCAAGCCAGGTGAATTCCTGCTTTGTTTTCCCCAGTAATCCCTCTCCACCAGCTCTCTCTCCAACACAACAAGCTGTTTATAAGGTGAGATGGGGACTGTACCAAACACCCTGACTCTCTTCTCAGTGTGACTTCCACACTGTGCCTCTTGGAGACCTTTCCTGAAACAGCCTACAAGTGTGAACGGTCTTTTCTCTATTTCCCCCCTTTCCTCTTTTCTTCCTCTGCTCCTGTTTTCAATCATGGACTGCTCGGGCAGCGTAGTGGTCAGGCTTAAAGACTCGCTAGAACTGGATTCAAGATTTATGAGAACTAGATGTAACCAGGCCTCTCCCAGAGGTTTGGGAAGAACAGCTGGAGTCTGGCACTTTCCATCATGACAAGGACTATTAAAAGCTAAGAGTTGAACTGCAAAAGCAGGGGGAAAAAAAATGTTTAGGCTTAAAATGCAAAACAAGCGCCTGCAGTATCCAGGCTGTCTGCACAGGGGCCAATTCTGACAGCAAACGGATTTCACAGCTGCTGCTAACTTGGGCTTATTTTAGAAACCACTTTAGAAACAAGAGGTTAAAAGAGAAGAGGGAGGGAAGGGGGATTTCAGCATGAGGGCTGTCTGTGTGCGATCTCTGGATGCAAAGCCCTGACTGGAGTGCGCCGGCGGAGCGGTTCACGTCCTCCTGTGCTGTCTGGAGGATGTTTCGGCTGGGCCACCCCACCCAGCACTGATGTAATGCACCCCGAACGGCTGTGTTTGTCGAGATCACTAAGGCGTGCGTGTGTCCGGCCATCCCAAGCCAGGACGGCAAAGCTGCTCCGCCATGAGGAGGGAGGGGACGCCCACAATGCAGGGAAATTTGAAGACTCTGAGATCCTGCTTGCATGCCTCCAGCATTCCCACCTTGTCCTTGCCCACCATGATCTCCATCCTTATTGGGCCACAGAACCACAGAATATTTTGGGCTGGAAGGGACCTTCAAAGCTCATTCAGTGCCACCCATGCCATGAGCAGGGACATCTTCACCAGCTCAGGTTGCTCAGAGCCCCGTCCAGCCTGGCCTGGGATGTCTCCAGGGATGGTTCATCCACCACCTCTCTGGCCAACCTGGGCCAATGTTTCACCACCCTCAGTGTAAAAAATTTCTTCCTTTTATCTAGTCTGAATCTCCTCCCTTTTAGTTTAAAACCTTTATCCCTTCTCCTATAATTTCTCAATGTTTTTCCTCTTTAGTCCCTGCTCCATCCACGTGCAAGGAGCTAACATACCAAGGAGAAGCCTGATGGTTCCTAAGGAAGAGCTTGAGTTCATTTTAAAGCCACTGGTGTTGTAGGGACAGCAGACTCTTTCCATTGACTTCAGCAAGTTTTGAATAACTGCCCAATGGTTGGGAGGTTCAGTTACTGCTGTCACTTGGCTTGCAACCAGGAGTGGAATGCGGGACGTGGAAGGGAAACCAGAAACAGTGTCACTGTTGGAAAACTGTGAAGACCGCTGGCATCAAGTCTACTGGCCAGGTGGCTTGTGTCTTCACCGATGGAAAGGTGAGGGATGGTCAGCACAGCCAGGCTGGTCATGTTACTTTTTCCCTTCCTAATCAGCACAACACAGACTATCATTTCACACCTGAATTGCCCACCAACTCAGGTGTCGGTGTTTATTCATAGAGGATCCCATACTCCTGACTCCTGACCTAAATACCTACAGCTTGGTGGGATGATTCCATACCAGCATGCTAGCAAACAAGACAATTTGGATATGCCTGGATTTTTATCCACCTTTGATCAAGGCTACTCCATGCTGTAAAATAATACATTTCTAATTCACAAGGAAAAGAAACAATCTCCTTATATCAGCTTTGCCTGACCTGCTTTATAGTTTTATCTGACAAACAGCCACCAACAGTGCGACAACTCAGTATGGCCAAACTGAAGGGTTCTGTGTCTTCTTTTGCTCTGGGCGCTGTGTCCCCCATTCCACTGGGAAATCTGCAGTTCTGGCTAGCCAAGCAACCACCTCTATCCATTGGATTTTCTTCATGTCAAATCAAGTTTCAAAGCTCCCCATTAGCCCAGGGCAGCAGTCACAAAAAACCCAATGACTTCACAGGCTGACCTCAACGTCTGTCTAAGTATCCACACCTGGACATGCACATTGGTGGAGCAACTGCAATACTAATTGAGGCAACCCCACCACTACATTCTTGGACCCCTTTCCCCAAAATACAGGTACCATGAAGTCTTTAACAGATTTGTGCTCCTGTAGGTGGGGAAAGCTCTGATAGAGGGATGTGCTGCACAAAGATCGAGTGTTTTACATTTCCAAGCACTCACTTGCAATGCAGCACCCTTCACATCAGGCAACACACATCATTCCTTCTGTCTGCTGAGGACAATCCAAGCGGTGGTTTTTATTCTCATGCAGAGTCCCACATTCTGAGGTCCAAATCAGCTAAGCAGGCGGTGGTACATTTAGGGCTGTGTGTCCCCATCTCCACCTGTGCAGGACCTGACACCTGGCATGGCATACAGGTAGGTGGGGACATGAAGATCAAACCAAGTTCCAGTCAATAGCCAAGAAAACCAACCACAGGTTGTGTGAAACAAAGGAAACACACTGATGTGAAAAAGCATCAAAATGGTCCAAGAACAGCCATGATGCCAACCTCAGAAGATTTTCCAGATTTCTTGGATAAGAAGAAATTTGTGGTGATTTGCTTTGGTGTCAGAAGCAGCTGGTAGCAAGAGAAATGTCCTAGTCCCTAGTTACTTCTCACATTGCTTGAAGCTCCACAGGCCTGGGCAGAAGCCCACTACCTCCCTCCAGCTTGCACAAGAAAATGCAGCCAAGATGCTACTTAAAAGGTAGCAGGAATTCAAAAGCGAAAAATAAATGGCCCAGAAATCACAGCTCCCAACCCTATCCTAAAAAAACAGGGATAGTTGCACCCTCAACTATCAAGACACCCTCAAACAGGGGTTGCATGGCGAAAGAAAGGGAATTCAGCCTTCATGTGGCGAACAAATTAAAAAGACAAATAAAAGTGCCAGTCTCTAATGAGCTTGAAGACTGATTTCCAGATGGTCTCAACTGAAGCCAGGTTGGCTTGGGAAAGTCCTGTGTACTGGGGAACAAAAGGTCTTTTGAGCACAAAGGCACCCATTTGACCCAGCAAATGTCCAGACAGGGTGGTGGCACAGGCTGGTCATGGTGGTGGCACAGCAGCCTCTCAGCAGAGAGGTTGTTTGGGATCCACACCTGGCAGCACAGACTAGTCCAAGACAAGGTTTCTCCTCGCCCTAAATTAAGCTGAACTTGTTCTGGTTGGTCTGCCCAGGAAAGGTATGTCTGGTGACAGCCACTTTCTCACCTGTCAAGAAAACATCAGTTTAAGAATTTAAATTCCATGCCTTTAATTGCTCCCATCATAGTGATACTGGTCCCAGAGATGGTAAGACTGTGACAGCATCTCCTGAAACAGAAAGAGAAAAATACACAATATAAGTATTTCTGAGATGTACCTTTTTCCTTTAAGGAATATCCCTGGTCTTGGAGATTCTGCAATACCATTTCAACATAGCTTTGAAGGGAATCTAAAATACGGCATAGTCCAGTAAACAATGGGAACACAATTATTATCAACACTTTTCTAAAAATATTTGTTGCTGGTTTTTTTTTGGGGGGGAGAGGGGACATTAAACTATCAGCATCTTTTCTTCGATTTTCCATTTTTTCTTAGCAACTGAAGAGTTTTGGCTGCACACAACTTTGAGTAAGGAGATAGGATGTGATTCGTAAAACATGACATTGCAAAAAGGTGACCTTTTTCTGCTCTGAGTTTTCAGTTTGGGAAAATGTCTTGGGAAAAATTACAGCCCAAACCAGCTCTAAACAGACTGTGCCCTAATGCTACAACATGCAGGCAACAACCTTGATTAGAAACCTTGATGTATTTATTATTTCTCCTGTTCTTTGAGACTGCCTCTGCTATGCACGATGCAAATATGGAGCAAAAATACAGTCTCCAAGAGCTTATAACTTCTGCAGAAGAATGGGCATGAGCTTGTTACTGCTTCACACTTGTTGCTGCTCCATGTGAGACACATGGGGCCAAATCTGACCCCATGGAGTTTCACAGAAGCGGGATGTTATTGTACCAGGATTGCAGGCTCATAACTCTGCCAAGACACGACAAAAAAAGAGTTGTTTCGCCGTGGAGGAATATGAACAGCACATGTTTGGTCAAGTTGGTGGGCAGCCTTGTTCCTTCACCTCCCAAGGCTGGCTGGGCTCTGGTATGCCCATAAAAACACCCCCCCTCTTCCTCCTGTTGCTGTGCCAGCAAGAGAAAACCTTGATTTCAGCTCATGCAATTAAAAAAAGTGGTTGCCGCATGTAAATATTTGTGTTGTTAGCCATCTCGCTTCATCCTGAGGCTCCTAAAAACAAACAGCAAGATGCAACCCTGACTATTACAGTAGGATCTGAGATGTGCTGCAGTCTGAGTTTCCTTGGTGCCTTCATCAGCAGCCAAACCAGCAGGGCCAGGAGACCAAGGGGAACCTGAGGTGGGACACTTGCTGGTCTTTGGATCAACACAGTGCTCAAGGAGTGGTGCTGACCCTGTCTGCCCTTGGTGGTGGACGCTCTTCTCACAGCCTCATCAGCTTCCTTGGGGTCCCACTGAGTGTGTGGCTGGGGGTATCATCACACGTGTCTGTAAAAACTCATGCTCCAGGGGTGGAAAACATGTCTGATCTCTGAACCACATCTGAACCATCCTCCCCAGTGATGTATCCAGAGCCTTGGTCCTCAACACCTGTCTACAGGGGTCTTCTCAGCCAAGGACAGATCCCTCACCTCTGCCGAGTACCAAAGAGTTTTATTGCTCATCCATGCAGCTTGCACCCATAGGGTTGGGTCCAGAGAGAGGAACAGCAGGGCTGAAAATGTCCCTGGATGCTTGTGCCTCTAACCTATGTGACACTTATGTATGAGCTTGTATATTATCCAGGCTTGTTTTAGCCCAGCACAAACATTACAAAATCAGGTCTTTACCACACTTGTCTCCAGGGTTCTGCCCCTTGGCATTGAGGAGTGAGGTGGATAATTATACTGGATTTTTTATTCCCCTGGGAAAAGACATGAAACCTGGATAATTTCTGGCTTTCCTTGGTGGTTGTCCAAGCAGAAGTTAAAGCTCTCACGGCAATTTCTAAAATCCCCTTCTAGATAACACAGCGGCTGGGTTTCAAGGTTATTCTCACGGGTGCAATAGCAGTATTTCTTCTTCACTGAAGTACCATGATCTAATGATCAGTTTCAAGAAGCTTCAGGACAACTTTAAAGCTGGAAAGTGTTTTGCAAAGGAAGGAAAAACAAAAATTTAAAAAAAAAAAACAAACATAAAAAAACCCAACACCCAAACCACTCTGTTAATTCCAGTCTTCTTTCTTTGTGTTGTTTTGAATAAATTAGAAAGCAAACTGGGAAAATTTAATTTACACCAGAGAAAAAAAAATAGTGCTGTTCATTCAAGAGAAAAAAGTTCTACACTGATACTGTTCCACTTCAACAATTATTTGTAGCATATCCCATATATATGTATGGTGTATATATATATATATAAATGTTTTTTCCCCAGAGTTTTCCTTTTAAAGATTTTTGCCTTTTCACATGTGAACTGTAAACAGACTGACAGATGGAATTCTTCTGTATAAACTGTTTCAGATACACTATTCTTCCATGCCTATGTCAGTTGTTTACAGTATCAAAAAGCCACAGATACGCCTGAAAGTAAGGAAAGTTGGAATTTCTGCCAAACATTTGGATACCACCCATCCTCAGAGGCTATACCCTTGCTGCACTGGGTGGTGCTGAGGAGCTTCTCACTAGAGGCATCTCCACAAAATGGGGGATCTTCAAAGAAAGGGCTGTGGAGGGAAAAGAGGGGCAGTTTTGCAGACTATAGGTCGCCAGATTTGCGGCCGCCAGTGTCTACACTTGCTAATGAGCGTCTAATAGACTGGTGGTTGCTGGGCTGGTGATGGGAATGTCTGGAGCTCTCCACGTGGGTGGTGCATGGTCCCCATAGCTTTTTTCCTTGTGTGTTTTCCCCATTGTTTTCCTGCCTTAAATGCCAAGCAAAAAGTCTCACCTTAAGGGCCATGATGTACCGGTACTCAGGGATCTCCATGACTGTGAGTCCTGGTGTGTGAGTCTTTATCAACCTAGTTTGGGTCTTTAAAGTATGCAAAAAACCACAGCCTTTGAACAGAGTCATCTCAAGGAGTCCTATGGAGAGTCTGTTTCACTGGAAGCACTGATTTAAGCTGTTTCAGCAACCAAACTTCTCAACCCTGTCACAGAAACAGCTGTACTGGGTGGTCCCCAGCCTCATGGCAAAGTCATGTAGACAAACCTTTATTTTCCCTGAACTCCACTGCTGGCCCTTACGCTGAGAAGCTATTCACCTGCATGGTCTTCAGTCATCGAAAACACCTCAAAATCCTCTGTGTTGCTTCTTTTCTCTGTGAACCATACTGTGGGCTTGCCTGGAAGAAGAGGAATGGTCACACATTTCCGTCACCACCTCAGACCTGCGCGGGGTTGTGCCCCAGAGTTAAATACCACCTTTTGTCCTGTGGATCACAAAGATTGAAAGTGCCCTCCAGGTCTGGTAGAGCATTGCAAGAACCAGCTGTACTCATGTATTGCACCTCTGTGATAAGGATCCATAGAAGTTTGGCCATGTGGTGGGAGGAGATGAATGTCTGATGCTATAGAGCCAGGAGGCAGGAAAAAAGCCACACTGGGGCTGAAGGGGAAGGTAGTCAAGGATGCGTGCGGTGTGGTCCATCAGGAGGATCGCTGGGTCTTCAGGTCTGAGGGACTGGGAGAGACTGAAAAGGTGAAAGAGCCTTCAGATGAGAAATCCTCCCCCAACATGATAAAAAAAGAGGCCCCATGACACAGAGGAAGGTTCTATGAGTTTTTGAGTTTAGGGAAATTGGAAAAAACGGCTTCTGAATGGCAAGAGTGTATGACTTGTCACCATAAGGCTCCCCAGAAGCCAACTCCTTTCTTTCCCAGAAGATGTGGTTGGGGAAAACCTTTGATTCTTTTCACCAAGACATTTATTCATCCAAATTTGGAGCTCAAAAAGGTACCAGCACTAAACAATTTGGGAAAAATCTCCATTAAAAAAAAAAAGATTAACAAAACTAAGAAAACAGTATCCGACTGGCCAACACATCCCACCCCCATATTTGTCATCAGAAGCTGTTCAGTGTCAAGTCAAGCCCATAATTTCCATTGGAAGTAAATCAGTCAAGAGTCTGCATGAACACTGGTGACGCTTTGGCTGAGGAGTGTGGATGCAGCACTGTCCTCTCCTCCCCAGCTTGCTGGGCACCAGGGCAGGCTGCCAGCCCAGAAGCAGCCAGACATGGTGGGATATAGAGCTTGGTTTGCCTGGGCAATCGGGAAATCTGCCCTTGGCATTCACTTAGCAGGTTCAATACCTTCTGCTAGCGATTTCTTCCTGTCACCATGTTAATATACAGCCACATTTCCACATTTCCAATGGCAATAATACATTGCGATATTGGGAATCTAGTGGCAGACAATGGGGGTGTGATTCAGAAATGCATGAAAAATTCAAGAACAGGCCTAAGAAGCTGCTGTTTAGGTCTCCACTCTGCAAGGGGCTAGGTCTCTTCAGGCTTCTTCCAGTCCTCTGCACCACAAATGCTTCAGCACCCTCTAATCCTTTGCAAAGCCTGTATCTGTCCTCCTTTTCCATTCCAGTCCTCAGCTGGGAGCCCATCTGACTTGTCTCAAAGATTGTCCACTGTGGACTGCAGGCAGGATGGTAGGATGCATCCTTGAGCATTCCTAGATTGCAGTTGTGCTACCTTGGTGAGAGAACCTGGACAAGTCTGGCTGCAAAGGGATAAATTAAGAGGATGGGGAGGGAGCGAAGGAAGCTCAATGAGTAGATGAGGGAAGTCCGTTAATGCATCTGTGCTCTGCTGCAATGTGAAGATGTGACTGTGCCAAGATCATGATGGACTCTGGAGCTAAGCAAGGACTCCATATGGTGGTCTCTCAAACAGGATTCACCCTGACACCGTGTGATTTCACTGTGTTTTTGCAACACTGTGCAGAGCATTTGCACCTTTTCCATCTGCTGTTTGCAGGTGGGCAGATCAACAGGTCCCATCCCTCCTCCTCTGCTCACTGCTGGTGAAGTTCTGAAGCAGATGGCTCAGAGAATGTGCACACCCCAGCACCCTCCTAAAACACCTCTGAGGTATGAGCGAGGGATCCAGGGGTACACAGCATGCACTGCAGGAAGCACAAGGGCATCACAGAAATCCCACCTGTGCAAAAGACCTTTTTGGAAGTGTATGTGGCTCTGAGGTGGAGAACACAAACACAAGGGTGTGCAGGGCTTTGCTGGCTCTCCATGTGACACAAGCAGCACTCAGCTCCTTGCCCACGAAAGCACAGGCTCCTCTGGATCAACGGAAGAGGTTTACTCTCCTTTGAGCACATGGGTTGGAGCTGTTGTTCCTGAGGTCTATGTAGCCATGGTGAGATCTGTGGTCATGTAAACATTACACAACCACGAGCCCCTGCTGTCTGAGGGCAGCGGAGGCACCACCGGACTCCTCCTCTTTGGATTGCTCTTCCTGGGGGAGTGCAGCACTTTGTGAAATCATGACAGCAAACTCCAGAGGTGCCAGCAAGCCCGCGGCACACTCTGAATTACACTCACACATTGCTGAGACGATGGGTCACATTTCTGGGAATCCACCCCAACCTCCTCTGGTGATGCTCTGGGGTCCTGAGGATGGAGAGATGGAACAAATAGATGCTTCTTGTCCAGCCTTCAGTTCAACTTGAGGAACCTTACAACTGTGGGTGGTTAAAAAGCTCCTGAATACTTGCAAATGGGGCCTTGCCTGGTGGACAGGTCTGGAGGTATGATGAGGACAAGGTGATGGTGTGGGCAACACACCCTGGGGGCAATGGAGGAGCAGACAGAAGGAGGAGAAAGCACTCTGGATCTTCCCCATCACTCCTAAAGGGCTACCTCTTGGTGACAGCAGGACACCGTCTCCAGCATAAGTCCTTGGTCTGCTCCTTGACTCAGGGGCAACGTGGTTTTCAGATAAGACCACAGCCTTGTCTGTGATGGGGAAAAGCCTACAGAAACATTATTTTCTGCACTGAATCACCTCTTCTGCTTGGAGAAAGATGGAATACTGTTGTGCAGCTAAATTTAAGACAGATCTGTTGATGCTCCCTAAACTATTTTGCCACTTACAGGTGCTAAGTTATTCATTTGCACACTGCAGGTTTTCTTTACAATTTCAGTTCAGAACATGCAGGAAGAACAAAAAATGTACACGGGCAGCTTTAGCCCTTCTCGAGGAGACGCTGTCTGCTTTGGTGGGAAACTCATAGGAGATGAAAAGCAAGATGAAAACAGCCTGATTTGTCCATCTTCATCCCCAGCAGCTCCCTGAAGCAGCAGGAAGGGCAAGCTGCAGGTGGAGCCGTGGCTGGCCAGGTCAAGAGGGGCAGAGCATCACATTGAAGTCCTGACCCTTTCCACAACTCGGTCCTGGGCCAACTCTGAGCTTCCCAGACCCAGCACAGCTCTGCAGATGGTCAGACGAATGCAAAATGTCCTGTGAGACTCTGCCAGTGTGCTGCCATGAAGAGCTTTTTGTGAAACAGGAGTAGGATGAGCAGACCTTTTACCGCCTATTGGAAACAGATTGTTTTCTTGACACACAAGCGCAGAAACGGTTCCTCTGGAATGAGAGCCCTGACCAAGTCTGGGTGACAGAAAAAGGTTTCCAGTGAATTGTGGGGAGGAAGGAAATCTGCCCGTGGGATGGACGATATTGTCTTTTGTTTTATTTTGTAGAGCTGATTGTTGAATGCTTCTTGATTTCACAAGAATTTCTGGATTTTGTAAACTTCCTTCAGAGATTTTTCTGGGAAAAATGGAAACTGTGCTCAGAGTTCTCCTTTTCCAAACAAACTACTCAACATTTTAATTCAAATCCAAATTATCCAAGCATAGTAACGCATATTTCTCAACCAGTGTCAAAAACGTGGTAGGCACTTCATTACCATCTAGATAACATTTGTCTTCCAGCAGCAGGAACTCAGGTAAGAACCCTCTTTCTGATGGACCTCGTGTAGTAAGAGACAACCTTGCTCTGAGGACTTCATAATCAGAATAAAAAAGACAAAGGGTGAGAGGAAAGAGAAAAATACTATAAATATGCTTTAACAGATGGGGCGTTGAGGTGGCAGAAGATGAAGTGATTCATTTGACGTCATGATCTTAGGAAAGCTAAGCCAAAAACAAGAACTAAATCCATCCCTCTTGGAGTGCTCAGCACATATCTTTAACCACAGCCCATCCTTTCTCTCTGGTGCCGTTGACTTTTGGTTGAGCCTTTGCTCTTCAGTAGGGGATGGCATTTGGTACAGCATTATTTGCTGAGGATCGGACCCTTATTGGGACATTTATTGGCTGAGTCACCAAGTTCACCACCTGGCACGTGGGCACAATACATGAATCCTGCCTGTCCCCATCCGTCCCTCCTGGAGAGACGCAGAGCCCTGGTGAAGCTTTGCCTCATGGTGTTGAGTGTCGGCAGTGCTGACATCAGAGATCTTCAGCTTTGCTACTTCTTTGACAATAATATTAATAAAAACAACAACACCAGCACCAGACCTGGATCTCGGTAACTTTCCCTGGGTGCCTGGCACCTGCAGCCATGATCCTGCAAGGTGAGCAGAGCACCCATGGCAGTGCCCCCTCTGTGGGGACAGCAGGAGAACAGGGGTTTCATTCATCAGCGGGGAACTGGGGAAGACACTTAGGGCTTGGTTTCATCACACCTGGCATGTTGGTGGAATGCTGGCAGCACTCCTCTGACCATAATGGAAAGCATATACAACGCAAGACCAAAATCTGGAGATTTACACCCACTTTGCTTCCTGTGACAGCACAAATCAGAGAGTGGCCAAGCGAGCTGACCCTGTTCTGTGCCTCTTGCAGCTGATGGACAGCTTTCACAGGCCAAATACGTGGTCCGGTGATGGGGACAAACCACTTGCTGCTGACCCCACGAGCAGCGGACGCTTGGGGACGGGAAGGGCTTGGTGGCAGTGAGGCATGTTGCTGAACTCTGCTTGGGCTGGCGTGTGGAGCAGGCTGGGATTAGGGATGGAACTTGCAGCATTTGGGCCATTGTGCAATGCTGGGCAGCTGGAGGGTTTCACTTTTCAGAGAGGAACAGAAAATACGAAAAACTAGAACCAGAAAAACTCTTTTCTTCCCTCCTTTTTTTTTTTTTTTTGGACCTATCCCGAGCTTTCCACAATGCTAGTGATTTAAACCAGGCCTGGAGTATGAATGCAGCTCTAATATTTCTACCTTACTCAGTTACATCGATGAGTCAAGGAGCTGGCTGAGGCTGAAACGCAGCAATGTATATACACAGGTTACAGCTGAAATCTCCCCTATGCATAGACACCTTGTCAGCTAGGGCTGGATCTGGAAGGTTAATAATGTTTTGTCCTTTTGGCTAATTCTGTGAGCATGGGAAAGAGAATATGAATTTAATTTAAAATCTAGACATTCCTTCAGCCTTGGGACAGAGAAGACAAAGCTAATTTCACAGGCGGGTGGAGGGAGATGGAAGGGGGGCACATCCTGAGCTCTGCATGCAGGCTAAATCTGGCCTTAGAGCTGATTTCTTTGGGCATCCCGTGGGTAAAAGAGAGCAGTGACATTTCTTGGAGAGGAATGAGGTTGCGCCCCAGCATGGAGGCTGAGAAGGGGAGCAGGTGCCTGGGGTGCAGGTCAAACCACTCAAGTGTGGGCACCCCTTGCTGTCTGGACTTGGAGGCAGCTGCCTGTGTCTCTTCACAGGGATCACGGGATGGATGTGGTCTCAGGATCAGACCTAAGCAAGGAGCAAACGTGTCTCACAGCCAAACATCTGCCCAGTGCTGGGAGCGGGTGCTGGGCTTTGCTCTCTGCAACCCAGCCAGAAACCCTTAAAATGGCCTCCTCTCCCTTTTCATCCCTCATCCATATCTTCAGCCTCCCCTCCTCCATCCCCTGTGCCAAATAAATCTCCTTAGAGTTTAAATAAATGCTGTAGTGTCCTAAAAGTCTTGCAGCCTTGGAGAGAGAGAGAGAAAAAAAAAAAAGAAGAAAAAAAGAAAAGGAATTAAACCTGAAAGAGAAATAGTAGATGTGCATCTTCTTCCCTTTGGTCTCTCTGAAGGCTATTAAGTGATGCAGGGTGACTGTGGACAGGTACATGCAAATAATAGGATCAAGGCAGCAGTACAAAGGTTTGTCTCCCAATCTTAATGCAGGTGTGGGAGACACAAACCAGGTGGCTAAAAGGCTCCTTTGTTTGAAGCTGTCAGGAGGAGAAGCTGATAATCTCATGCCTCATCCCTAAACTCTCTTTCAGCCGTGTCAAAGCATCTCCTCACATCAGGAAGTCTGCAATGACATGGCTATGTGCTAAGCTCAGTTAATGTGGTCCGAGGTTTAAACACTTCAGGTTGAAAGTGGATAATTGGTGGTAGTGGATTTTAAAAGCTCACACAGGTGCCTTTGAAAAGAGGTCAGGAGTCAAGTGCATCCCTCCTATGAGAAATGGTGAGCCTTTCCTACGGAGATCAAAATTCTTCCACAGAGAGCCCCAGGGCCTTGTAGGAACTGTTATTAATTTAGTCCTGTATGTTCCAAATAATGGAAAAACGATACCACATGTGTACACGCCTAGGAACAGAGGCACATTCGCACTGGATAGATAGACTTTCACCTGGCACCCCTGGACTGCTAATTAAGTAATTCTCTCTCAGCCCAAGCAGGAGCAGCACAGGAGCTGCTGTCGGTGGGGGTTCTTACAGCCAGGACACCCGAGGAAGAGGAGGCACTGGGTGTCAAGTGAAGGGGGGAACTTAGTGACTTCAGCCTAAATTACACCCTTGGGGGCAAGAACAGACCCCCAGCACGCATCTCCCTGGGGCTCTGGAGGGCTGTGATATGTCTCGCTCAGGATTTCCAAGCAGCCAAAGGATTTGGGAATTTGGGGTGTATCCTTGCTCCCATGGAATCATAGAATCATGAAATAGTTTGGTTGGAAGGGACCTTCCCAGCTCCCCCAGTGCCACCCCTGCCATGAGCAGGGACATCTTCACCAGCTCAGGTTGCTCAGAGCCCCGTCCAGCCTGGCCTGGGATGTCTCCAGGGATGGTTCATCCACCACCTCTCTGGCCAACCTGGGCCAAGCTCTCACCACCCACCCTTGTAGGTCCGTGGCACCCCACATCCAGCACTGCTGGTGGTTGTGTAGATGCGGAAGAGCAAGTCTCAAACGCTTCTCCTTGTCAGGGGACCAAAAATTTCATCCTCGTGTCCAGCCTGATGCTATGGATGCTGTGGTCCTGGTGCTGCCAACTCAACCCACAAACTCCCCATTTTCAGGACCACACTACAGGTGTTACACACAAATACAGCCCACTGGCTGAGACCTCTCTGCCTCAGTCACAGCCTTTTCTTAGCAAAGCAAACACCGCAAGTACCTAAGTACACCTTTAAAAGGTGCCTGTTCTCTCTTGTTGCTGTGTTATTTTCTCAAATTGTCCTTAATTAAGGGCAAGCTGGAGGAAATTAACATCCAATTATTTTCTTATGGTGGATTTTTTTTTGTGTCGGCTGCAAGACAGAAACTTGCCTGAACACGCAGCACATGAAAGCGGCTTTTGCTCATGGTGTATCAGGTTGCAAGAGCCCTGCGCTTGCACCAAACTCTCCCCAGCACAGCCTTGCACCTGCCCGGAGCTGCGGGGAATTTAACAGGGCTCAGCGTGGAGCAAAGACAGCTGAGCAGATCAGGGCCAGAAGAAGCTGCTTTTGTCCCATGTTCACTGTGTGTTTGAATTTGCAATCTGAGCACCCCGGGCTGACATGTGACCATAAAGCTGAAAATAGTGTTGTTATTATTCGTATTTGCATTCAAAGTGCAATTTGGCCTGCTTGGGCAAGAGGTGCTATTATTAGCTCCTAACCTCACTGTCCTGGATGCCTCTAGATTTACCTATGCAAACAGCTCCTTTGATTTGAAGACCATTTTATTTGCTCTCTCAATGTGTGCAGCCCAAATATGCACAGAGAAGTCATCACATAAGAACAAACTTATTTCAATTATGACAGAGAGCAAGTAATGAAACATCGAGATGAATTTGTTGATATTTTTTTGAATGGGATATGGCATTTTTAGTGATAACACACCTACTGGTCCTAGGGGCTGGATGCTTTGTGAGCAGGTGCTCATTTTGTCAACTAAGTTGTTTGCATAAAATAGCTGTTCTCATCTGTTCTCCTTAAATCTTTGTTGTTATTTATGGCTGGGGACAATTTGGGAAAGATTCCCACTGGGAAAAGGTGTTATGTATTTGTTATTGTTACTTGCTGTAAACTTATTTATCTCACAGTAGCACATCAGAGACTCTGAGCAGGCAAAGACCAAAAAATAAGGTTCCTGCTACAAAAGCTTTAAACTACCACGGTGACTCAGAGCTCATCCATTTCTTTTCAGTTTTATACAGCGTATTTTGAAACTGAAAATTGCTGGGAAGCAAAACCAAATGAAACCATCACCTCTGCAGCACAGACCATGGGAATTATTGAAATGCTTCGTTTTTATTTAGTTTCTTACCTGAGAAGCGATGAAACTCACGCTTTCCTGCACAAAGCTTCACTTTTGACAAAGTGATCTTTCCTGACATGACAAATATCTCATTCAAGGACATTTCCCAAGCTCTAGTTTTAAGGAACTTAAGAACAGCACTTTCCCTTTTTTTATTAATATTGTTTGTTGGTGAAATGGCTTAATGGCTTCAGGGTCAGTTGACAGATAGGAGGTAACATTGTTCTTCTCCTCCAGCGAATGTAGTGTTTGGCATGACTTCAAAATAACCCTATTGTTTGTCATCTTCTCAAAATACACTATAAAACCCCTGTTAAAAGGAAAGATAACGTTTTCTAAGCATAAGTCAAGTGCCGGGTTGCCTTTTTTAAAGCTGCTTGATGAGAATTAATGGTGTTGGATCTCCTGTTTTAAACACATTTGGCCAGGTTTTCTGGAGGCACCTAATTTATCTTGAGGCTCTTTCATCTATTATCTAACTGTGAGCTTGTTCGTAGCTCATCAGCCATCCTGGTTTTGACAGGGAGCCTTGTGATGAGTAGCCAACAGCGTACAGCGTCGGGGCCATGCGTATCTCTGGCAGGAAGGTGATGGGAAAAGGCTAACCTTCTGCCCATCACCCACCGAAAACAAAAATAGAGTCTTAGACCATCATGCATCCCATAAACCCTTCAACGTGGTTCCTGCATCCCAGCATCAAAGCAGATCTTGGCCAGATCAGGCCCATTTAATGAGCAAATGGTCCCCTCATCCCCTCGTGAGAGCTTGGGGACATGTGTAGGGAAACTTCATAGAATCACAGAATCCCAGAATGTCAGGGGTTGGAAGGGACCTGGAAAGCTCATCCAGTGCAATCCCCCCATGGAGCAGGAACACCCAGCTGAGGTTCCACAGGAAGGTGTCCAGGCGGGTTTGAATGGCTGCACAGAAGGAGACTCCACAACCTCCCTGGGCAGCCTGGGCCAGGCTCTGCCACCCTCACCATGAAGAAGTTTCTTCTCAAATTTAAGTGGAACCTTTTGTGTTCCAGTTTGTACCCATTACCCGTTGTCTTATCATTGGTTGTCACCGAGACTTCATCCTGTTAAGGGGATGGTCCGCAACAACAAATTGGTTTGGCCAAGGCACAGCCAGTGTCCATGGAGCCGTCAGTAAAGAGGAGAAAGCAGCAGAAATTTTGCAAAAACAAACCCCTGTATCTATTAAAGGGGGGAAATAAAGACCTTATGTAAAAGCTCTTGAAATTAAGAGAAATTTTTCCACAGTTTGGACCCAAACAAGGATTATCTGGTACATGATTCAGGACCATGGCAGATGTGTGGATTTTGGGTGTGAGCTCTAAAGCCATTCTGGAATCAGCTGGAGAAGTTTTGAAAAATAAGGACATCGCCTTCCTTTTTTCTGCTTTCAGCATCCATGTATGTGAGCGTTTGGAGTAGCAGCTACGAAGCTGCTGGAAAGTTTGTCACCATAACAGTGGCTGTTTATACTTTGTGTGGATGAAAGAACAGCTTTCTTCAATTAGGCTTTGTACTTCAGCTGGCAGGCGGGTGCCGATTGTCTAAAACTCCACCTCTCCGCACAGCTTGTCTTGGGGAGCGATGGAGGCTGCACACGTCAATGAGCCCGAATGTGCTGCTGATCCGTTCTGCTCATGATGGGACAAAATGGGACACATCCAACCGGCAAGGGCAACCACTTGGCTTCAGTTGTATCGACTCTTCTGGCCTGGTGAAACTTTAGAATCATAGAATCACAGAATGGTTTGAGTTGGAAGGGACCTTCCAAGCTCCCCCAGTGCCACCCCTGCCACGAGTAGGGACATCTTCACCAGCTCAGGTTGCTCAGAGCCCCATCCAGCCTGGCCTGGGATGTCTCCAGGGATGGGGCATCCACCACCATTCTGGGCAACCTGCGCCACTGTTTCATCACATTCATTATAAAAAATTTCTTACTTCTATCTGGTCTGAATCTCCCCCCTTTTAGTTTAAAACCATCACCCCTTGTCCTATACTTTCTCGATGTTTTTCCTCTTCAGTCCCTGCTCCATCCACATGCAAGGAGCTGACATACCAAGGCCTGCTGGTTCCTAATGAAGAGCTCAAGCTCATTTTGAAGCCAGTGGTCTTGCAGGGACAGCAGACTCTTTCCATTGACTTCAGCAAGCTTTGAACAAGTTGCCTGGATACCTAGCTATGTAACACAGCATGTGTGATCGGCCAATAGATATCTATTTAATAAAAAACAGCACATGGGGAGGGAACTGCTTCGATACCAGTGTGGATTTATAAGACACTGATTGCACTTTGTCATGCCATTTTGCAGATTGCAGGAACTTGGGGTTGGGGAGGTGGGGGTGGTTATGGTTTACCAGAAGCTGATAGCAAAGTCATGGCAAAAAATCAAAATGTGACACCCATGGCAGACCTTCACAGGGAAAACTGCCTTATAAATTAGGATCTAGCAAAATTTGTGATTTTGCCTTTGAATTCCTTTTGAGTGAAATATGTTGCCTAGGTCAAGCTGTAACAGAGAAAAAATTTTGCAGAGACTCCATGATGAATGAACGACAGCTTATAACAATTGAAAACAAATGTACGTCTTCATGCCCAAGGAGGTACATATATAGAATCACAGAATCATAGAATAGTTTGGGCTGGAAGGGGCCCTCAAACGTCATTTAGACCAACCCCCCTGCAGTGAACTGGGACATCTCATCCCAATAGCTCTCTGTTATTTGTCGTCTCTCCTTTTCTGTTTGTACCTTTTACTATAGTTAGCCTACAGAAGAAGGGATTACAGGAGATGTGGTTACCTGTCCAAACTCCTTGCCTGGTGTTCAGAAGCCTGCAGAGATAGGATGCGACCTTGGGCACTCACACGACTGATAATCCCCTGCTGAAGCCAGATATGGTCGTGCTCAGTGGCTGTTTGCGTATAGCAAACACAGACTCATCCAGAGAGGATGGATGAATATCGCAAGGAAGCATCACTGTATGAGTGCTTTGGTCTTTCTGGTGCTTCTTCTACATATCCCTGGCCCATCCCTGCAGGACATGGTGTAGGGGACCGTGAAGCTGGGATGGGGTGGAATCACCTGTTGCACGCACAGCTTCCAACGTTAGGATTACTGCCCAGCCTAAGCTACACCTTCAGGAGGGATGGTTGGGACTGTGCCCAGAATTAGTTGCCCAGGCTGCCATGTCCTCACTGGGATGTAACAGGACCTGCCAAGTCTGAGTTGAGAGCCCATGGGAAGAGAGGCATGAGGAAAAGCAAGGAGGAATAAAAGAGAAAGCCTCACCTGGGGAAAACATCTTGTTGCTCTTAATTAAAGAGAAAATAGGCTGTTTTCTTTCCTGCACATCTCCTGTGCTGACCCTCTCAGCAGGACTTTCCCCAGATCAGAGTATGCCTGAGAAGTCTGAGGTGGCTGAGTACTGAGTGGTGTTGGTACACGGGGAGGCAGGAAAACTGTGACTCGGAAAGGAGCAAGATGTCTTCATGGCACTTGGAGGTTTATTTGTAAATTGTTTCCCTGGGAATAAACATAAGGGCTGGTGCTGGAAGACCCTGCTCAGCCTCAGCAGAAAGAACTGGTCTTAGAATCATAGAATCACAGAACAGTTCAGGTTGGAAGGGACCTTCCCAGCTCCCCCAGTGCCACCCCTGCCATGAGCAGGGACATCTTCACCAGCTCAGGTTGCTCAGAGCCCCGTCCAGCCTGGCCTGGGATGTCTCCAGGGATGGTTCATCCACCACCTCTCTGGCCAGCCTGGGCCAGGCTCTCATCACCCTCAGAGGCAACAATTTCTTCCTCATGTCTGGCCTGAATCTCCCTCCTCTATTTTAAAACCATCACTTCTTGTCTTGTTGTAACAGGCCCTGCTAAAAAGTCCATCCCCAGCCTTTGTGCTCTGAATTCAGAGTCTGATTATTTTTTTATTTCCTTCAGGTTCAAAATATTTCTTAATAATAATCAAGAGACAAACAATGGCCCATTCAGGGGTACATTCAGCTCTTCCTTGTCCCAGGTCCAAATGGGCATTGCTACTGAGAACTGCACTAACCCACGGCTTTGCAGACCCAGCTGCAACAGCCCTCTCTCCTGGGGATTTCCAGCCTAACCCTGAGCCAGGTAATTGGGCAGCTAAATCCCTTTTAAAAGTCTGGGCCTTTTCCTCAGTTCCCTAACCGTAATTCCTCCTCTCACAGGTGGGTTGTGAGATTAAACACATGAAAGACTTGGAGGCACCGAATGCCGCCGTGATGAGACCCATCTGACAGAGAGATCAGCTAACCGCCGCGGAGCGGAGGGCAGCCCGAGCTGGAAAATGCCTTAGATTTTTCTACCTGACAGCAGAATGGCCTTGTGGATAATTGATTTCCTCCTCGCAAGGCTTGAAGTATATTTTTAGGAAATGCAAACATTTTTATTTTCACTGCCTGTTTTTCTTTCCTTCTCTAATAAATGGCTTTTCCTATACACAGGTTGGCCAACTGCTCTGAAAATTCAAGAAAAAAAAAATCTCATTAACTTTCCCAAAGCCTTAATTGTGCCATTTATTTCGAGGTAGTAGGAAAGCCCATCTTTCAGTGGCTCCCTCGCTCTGCTAACAACTCACCATAATCCTTTTCATAATCCCCAGGAATGCTGATCACTGTGGTGGAGTTTGATTCCCTGTGCAGATGAATTGCAGGGTATTTTATATCCTCTTGTCACAAAACCGTTCTTCTGCCTTTACTCTTTCAGCAAGGAAAGCCACTTTTATGTTATACACCAGGCCTTCCCCCGCCATCAGCAACCTTTTTCTCTTCTGTACACAAAAGCAAATGTTCTGGAAGGTCTTTAAAATACCTGAAAAACTGGTAGTAAATGAGCCATTTCCTGTTGTTCTAACCTTTTCTTTCCTTTTTCAGCTGAGTAGTTATCTTAGCTCAGTCTGTTAAGGTAGTTGCATGATTTTATGTGTTTTTGCGGATAAACATTATCTCAAGCCGATCAAGCAGATTTTATAAACATAGTAGGAAAAGGTTGAGCTCGCTTTCTTTCTTTCTTTCTTTCTTTCTTTCTTTCTTTCTTTCTTTCTTTCTTTCTTTCTTTCTTTCTTTCTTTTCCTTCCTTCCTTCCTTCCTTCCTTCCTTCCTTCCTTCCTTCCTTCCTTCCTTCCTTCCTTCCTTCCTTCCTTCCTTCCTCCCTCCCTCCCTCCCTCCCTTCCTCCCTCCCTTCCTCCCTCCCTTCCTCCCTTCCTCCCTCCCTTCCTCTCCCTCCCTTCCTCTCCCTCCCTTCCTCTCCCCTCCCTTCCTTTCCCTCCCTTCCTTCCTTCCTTCCTTCCTTCCTTCCTTCCTTCCTTCCTTCCTTCCTCCCTTCCTCCCTTCCTCCCTTCCTCCCTTCCTCCCTTCCTTCCTCCCTTCCTTCCTCCCTTCCTTCCTCCCTTCCTTCCTCCCTTCCTTCCTCCCTTCCTCCCTTCCTTTCCCTTCCTCCCTTCCTCCCTTCCTCCCTTCCTCCTTTCCTTCCTCTCCCTCCCTTCCTCTCCCTCCCTTCCTTTCCCTCCCTTCCTCTCCCCTCCCTTCCTTTCCCTTCCTTCCTTCCTTCCTTCCTTCCTTCCTTCCTTCCTTCCTTCCTTCCTTCCTTCCTTCCTTCCTTCCTTCCTTCCTTCCTTCCTTCCTTCCTTCCTTCCTTCCTTCCTTCCCTCCTTCCTTCCCTTCTTCCCTCCTTCCTTCCTTTGAATTTTCTAGGCTGAAGTTTGGCGGAGGTTGGCATGTAGGGAAACTACTGTATGCGTGTTTGCATTGCAGTAACTGCAAATCTGTCTGTTTCAATCTTTTTTGAGTTAGCATACTGGGCAAACTAGGTGGTTTTGGAATGACCTCATTCCAGGATCTCGGCAGCAAACAGCCCGCGTACATAGCTGAGTCTGTAATGCGAGCAGGACCTCATTCATAAACTTCCTTACCATCCCTTTACACTCAAAGGCAGGAATAAAAATCAGCCAAAACAAGCAGAAACGGTGTTCCGGAGTTAACCAAATGGGAAAATATATAGATGCACTTTTAAAAATATTATTGTATTATTGAATCATGATACATTTAGCCATCTGTAGGAGACTTTTTGTGGTAATATATTCATACTCTCTCTAGGATTAGACTACAAACTTTATTGAGCATTTTTCTTTTCTCTTTTTTAAAAAAAAAAAGTTATTTTTGTGATAACACCTCCATTTTCTACCACCTGCCTTGTTTCACTGAAAATATAGAGCTTGAAAACCGCATTATAATCAGGGGGTGGTATGAAAAGACTATAGCTCCGAGAAGAGGCCTTAATATAATAATGCGGGGGTTTAATTAAAGCTGTTAAATAGCAGGGGGCAGAAATCAATTAATTTTTGCACTTTTTTTCTGAACAAAAGCACCTAAGGACTTCATCCTAAGACGGGGAGACAGCTTATGCGCCAGCTGTGAGAGATAAGTATATACACATGAGGTTGTCCTGCAGTGCTGGACTGAGGATGAAATTCTGCCTGCAAAATCTGGCTTGGAAACTCCTTCCCTCTCCACCTGCTCACTGGTCACACTGGCTGGAGGTCCTCAAACAAGGCACTGGCAAATCTGGGATCCTCAGACATTTCCCCACTGGGATGCAGTATTATTTGGGCACATTTGGAGCCTCAGCCAGATGTGAGCTCCACCATGCTTTGGCAATGGTTTCACTGCTTTTAAGTCCCTCTTGTCAGCTCGGCAATAAAAATTGGGCTGGATGATTATTGCCGTCACTGGAAGAATTTTCTGTTGTCTAATATAAGTGCAACCAAGGAACTCTGGCATGTGCCCCCAGCAACTTGGATTTGCAAGTGGTCTTACTTTTCATTGCTGGACATTCCCAGGAGGAACTTCGTTTCCAAGAGAAGATGACAGTGGGTGTATTCAGTCCAACACAGCTGTAGGTACGGTACAAACACACAATTAGAGACAGCTCCTGCCCTGGAGAGCTTGGAGTCTAAATAGACAAACAGATCATCTCCAGATGGTAGGGGCTTAGATTGAGTTGGTGGGAGAGCGAGCGAGTGCGTGGCATTTCTGCTGGATGCAGACAGATGGTCAAAAGGCAAGGGGAGAGAGAAGTGCCTGAGCCCTCAGGTAAAAAAGAGGGGCTTAGATTTCCTGCAAACAGCCCACAGGGGTGGGGTGACTGTGTGGTGATGGCTGCGGGGCTCCTCATTGCAAGTGGTGGGAAGAGCTGGAGGAGGGAAGCAAGGGGAGAAAGAAGGAAATCCACTGATGGCAGCTTCCTCTGAAATCCAGGGAGGGTGCCAACTCATGTTGATGCCTGGTGGTGAAGAATGGATGTGATTTAGCTTTATTAGACACATAGGAATTTGTTGTGGAAAGGAGGATTGATGGAGAGGGCATGAATTTTAGCCAGTTTGTAAATGAATAGTGCAATGGTGAAGAGCTTTTTCACCTTTCACCATCACCAACCTGGAGTGTAGGGCTGATGGGATACTGATGGATGGGGTACTATGGGATCACAGGGACATGTCCATGGAAAGAAATGCACCAAGAGGCACTACAGGTGGTCACATCTGGCTCAGAAAGCCCCTGATCTGCAAATGTCTGGGAGCTGAGTAGGTTTGTCCCTGGCAACATGCCAGGCTGGACAGGGCTCTGAGCAACCTGATCTGGGTGAAGATGTCCCTGCTCATGGCAGGTGTTGAAATGGATGAGCTTTGAAGGTCCATTCCAACCCAAACTATTCCATGGTTCTATGATTCTTAGAGGAGGTCACATAAATCTCATACTCTTCCTCGGGCCTGCTGAGGTTCTGGTCACTTCCAGAGACAGGACACTGGACCAGTGAGGCCCATGGTCTGACCCACTAGATTGCTCTTGTGCTCCTGCTCCCTGTCATTTTGTCTGCCTTGGTCATCTCAGCCTTCATTTCGAGGGAATGCAACTGAAGTGAAGAAACCACTCGTTGCCTGGGGAAACTTCTGGCTATTTATTTCAGACCACAAACACTGTAGGTGCCTCTAAGGTTTGGGAGGATGTAGATGAGAAAGATTTGTTGGAAAGTATTGAATTTCCAGTGGCCAGAACAATAAAGAATAATAAGCAAGAGGCACCTCTCCAAGTAGATGCAAGGCTTCACAGAGTGGGACAATGATTAAAGCGTCTACCAGCAGCCAAATGCCACATTCCCCTGTGCTAATTGCAGGAGTTTACCAGCAAACATGGCAAAGCTATAGTATTTAACTTGGCAAGAGGTGAGGTGATTTAACTCGTGTAGCAGAGATGCGGTTGGGCAGTATAAATCAATGGGCCACAAATTACACAGGAAATTTGGGTCTAGCTTTCAGGGTTGAGGAAGGTGGGAAGGTGAAAGAATTAAAACCTGATACGATTAAAATATTACTTAAAGGCAGAGATGACCTCGCTGTAATGCTTCTTGGGTTTCAAGATTCCATATAAAAAGTACAGGAATACATGGCAAGTCACCCTTTTCCAGGAGCTATCTAAGAGCATATTTGGAGCATGCAGTGTGATGTGACTTACATATTGAAAGAGATGGGAGCAATCCCTGTTCTTTAGATGAAAATAAAGTTATACCGAGTTAGGACGATTTGGACATGATGAGGTCACCTAGCCCTTCACCTACTCTGACAGATTCACCTGCTTCTAACAGAGTTGTTAATTGGATGAGGGCTCTCACAAGCTAGAGGTGGAGTGAGACCCATCAGTATGTTCACCTGACAAAGTAACTGGCTCAACTCATGGACCACGTCAAGGTGTATTCAGTCTCTTCTCTATACACTTGCTTGCTGTCAGGAAAACATTGATCTGTTAGGAACCTGACCTATTTCTAAAATTGGACTCACTGTCTTCAGACTTCTGTAAGTTCATCATTTTAGGCTGAGAAGGAATCACTATGATCAACTAAATCAGATTTTGCAAAGCAGAGGTTGTAAAGGTCAGCATGCAGGTGTAGAGTATCTCCTTTGGAAAGACATGCAGTTTCATTTAAAGACTGTGCATATCTGAAAACATTTCACTTAGACAAATGGAAAAAAATGCACACCTAGATTCTGGTCAATATTTGTTTAACTTCATTTTCCAGCTTATGGAGCTGCTTTTTGTTTGTTTGTTTGTTTGCTTGTTTGTTTTTCTTCTAGTGTATTTACCTTTCCATCTAGTCTGTAAACCTATTCCGTCTAGACTAGATTGAATTTCCTACTGCCTTGTGATTTGATTAAGTTGAGCTAATTCTCATCAGATGATTTGAGAGAATCTGGTCCAACTTCTTCAGGTATCTTGGCAGTTGCAAACTGATCCCTACCTACTTGCAACTGCCTGGGATGCCTTCTGTTAATTCAGATCATCTGTGATGCCTTTAAGGACTGATCCAAATTCTGCTAAACCAGCATAAAGGCTCCCCTTGATCTAGTAGGCTTTGGACCAGCCTTCAATCTCTCCAAAACAGCAGGTCATATATCTGACTAAAGGTAAAATGTTTGGATAAGTGCCTACAAAGTGCATTGTAATACAAGCTGGAGATAATCAGAAGACAAATTTTGTGTATGCACAGAGTATTAGTACCCTTAACGATAAAATGTGCAGGCTTAACATGATTTTTGGATGGGGCTTGAAAACAGCAGTCTCCAGCTACTTTTCACATGGGAATACCTTGCAGGCAGTAAAGTGCAGATGGAAAAGATCAGCATAAAGGGAATGAAGTGCTCTTCATGCTACAAAACCCAGGATCTGTGACTGTAAGCTACTGCCACATTGTTATTAACTGTTTGCACCTAAATAAGTATCCGCACAACACAGGAAAAGTTTTTCCTATGGGGAGAGGCCATGCTGGGAAGAACATATTCAGTTGTCAGCAGAACTCATGCACAGGGAGTGTCTCTGGGCAATCTGCTGGTCCTACCTCTGGAGATGCTCCATTCCCTTTTCTCCCTGAAAACCGGCACAAAGCCAAGGGCAAGGGAGCAGTATGGTCCATTCAGCTGTGCAGCAGGACACAGTGAAGGCAACTGGGTACCTGCTGATGTCTAAGGGAGATCATTCTCCTACCAGCTTTGGCAAGATCCAGATCAAACTAGGGGCACCGAGCAGGGTGTCCCACCTCAGCTCCTGCCACAGCACAGCTCAGTGCAGCACCCAGATTTGGCCTGGGAAGGGTTCCCTTTAACCAGGTCTTGGCTGCAGGCATCCCTGAACAAGTCTGATGAGGAGCAGCTGAGGGACCTGGGGAGGTTCAGCCTGAAGGTGGCTGAGGGGAAACCTTCTTGCTCTCTACAACTACCTGAAAGGAGATTGTAGTGAGGTGGGTCTTGGTCTCTTCTCCTATGTAACAAGCGACAGGAAGAGAGGAAACAGCCTTAAAGTGCACCAGAGGAGGTTTAGATTTAGAGGTTTAGATACCAAGGAAAGCCAAGATCAAGAAGGATGAGCTGACTCACCTTAGATTGCTCCAGGGCTTGAGAGAAAACATCTCAGAACTTCTGCATCCTTCATCTACAAGGCCTTTCTCTTGGAGCAACCTCGTCTCCCAGGAATGCAACATTCTCCTTAGAAGCACAATATGGGTTAGCCACCAAGAACAGGCTGTTTGGGAGAACAAGGAGACCAGGGAGTTCTCAGCTGTCAGTTGTCAGCAAAATTGGAACAGCCAGTGTTTCATAGTGATGTTATTCTCTCCTTTAGGCTGTTTTGAAAAAAAAAAAAAAGCAAAATAAATAAAGGCTTTTTTTTAATTCTGGGCTTGCATCTTCTTATCTAACAGTGCAAGTTTTCAGCTTTGTGCTCTTTCTGATCACCCAGTCATCTCCACATGCTCCTGCAAGAACGGCCACATTGGGACTGTGCACCAGTCCTTCATCCACAGTATGGTATATTTAGTGGCGACTTCTACTGTGAATGCACATAATAAAGCAAAGAGGTCAACAAAATCCACATGACAAGCTTCCAATAAATACTGGTGAAGACCTGGTACTTTTGGAGAAACAGGAAGCAATTCACAGGCAAGCAGATGGGCTGAATTCACAAGCCAAGATAAACCTAGTGCAGAAGTTGACCTGCCTTGATCACAACCCAAGGAAGACTTTTATCAGATGTGTTTAAACAAATCCCTTTTGCTATTTCTGACTTGTGTCAAGGGAAAAATATATTTTGCCCCTGAAAGAAAAACCTTACACTTTCTTCTAAACTCACTAGTAAATCAAGAGCCAGAGACCTCAGCTTGGCAGCCGCTAACCCTCATTCTCTTTGCTAAGCTGAAAGGATGTCTAAGCTTTGGGGGGGCTTGTGCTTGTGCAAAGCAGCAAGGCCAGTGCTGAAAGTGGGTCAGACAATGCAAAGTCACTTTGAGGAGGCAGGCTGGCTCTTACTGAGGTCCCAAAGTGGTGACATACCCAAAAGCAGGACACCCTCAGACCCTGGCATGGAGCTGGCGGGGGCTAGATCAGTTGCAGAGCTAGCTCCACACCAGAACAGAAGGTCTCTCAACTCAAGGAGCCCAAAAGATCCATCAAGATACAAAACCCAGACCTAAGCCCCCTGTTACTTCTTGTCTTTCTCAGTGGAGACTCACTCAGTAGAATGCAGGGAAGGTGGAAAGGAAGGGAATCATCTTTGCAGATGTGATGTATTTCTCCAGGCAGCAGAGCTGGTGGCTGCAAAGAGGTTTTCAGATATAATCGCTTGAAATGATCACCAATGAAGTGCAGAAGTGGAAGAGCAACAGCACAATCCTGCCTTGTATTAGTGCAAAGTCATGATCACGGTCACAACCGTGTGCCCTTACCTCAGGCAGGCAAAGGCCACATCCATCCCACCTTCTGCCATTCGGAGAATGTGACCATCAACATAATTCTCTAGCCCTTAGGCAGGACTACATCTTCCCAAGATTATCCCAAACTCCTGTTTTCCCACCCCATGGCACTCATCCCCTGCTAGGCACATCCAGACAGATTTTAAAGAGTCAGGCACTACACTTAAGCAAACCTTCATTGCCTCTGTCTTGAGTTCACAGCTATAAATAGGGTCTTTCATAAGGTGGTGCCTGCAGAAGTAGTTCTGGCACAAACAGTTTTTAACATTTTGAATGAGTGGGGTTGGATGGGAAGCCCGCTGCCTGTCTGGCTTGGCAAACTCCACAAACCTGTTTGGGTTTAAGCATACAGATATCCAGCAGAATGAACTATTAGCCTGGCTGAAACCATTTCAGCTTATTTCGTAAGTGACTTAGGCAGATGTTTAAAGGATTTATATAAGGTTGGCAGAAGTCAAACACAGGTGTAAGAGATGAAAGGGGAATGGGAAAAATGCACTGTGATGATCATTTTTCCATTTCTGTATTTTTTTTCCCCTGGCTGTTGATTCTAGTGCCCTTTCCATGCAATGTCTGTGCTATGAGTCACTGAGGGAAAAAAAAAATAAAAGAAAAAAGCCAAACTATTTTTATTTACTACCAGTAAGGAATGAGGTTTTACACAAAGCTGTGCTGTAGCTGTGCTCTCTTCTCCTGTTTCAGCTAGCCAGTTTATTTTTGCTCTATTTCAGCTGCTTTTTGCTCATGAGATGTGCTGAGCAGACATTGCCACTCTGAGGAAGGGGAGAAAATGAAAGGTGTAGAAACTCACTGCAGCCTGCTCATTATTTGCCTTTCCCAGCATGTAATACATGAGTTCCACGCACGCCTGTGCCAGCCTGACTTCTGGGTGTCTCCAGTGGTTTTAACATATGCCTTCTCATCTTGTCATGTGGTTCTGCTGGGTCAACACTGAGCAGCCATGTTGTGGTCCTTTAGGAGCCTTCATGCATCCCTTACAACCTTCCCCAGGGCTCTGCATGTGAGTTTTGTCCACAGGGAAAAAGCTCCATCTCGCACCAGGTCCTCTGTTCCAACCCCAAACACTTGGCACCCACCACCAGGAAGCTTTGGTGCAGAAGGACAGAGGAAAGAGCTGTTTGGGACCTGGAGAGCAGTGAAGTGGGTGCCCTGGGGCATCCCTCTCCCAGTCAGGGTGCATCCCCATGCTGCTGGAGCCTGGTCAAGCAGCAGCTGTAAGATAAACACAGCCCAGCCCACCGCTTTTCCAAACAACACGTCGTATCTCATCCCAGCCTGCTAATGGCCACCCGAGTCAACAGAGGAACTCTCTGTTGACTCTTAGTTTGCCTTGGGATTAGAACTTAAAATAGCACCAACAAATACCCCATAAGCATCCATGATCCCCTCTGAAAAAACAGTTACTCCCTCTGGGCTCTTTGGGTGCATGAGTCAGTGCTCCTTGGCATGTTTCAGACACATGCTGGGCACAGTTCAGGTCTATAGCCCTGAAGTAGTGAAGGATATTTCTTGGGGATATTTTGGTGTCTCCTCTGTCAAACCATAACCAGAAGGCAAAGGCAAACTCCTGGATACACCCTTCCCCAGATGAGCCACTGAAATGTCTTAGTTGGGAGAACTCAGAGGGTGTCTTTAGCCCTGGATGGCCAAGGGATGGTATATGCCTCGTTGCAGCCCCCATTTATGTATCTCCCCTTTACATTCTCCATTTGCACCTTTACAGAAAATCCCTTTCTGTCATGGTGCAGTGCACAAGGAGGGAGAGGAGAGGACGTCAATCCTCTAAATGCTTGCAGGAGAACTGAAGGGGAAGAAAACATCGCTTGCAAGCAAATCTCCAGCAATCATAGAATCATTCTGGTTGGAAGGGACCATTAAGATCGTTGAGTCTACCATAACCTAAACCTAGCACTAAACCATGTCCCTAAGAGCCTTGTCTACAGGGTTAGGTAATTAGGGTTAGTAATCATTCCCCCTCGTAAATTATGAAGTCGTTACCTGCCTGAAACCTGCAGGTAAAGGCAGAGCATCCCCCTGCAGCGCGGCTGGCAGGGAGGGACGCGAGGCATCGGCCAAGGCTCAGCCGCCCGTGGAAGGTCGGTGGTGGAGGTGGCGGCAGAGCCAGGAGCTGAGCTCACATCTCCCATCTCCCCAGCCAGTCCCCGACCCACGGGGCCATTTTTTCCTCTCCGTTCTGCCTCATTAGCACCAGTAAGCACTTCTGTCATCAGGGACACGCACACTCTGGTGGGGAGTGTAACAGAAATGCCTATTAATAAATGATATAATACTTTCCAGTTTGCAAGACTCGCTGTGGCGGCCGCTCAGCAGCCCTGGCTGAGTCAGGCTCTTTTATTTACACTCTCAGCCCTGCCAAACCTGTTGTTTGCCATCGCCTGGGCTTGTCCAGAGACATACCTGGCTGCTGAGGGATTACCTTGGGCTGGACACAGCCCCGCATGGGGACCAGGGAGCCAGCAATGCTGGTGGTGTGGAAGGAGGGGGAGTTGGTGGGGAAGGGACCCTGGGCTTTGTTGTTTGGCATTGGATGGGATGAGAGGGGCAGCTTTATGACAAATGTTTTGTATTAGCCCTGAAAGCCTCCAGCCCCGGGCTGGGGATCCATCTGCAAGCACGGAGCTGGAGCGGGCACTCGCCCGGCGCGTCTCAGAGTTATTGCTTCATTCTCCTCACAACAATGCCGCACAACGGGACGTGTTTTATGGGGACATTAATCCACACAGCAACGGACTTAATGCATCTCACCACCCGAGGTGTGTATTAGCTGCCTCTATAACATATACCCCAGTGGGTTTTATGGCTATTGCAGCATAAATCCTGGGGTTTAGAGGCTTTTAAAACTCTCTTGTTAAGCCCTGCCCTTCCAGGTCCCAATCCAGAGGATGGTGGAAAAAACCCAAACCCTACCCTTATCCCATCTCTCAGTTGACATGTGTGTTAGCTGTGGCTTTGGAGACATCAGACCTATTCTCCAGTGTTTCCCATAGGAAAACAATGATAACGAAGGGATTCATTATGTTATTCCTTTTTCTCTATTCATGCTACAGTTATTCAGATATTCAGCGCAATTGGTTTACGTTGTATGTCAGGACACCTAGTGCTACATCTAAGACCTCTCTGCCACCAACACCTGAGTTGCTGTCAGCTTTTGCACCCCTGGAAGTCAGCTGGGAGCTGCTTCCCTCTGTGGTCCTTGCTGAAGCTTTTCCTATGAGGAGAGGGATAAGCAGGGAGGGAAAGAGTGCTTTGCTCTTAGGAGATATTTATATTGTCAAGTCAGAAGGAAAAAAAAGGCAAAAACCTCAAAGCAAATGTTCTGCCTGTTGGAACAGTGATGAAAATCATCAGGGACTCTCACCTGGCTGGTGTGCCATCTGTGGTGTCACCATGCCACCCTGCCTTAACACAGGGGTTCAAGCCACAACTCTGCTTTCTAGCTGCAAATCCAAAAGTCCACCTGAGAATTGCCTCCCCAACCTGTTTCTAATCCTTTCATTTTTCACCCACTTCCTCCATCCACTGCCTGAGGACCAGATAGACCCAGCTGATTGCTGTCAAAAGGTCCCTGGGTTTTTTTCTCCCCATACCCAGCTGTCTCCCTGTGGGAAGGTGACACACCATGGCCATAGGAGAACGTTCCAGCTTCCTTGCACTCTTCCCGTGCTTGCCCCACACACCTAGGTCCATCCCCCACCCTTGCAGAAGGAACAACCCAAAGCATTCCTCACACTGGAGACCTCCCCACTGAAAAGTAATTTCCTTACTGAGGACCAAATTGCATTAACTCATTAAGCCTGCACATCTTGACCCAGCTGCCACTCTTGAAAAGGTCCCCACTTAGCATTTGTCAGGAATGTCAGCAATTCAGACCGTTAATGAAACCAGGGAAGGGCTTGTCACTCCAACTGCACTAATGGCTGAACGCCCTGTCCCTCTGCACCCCGGCTGGTGCCACCACGCTGCATGCTGCTCTGGCACAGGCTAATTCGGAGATATGAGTAAAATATTTGGTGTTAAGATGGTGGTTTTGGAGGATTTGACCAGTGGGACCCATTCTGCCCTGGACTCCCCAGATGAGCAGGACAGCCTTTTGAGATCATGCCATAATGCTAACACTAACAACAGTGGTAATGGAGACGATAACAATTTGCTTTGACTTGTCTACAAGAAACACTGGCATTAGTTCTTTGCAATTCTTCTTCACGCTGAAGTAAATCTTTAAGAAACAAAATGGTTACCCATTAAACAAATCACCTGGCAACCCTGACAGCAGAGGCTTCTGCCTGGGACAGGCATTAACTCTTATCCTAATATTTACCTTTAGGCTTGTGGCCACTTGGCTCAGAGAGGCCAACTCAAATTGTCAGAAAGCCATAAATTTTAGGACGATCTGTTTCTCATGTTTATGAGAACACCACATCCCCAGATTAAATCTCTCTTGGGCAATGTCCACAGGGGGATATGCTTTTCTTCCTAGGGCTTTCCATCCTGGAAGGACTGGGATTTCGTGTCCACACCCAGGTTCTCCAGCAGACTGACTTTTCGGGGAGGCGGTTAGCAGCCCAGCTGGGGGGTTACACTTTGTACCACCAGCCCCACTACTGGTGACCACTGCTGAAGTAGTGGCAAGAAATCCCAAGAAAGGACATTTTGGACTAGGAGAGAGAGGTGAGACAAACTCACTAGTTCTGGCTTGCACAGCTGACCAAGGAGAGTAGGAGAAATTCCACTGTCATATTACCAGAAACATCTCCTACCTTAATACAAACACCATTTCTCTACATGGACACTTACTGGATTTGTCACAATCAGTTCAGGGGAAGATTTCTTGAGCATGGAAACTGGAGTCAACCAAATAACACCACTTAGCTGTCCCCATCAGTTTTAAGCAATGTTCTTGAGGGGCCCGTCACACAGAGAGAATGTGAAATATATCTGATGTCTGAAAGCTATCATCAGGGTTTCCTCCAGATGCCAGTAAGCCTGGGTCTGTATTTAACTCTTATTTACAGTACTCCTGTGGAGATGAGTAGCACAGATCTTTTCCCATCCATTCTTGTACGAAGTGTAATTGTCAGCATCACGGAGAGATGTCCCACCAGCTTATGAGTACATGCTACAGAGGGAACATCAGTACAATAATATTCAAGGAATGAGAACATTTCTCCCACTGCTGCCCCTTGGGATACAGAGGAGTCACCATACTAAATGTAATTCTTTTCTGGCTGGAAAAAAATCCTGAGCAACTGCAAGACAATAGACCAACAGACCTCGTTGTCTCTCCTCTCTTTCAGGAGACATGTGCGATAGATATGTGAGGCTTCTCTTGCTGCACACTGAACTGGCAGTGTCACAAAGAGCTGATTTCTCCTCTGCTTTGTGTCCAAAGATGATTTTGGAAGCTGAAATCTCACTTTAGCCATGAACGAAAACAACTCTTGAAGGCCAACTTGCTGTATTCCTGGGTTAGTGGAGATATGTGAGCTTATCTGTTTTGGTTATCAGAGTGACATAGTTTCTCCATCTGTCATGGAAAACTCATTGACCAAGCGGGAAGGAAAGGAAGCTGCAGTTGACCGATGAAGTGCTTTGCATGTCTTTGCTTCCCACTGTTTCAGTCTTGGTCATTGACCTTGCACAATGACTGGGAAGACGAAACCGTCCTGGCATTCAGATACAGTCTCACACGAGCCATGTCCGCTGGGTGCCTACTTGCGTCCCACTCTCAAACGGCCACACCATGCATGTTGCCCTTCAGTATTTTGCCAAGTTTTCTTAATATGGGGCAGAAAAACAGCAGAGAAAAGTAGCTCCAAAGAGCCTGCTCCTCCTCAGAAAGTGTCTTCTCCTGTTTCTGATGTCAAAAAAGAAACCACGAGCCCCCCAAAACAAACCAACCAAACAAGCAAACAAACAAATAACAACAAAACAAAACAAATACCACCTCCAAGAAGCCAAGAATCAGGATAAAATGACGAGAGACATACTTCTAAAATCTGGACAAAAAGGCTTCGAGGTACAATAAAAGCTGTTGCAGTACCTTTAACAGGGAGCAGGTTTGTGGAAGAAGAGCACCAGCACACCGGGTTTGTTTGAGGGTTTGGTTTACTTTTGTAGAAAACTATTCCAGCTGATCTCCTCATCATTACACCACCTACTGCGCTCAGTGAAGAGGACATCACAGTTCAATTGGTTGCCTTGGATAAATCCTCCCCCAGGCCTTGAACAGTGGAAAAAACAAGGATATATCTGAATTAAGGAAGTTTCTAATCTGCTGCTGAAGTAGAAAGGTCCCATCTTCACCCTCACAGAGTAAACGCACCTACTCACCCCACTGGGAAGTGGAGGAAGGAAGGTCACACAAGAGATGTGGTACCAGTGGGCATACTCAGGTCTGGTAGTGGTGTGGTGTAGTGAGACCTGAAACCACACAGAACCTAAATCTTAATCAAAGAGAGGAAGCAAGTGGTTAAATACAGAGATGGTTGCTGTTGTGAAAGGCCAACCTGTTAACAGATCACAAGACTTCCAGGGTTTTCCAGCATGGTCCAAGCCAAAGGTCATCCCAACACCTCATCCTCTTGCCAAAGCCTGGCTTGGTATCAGGGAGATGAGCCAGGGGCTATTTTGGTTCAGGATTGGTTGTGACTGAAGCTTTAGGTCAAGCCACTCTGGTCAGAGCTCAGCATCATCCAAAGCCCAGGTTTGGCTGGGCTGGGGTTTGAGAAAAAAAGTCACTGCTCCAATGCATTGTGCTCATGCAGGTCATGGGATCGCATGGGATGCAGAAGTGGATTTTTGGGGCACTTGTCTGTGAAGGAAGGACTGTGCAGTTTTTGTTTAGTCTAGTTATAAATGTCATACGTTATATATCCTTCACCATTTCCTTGTAAGACCACTTCGCTAATGAATATCTGCACCAGGAAACTTTTGTGGCTAGACAGCCAAAATTTTACCTTCTTCACTTTCAGTCTTTCCTTATAACTCTGTAATTCCTCAGGATTTATGTCATTCCAATGTTTGTTTCATTCTCCCCCAGTTGCTGCTAGCCAAGCCAGTGATATTTCATTTATTTTAATCTTTCTTCCAGAACTTCCATTTTTCCAAGCTGAATCTTGGTGACTTTTTTTTCCCCCTGATGTTCATCTCATTTGCCAAGGAAAGGTCAAGGCAATATTGCATTATATCCAAAGTGAAAATTATTTTATTAGACTAGCCAGCTGGGCTAAAAGAATAACTTGTCTTACCCAGAGCTGATCATCTGCTTTGCCTTTTAACTTTTGTAACAATGGCAATGAAAGAAACCTGAGTCACTAACTTAAACTGCTGGCACTGTCTCACTTCTGGATTAAAATAAAATAAAAAGAAAATTAAATTGAAACTTTTTGGGTTTTTTTGGTATTGCTGAAACTACTCACATATAAGCACCAGCAGTGTCATGTAACACAGACAAATTACTATTTTGTGTGGAATAACTAGAAGGTATCTTTTTCAGGAACACTTAGATCAGTTACGTGTAATCTCTAATCTTTAACATTTATAATTTTGCGTACAAGGAATTCAAACTCTGAGTTTTGATGCCCTGTGCAGAGAGGAGCACTTGGCTGAATGAATCTGAGAAACTGTTACATCAGACCCGCAGCAGGCAATTACTAAATATTGAAGAAAATTGCTTCACACGTTAGCCAACACATCATGTTATAATTATTTTAACATTAAAAGGAGAAAAATCAGTCTGGATAGGTGTGCGGCCATTTAAACAAATTATGTTTGGGTGCTTCCTATTCCATTTGCATGAGTCTTTCTTCAGGGCATAAGACTTCTCTTTGAATTTTTGCTGAAGTATTGGCCAACAGACCTATGCTTGCAAAAATATTTGGCTAGTGAAAAAGAATGAAGAAGTCAGATGATGGTTATGCTCTTCAGTTTGCATTTTTAAAAACACACCAAACCATTTGCAGAATTTGAAGAAATACAGAGTTTGCTAACCTCTCCATAAAATTATGATTTTCTTTGTACGGCTAATTTTCCTCACTGGAAGCTATGTTTTCTGTAACATAATTTTTTCTTTAAACAAAATATTCCAACCTAATCTTCAGAGTGTTGGGAAAACATATAAAACAGTGTAATGTATGTATCTTTTAAGCCACAAAAAATGTTTTTTAACCTTTTTTAAAAAATGTTTTCCTTCTTTGTTTTTGAGCAATTATACAATCCACTTTTCATCCGTCAGGAAAGTTCACATGGTGTTTTTTAGAAGTTGAGTCAGCTTACTGGATAGACACAATAAAGTGCATCAATTACCTTTACATATCCATAACATTAATTAAGTGCTTTCCCCCCTCTCTTCTGTATATAAGATGTGACTTGGAGGCTCATACCTGGGCATAGTGTCATCACACTGTGAATATACTTGTTAAGGAAAAAGAACTAATATTTTCACAGCAGACAAAGGACATACCTTGGCAGAGAGGTTCTTGGTTTTGAGTGCACAGCTGTGGTTGAGCTGTGACAAGGGACCTCAGAATTTCATCTGGTGGTGGCTCGAGGTGTGGAAAAGCTAGAGAGGGATTTTTTACAAGGTCCTGTAGTGACACGACAAGAGGTAATGGCTTTAAAATGAAAGAAGGGAGATTTAGATTATATATTGGGAAGAAATTCTTCCCCACAAGGGTGCTGAGGCCCTGGGACAGGCTGCCCAGAGAAGCTGTGGATGCCCCATTCCTTGAATTGTTCAAGCCCAGGTTGGACAGGGCTCTGAGCAACCTGGTCTAGTGGAAGGTGTCCCTGCCCATGGCAGGAGGTTGGACTAGAAGATCTTTAAGGTCCCTTCCAACCCAAACCATTTTGTGATTCTGCATGTCTCCATGGCTCCCTAGCGCTGCTTTCTGTGTCTGCCCAAAGCCATATGTATGATTTCTCACCCATTTCACCCTTGGGAACAGAGCTGTTCAACATTTTTCTGCAGAAGGCTCCACAGTCCTTCCCTCCTGATGAAGCAGCCCCACCTCCTGCCCAGGCCTTGCAAAGTTCCCCTGGCCCCTTACCCCAGACCATGATTTCCCCATCATCCTTCTCATCAACCCAGCAGCCACCTTCCCTCCCCACAGCCCCATTCCCTTCTATCTCCCATTTCTCCTCCCTAACTCATGGGCTACCTTTGATTTTCAAATGCTCATATTCCAGTCCCTCCTTCTCTGGTGGAAACTTTAACAAATGCACCAACATCTGCTATAGTTAGTCATCACACTTAATGTACAGAATATTCCAGCTGGCTTCACTCTCCTTTTATTATGTATTGGAAAGAGGTTTCATCTGCGCTCCTCTGGCTTGGCCAGACACACACCCAGACTCACCTCCACGTAGTGTGGATGCAGCTGGGGTGCCATGGGGTGACCCATGGTCGCACACCCAGGGCATCCCCCAGTCCAGCACCCACACCCCTGCACCTCAGTTGCTCTCATGTTTGCCCATACATCGAACATGGGACATGCCTGGGCTGTAGGGTCCTTCTTCGAGGAGATATGATGTTCTGTGAAGGTAGCCCGAGTTTGAGCAGCTGGTAGATAGACAGGTACCCACTGCTCAAGCATTTTCAGATGACGGGAGAGATGATCCCTTGCCCTTCATACCCACAACATAGCTGCAAATCACCAGCCTGCACAGCAAGACCTCCGGGCTTGTGGTTGGGTGTGCAAGTGTGCAATGCCTGCAGGGTTTGCAGGCAAAACATTAAAATCTCATGTTTGCAGCAGATTAGCACTTTTCCAAATCTGAAGGCAGAGCAACCACCCTCTGTCCTTGATCCCAGGGAAGGTGCTCAGCTCCTTGGCAGAAGGCAGCTGAAATGATAGAAACCCCATCCCAAAGCCCTCATCTCATGGAAAACGTGAGCCAGGTTGACCTTAGACACCATCATGTGGGCTTCCTCCACAGCAGATCAGAAATGTGAAGGTTGCACAACTGCATCATTTGGAGCTGGGGTTGTCTAAGCACCAGGCAGGTGAGGGCAGCTGAGAGGAGAGGACAAAGCAATAGGTATGGTCCTGGGGGGAAGGAGAAGCAGCCCCAAAAGAATAAATAAATATATTCTATTCAAACAAACAAACAAAAATAAAAACAACAACAACAAAAAAACACACAAAAAACCAAACCAGTGTTTGGATGCAAAAACACTTGCCATTCTTTTTTTTCCAGCAAGAGTTCCTCATTTTTCAGCTGACCAGGTGCTGTCACTGAATGGTATAGGAGAGCGTGAATTTGGTTCAGAAAGACAGGCTACATGAAGAAACTATCTTATGGCACAAAGCCAAAGTTAAAATGTGAAAAAAAAAGCCTGAGGATTTAAAGACTTCAAGGTGCACATATTGATGCGGGTCCTGGCTGGAGAGCAAGCAACTGCAGAGCATTGGAAGCACGTTAGTCCCATCAGGTGTGTGGTGAAAAAAGAACCCATAAGGGAAACATACTGAGGCCATGAATATCCCGAAACAGGTCTTGCGGCTGACTTCACACATGATCTGTGTCCTCGGGAGTTTCCATTTAATTCCCTTTGCGAGACAAGTGGTTTATTTGCTTTCCTAGATAAATACGGACCCACGTCATGCACTTGTTCCCCCGACAACACTTTACAAAGGAGCATTTTTCTCAAGTGTTTGATCGTCTTCAGAAAAGAAATAGCAGATGGTTAACACAGTTGTTGGTTTTCTCTAATTGTAGCTGAAACTCCCCGGTCAGGAGAATTTCCAGCTGCTAACGTATTTTCCTCATTTCGGTGTGAAATCAGTAAACACAGAAACTGAACTTCTAAACTCTGAGACGTGTATGTGCCTCAATTTGGGGTCTTTTGGTAAATGTCATTCTGGGTAAATAAAGGTTGCCCCAGGACAGCGGCATGTTTTTCAGTAGATTTTATGGCAAATATGTAAATCCCTTCTAAAATTCTTTTTCCTTTATTTCCTTTCATTTCTCAAGAATTTTCCATCCTCAAAGAACAGCAGGTTTCACATTAAAGACCGAAGACAAGGATGATCTGAAAATAATATGTTTACCTATCAGATGCAATGAAACCTGTTGCAAACTGAGCAGATGAGATGTGTTGTGGGGTCTGGGTGAGGACTGGGCTCATGTTCTGGATCCATGCTGGGATGTGGGGAGGGGGTTCTAGGCTGAGGCTCAGGGTGAGCTGTGCAAAATGGACCAGGAGGAAAGACGGTTTCATTATTTCAGAAGACTGAGACTGTGGGATAACAAAATGCTGGGGTTTATGTGATCGATGCCGAAGAAATCCAAGTGGAACCCATTTAAGGTTAAGTTTGGTAGTTTGAATTTGAAATATTGACAGTAAGTGGAGGAGTCATTCCCTTTAAAGAGTGACATCATCACAAATGGAGCTAGCGATGTGCTTTATAAATTACCCTGAAGCTACTGCAGGTGACAATGTCTTCTAGGAAATGGAGGCTGTTCAAGGAAGCAATAAATAACTCCTGCGCTGCTATAACCACAGAATTTGACGTGACAAAATATAAAAGAATCCATATAAATTTGTTGTGAAATGGCTGATTTACCCATAAAAAATGCTAGATACTCTTTCGAAAGAGTAGATCTTGGAAGTATTTGAAACACAATGTCAGAGAAGCTCTTCCAGTACGTTACTGGAAATTCAAAAAGTGGGATTAATTTCCATGTGGCTAAAAAGATATGGGAAAATGAAGAGAACTCCACCAAAGAAAATATTCATCCTTTCCTGAACTCTTTGGCTATCGTGAACCCTTTAATTTGGTAAGTGTTCAACAATCCTCCAATTTACTTTAGGAAATTCAGGAAATTAAAAAATCAGATGCTCTGATAGTAGCACCCTAGATGCTTCATTCACACACAGACTACTTTATTTTAGTGCTGGTATCTGCAAGCAAATGCAAGGAGAGCTTTATTTTTACTTAATTGCATGCTTGAAAATAGGTTGCTGTCTAAATGCCGTGTAGCAAAAGTGGATGTATTTCTAAAATATAATCTCAGTATGCTTAGTCTGAGTATCATTTCACTATATAAACTCTGGTATATGGTAAAGAAAACCCCAAATATATGAAAACTTGCACTGGGTACCTCCTAAAAAACCATGAAATTGATAAAATTTGTGATAAGTGTTGACATGAACCTGCTAAAACTTATGTTGTATTTAGTCTTGCTTCTCTCTTGAGAGAAATGTTAAGTCTTACATATGAGGAGGCCATGCTTATTTATATTTAAAAAAAGGTGCCATATTTAGTGCTCTATTGTAACTTTATTCTTTTAGTAAAAACCATCCATCGAGGTCTGTAATAGCAACAAACCCATGTAGGTTCAGGGGGGCAGCAACCGAAAAGCACTCAGTCTCTCTGTGATGTAAATCAGTGCAGCTGATATGCACCAGCTTCTACCTCCTTCCTGCGCTGCCATTGTTCGAATGGACACGCTGTAATTTAATCCAGCATGTTACTGTAATTAAAAAAATACACAAATGACAGAATTTGACTGAAAACCCACCATCCTTCATGGTTTACATTTCCTACAAAGGGAGTTAACTGGTAAGATGTACATGTTTATTGGTTTCCTTCTTTGTGCTTTTACAAGTATTTTTCTCTTTGATGATCTAAACCATATGTTAAGGTACTTTGGAGGATTATTTTATCAGTTCCTCTGCAGTATGAGAGAAATACCAGGGCAGAGCCCATAGGTTTGCACACATACACGCCACTAAATCATCCCTTGTTCCTGAGCAGCCAAGCTGCCATATTGATAAATAGTCCATGTCACATTAATTTAATTCTGAATCACTCTGAGACATCGTTTTGTTACAAATATAAATTTTGTGGTGTAATGGAATGTGTTAAGCCTTTAACAAATGAACATTTAATGGCCACTCATGGAAAAACATAAATAATCAGAAATAAAATTAGCAGGATTGGTAATGAGCATATGAAGCAACGTGACATGGCCCCACTTCCCCAGGGCAGGGGACAGATGGGAGCAGATTCTGTTTTCTCTCCTTCTCTTTGGTGGCTTTAACCCAGATACAAATGCCTGAACCTGTCGTACAAACTGTTAGTCCTTTTTTTTTTGATAAACTAAAACTTAAAATATAATCTATTGGACCATTTTTAGCAATAACATTGAAAACACCTGTCCTTCCCTCAGTTCCTTTCTACCTTTATTATTATTATTTCCATGTTACCTTTCGTTTATTCCCTTCCACTACTAACTGAACTCCACCAATGTTCCATACTCAGAAAATACCCTCATTTTCTCATCACTGGTTCTTCACTGGCTCGTGCCTCTGCTGTGTGTCAACATTTGCACAGTGCCAGAAACATCCAGCAGATACATATATTGTTTTTTTTCAATGAACCAGGTGCATCTATATATAGATATATATTTTATTGAACTCCTGCAGCCAGTACCTGTTAGAGGCAGCAGCTTCGCAGGCTGTTCTGGCCTCATCGGACTTACCCACACACCATTTTTTTGGGGAAGCCACAACCTCAGCACACAGGAATGGGGATCCGTTAGTCCCCGGGTCAACCCAAGGGCAAGATGTTAAGCACGAAAGTGTTGCGTGATTAGTGGCAGTCACTGGAAAGAAGTTTTAGTATCTGTGACTATAGGCAGCTTGTGGACTTCAGCCAAAATGCTCTCTTTAAATATCAGAAAGTATCCCTAAAATTGCAAGCCTTTGGAGACCACGGCACTCTGCAAACTGCCAAGAAAAACAACACATAGCACATAAATCTGAAACAATCACTTCTTCCAGCTATGAAGGGACCAAACGACAGCACACTTACCTAAATGCTTTTTATTTGTATTAAGGTTTATTCATAAATGATCTGAGAGTCTCGGTCACTTTGCCTTGACGTGTGTATGTGCTAAGTGTTCGTGCACAGCTCCACATGGGAATTCCCACCTCTGGGGAGTTAATCAGACTCATTGCTTCTGGGGACATGAAAAATGGGACGTAAAAGGGGACATAAAGCCACCCCATGTGCCCCTCAGTTTATCTCTTTCACTTCTTCTTCCTGTGCACCAGAGCTGGCAATTTGTGTGTGGCTAAAACATTTCCCTCGCCTGAACATCTGAACACAGAGGGAACCCCTCCTGGTTTTTAATTTATAATGGATAAAATTCTCTTCTGTGTTTTAGTTGGAAATCACCCATGTTCTTCTTCCAGCCTTGGTATATATGATACTGTCCTCCTCTTCATCGACCTGGCCAGAAAGGTGGTCCTGGTCCTGGTCAATAACTCCAGCTCGTGCTCTGTGATTTCCTTACCTGAGGCATGGGATGGTGATATGTTCTCAACATCCACTGTAAATCAGCGAATCTCTCTCCCCAGGATTTGCTCACGATTTGAAAATCTGACTTGAAACAATCGCCTTTCCCCTAGGGCACCATATGCAACTTCAATATATTAGTGGCGAAGGAAAATATGCTGTGCTTGGCATTTACAATTCCCGCTCTAATTTACCAGACAGGTGTTTTTGAAGAACAGCTCATCTGGCAAGAAGAAGGAGGGTCACTGGGTTGGGGCTCTTTTTTCTCCCTTTTATTTTCATTAAGGGGGCAGACTTTTGAACAGCTGGTAGGAGGAATTGCTTGGGGGAACCTTGTCCCCCCCATTAACAGCTGCAGGGAGAGGGTCAGGAGAAGATAGCCATGCTTGTCCAGAAAGGGTCCAGCCACAAATCCCTGATTTTGTGTGAAACATTATCAAAGGTGAGTGATGAGCCAGACTGCCAAGACCCTGGCTCTGGAGGGCACCAAGATCTTGCCCTGCCCCAGCAAAACAGACTCTTTCTGAGACTTTCTCCAGGATGAGCATCAACTTTACTGGTCCCGAAACTTGTGGCTTGCGTTCCTGCCAGCCAGCAAGACATTTCTTCCTTACAGAGAAAAAAAAAAAAAAAAACTAGAAAAGAAGAACGAAAAAAATAAGCTAAACTAAATTAATCCTGTTCTGAGAGCTAAATATGGTCAGGACATCTGTGACCTCCCCCGACTTCACTCTGGCTGAGCGGGAACAATAGCTGCCATGTGCCACCCTTTGTTGTTGAGCCTGGAAAAGATTTCTAATCCCAGAATAACGCACACATGCACCCATGCACGTAGGCACACACACACATACATGAGTGCTGCTAAACTTGCATTTCACGTCCAAAAGGGAAGAGTTGGCAGCAGGGCTGCCCTCGCAGTGTTGGAGGGATGAAAGAGCCCCCCTTCTTGCTTCATAAAATCCGTGTGTACACAAGGGTTTTTCTTTCGTCTACAGATGTCCATTTCTAGTGTTACAAGGTGCAAATTCCGAGGTTCGGCAGACGCTGGAAGCTGTGTTCTCGTGTTGAAATGCCGGTATGTGGTCCGCGTGTCTCTGATCTCCAGAGTTCCCTAGCATGACATCTTTCATCATCATCATCAAGTTGGAGGACGTAGATACATGTGGCCACCAGATTCCCTTCCAGCATGAAGACGCATCCTTTAACTCCCCTCTTCCTCTCGTTATGGGCAATGCTTTAAAGTCGCTCTTGCCCGGCTTTGCGGGATGCCTGGCCTCGCTGCGCCGAGCCAAAAAATCCCTGTAAAAAAGGGCACATGCCAAAAGGAGACGGTTGGGGCCCTGGCTCCTGCCAGCAATGCTCTAACCTCTCCCTGCCTCTCTTTGAAGGGGACGAGCAAGGGTCACCCCAAGAGCCCCCACTGCTCAGCTCATCTTGCCCCATGTCAGGAAACCACAGCCTTTTTCTTTATTTTTTTGGAAGGAAGTGGTTAACTCTTCCTTCACTGCCTTATGGTGTAATTCATTTGCAAGTGTACTTTTCAGTCAAGTGTAAATGAGACCACAGATCAGGTTTGCTGTGGAGAACGGTCATGATGGCCACAGCAGAGGGCACCCTACCTTAGGCACTCCCTGGTAAAGTCATCTCTGCCACCCCACTGCTCCTGGTCCCACAGGTTCTCCATGTGGGAGATCTCCCACAAGGGCCATCACTTGCGTTTGGTGGATGTTTTTGATTCACATCAAAGTGGAAGCTGCAGCAAGTGTGCATTAAGTCAGCTTTGGCATGTTTTGTGGCCCTCCCTTTATTTTATTTTTCTTTTATTTTTTTTTCCCCTTTCCTTTTTCTTGTTGCTGCTCAGCCCTGCAGAATGTAATTAGATAATGAGCCATTTATAAAATAAATGTTTCCGGGAGAAACTCCCCTGAACGCCCGTGTCATAAAATTATTGAACTCAGCATCTGAGAGCGTTCAGGATCCAAAACCTCCTTGGGGCTCACCCCTATCCATTATTCTGTCGCTGCTTCGACTGGGCGGTGACATTTTACTGGCGACACCCTGCTCCCCTCCGAAAGAAGTGGCCTTCTGGCTGTTCTGTTAAAAACCAACCTATCCCTCCCTTGCTGTCCTCCTCCGTCTGCTAAAACCACGGTGGGGATGTAGTGATCCTGGGGCTGCCTGGCTTATCTTCTGGGCTGGGCTTTGCTCTCACTCCCCTTCCCACCACATCCAAGGGGACAGAAAAGGATGATGGTCCCCCATCCCACATACCAGCAGCATTTTCAGGGCTGAGCAAAGCAGTGTGGTTTCCAGAGCTGGGATGTCCCCTCCTTCTATAAATGCTCATAGCTTTTGCTCAAGGTAAACACTTTTGGCTGGAACGTCCTGTGTTTCACCCTCCGCTGGGATCGGTTTTGCCCAACGACTCAGTTCCCACCGGAGCACCATATAACTCGCCAGACTTTCCAACACACTCAGAACCTACAAAGTGCTTTGAGATTCCTGCCAGCTCCCTCTCTGGTCTTCTGGCACAGCTCAAGAGGCAGATATTAATCTTAACAGCTATATGCTGGCCTGGCCCTGGTTGCCTAAGAGATTCTCCCTGAATTTATTTATTTGGATTTACACAAAAGAGCATAAAAAGGAACACTCCTCCCAGACTCCAGGCTCACCAGTCATAAATCACAAAAACAACTACAATGAAGCCACCCACAGTACGTCCTGCCCCCAACACAACTGTTTTCCTCCAACACCCAGCTCCGCAGCAGCAATGTCCAGCTTCTCTGCACGCCTTGGTGTTCCCATGCGGAGGCACAAACTGCAGACAGCCCAAGGGTTTGGGCTTTGGGAAGCACTGTCCTCACTTCTTCTTCAGAGCTGCTGGGGTAGCACTTGCCTGAGAAGTGGAAGAAGCAGTGTATGTGATTTCCAGCAGGCAAGATGATCCCCTATCCACATGGACAAAGCTAGAGTAGCTCAGCTTGCGAATTCACATGGGACACGGGTGGCCAGAGAGACCTCAAGAGGTCTTTTCACCCACCTAGTCTGTCCCGACACGTAGATAAATAACTTTTTCTTGAAATTCTCCGGTGATGGAGTTTCCACCATCTCCCACACAAGGAATCCCAGTTCTCGCGCTCGGAAAATGTTTCCGAAAGTCTGACCTCAGTCACCCTTGCCCTTAGACTAATCACTTTATATACCAGCCCCAGCAGACACAGAGGTCTGCTTCCTATCTCCCATCCAGTGGGGAAATTCAAAATACTTGAAGGCTGTTATCATGTTTTCCCTAAGTTTTCTCCTCTCTAGACTAAACAACCCCAATTTTTTCAGTGTCTCCTTGCAGGTCATGTTTTCTAGAGCTCTGTTCCTCTTTGTTCTTCTCCTCTGGACCCTCTCCAAGGAATCCGCATCTTTTCTCAAGTGTAGTGCCAAAATCTGGATTCAATATTCAGCCGAGGTCTTCCTGGGGCTGTGTGGAGCAGATGGATAACTTTGCATGTCTTCCGCATAGCGCTGCAGGTCTGATGTCTGTTTTGCTCGCGAAAGGCAGAGCCCTGCTGACTCCTTTTCAGCCTATGATACCCTGTGCCCCCTGCAAAAGCACCAGAGCCCCAGACAGGGTCTCTTCTCATCAGCAGAGTCCTCTTTGATGGAAGGTTTTTTGGCTTCGCTTTACAATTCTTTTTTGCTGCTCATGCTGAGTTTTGGCAATTGTAGCAACGTAGAAGCAATCTCTTGAGGTTTGAGTGCCCCTGGGTTGTGTTCCTGCTGAGGGAAGGAAGGCAACCTAGAGCTCTTTAAACATGTGGTCAAGAATTCACACTCGCACCCTCACTTTGCTTCAGAGCCCAAAAGGTTTTGTCCCTAGAAGGTAGGATGTGTCCCAGGACTTCTTTCCTGCCCTGGTGCAGCTGTACCCTAATCCCAGAAAGATGTTATGGTTATTATGCTGGCTCAGTTTTTGAGGTTGTGCTCATCTAGCCCAAGGCTTCCATAACATACCAACACATCTTAGGAGCTACCTTCTGCCCTGGGATGTGAAGACCCCTTAGAGCCTACCTTGTTCTTCCTTTCAGGCCCCTCCTTGTCTTAGACAGCAGTGAAGAGTTGGAGAAGAATAGAGAGAGAAGAAGCAACGGGATGGACACCAATGGATCTCCAGACCCAAATAACATGCAAGTTCCCAGCACATGGACCAGGAGACAGGATAAGATTCATGCACTCCCTGTGCCAGACTACATCACATCTAGGGACCATGCTGAGGGTGTGACAGGGTGCATCAGCTGTAAGTGACCATATGGTCAAGGAAATTATCTGGTAAGAACAAATACTATAGGATAACAGGGCAGCTCAGTCCAGAAGCATCATCAGGAGGTCCCTAATCCAACCTGTGAGCTCAGTCCAGGTTTCTCAGAGCTTCATCCAGTTCAGCCTTGAAAACCTCCGAGAATCGAGACTGCAGAACATCTTTGGGTCACCTGCTCCAATGGTTGTCTGTCCTCATTTTGAAAATGTTTTTCTTTATTTCTATAAATTATACTCATGGATTACACTTGATACTTTCTCTCTGTGCATTGTCCCAGCCCTAAGACCTAGGCACAGACCCAAACCAGTTCTAAGATCTTAGTCACAGTTTTACTGGCCCTTCTGCTGCCCCTTTTGTCTAGAGAATAGTCACAAATCGGGATTTAGCGACAAACTTGAGCGTAAATGGTGCAGTAGTATCCAAGACACTGTTTTAGCAGGAGGATGAAGAAAACAGAGTACACTGAAGGCAGCAGGTGAATCTCATGGGACCTACCCCTCGAATGCAGCCTCCTGTCTTTTGAGCTGAAGCCACCTCACTGGAAGGTGTTGGTGCGAGTTCTTGTACAGTGGGGTCTGATCCTGGAGGGGATCTTCAGATATTACTGCAATTTCAAAAAAAACATGCAGCCTCAAGCAGACGTTCAGGCTGAAGTAGAGGCTGCAGGTGGAGTAACACCATTACAGAGATGCTGGACTCATCCCAAGCCCCAGGAGCTAAGGTCAGAAAATTCAGAGCTAAATTGAAATGGGAAAGAAATCAAAACCAGTCCAGGGTGTGTTCATTCAGGATATTCTTTCTTTAACTCTGCCCTACAGTCAAGAAATAATGACGCAGTTATAGTTCAAGCATGGTTATGTTTGTAGCCCTTGATTAGATTCAGCTAATTAGATTCAGCAAAGATTTTTCTTTCTCTCTTCTGTTTTCCTTTACGCTCTTCAGAGTGACGGTGTCATTTTGGGTGGTGAAGGCTGCCAAACAGTGAACAAACTAGCTACCAAGTTCTCAGAAAGACCATCTTATACTGCCATGTGTTGTTCCCAGCACACTGAGAAGGCGTCACAGGGGCAGAAGCATCGTTCAACTTGCTGTCAGCATTGCCCAGGCCCCAGGACTAGATCTGGGCTTAACAATGGACCTAGGAACACCACAGTTATGACAGTACAGGAGAGATGGGGAATCTCTTGGTTTTGTTTTGTTTTGTTTTGTTTTGTTTTCAGTAACACGCTCCTATGTTATGTTATAATCTTTTGATTTTTGGTTTTTGGGGTTTTTTTTGTGCTGGAGTCCAAGAAGTATGGAGATAGAAATCCCACTCCCTCTGGATCCAAATGCAGAAACCATCTGGCTCTGTCAACCCAAGGTTTCACCCCGGTGCGAATTAACAGACAAAAGATAGGAAGGAAAGTTCCAAGAATGCCTCTTAAGCAAGCGTGGATGCACTCTGGATCCAGGAGAAAAGCAAAGTTTAGAAGAAAATAAAAACACCTAAGTGTTTTCACTTGGCTGATGAAAGACTTGTGAGAGAACAACTCACAGCTTTAGAAGAAATGCAGAGAAGGGATCCATCCTGGGGTGTTCATACCCATGACTGACTCCAACAAAACCACAAATCTGATCACAAAATGCACCAGCACAGAGGGAGAAGCCAAATGATCCCTTTTCTGCATTTATCTTTTTTTTTTTTTTTTTCATTTGTGTGGCAGCAACTGGCTGGGTTTTCTTCTAAAAATCATCTAAAATTTTTTCATCTAAAAATCAGCTCAGCTAATCAACATCAGCTCCACTCCTTCCTGCCCACTGTCATTCAGGGACTATGAGCCTCCTGTCCCAACATGCCATGCTTGGTATAAGGCTGAGTGTGGATACATTCATGCATTTTGGCATTGAGGGAGCAACTGAGTTCATTGCAGCTTAATTGATCTGACCAGAGGCCCCATGGGAACTGGTGGTTTGCTTTATAGACTGAACATTATAGCAACAGCCATCAGTGGCAGATCTCTAATTCAGCATGGATGGTGGTCGTCAATTTTAAGATAAATTAAGTACAGGAGGTAGGAAGAAGTTGAAGCTACATAAATTGAGCTTCTTGGTCTCACTGAAAGGTTCAATGGCCATGAGGTTTCGTCTGAGGACTGATGGGAAAAATCTCTAGATTTGCTGGAAGGTCAGTTGAATTATTGGAGAATGGAGCCCACCAAGACCTTCAGAAGTAATGGAGATGTCAGAGACGGGCTGAAGGGATGAGGCCAGCGGGGATAAGAAAGGGGAGAGAAACCAGCCTTGCCGAGGAAGTCCCAGGAGCAGTGATGGCAACAGCAGCATTGGCTCCAGCTCCCTCAGCTACTGCTTTCAGATGGGAAAGGAGGAAAGCTGAGGGGAGATGTATCTCTGACCTGTATCTGTCGTGGTCCTCACAAGCTCCCTTTATAACCATCAAGGAGAAATGGGCAAATTGAACGTGCCCTTTTCCCCTCTTGCAGCAGGAGGGGTTGGGTGGATAGGGCCCTGGGAAGGCCCTATTTCTGCCCACCAGCTCCATAGGGAGCCTGAGGGAACTGGACCATCTGAGGCCTCCTAAAGTGTGGTGAGATGCAGCCAGACCTTCATGGTGGATTGTGGTCCATGTCCAGGAGCAGAAGTGCGATGTGCTACAGAGGGCACCTAGGCTTGGTGCAGTGCTGCAGGTCTCAGGTGGCAAATACTGCCCTTCCTGGGGCTCTTCCTCTCCTACAGGTGAGAGGAACCCATGTCGAGTGGTAAGAGACAAGTTACGGGCAGGAAAAACCCAACAGAGTCTCTCTCCCTAGAAGTGGCCTTTCATGCCCTTGCTACACCACAGCCCTTGTCGCCCTCTCGCCACAGAAGTTACCTTGCTAGTAAAATTACACTTTCTCAGCATAACCTACCACATTTAAAATCAAGTCCAGCTTCCTGAAACTATGACATTTGCTCAAACCCCAATATTTTTTAAAAGCCCATTTTCTGCTTTCCATATTTGCTGAGACTTTAAGGTGATCCCAGGTTTCACACCTTATTTGAGAAAACTTTTTAAACAGACACTGAAATTCTCACATAGTCACACGACTCAAATACAACAGAGCTTGCAATAAGATCCCGTGAGCTGGCAGCTCTGCCTGTCTTTAGGCTTTCCTCAAAGCAATCCAGTTCAGATCTGCAGATCCCAGAAATACCAGAAAAATCAACGTACTTCTCAAGTGCCCTGAGCCAAAGCAGGAGAGTGCTTTATCTGTCTACAAAATAAGGACAAGACAGCACATGATTCCTCCAGCCTTTGCTTCTCTGCAGGAAAACACTCTCTGCCAAGGCACCCGTCAGCACATCAGCATCAGCAATACCTTCAGCAAGGACCCTGTGCCAACTTGTGCACCTTGCGCTGAGAAAATGGACCTGAAGGGAAATATGGAAGAGAGGTGAGTCCATTGTCCTGGGTGATGTCTGACACGGGTGGGCTTTGAGACCGCCTTGGTCCCCCCGGATCACTATACGTCTCATGGTCAGATTAATTAAGCTGTAATGAACTCAGTTGTTCCCTCAATGCCAAAATGCGTGAATGTATCCACACTCAGCCTTATACCAAGCATGGCATGTTGGGACATAGTCCCTGAATGACAGTGGACAGGAAGAGATGGAGCTGATGTTGATTAACTGAGCTGATTTTCCCAGAAAAAGCAGCAAGGGGGATCTCTCAGCCAGGACCAGCCGCAGGGGACTCATGGGTGCTGGATATCTCACGGATGGCTTGTGAACACAAGCAAGAGGCGTCACGCATTCTTCTGTGCATCCCTCACCTACAGCTGGGCTCAAGGAACAGGTGGCCAGCACGCTGCTGAAGGGAAGGGTTTGTTAGTGCAGCATCCCAGCTCCCACATGAGCCACCCTGGAGCCAAACTACTGTTTGATTAATCAACGGTTCGGTCCAGCTCCCTGCCTCCGTCCACATGCGACGAGCATGAGCCGAACAGCATGCACTTGTGGTCTTGAAGGGCTGGCTTAGGCAGCTCCTGATAGTGCTGTTTATACAGCTTCCTGATGGAAACAATGTGGATTTTATTAAACGATCCCATTAATGTTTCTCCATGTTGTCATTGCAGACTTCAAACGATGATTTATGTTGGCTCGTAGGTCTTTGTCCTCGCAGCCGCACCGCGAGCAGCATCCAAGGACAAAGTGTTCTGGGATGGGACGGTGGGAGCCCTGCTGCTCCGGCTGTGCCGAGGTCTGCTCCTCCAGTGCCACACACCGGGGAACAAAGGGGACCGCCGGCCGGCCAAGGACAGCAACACAAGCCACACAGACACCTGGGACCATCCCTCGTGCTGCGGTGTGGTGTTGGTCTCCCACGTCGGTGGCTTAAAGGGCGCGTTGCACAGCACTGTGCTGCAGGGGAGTCTGCACAATCGTGGGCAATTTTTTTAGACTATTTCAAGTGGCACAGCTCATTGTATCCCAGAAAAATTCCACCTGTTTGTCCCATGCTGTTTTTTAGCTTTAAGAATTGCATTCATACTGCCAGGCTGTTTTCTCACTATTTTTCCCATTTTTCTACCCCACCGTTCCCTGGCTGATTTTACCACAAAACCAATTTTGCCTCCTTGTCCATTTTGCATATATGCCAGTTTTCACCTCAGGAGTAAACCAAATAATCCACTCAGCAGAGAAAACCCAGATATTGAGTGAAGGGCTGTGCTCTTTGGGACCAACGAGCTGCAGACAGACATTCTTGGCCAAGGTAAGATGTGGCAACACCTGGTGTGACTGAGCAGTCGGTGTCGATGAAGCCAGGAGGTGTATATTCTAGACATAAGGAAAACATTCTTTACAATGAGGGTGGTTAAATACTGGAACAGGTTGCCCAGAGAGGTGGTAGACACCGCACGCCTATACTCCAAAGTCCTGAAAGCTCCATTTTAGGGTTGGATGTGTTTCAGTGACCACTCCACCCAGAGCATTCATCTCAATCGATGCTCTTGAGGCAGATTGCACGAGGGCTGTGAGCTCTTTGCATACTAGCAGGAAGACTGAGCAACCAAAATAATCTGGAGGATGTTCAGGATGAGCTTCGAGAGTGAAGCCCGTGTGTACACACACTAAATTAGTGCCTGCCAGCAAAAACCTTGGGATTTCTTCAATGAGAAGGTGTGTCTCAGGAACGCCTCCTTCCCACAGCCTGAGTGCTGCACCCAGATCAGACCCAGCGTGGACCAGAGCAATGCAGGTGAGTACTTTGAAACGAATGGACCTTGTGACGATTTTTACACCTCCCAAAGCACACAGAGAGAATGGCTTGGGGGATACAGGATCACAGAACTATAGATTAGTTTGGATTGGATGGGAAGGGAAGGGACCTTCCAAGCTCATCCAGTGCCACCCCTGCCATGAGCAGGGACATCTTCACCAGCTCAGGTTGCTCAGAGCCCCGTCCAGCCTGGCCTGGGATGTCTCCAGGGATGGTTCATCCACCACCTCTCTGGCCAACCTGGGCCAGGCTCTCACCACCCTCAGGGCCAACAATTTCTTCTTCATGTCCAGCCTGAATCTCCCCTTTTTTAGTTTGAAACATCACCCCTTGTCCTGTTGCAAGAGGCCCTGCTAAAAAGTCTGTCCCCCATCTTTCTTATCAGCTCCTTTTAAGTACAGAAAGGCCACAATAAGGTCTCCCTGGAGCTTCTCTTCTCCAGCTGAACCCCCCAACTCTCTCAGCCTGTCCTCCCAGCAGAGCTGTTCCAGCCTCGGATCATTTCTGTGGCTGCTCTGGCCCCTCTCCAGCAGCTCCATGTCTGTCCTGTGCTGAGGACCCCAGAGCTGGATGCAGTGCTCCAGCATAAAGGCTGCCTCTATTACTACGGCCTAGTGAAAACCCTAAAAAAGTAAAATACAGCTGAAGGGAAAAATATATTGGGAAGGGAATCATATGGCTGGCTGGGAAGCACGGGGCTTTGAAAGGGGATGGGGCGGGACAGGAAGAACATTCCTTTCTCACTACAAACACCTCGAGCCGCTTGGGAAACATCCGACCAGGCTGCCTGCTCGCACCCTGGGGCCGGCAGCGAGGGTCCTGCTCGCCGGCAGATGCTGCAGGCTCATCCCAGACCACCACCATCGACGGAGAGGGATGAGGTGCCCGGAAAGAGGCAGCCTGAGCCCCAGATGCTCTGGCTGGAAACCGGCGCCTGCTCCGGGCACAGGTGGCTGCACACAGCAGGGTCACCTCGTCTGCGGCCACCGGTGCCGGCTCGGAGCTGCGTGCATGGGGAAGGAGGGAGAGGCGAGCTTGCCGCTGCGGGAATGTGTTTTGCAGCTCCATGTGGTGCTCACAGCTGGACGCCTTCCCTCTTTCCTGGGAAGAAGTGTGGTTGCTTTGTGCTTTGACCTCAAACAGGGTTTTACAGACTTCTCTCCACCTGGCTGTGGGGCACGGAGGATTGGGACCATCTACAGGGCAGGTCGTCTTTCTACCATCTTGTTCCTCATCCCCATCCTTTCTTCTTTTCTGCCCCACTATTTAATAGGGTTGCCTATTCTTCCCCAAATTTCTGAATTATTGTCAAAAGCAGTGTTTGTAGATACATGGAAGTGAAGAATTAAACCACTCCTCTGCATCTCCATGCTGACAAAGCCATCACTTGGGACACCAAGGCCACCCCAAATGAACAGATGAGAACAACAACTGCTGCGCTAGCCCCAGGCTCTCTCTGTCCCCATATAAGCAGCACAACCCCTTACATTGTCTTCTACAGACGTCCAAGAAAGGAGACCCGGTCTTGCCCCCTAACTGCTGACCAAAACCATTGTAAGAATAGACCCCATCCTTCAGTGGACTTTTTTTCCTTATTTACAAAGGGCTGTCTTTTTCCTTTTGATAATTATCAACCATGCTGTTGTGCTTTTGTTCCCTTTGAAGTAATTTGTGTCTCCACACATGCTTGCTGCTGTTTTGAGACGTATTCTTGTCCCAAATTTCTGAGGACACCCATGAAGAGTCTCCTTCCTAGCACAAAACATCTTGTGAAGGTCTCTTCTTCTTAAATACCCTGTTTACCCAAAAATAAGGCAGGTTCTTATATTAATTTTTGCTCCAAAGCTAATTACTTTTTTACATGTATATCTGCCTGTACACTATTTAAATTTATATTTTATGAACTGTAACTAGGGCTTATTTTTGAGTAGGGCTTATATTTTGAGCATCCTCACAAATCCTGAAAAATCATGCTAGGGTTTATTTTCAGTGTAGGTCTTATTTTCAGGGAAACAGGGTAGGTGCTAGTTTTCCAACAAATGCCAACAGTGCTTGTCTCCTGCAGATATTATATTGAACGAGCTCGTCTTGTAGAGAAACCCATAATGCCAGTCTTTCCCTCCTATCAGCTGGCTGATGGCATTGTGTTCGGCATTTTTAAATTTGATATTCCAGCTGCGTTTTGCTTTGAAAGACTGACGCAGCGCAGAGGATGCAGCCAGCAAACTGTGTCCCCACACCATCCCGGTGTCACGCAGCAGCACATGGCATGGGGGGAGCACAAGGAGACCCTGAGGGGAGCAAACAGCCTGACTGTAAGAGGGAATGGAGCAAAGTTTCTCGAATCAACACAACCCAGGGCCAGGCGGGGACCAGTATCCCCAGAGCTCAGCCTTTCCCACGCTTGGAAACAGCCCTACAGAAGCTGCAATGGCAGCTGATGGGCATGCAGGCAGAACACATCTCCCCCTTGGCAGGCAACAGGTAGAGAGAAGAATTTCCCCTTTTATTTTCTTATCCTGACAAGAAAGGAAGATTTTTGGAGCTGATGGGAGAGGCGCGACAGTTTAAATCAACAGTTTGCTGTTAGTACTGAAGAAGCCTGCTCTGCACGTTAGTCGGTAAACAAACTGTGCTCTGAGAAAGAAAGGCCTGTTTATAAAAACTCTTCTTGACATTCACCTCCTCAAACATAGCAAAGCATGTGCTAGAAATAGATGCATGAATGATCGAGTCTGTTTTGAGTCTCCTCTCTTCAACAACCAAGGAAATCCCTATGTACAAACATTTAAACTGTAACATCTGGAGTGCAGTAATTTTATCTTGAAGATCCACATCAAACAAACCTGCAGCTCAGCCCAAGAAGATATACAAATACTTCCCCAAGGAGACCCCAGTCTTACAACTTGGGTACCAGGAGACTTGTGATTTAAAAGAAAGATAATTCAGCATCTCTTTATCCACGCCTGACAAGTATGCCTTCGGAGGGCATTAGCGTTAAATTATCGCTCTTAATCAAACCCAAAGTAAAACAGATTTGTCCCAATTATTTGATGCAGGCCTTGAAACACCCATTTTAAAATTTATAGCTCAAGAAACTCTATGTATCAGTTGCAGTCAGAACTTTGCCCAAGAAATTTCACTTTGGTTACACTTTTTCTGTACAGCTGAATTGCTAAAATAAGCACCCAGCCATATATAGCACAGTACGTTGGCACTCACAGCGGTGGGGAACGACTGGATTCAATTTTCCATGGAAGATGACAATTAAAATAGCTTTCTTTGGTATATCCCATCCTTTCTGTTGTTTTTCTGTGCTGTCCAAGTGCGGAGTAAATTTAGGACACCGAGCTCCTTTTCCCTCAAAATCTCACTTCCAGTTTCCATCTTATTAAAGACATGACTTAACTTTAATGTGTGTAACATAAACGGTATCATAAAGAGGAAGAATTAAAACAGCATGGGACCATTTGTAGTTTCAAGAGGGGGAAATGGCACAGCATATTTCCTTTTTGATTGTTGTTGTTTATGCAGTGGATAAACCTTGGCGTTCCCTCTCCTACCGAATACTTCGCCTGCCTTGCAATAATTGGGAATTCCACGTTTCGCAAAGTTATTATGTTATATCCACAAATAATCCATCTTGTCAAGTCCATCTTGTACGTTGAAGATAAAGTTGGAGCTGAGTCACTGCAGACATCTGGAGAAGGTTCATTACTTGTAATTGCGAGCCCCTCTGTTAATGCACCCCATGAGAAAGGAGCTGACAGGCTGCATATTTCTGCAAACTGTTCCCAGAAAGAACCAATTTCCTGACTTCCATGTGGTGTCAATAATATAGGCATGAGATGGAGCAGTGCTTATGAAATATTAAATCTGCTTACAGGACCCAGCTATAAGCAAATTCAGACCACCTGGGAGATGGAGGTTTGCACCGGGTATGTAGAGCTTGGCACTCACCTGGTATATGAGACCAATGGGCTCTAATCTATGCATTTTAGCTTATTCGCCACAAAACTTCCTGACAGTAGTAGAGGTAGGGAGAAAAAGGCAGAGAGTGGAGGGGGTAAAACACATTTCTTCACGTTTAAGACTCAAACCTTTCAAATAACTGACATTATTAAATTTACTATCACAAGCAGCCAGAGATCTTATTATTCATCAGTATAAAAAAAAAAAAAAAAAGCTGATATTTCATGGCTTTTGAGTTAGATCATTTTGGTTCATGCCAATGAAAACAAAGCATTCGTGTTTTGATGTTTTAATATAATGATTTAATTCTCTCATTGATATTAGAACCCAGAAACACAACAAACACGAAGACCCCTTCAAAATCCTTGAGTAGGAGCAAAGGCTCTTAAATCACTTCAGCACTCTGACCTCCCGTTTCACAGTGTATATTTTATGTCGGGGACTTTGCAAAGAAAGGGTCCTTACCATTGCAAACGTGCAGTTGGACGGTGTTAACCTGCATTCGGCGGAGCTTGCCTGCGTAAATTGAAAAACATCTGGGCTCTTTTTTGCTGGCAAAAGCAGCAGTTCCTTGACCTCAGAGCAGATCCGTCAACTTGAGCTCCAGTGAAGCCTTTTTACCGCTTCGGCTCCGATTTTCCACTCTTTTTTTGCACTGCTCCCCAGGAGGCAACCCAGCACCCCTGGGCTGGGAGTGGATGGAGACGTGGAGCTATGGGCATGGGGAGGAAGTGATTTTAATGGCATTAGGCCACCACCTATGTTTTACTCCCCAGTGTTCAGGGCTGAGGATGAGGAGTTGTCTCCATTTCCCCTAGCTGGAAATAAAAGACAGTTTTCCTCCAAAAAGGAAGAAAGGAAGAAGCAGAAGACAAATAGGCTTTCAGTAGTGCAACAGCAAGATGCCAGCAAGCCTAATGGGGACATTTGGCTTGGTGCTGCATAGAAAATAGTGATACATCATTGTGTGGGACTTATTAGAAATACCTTCTGGGGGGGGAGAAGTCTGAGATGATGGGGACAGGCTTCAGAGGTGGTGGAAGATGAGAGAAGCTCATGGTACTGCAGACAAAGAGTTGGACTACACCAAGCTGGGACATGTTATTCAGGCTAGACATGAGTAAGAAATTTTTGCCCCTGAGGATGGTGAGAGCCTGGCCCAGGTTGGTCAGAGAGGTGGTGGATGAACCATCCCTGGAGACATCCCAGGCCAGGCTGGACGGGGCTCTGAGCAACCTGAGCTGGTGAAGATGTCCCTGCTCATGGCAGGGGTGGCACTGGATAAGCTGAGAAGGTCCCTTCCAACCCAAATTATTTGATGATTCTGTATGGTATGGAGATACAGGATCAAGCCAGGCTGGCACTTTTGCACCAGCCATGCAAGATCCACCCCACTCCTGGGGGGTAGGGAGGTGCACCCCCCTTCCCAACACTGAGCTACTCTGCTGGGGCACCACACAGCACAGGACACGGAGATTTGGGTGCACCTACGCCTTCCCATCTATTTATTTCTTGTGTGCGGGACAGGGCTATTTTTGGTTTACAGCCTCTTTGCTGCAGCCAGTATCTGTCAGCGGGACATGACGTATGGCGCTGTGTGACAGCTCTGCTCCCTGCACTCCCCCCCCACATGGAAGGAATGCCTCTTGTTCTTTTCTCCTCCAGACCACGTCGGAGCTCAGAGCATCCAGCCACGAAGGCTTGAGGTGCAGGCAAATCAGGCAGCTGCCCAAAGCAGCCTGGACCTCCCAGCCTGCGCCAGAGGACTGCACAACCGATGGGCTCCTGACACCAAGGGAGAGCTGGGGAGGTCCATGCATGGCCACCTGCACCAGCAGCAACCAGAGCAGCACATCAAGATCTCCCACTCCCCGTCTTTGCCCTGACTCTCACCTTGAGGACCCATGGGCACAGGTGGAGAAGCTCTGAACTCGATTTGTCCCTCACCACACTGCTTAGACCTAAAGGTGTGATGCTGCAAGGTGCTTTTGGGGATTGTCTCCTGCATCCATGTCCTGCAGCCTCCATCCATACACCACTTCTGGATGCAAAGCCTACAGCCTCTATGAGGACAGGTAACTGGCCATCATGTGCTTGTGATATCCAAGTTAAAATCTCTTCCATGTCACATAGACTGAGCCTGGAATTTGACTGTATTTTTGGCCTGGGACAGATGTTGCAGACAGAGGAGGGCTGAGCTGGCGCAAGGACTTCCTGCTGAGTGCTGGGCAGAGGGGCAGGCACCAGTAAGGGACAGGTTTCAGTGGGGCAGCCTGGTCCCCTGGGCTCAAGGCGATACTGGGCTGAGCACCTGCAACTTTGTAGTCACTGGGATGCTCTTCTTGCTTGCTTCGTTCCTGTGTTTCAACGAAGAAACTGCCATCATCCTCCTAGACCTGCAAATGAAGTTATTCACTGGGGTTTATTCATTCAAAGTCTCAACTTTTACACATTTGCCACATCAACCATTTCAATCTGGATGGCTGAAAAGCTGCCAAAAAACTGGTTTTGTTTCCTTACTTGCCATTGCCCTCTGGCCATGGTATATGTCACCTTCTGTGACTGTGCGGTGCTGGTCTCCAGTCTGCTGCCGGTCACTGGAGGACCTGAGCCTCTGACTCCCACATCTCCAAATCTCCAGAAGAAGATTCAACAACATTTACATGCAATTGCAGATGCCACACTCTGGAGATACTTATTGTTTTGTGTTTCTCATGCAATGAGTGTTGTGTGCTATCCAAACATGACAAATTGAAAATGCTAATAAAATAAATAAAATAATAAAAAAAAAAAAATAAAAAAACCTGTCCCTCGTGCTCCTCAAAAGAAAAAGAATAAGCTCTGGTTTAACGAAGAATGGAGTCTGTTGCTCCTGACAGCAAAGGCTCACACCTGAGCCTTGTTTTAAAGAAGGCTCATCCCAGCTGTTACTAGTACAAGGCTTCATTCCATGCCCATCAATGGTTGTTACTATGTCCACATGTCCACAGAGGGCTGTCCATGCATAGCCCAACAAGCTGTCATAAGCTCAGCTGGCCAAAGGAACATCTCACGGCTTCCAGGACACTTACCAGTCTCAGGAGCTTCTTTTCACACCTTCTCCCAGCAAAGACCAAGCACCACAACATCCATGGGGTCATCAGCCATGGAGGGTCAACAGGACCTATGATGGGACTAGAAGTTCTGTGAAAGGATGAAAGACTGTGTCTCTTATACTCCTGTAGTAAAGGGCAAAGGAGTTAAGAAAGCTGCCTTGGCTCATGGAAGATGCAAGATTTTGTGTGTGACGTGATCCCCGAGGATCCAAAGAAGCTCAGCCCAGGGTAGGACCTCTCCTCTGAAGATACTCTACTCTTTAGTGACCAGTGACAGAACCTGAGAGAAGGGCAGGAAGATGTGCCAGGGGAGGTTTAGGTTGGACATTAGGAAAAGGTTCTTCACCCAGAGGGTGCTGGACACTGGAACAGGCTCCCCAGGGAGGTGTCACAGCCCCAAGCCTGACAGTGTTCAAGAAGAGACTGGGCAACACCCTCAGATACACGGTGTGAACTGTGGCGTTGTTCTGTGCAGGGACAGGAGTTGGACTCAATGATCCATGTGGGTCCCTTCCAACTCAGGACATTCTATGATTCTATACGCTGCCCTGAGCACTGTGGCATCCCATCAATATCAGTACATTCACAGTGTGGCTCAGTATCCTCTTCTTGCATTAATGGAGCAGGGCTGCAGTTTGGAAAAGGGTTTGTGACACCTCCAGATGCTCTGCCTGGCTGTCGATCTCAGCTCCAGCTCTGAGACCCCAAATCCCTCCAATTCTGGCCCAGTCCTGCCTGGCACTGAGCATAGAAGATGTGCAGACAAAAGCATCAAATCCCACCAGTCCTTTATCACCTCAGCAAGAAGACCTTGGGAACAGGCTGTTATCTTTGGCTGCAAGAAGCAGCAGAAAGGAGACACCAGGACTAGTTCACCAACCTCGGGTCACCTCCCTGGCTGGTGTCATTATCAGTTGTCAGTGCCTGCAGCTCTCCAGGTGCTCAGGGAACAGAGATACTCTTCACCACTCCTGGATCATCTTACCCACCCATTGAAAACCAGAGTCAGCTGGGTGATGCTGCGTATCAGCACATGCCAAGCCTTTTGTCAGCCAAGGTTTGAGCTGGGGTGTGAGCCCCTTCCCTGAACCATGCTGATTTACCCCAAAGCAAGGGTAAATCTTAGGGACCTATAAGAAAAATGGGGCATGTTGTGACAAGATGAGGGGTGGTGGTTTTAAACTGAAAGAGGGGAGATTCAGGCTAAACATGATGAAAAAATTGTTGGCCCTGAGGGTGGTGAGAGCCTGGCCCAGGTTGGCCAGAGAGGTGGTGGATGAACCATCCCTGGAGACATCCCAGGCCAGGCTGGACGGGGCTCTGAGCAACCTGAGCTGGTGAAGATGTCCCTGCTCATGGCAGGGGTGGCACTGGATGGGCTTGGAAGGTCCCTTCAACCCAAACCATTCTGTGATTCTGTGAAAATAGGTCTGCCCTGTGTCCACTCTCCCAGTGCAGCAAACACTCTGCATCGCCCCCAACCTTCCCCTCTGGTTGTTTCTGATGGATCGTGGTGACCTTTTCAACATATTTCCTGTTGAAAGTGTTATCTGACTGGCCCTCTTGCAAAAAAACAGCATAAACCAAAGCAATTTGGGTAATGATGGCCTTTTGGTCTGGTTTATCCAACCAAACTCCATAGATGACAGCTATGAAAGTTTCCCAGACCTTCACAGTAGACCTTGGAACTGTCTTTCTGATTTATCAGTTGTTTCACAACACATGCATTTCTCTTACATAATCCTAGTGTTTTGGTTATAAGCCATATTATAACTGGGAATCAGTCTTCTTTATTTGAACATTTAGGACAGATTCACACATCATTTTGCCATTAATTAGAGTAGACTCAGCCTTGCAGAGATTTCAGGTTTCAAGCCTGGCCGTGGTGTTTCAGTTCTTTGCTGCTGCTTGCGTTATATGAAAAAAAAATCACAGACTTCAGGATTTTCTGTTGTGGCTTGAAGAACACAGGTTGTTTCATCACCGGTTGTGAGACATGTGTTACCTGGCTCATTAATTCCCAACAGCTCTTGTTTTCTCTGCCTTTTTAATGCTGATCTGATACATTTGTGAAGTCTGTGGTTGTACTGCAAGTGATTAATGCTGCAGTAAAGTCTAATAAACTGAGATTCCAACAAAAAGTGTGAAAAATGTAATCTCTAATGTTCTGAAAGCTCACATATGACAAAACTCATAAATCACCCCAGAAGTAGTCATTATGGTGAGTTACTAACTAGATTATACAGCTGCATTTGTCATAATTTCCCATTACGTAGAGAATAAACCTATCAGTCTGATTTATGGCAGAGGGCTTCACAATATGGGAACTGGGACCTGTGCTGTTCCATGGTAAACGAAGAGAAATGTTGTGTCTACTCAAGTGCGGGATGGAAAAGGCAGGAGAAGAGATATTCCCTTTTGCACACCATCACGTGGAGGCACTGATGCAAGGAGGAGTCAGGCTTATGCCCATGAGATGGCAAGAGAGAGCACCCACCAACCTGTCCCTGTGCCACCATCAGCAGCAGAACGTGTTATTCACAAGTAGGGTGAAGGGAGAAGCTGGGAGGTCTTTTGGGAGGACTAAAGTTGACCAATGGGGAAAATGGGTGTATTAGTCATGTCTGGGCATAGGTTATCTCCAGACCCCTTATATACACCAACCAACCACACTTTGAGCATGGACCTAGGCAGAGCTTTTCCACTTTTATGGAGGAGTGAATGGGAAGGGCTGGCTTGGGGCAAAAATGTTCAGGTTCATCCCATGGAAGAGAATTTGCCCAACTCAAAGAAGTGGCCTCATGAGCAAGGGTAGGCTGCATTTCTCCAGAGGTCCAGTGTGTTTTTCAGACCACTGCAGAGCAAGTTACATCCTCCTACAGCGATCTCTGTGTCACCACACCATTCTGGATCGCATGAGAACGTCTGCAGCAATTTGAGATCATTCCCAGCCCCTCCACAGAGTCAAACATGAGCTGAAGTGGCTGATTTACTCACAAGCACAGCTGATGAAGGAGACATCAATGAGGACACTTGGCAAGCCCGGCTCCGCGCAACCAGAGCCTGCCTGTCTGTGGTGGTACAGCCTGTAATTAGCTAACACTCATCTGCTAAATGCAGCAAGGATAAATATTGACAAACTTTGCAAGGGTCTCCATTTATTCCGCAGCTGCTGAAAGCACCAGGTGGTTTGGGTAGCCTGCTGCATCTGTTTGTCGCCGCAAGCTGCCACCCACCCCTACAGCAGCTCACAGCCAAGAGCAAGAAAGAGGTTACTCGTGTCCTCCTCTTATACTTAAGTATTGGAGGGGCTGGTAGCACAGACCCAAGGCTCAGAACTCCTCCTTGCCTTGGTTTGCTTCTAGAGAAGCTGCTAATGCCTACACAGAAGGGATCGGAGCACTGAATTTTGCTGCTGGGTTCTTGAGGGACTTTGGGCAGCTCTGCTTGGCCTTGTCTCAGCTCCTCGCCTGTAAAATGGATGGGGGACAAGATTGCTGTTTCCGAGCCACCCAGATGAACCTGCAGTCACCAAGTTTAGCTGCTGAGATACCCTCTCTGGAACACCTCAGGGCAATGGGGAAACCTTTTTTTTTCACAGCTGGAGCAGTTACAGGCATGCAAACCAAAATCTCCACATGATCCTTCTCCCAAAGACCAGGGAGCCAGAGAGAGGATGGAACCTGAACAATCACTTTTGCTTTTCTAGCTGTGGAGAATCAAAAGCAGTTTGTGGGTTGTGGGAGGAAGGAGCTGACAGGCCAGAGTAAGCCAGGAGCTGGGCGGCCATGGGCCAGATGCCCAGAGCTCCTACACTCCCCTGCGAGTCTCCCACCACAGTCTCAACTGCTTAAACACTCCAGCAAGTGCCCAAATGTGCCAGAAAAGAGGTTGTGTTTGTCCCCCAGGGGACGTCTGCTCATTGCCACTGTGCAACAGGCAAATGTAATTAAGAAAACAGTGACCACAAAGGTGATGGGGATCCCTAGATGCTGTAACTCAACAGAATCCACAGTCCCAACTCTTTCGTGGGCTGTGTTGCCAGATATGGGTAAACAAAAGCATGTATTTATGGAGAACTGCACACTCTGTGTCACCTTCTTAAGGGCACAAATAGCATAATGGGTCTTGAAAACGATGGTGCAAAGGGAGATGGGGGTGAGACTATGCTGCCACCCCTTTGAAAATTAGAAAAAGCTCTTTCAAGAATGATCCCCGAAGTGAGAACACATTGTTTGTGCTTGCTCTAGGGACAGCAAGCGCTAGCAACAGGTAAGTGTAACCTGAGCGAAATGCCTTATCTCTGTGACACCTGGAAGGCGATTTGCTAGACGTTATCACCGAGCGACACTTTGATCTACCAGGTGGGAGCAAAATGAAGGGATCCCACATGTTTCTCAGGAGACTTCTCCACTCCGAGCTCTCCTGGCCCACCTGAGCCCACCTGTGACATCCAGCTCTGTCTCAGATTCCCATCCCAAAAAAGCACCTGTGGAGCTGAAATCTGCCTTGAAAAACAACTGGGGAAAAAAAAAAAAAGACAAATAGAAGAAGAAATTTTCTTTGGCCAGGCAGCAGAGCCCTCTTCAGTTCAGCGGTGAGTAGTGATGAGACGGTTGAACCAACGTGACCTTGCAGGCACTGGCAACCTCCCAGTTGGGCCAAGCTGGGGTTTATCTGGTGCTTGGGTATAGAGGGCAGCAACGCCTTCGGGACACAACCAAATGCACCCAGTCATGGAATCTCTCACCGTAGGCAGAAGACAAGGATCTGTCAAAACCAAACAGTGGGAAATGCGTCATATAATTACAGATTACAATTCTAGGAGGAAGTATTATTTCATGGACAAATCTTGGGGTGGAAGAGGTAAAAAGGGGAGAAAAGGAAGAAACCCACATTCTGAAGCTAACAAATAAAAAGAAAAAAGTGATTTAACAAAACATGTTGTCATGTGATAAGGTGGTTTTTCTTACAAGCAGGTGCACTACAGTTTTAGAAATATTAAATCTTAAGAGGTTTGCATTGCACAATAGATGGCAGCCAGAAAGCATGTTGATGTTTTTTGGCAGTGTTTCAGATGTCATGGTATTTTTTTTTCTTTAAAGCTTCCATCAGCAGGAGGGAAAGCTGTGCCAAGGAAAAGGAATCAAATCTGGATGCAGCAAGACTCGCATTCAGACAGAGGCTCCCTGCCAGATGCTACAGGGCCAAATCGGAAACAACCACATCGAGTTCATTACGACAACTGCATAATCAAAAGCCTGCAAAAAGGAAAGAAAAAAATAAATAATAATCTATTTAATACTTAGCTAAATTCTCAACTGTTGAAATAGATTTGAAGAAAAATTCATCATAATCCCCTCTTCCTGTTGAGAAATTCCTTCCAGTTCTCCAAGATGTCCATGAGATGGCAGGAGCGCACTCTGCTCCGGTGGCTGAGGGGACCGCGACGTGGGCACTGGGAATCTCGCTCGGGCTATGGGCACGGCTGAGAAAACACTGATTTGTCTTTCTGTTTATTGCTGCTGGAAAGAGCTGAGGGAGCGGCACCAAAGGGCACATTTTCAGGGAAGAAATTGATGAATACCAGTTTCATAGAGAGGCAGGGAATGGTTGTTTGCTCCTCTTGCTTTCAGCCCCTCTAATCCACTTTGGGTCGCGCAACCCTGCTGACTGCAGACCTGGGGCTATGTGCTGGTCCCATGCTGCACACAAGAATTAGTGAATGGGCACTGAAAAGCTGAAGGAGTGCAATGAGAAAAGGACCCAGAAAGAAATCTGGAGGCTGTGATTTAGAGATCACAGCCTCAGCATTTATGGCTGCGGATGGCTACGGAAAGAAACCCTCAGGGATGTCCCAGTTTTCAGCTCTGTTTACAGTCCTGAGGCCTCTACAGAACTGGGGCACAGCTGCAAGCCCGTCTCTGGTTAGGCAGGACACATAGCAGCCCAGCTTCTGTAGGCCAGGCCAAAGGACGTGCTGGCAGTTCTGCAAGTGCTTCCCTCAGCCCGGCTGCAGAAGTGACATCCCAACAAAAGGCTGCTGATAGTGGCTGGAAAGCACCTGGCTCCCCAACAGCTTCAAGAGAGCACGCTGCATGAAGGGGCTGCTCTTTGTATGCTCAAAGGTCTTAAAACCAGGAGGTTTTCTAGTCTTTCACCCGCTGGTTTGCCAAGCCTGTGCTCAATTCATAAAGCCACATAGAAATTGCAGCTTTTCAAGGAGGGAAAGTGTTCATGTGCATATGCTGTCTCTGTGATGGGTACAGCCACTTCTGCACCAGGTTCATGCTTGCTCAGGGACCCTCAGCTCAGGTCCTACCAGGACAGGAAGGCAAAAAGAGCTCTGGGTCCTCTCCAGCAGTGGGTATAACTGGGACATTACAGCCAACGCCTGTTCCCACTGATCTGCTCACTGCATCTGCACCGTGGGAGCAGAGCTGGGCCAGTTTTGCTGTGCTCAGAGGTCCCTCTGCATCTGTGAGTTCACACACAGAATCACAGGGTGGTTGGGGTTGAAGGGACCTCTGGAGATCATCCAGCCCACCTGCTCACGCAGGGTCCCAGAGCAGATCACACAGGTGGGTCCAGGCAGGTTTGAATGTCTCAGAGAAGGAGACTCCACACCCGCTCTGGGCAGCCTGGGCCAGGCTCTGGCACCTCCCAGCAAAGAAGTTTCTCCTCACATTCAGATGGAACCTCCTGTGTTTGTCTGTGCCCGTTGCCCCTCACCCTGCCGTTGGGCACCACTGAAAACAGTCTGATCCATCCTCTTGACACCCACCCTGAGATACTGATCAGCATCATAAGGTCCCTCTCAGCTTCTCTTCTCCAGCTGAACAGCCCCAGCTCTCTCAGTGTCTCCTCATCACAAAGATGCTCCAGACCCCTCAGCATCTTTGTGTCCCTCCACTGGACTCCCTCCAGTAATTCCTTGTCCTTCTTAAACTGGGGAGCGCAGAACTGGGCATACAACTCCAGATGCAGCCTCACCAGGGCAGAGCAGATGGGGAGGAACAACCTCCCTCGACCTGCTGGTCACACTCTTCCTAGTGTGTGAGTCACCATGTGTGTCTGCCTTGGACTGAGGAGCAGGGGATGGGGGCTTAGGGGACACTGAGGGGGACCCAAAAGCCTCAGAAGATCTGTATGTTTTAGCAGAGCGAAGGCCCGCTCCTTCTGCAGTGTCCCACGCACAGCAGGCGCTGCCCGGTGAGCAGGAGAGCTGCATTCCCAGGGACGTTCCTGCAGGCTGCAGACAGCTGTACTGCAGGGAGACACTGCCCTCTACAATGACCAAAACATGTTGGTTAACTTTACCCAATAACTCTTTTAATCTCCTCATATCCCAAACTTTCATTATCTCCTGTCTATTGCATTTTTTTCTTCTGTATCTTCCTTACCTACCTCCTGGCTTTTGAGCTTTGCAGTTCACCATGCCTTAATTTCCTTTTCCCTTAATTCCCTTTTCCCTTAGCTCCCCGTTTCCTCTGCATGGTACATCAATTGATATCGCAGCTCCTGGTTGCAGAACCAGTTTCATACCTCGACACACAGACCCACTGCATCAGATTGCACAGGTGAATCATCTTGAGAAGCTGATGTTTGCCTACATCCATGGACAGTTAGCTTGCTCCTTATAGGTAATGCTCAGAAAGCAATGGGACAGGAGCAGTGTGAATCCATCAGCATGTGGGCAATAATACCTGGCTCATGAGAGTCCACAGACCCAGGGGCAACAGGGGGACATCATTGGGATACAATAGCTTTAAAGAAGAGGGGGTAGTTGAGCAGGAATTGTCCCTTTCTTGTGAGGACAATACCATTCCCAGGGTTAATGCCCCATTTACAAACAACACGCAAACCCACAAGATTTAGCACTCAAGAGAGCTCTAATCTTGAATGCTCAACCTGACTTGAATCACTGTTGCTCTCTCCAGTGTTTAAATAAATTATTAGGAAACCTCTGCCAAATGCATAAATCCCATCCTAATGCCCCCTGATGTCAGAGGGAAGGTGCCTGGTAACGTTACTGGTCTTTGGATCAGGCCTCAGAAGAGCAGCTGCAAGATATTAACCAGCAGGCTGAGAAATTCATCTTTGCTTTAACTTGGTCTAAACCTTTGTAAATAACTCACAATAGGTCAGGGGAAAAAAGAAGCTAACAGCTCATATCTGGCTCTGTTCCCCTGTCCTATAAAATAAGATTATGCTCTTAAGAAAGAGGAAAACTCGCTAAATTAATTCATCCAGGGTGGTGGTAGTTTCCATTTCACAAACCAAACCATTCAAGAAGCGCAGAAATCACTGCGATGATTCTTCACCTTTTTCCGCAGCCGATTACAATTTCCTCCTTGTTCTGTCCGGCGTTCCCACTGTGACTGTTTCCTACCATCTCCCAATTGCCAAGAAATCCCTCCTGCAAAAAGCATGACAGCTCCTAGGAACTATCTGCTCATGGCATGTAAAAGCAAAGTGGTAAGGGAGCAGGTACATTTTCTTCTGGCAGGAGATATCATGGTTTGGAGGGGTACCAGGCTTTAAGGGGCAGGTCTGTCCTAGCTTGGGGTGTGGGTGAATCATTCCACCTTCATCAGTTGTGCCAAGCAGCATCTCAGAGTGCCACAATAACACAAATTGTAAACAAAATAACATTTTATTTGTTTTTTTCAAGGTGTTTCTGAAGCAGCAGGTGTTACTTGGCTGAGCTGACAAACTCCTTGGTGCTGCAGCAGTTTGTGTCATGATTATCACCACCCCAAACGGGAAAACAACAGCTTGACAGGGAAGTACGGAGCTGGATCAGAGTGAAGATGGGCGGTGATAGCTGCACGTTGTGTGGGGATCTCCCACAGGCAGAAATATGGAAACATTAGCATATTTTCCACTATGCAAAGCACAGGATTCCCGTGCGGCATTGGCATTTGCTGAGCAGCTGTGGAAGGTGGGAATGGAGCAGACCATGCTGTCACTTCTGGGGAAAGCAGCCAAATGCATTGACAGTTTTCACGTACACTTACTCCAGACTAAATGGATTTACAGCACGACTTCCAAATTACCACCTTGCCCACTGCCTGTGCTCCTTCTACAGTCTTAAAATCCATCTAGGTGAAGGCTTGTTCCTTTCTCCTACCAGAACAATCAGTTTTTGCCTGAGAACTCCACTTTTCAGTTCTATGGCCTCTGTGTGGATCTTAACAAAGCTGAGAAATCTCAGGCCTCATGCTTCCCATGTCAAGGGGAATTTAATTCTGGGTGTGAATCACCTCCCAGCTTTCAATGAGGGCAGCACTTGTGAGAGCAGCTCTGCACGATGGACCTTTGCAGAGACCACCAGCAACTGAATTGCATCACAGAGACGAAGGGCTTGCTTCAAGTGCTGCTGAAATGTGGTCTCTTCTGGAATGAAATGCAATCACCGATTGACAACACACACAATCGACCATTTAAAATGTCAAGTGAAAGAGCACAGCTCCAGGCAGAAGTGGTCGTGGATTGAGGGGGGCAGAGCATCTGGCTGCAGATCTCTGTCGAATTAGGTGTTGGAGCAGAACTAGATCGTAACAGGAGTGTTAAACCAGATGCACTGCTGTTTTCCTATCAACAGGGATTACATTGGTTAAACCATTTATTTGATACTGACTAATCGAGGAAGGCTCAGAGGGGCTGGGAAATCAAAGGGGTAATCAGATATTCCGGAGCTCCCCTGCTCCAAGTGCACACACGAAATGTTCAAAGCCAAAGCGGTGCAGGTGCATATTCCCCAATGCAGACTCTTGTCTTGTGCGATTTAAAACTGGGTCGGAAAATGACTCAGTTTTCCGTGGGAGCTTGTGTGTCTACAAAAAACTTCCCAGACTCCAGCTGCCATCTCGTGGTTATTTGAGACATCTGATCTACAACTCACAGCTCAAGCAGTACTTTTCCAGGGTTGGTAACATCAAAAATTTCTGGGAAATGTTTTCCCCAGGAAAGCCCTGGTTGGAAGCATTGTATTCCCAAATTACAGTCTTTTTGACCTTTTCACGACACATTGGAGTGGATACTTCTATTTTCCACCAAATGACATTTGGAAAGATGGACTCTAAGGGAGGGGTGTGTTTAACATTGCTTGACATCATTGAAATCTTCAGGGAATTTCAAGCAGTGTTCAGCAACACACTCAGGTTTGAATTTTGCTGCTGTCTTCTCCTGGCTCCTGGTTAATACTCTGGCCCAGCCACCCCAGGCAGGGAGGCTTCAGAAGGCTGTAGGGTCTGCAAAGCCAGTGGGCCAAGCTAGAGGATGCTACAACCCCTCCATGCTGAAGACACTGTTTGTTGGCACCTTCCTCTGAGCACTTGCTCCAGCCCTGCTCCATGCAGCAGATCTCAGAGCCATCTGCACCCCCAGGAAAACCAAGTGAAGCTTTGAACAAAACCAGAGGTCCATCTGCCCCGAAGAGCTTATGGTGCAGAAAGTCCCAGGGTAATGTCATGGCTCTGGTAAAACTGATGAGACATTGGCTGTTTTTTTCAACAGAACCAAGGTTTTTTCTCTGTTCTGTTTTCCAAGACCTTCAATACGATTCAGAGTGTCAGTGGGACTTAGAGATGCTCATAGGAGGATGAGGAAGCTGGGAAAGGGGTTGGAGCACAAGTGTGATGGGAGCGGCTGAGGGACCTGGGAGCTTCAGCCTGGAGAACAGGAGCTGAGGGGAGACCTTTTGATCTCTGAACTGCCTGAAAGGAGCTTGGAGCCAGGGGGGATCAGGCTCTGCTCCCCAGGAACAAGTGACAGGACGAGAGGAAACGGCCTCAAGTTGCATCAGGGGAGGTTGAGGTTGGATCTTGGGAACAATTTCTTCCCCAAAGGTCTGTGGGGCATTGGAACAGGGTGCCCAGGGCAGTGATGCAGTCACCATCCCTGGAGGGGTTGAACAGATGTGGAGGTGAGGTTCTCAGGGACATGGGTTAGTGCCAGGGTTGGGTTAACGGCTGGACTCGATGATCTTCAGGGTCTCTTCCAACGAAAATGATACTATGGGGTTAATCTGTGCATGAAATTAGATATGCTCCCGAAGGTGCTCTGGTCTAGCTGTTAGCTGATGTCTACAACCACCACATCATACCCTGTTCCCCTGTCCTGCTGCATGTCACCGTGGTCAGCAGCCACCTGACTGAAAGACCTGTTCAATTCAAACTCCTCGTTCTTAATGACATTGCATGGTCGCCATTGTAAAGCCCTGGTTTCCTCAGACACTGCATTGATACGCGTACACCGAATGAAGGATCTGCAGGCTGAAATAAGGCAGTAAATGTGTAAGGAGAGAAGTGATCACTTAAGCTGACTTCTAATGCCCTGGAGAGCTGAAGTGTGTCATAGGTCTTCAATATCAGGTCGAATTTCATTGTCCAGCTCATGGGGGCTGGAGTAGATGAGATAATGGAAAAATTCAAGTAGCATAGGGTCTGCTGCATGGACCCACACCGGCTGCAATAAGAACAACCAAAAAATATCTACTTTCTGCTGCAGGAGCAGGTCCCCTCCAGGTGACAGTCCCAGGCTGAGCACCGTGTGAACACGGCTGGCAGGACCTGGGTAGGCACCGGACAAAGAATAGCCAAGGGTCTGTGCCAAAGCTCATAAACACGTCTGTGTCAGAGATTTTGTCACATCCCCAGCGAACCAGGTGCACCAAACATTTCGGGTGGGCCCTGATTATCGCTTCTTGCAGGCTCAATCAGTCATCTCACTGTTTGTGCAGGAGTGATGCAAGGTTCCTTTGCATCTTACACTGGCCAGCCTGTTTCTTCTTAGCTCAACCTGACTGCAGATCCAATGAAATCATATTTCATGCACTTTACTCAACTGGGAGATAAGAATCACCAGTAAGAAATTATGTCAGCTGCCAGGTAAGCTAGGTTTGTAGCAGCATTGTGCTGCAGTAATGATTAAAAAAACCCTCATGACAACACCAGTGAACTTGGTTTCAGGACAATACCTAAAGGGATGAGCTTCAAAACACAAAATATCAGCAAGAAGGTTTGGCAGGGCAGTTGTGCCCTCTGGTTCTTTTGTTCTGCCATTGGTCTTGGCCATGAGATCTCACCATTTCCTGATGTTTCGTTGCCACTACCGCAACTCCAGCAATATCTGAGCTACCCTTCTGCAGAGGCAAGGTGCTGGTGAGCTGTGAGGATCTTCTCTTCAGATGCAGGTATATATCTTGCCATCACATTTGGCTTTATGCTTCTGGACTGCAGAGCTTAAAGAGTTGGCACTCGCAGGTGGAAGAGGGAAAAACTCACCTTTTTCCATTCTCTGTCTGGTTTGAAGGTTTAATTAAGTTCAAGCTCTTGTGGTGTCTACAAAGTCAAGGCCAAGTCTAGGCACGGGCTGACTAAGCAGTTGCTGAGCGCCTCTGCTGTTTCCCAGCAGAGTTGTGCAACAGGTCTGATGTTTTTCAACAGCAATGGTGGGGAACTTCTTCCATTCTCGGGGCAAAACAGGCTTTGCTGACACATTAGCCAAGATTTTGTTGTAAAACCGTGGAATAATGAGCCATGTGATGAGTGCTGTATGAATGAAATTCCAGTCTGTAAATACTCGGGCTGCAGACACCACACTCTGGTTTACAAACTTTCCTACACCACGATCCCAACGTCGGCTCGCGCTGGCAAACAGCAAGACCGGGGCCACAGTCTGCTACTGGTATGCAAACCCTGTCCTTTCCAAAGGGTTTTTGCAGCAAGCTTGGTCATGCCAGGTGCCACACACTCCCGGTTCCCATGAATTTCAGGGGAAGAACTTGGCAGTTGGCAGGACTTGGCTCATAGCACATGAAGGAATGTCTCAGCATCTGTGGCACTTGGATTAGCCGGCTTCTGGCTGCCAAGCAGAGCTGAAGCCGACTCCTCACATCTTTGATTAGATCAGCCTCAATCCGATTAACATTGCCTAATAAGAAAATTTCAATCCGCGGTCATTGACCTTCAAGAAATTCCATATGATGCAATTTTTTGCACTGAAAGTAAGCTGTATGCTGGGTGCAGAGCAAGGATGCGGGTGCAGTCCCGTTTCCTCAGGACTATTGTGTGTTTTTCATCATTATACACTGCAGAGGATGTCTTTAGGACATGGATTATCTTAGGCAGAAAGCATGTCACAAAAAGAAAGGTTCTAATTGCTTATATATTTCTTTTCTTTCATTTGAACTATCAGACTCCTGCAGAGACCAAAGGTACATCTGCAAAGCACAGATTTTATGTGTGAGGCTCAGATAAGTACAGATTTTTGCAACTGGACCTATTACTTACATTCATATATGGATTTCTAAAGTGACTTGCTGTATTATTTTCTGGTGGTCTTTCACAGAAGCTGCGTGACGTGAAAAATTCAATGTTTTCGCAACAGTGATGAAGGGCTGAGTTTCCATGAGTGGTTCTCTTCGCAGGTGGGCAAAGCTGGAAATTAAAATGTGGAGGTGGGACAGGAAGAAAGCCATGTCTCATCATCACAGCATAAGTTTGAAAAGACTGCTTTTAATGATGCTTGTAAGGAGACACGGGGGACAGGAAGCTTAAATCTCTGATCCCTCCATCATGTCCTTTTGGACAACGCTGGATGCACAGTTGCTGCAGACGGGTTCCAAATGCTTGGGTTGCTCTTGCTGCAGAACTAGCAAAATCCAGGGGAAAAATAAAGGACTCCTAAGCCAGTAACTTAAACACTTGACAGCTTTTCTATCAATCAGTATTTATCTAACACAGAAATGCAGCCAGCTTAGCTGTACTTACACGTCTGAACTTGCCTTTTGCAGAGTGTAGACATGGTTGTGCTTTCCCTGAGCTGGGTGAAAGGTCTGGGCATCAATCTCCTTTCTCCCCAGCATTAACATTCTCCTGCCAAGAGAGGAGAAGGATGGGCCAGAAGCAGGGCTGGAGGGGCCATGAGCCCTTTCCCTCTGCCCTTTTAGTAGTGCTGTTTTCCTTATGGAGATTTTCCCCTGCTCCTTCTTTATGAGGGGTCCTACAGACAGATGTGAGAGGGGGAACAGCTGTTATTTGTGCGACGTTTGAACTGACAGGAGGCTGGGAGAGCAGCTAGATGCCTTCTAATCCAGATTCACATCCAGACTCTGCAAGAGCCCTGTGTGTCCTCCCACAAACCGTTCAGTCATTTAATGCCTCACTTTACTCTCTATAAACATAAAACACTTAGTTCTTCTTGATTTTTCAGTTTCTCCTTAGAACTTACACATTTTGGGAGCAAACATTGTTGCACCTCTCTGGCACCCGGCACTGTGGTCTTCTTTGGGTTAAAGCCTTTAGATCGTTCATAATCATATTTCTTAAGAGTTATTGAAGCCTCCTGGACAAGCTAGAGATGTTCCATCTTGACCAGGCATTTCTGGATTGTCAGCTACGGCGTTGCTGAAAGGGGGAAAAGCATGATCCAAAATAAACGAACATCATCACACACGCAAGCCAAATTGTGATATGAAAGCCATTTCAGATCTTAAAGAACAATTAACCAAGCAGCGCTTCCCCTGCCAGGCCAAAATCAGCCCAGAAGGAAGCTTGAATTTCCCAAATTTGCTGCCTAGGGTCATCTTTCTGCATATACTGAAGTAGTCTCTGACGGGTTGCTGTGGGGTTAAGGAAGGAGCAGGCTGTATGGAGGTGCTTTTTGATGATCCACACTGCATTTCATGGTGGCTGTGTCTGCCTTTTGCATTGCCCTGTTCTGCAATGAGGAGCAGCTCGGTGCTCCCAGGGGATCCCTCCCTCCTGCCAAGCTCCTTGTCCCATCTGTCAGGAGCGGAGGCGGCGAGAGGGCTGGGTGCTCGGGGTGGGGACACCCTTCCTCCACCAGTTTCGTGCCTCCAGGGCACTGGTTGGGGACATCTGCAAAGGACCTTTGCAGTGTGACTGTAGGAAAACCCATAGAAAGGTTGCAGTGAAGAAAAGAGAAAAGGTTGGACATGAGGAAGAAAGTTTTGACACTGAGGGTGGTGAGACCCAGGTTGGCCAGAGAGGTGGTGGCTGAACCATCCCTGGAGACATCCCAGGCCAGGCTGGACGGGGCTCTGAGCAACCTGAGCTGGTGAAGATGTCCCTGCTCATGGTAGAGGTGGCATTGGGTGAGCTTGGAAGGTCCCTTCAACACAAACCATTCTGTGATTCTATGACTCTATGACCCCACATCATCCTCAGGATGGAGAGGGCAGGTGTTAGAGGTGCCTCAGATATCAACATTTGAGTAAACTAAATAAACCAAGTGGGACTGGTCCTGAAGCACATGTAAGCTCCTGGAAAGGCTTCTGCTGCCTTGAGTGAATCAAACCCTTAGAGAAATTCACTAATGAATTCACATCAAGCCAAAGAGTCCTTCCACTCAAGCACTATCGACTCATTTATAACAGGCACTGGCATCTGGAGATGAAAAAAAAAAAAATATATATATATATATAAAATTTATTTATAGACATATATATACATACACATATTTATTTTTATATATTTTTTATATATATATATTTATATTTTTAGTATATTTTTATATATATATATATATTTATATTTTTACATATATGTATGTGAGTTTCTCCTGGCTGCTCCGAGCAAAGCAATTCGAAGCTGACCTGATGGAGTGACCCATGAAGGAGGAGAGGTCCTTGTCAGAGGAAGGGGGTTCCGCCAAAAACACAAGCACCAGCCTACGACAGTGGGAGCTGAGCTGTGTGGGGAGTGTTCTGTTCACGCTGAGCACAGCCACAGAGATGGGTATTGTTCACCAGCATGTCCATGAGCCAAAGCATCCACGAGCCACATAAAGAGAAAAAGCTGGATGCGAGAGAAAGGGAGGCAGCACGGCCCTAAGAGAAAGTCACAAGGCAGAGGGGTGTTTTTCCTAAACATAACATTGCTGTTAGTTTAGATGGAATAAATAAGCTTGAGCAGGCCAGAAAAATGAGGAAAAAATGCCTGCGAAGGCCTTTTACATCAGCCATTGCCATGAAGTGACTGATAAAGAAGGAGGGATAGTAAGTTTGTAGTACCTTTATTTTCCTGTGTAGCTGTACCCAGAACTGTGGCCATGAGCTCAGTGCTGGAACAGTGTGACTCAGAGGTTTCTGCAATCCGTGTCCTGAAAGCACATGGCATAGGTGCTCAGACTCTTATCAAATCATGGGTGTTTAATGATCAGAGCCACAAGGGAAAAATGTGACTTCATAATCTGATCCAGATGAAGTGATCATGTGAAAATTCCTACAAAAATCAGATTGTCAGAGCTAGCCCATGTTGTGGGCATTTAGTCTCCCGTCTAATCCATAGGGGAGGCTGATGCCCTTGCTGCTCTTCTTGGTCACACAAAGGAACAGAAACTCCACAAAAAGCCCTGGTTTTCCCCAGGCAGTACAAGCAATAGGCTCTTGCTTTCTTTTCACAGAATGATATAACGAATGCAAGGTAAAAACAGAGAGAAAATATGAATAAAAATAGAAACCAGGGCTTGATTTCAACTGCTATTTATGATACGGCTGCTGGGGAAGCAGATGCTTTCCCCATCTTATCAGCAGCCCTGAAAACTGACACATTTTTTGCTGGCTTTGGCCTCTTTCCTTGGATATTGCTTTTCTAGCATCAGAAACAGTTACAACAGTTACAACAGTTGTAAAATGTGGATTCTTGGCTGGCTCTGCTGGGCCTTGGGAGTGGAAAGAAGGAAAGCATATGCACTTGATGGAGAAGAAAAAAACACCTTGCAAGAATAGTACCAAGATGGGAGGTTGTGTCCCTCGTTTTGAGCAATGTTCATGGCAGTGAAAGGCAGCAGAAAGGACAGTCACTTTTTCTGGGTTGTGGTCTGTCTCAAATACAAGGCAATGAAAGGTCCAGTGCTGGCATCTTGATACTTGTTGGGGGCCCAGGACTTCATGGATGTGGAAGCCATGATGACACAGCCTTCTCTATGCCACCCAGATACCTGTCCCCAGAAATGTTCTTCCTTCCATTTTCATAACGACCTAATTGGAAAGTGATGGATAAATAGACCCCCTTTAAGGAGTTTTATCTGTCTGGAGAGGTCCAGCTGCAGCATATCAACTTTGGCTCATTGTGTTTTACCTTCCCAAGTCATGAGGGGGAATTCAGGCTGGACATGAGAAAGAAATCGTTGACCCTGAGGGTGGTGAGAGCCTGGCCCAGGTTGGGCAGAGAGGTGGTGGCTGAACCATCCCTGGAGACATCCCAGGCCAGGCTGGACGGGGCTCTGAGCAACCTGAGCTGGTGAAGATGTCCCTGCTCATGGCAGGGGTGGCACTGCATGGGCTGGGAAGGTCCTCTCAACCCAAACTGTTCTGTGATTCCATCTGCAGGATCTGCAATGCTGACCACCCACTCGGGCCAGAGGGGAATGAGAATAGAGAACATGATCCTGATTTTACTCCCTTCCCAACAAGAACTGCTGATTTTAAATCACCGTAAAAAGAGAATGAGGCACGGGACATTGCTGTCTGAATACAGACGTTCACATCATTGAACCTGTCATTACGTGTGCCGCCCAGCAAGCCAATTGCAGTGCTGACACCGGCTTTGGATATGCGACTCTATTAACAGAATCTCCCTTATGAAATATAAATCCCACGTAATATCCAAGTGATAAAGTCCTGTAGGAAGGTAAAAGAATAAAACTAAGCAACAACTCAGATCAGGGCATGAAATCAGATGCAGTGAGACTGACACAAAGAGTTTTCTCATCCCTCACCCACCTAAAATTCCATACCTTCACCGAGCCAATTCGAGAGGGCAGGAACCTATTTTCCAGTCCAAATACCTGTTTGGGGAACAGGGCAAGGATCATTAAAGACACCGCCGGTTTGCAGCTCCACCCATTACAGCTTTACAGACACCGTGTGTATAACCATAAGCTTCTAACTCACACAGTTCACCTGGGGTGAGAAGGCTACTGTGACCTGGGACTTAAAATAGCTAACAAGCCTTTTCCTAGGAAAGCTTTGAAAAGCCAGAATACTCTGGGAAGTGGTGTGATTCAACCCAACGAAGAATGGAAAAGATTCTGGAAGCTTTCAGTCACTGGATTTGTGCCAGCCCAGGAACAGATCCACAGGTCAGAAGCAGGAGGAACACAGCCCTCCAAGCAGCGTCCAGGCAGGAGGGGCTGGAAATGCTCTTATATGTCACTGTGCTTTATATAAATGGGACATTTTAGGACAGTAGGTTGATGCGAAAGAAAACTAATCATTGGGAAGCAAAGAGTATACTCCACACTTAGATGGTTGTCTACCTCTGCAAAGAAATGGGGAGGAAATTTCTTCATGTGGCCTTTTCAATAATGTGAGTTCTTGGAAGATTTCCACCACAGTCAGATTTCCTATCATAGTCAAATTTTCTGCCATCGGAAGGTTTTCCACATCGGATTCTTGTTCTTGGGTTTTTTTGTTTGTTGGTGTTTTGTTTGGTTGGTTTTGGTTTTGGTTGGTTGGTTGGTTGGTTGGTTGGTTGGTTGGTTGGTTGGTTTTTGTACTATGTGAATACAGAATGTATTAGACAGCAGCAATCTTGGATAATGCTAAGGTTAAATAAGTTTAACTGGAAAGAGCTCGCTCTCCAAGGCCCCTCTCCTGACTTTCCTTGCCAGACCCTTTACTACTTTCTATAACAGAACTTCCACCATAAATAGAAAGGAGATCTCCTGCTATAGGAACAGTTGGCCTTTGGTCCCTCTCAGGCTTGGAAAGCTGCAGTTCAATCCATCTGCCAGACATGACATAAAAGAAGGACCTTTTAACGGTACTTTAGAGGAGAAGTGAATAAATCTGGCAGCGGAGGCAGAACAGAGTAGCTGGAATATTCAGAAAAGAGTAAAACTGGAGTGTCCTGAGGCCCATAAGGAACTGGAGGCTTTTGATGAAGGTGCTTCCATGTAATTAATCAAATGCGATATATTTATAGTTGGAATCTGGTCCTAGCTGTCACCTGACCGCAAACAGCTCCAGACAGATGACAGCACCGTGTCTTTTTCCACAACCCCCTCCTGCACATTTTCACACGTGCTGCAGACACAGGCTGCAGAGATCCCATTTTACCTACTGAAAACAAGTCTTAAGGACACTCCCTTGGGGCAGCATGATGGTGTCAGATGATCCAAGGTCACTTACCTAGTGCAGGTCTCATCTTACCAAGAGATAACGTTTGCATCTCTGCACATTTGTGCAGGCTTAAAGGTTTTCTCAATCAGACCTTGCTTCAGTAAGATTTTTAAGACAGTATGTGACTTTGTGTGAGTATTTCCATTATTGCTCTTATGCCTGAAGTTAAACATGTCCCTTAGTACTCCCACCAAGGATGCAAAGATGAGCATTGCTGCTATGCTTTTCGAGAACAGCACGTACTGCGAGGACTAGGTAATATATTTTGTATGTCTTATGATTCATCGTGCGGAACAATTATCCCAGGTTTGAGCCAGAAATACATCCAGGGGATTGCGATCAATTGACAATAACAAACGCTTGGGAGGGGAAAGGATGAACCACGGAGAGTGGGTGAGTTTTTAACCCTGCTGAAATCAATGGTAATACATCAGTCTTAGTAAAGCCAGGATTTCACACGTGATCACACTGGCACTGACCTCAAAGCCACTTTTAGTGCCAAGTGTTCCCAAGGTCCTGCAACTACAGCAATGCTTTTGGGTGTTATTATGAGACGAAATTGTGCGTAACCCTCCAGGCCTTGTGATTTGGGTAGAGAGGGCTTTAAAATTTCTTAATTCCCCATCTGACGCCATTCCCGAGATACGTAGCTGTGAACTCTAGCACAGCCCCAACTGCTACACAACCCTCCTGACCCCAGCCCTGTGTACACCAGCCCTCTCCCAAGTGAATGAGGGAGTATTTTTGGTTTGTTCCCTTATAATCTCTATGCACAAGAGTTTTTGATGACTTGGTCCTGGTGGACAGCAGGATGGCGATGAGCCAGCACTGGGCCCTTGTGGCCAGGAAGGTCAATGGTGCTTGGGGTGGATTAGAAGGGGGTGATCAGTAGGTCAGAGAGGTTCTCCTGCCCCTCTGCTCTGCCCTGGGGAGACCACACCTGGAATATTGTGTCCAGTTGTGGCCCCTCAGTTCTAGAAGGACAGGGAACTGCTGGAGAGAGTCCAGCGCAGCCACCAAGATGCTGAAGGGAGTGGAGCATCTCCTGTGTGAGGAAAGGCTGAGGGAGCTGGGGCTCTGGAGCTGGACAAGAGGAGACTGAGGGGTGACCTCATTAATGCTTACAGATATATAAAGGGTGAGTGTCAGGAGGATGGAGCCAAGCTCTTCTCGGTGACAACCAATGGTAGGACAAGGGGTAAAGAGTTCAGACTGGAACACAAGAGGTTCCACTTATATATGAGAAGAAACTTCTTCATGGTGAGGGTGGCAGAGCCTGGCCCAGGCTGCCCAGGGAGGTTGTGGAGTCTCCTTCTCTGCAGACACTCAAACCCGCCTGGACACCTTCCTGTGGAACCTCAGCTGGGTGTTCCTGCTCCATGGGGGGATTGCACTGGATGAGCTTTCCAGGTCCCTTCCAACCCCTGACATTCTGGGATTCTGTGATTCTGTGTCTCGCACAGTCCAGCAGAGCTTTTTATTTGCATTTGAGCAGCAATAATTCATGTTCAGCATATCTGTGACGATATTAGTTTGTCAGACTCGCCATCAGAAACTCCTCCTTTAGCCCCATCAACCCCGCCTCGTCATGTTGAACAAGTTACCACATTTTCATTCACTACTGCAAGAAGGGGAAAATCCATGTCCCTGAAGATCCAGAAAGAGGTGAAGAGCAGCCGGAAGATGAGGTGGTGGCTGAGCCCACACCAGCCCCAGTTCAGCCTTTCTTTGCAATTGCTGCCAGCGATCTCCCTATACATGGCTCTCTGCAAGTCTCACCAACACATAGGTGAACGCTTAACACTAGGACTTTGGCAAATCAAAGTCTGGAAGAGTAAATATTTCTGCCAGGGGTCACTATTTTGCTTTCTTCTTCTGTTTGCCCCAGAACAAAGGGAAAAGAACAAAATGAAGTAAAAACAAAACAACACAAAAATACTGTGCAATTTAACAACACTGCATTGAGAGAGACAGCATCTGATATCACTGAAATGACCCTCTCCTTGCCTCCTAATTCTTGCTTTTCAGAGCTGGGGGATATCGTGCTGCTGCTTGCAGCGGGGGTAAAGGAATGTGGAGCTGTGGATTTGGAAGAACATTTCAGATGTAGCAAAAGGCACTTTTGACCTTGGCAGTTGTACCAAAAGTGCTGGTGTTCACAGAAAAGAAAAACAAACAAACAGAGCGGCCTCTCATGTCTGATAGTGGGGTAAAACACTCACAAGGGGGATTTTTAACCCAGTTGACCAACATCCCTTCTAAAAGAGCCAGAGAGTTATTGTTCCCTGTGCAGAAAATATCATGTTGTAAGCAAAGATTTTTTTGGAACTACGCTTAATTTGATGAACAATATTTTAGTTGAGTCCAATTACCAATATTCTCAGGGTATCCAAATATATTTGGATAGCTGTGAAACTGAAAAAGCAGAAGTGTTTGATAAATATTTCCTGCCTGTATTTGGGATAAAGTTGGATGCCATTTCCACGTTATATAATGTTGATGAAATGTTCCCTATTCAAGCACCTTTAAAAAAAGAACATCAAACAGCACAATTAATGTTTCAAAAGCAGTGGATCTAGAGGACTTGCATGTTGGCATTTTTAAGAGAAGGTTCTTCATGTGACTCTTCTCATATAAGGTGGGAATGTGACAGTTTAGAAGTGTCCCAGGAGACCATTTCTAAGAAGAAAAACAGTGTTGTGTCAATATTTGAAAAGCATGACCAAGGTAAGCTCGCGTAATTTCAGGCTGACTAGTCAAACATCACTCCTGACCCAGGTATAATGAAGTGATTTGTACCAGTTAACAAGGAGGTGGAGAGTGGGGTTGTGATGAAAGGGCAAACAGCAGTTTCCATGGGAAATGGTTCCTGTCAAAGAACAAACTTCTTCTTCTTCTGTAATGAAATCACAGGTATGGTTGATAGCAGTAAGTGTGTTGACTCAGTGCTGCACAGTATCCAGACCTGAGGGAAACAAAACAAAACAAAACAGCACAACACAACACAACACAACACAACACAACACAACACAACACAACACAACACAACACAACACAACACAACACAACACAACACAACACAACACCAAACAAAACCACAACAAAACAAACACCAATAAAATCAATGTAAGTGCATAATAAATGGTTTAAAAATAGCTAATGGAAAGATCTTAAAATGGCTTTGTCATAAAGGATTCATCAATGAATAAAGACTGTTTTTAATGGACTCTCGTAAGCACTTGCACTTGTGCTATTCATTGCATTTTATTTAGGTTCTGCAAGAAAACACAAGGTGATTACATCATTTGTGAGCTGCACGAAAGAGTTTCAAAACTGACTACAGTATTTAACACCACACTAATGGGAGTAGCTTGTCTTACAAACAAAGACTGCTAGGATGGGGATAATTAGCAAAACTTGGTAAAATGATCTTAGTGAAAGGAGGTCTTAGGGCAGACAAGTGCAAAGTCCTGTGCTTATGAACAAGTATCCAGCACAATGCTGGGTCATATAAACATAATTTTGAAATGTAGAAGTGCCTTTTAGTTCGTCCATGCCCTGGAGAGCAGCAGAGTTCTCTGTTGCAAACTGTACTTCAGGGACGTTTATAACGAGCTACACCAGCACAATGTTGTGGCCACCGGAGCTAACAGCAACCTTGGGCAAATGAACACCATAAAAAGGAGGCATGGTTGAGTTCCATTTGTGGTGAAGTTGCCGCAGAAATTCAGAGTTCAGTTCTAGTGCACACAATTTTTTTAAGTGATGTTAAAAGCTGGAGGATATTCGCAGGTGTTTTGCAGTGCGTTATACTTTCACTTACACCCGTACTCCCTACATTCATGGTACCTCTATTTCTCTTGGACAAAGAGAGGTCCTCATGGTACCTCCCTACCTCTTTCTCAGGAAATTCCCAACTGTATTAACTCTGCAGAAAGGAAATATATATATATATATATATATATATATATATATGGCTATGGAAGTCTTCTGTGTAGGTCTTATGATAGAAGGATCACAGCATACATTGCTTGTAAATCTGCACAAAAATTCACAGCGTTATATAAATGACACTTCAAAATAAATGTAACTTTCCTTTAAAACTTCCATATAGACACATTCTTCCACCTTTATTCCACTGTAAAGAAGACAAATGAAGTTTATACATTCAGTCTTACTTTTTATTTCATGTAACTCCATGATGATGGTCCTGTCTCGTATCAGAAATTTTCAAGATACTCCACACCTGTGAGCTCAGAGCTGCTTACAGTAAAGAGGGGAAAATACTCTGCTTTTGAGCTCAAATGAGAGAGGTCTGGGCTCTCAATTTCATCCATACCAGCCTACCTCAGCAAAGACCTTCCTCACAAAATCCAAGTGAAAGCCATTAGGACTCTTTCAAGAGGGGCTCCAGGACCTGAAGTTCCCTTCACTTTGCCTTTAATAAACCAGTTTTCAGGCCATGTGCCTCCATAGGACTCCAAGAGGGCTGTAATGAAGAACAGTCACATCGCAACTCTCTGTGCTGTGGTTCAGCTTGATGATGATGAACCATGAGTGCTCAGTCTTTCTGCCTGTTGTCTGCAGAGAGGTTGTGCACACAAATGTAGCATCTCCATATGGAGAGCAGACATACAGCCCCGGAAACGCACATCAAGAAAGAAATCAAACAATCTGAAAAAAATATATCAAAAAGATAAAGAACATTTAAAGTGCCCCTTGTTCATTTGGATGAACTCTCCTTGAACTCAGACAAAGAGCAAAAGAAGGAAGAATTCGAGTGGGGTGACATGAAAAAGGGCAAAATGCTTGTTGAATGAGAAAAGATGGTGAAATCCACCTGACTTTCATGGAAATGAGGATAAAAAGCGCGAATTCTACAATCTATGTCTTCAAAGCAACCTACAAGGTTGTCAAGCATTGGAACAGGCTGCCCAGGGCAGTGGTGGAGTCACCATCCCTGGAGGGGTTGGACAGACGTGGAGATGAGGTTCTCAGGGACATGGGTTAGTGCCAGGGTTGGATTAACGGTTGGACTCAATGACCTTAAAGGTCTTTTCCAAATAAAATGATTCTATGAATCCACAATGTAAGTAACATTCCCTTTCTCTTCCCCACTGTGGAGAAAAATCTGGGACAGGCATCATGGAGATATTGCCTTGTGGAGTTCATTAGAAATGCAAAAGATAAGTTAAACAAACAGATCACATCCCTGTTGCTGAAGCAATGTGGTCAAACACCCTAGCACAGCCTCCTTCCCCGACTTCTTGTTTGTACCTTGTTTATATCGTCTCTTTTTCCTCTCTTTATTTGCAAAGGTAGAACAAGCATACATAAAACTGCTGCGGTGTGGACTCATGGATGCTAACAAAATTCTTGGAGCTTTTAGGACGGAAAAGTGTTGCCAATGCATTTGAGGACCTGAGTACAGCCTTTCAGCATGATTATAATGACTCAGGGAAACAACACACCAGCAGCGAGCATTTTTAAAAGCTTCACCTAGCCTTCCAGCCTGAACTTAATCTGGCCTCTCTCTGTGTTTTAACACACTCCATTAACAGGATTCCCTTGCTGGAAGTGGATGTAGGAGGTAGAGCACAAACCTATTTTTGGACATACAATGATGTGCAATGCACAGAAGTCCCCTTGTCGCAGGAGACTGTAGGATGGAGACAAGCAGAATGTGTAGGAGATGGAGAATCAGGGAACATATGCACTGTACCCTGCTGGGTTTTTTTCCATAGTCGATGTACAGGGCTATATGGGGCGTTTTGCTGTATATCAAGGAAAATGACACATATAGACATTTAGGGATGGGGGCACAGAAGGACCTGTATTGTACTCTGGGTCCTCAGCACAGGACAGACACGGACCTGCTGGAGAGGGGCCAGAGGAGCCACAGCAATGATCCGAGGCTGGAACAGCTCTGCTGGGAGGACAGGCTGAGAGAGCTGGGGTGTTCAGCTGGAGAAGAGAAGCTCCAGGGAGACCTTAGTGCAGCCTTTCTGTACTTAAAATGGCTTATAAGAAAGATGGGACAGACTTTTTAGCAGGGCCTGTTGTGATAGGACAAGGGGTGATGGTTTTAAACTAAAGGAGGGAGATTCATGCTGGACATGACCCAGGTTGGCCAGAGAGGTGGTGGATGAACCATCCCTGGAGACATCTCAGGCCAGGCTGGACGGGGCTCTGAGCAACCTGAGCTGATGAAGATGTCCCTGCTCATGGCAGGGGTGGCACTGGGGGAGCTGGGGAGGTCCCTTCCAACCCAAACTATTCTATGTTTCTATGAAATGTATATAACACCCAGTCAACTGCCTTCCTTCCTGCTTTCTGACTGTACACGCACACACACGTACCCTTTAGCTGCCTCTTTTAGATGGAGTAAAACCCAGCCGTCCACTGCAAGCCAGCACAGGCAGTGAGTGCTGTTCAGAGATGATCTCCAGTTGTCTCCTCTTCCCCTGTGTGTGTGTGAATGTTGGGTGGGGGGTACACTCTGTGCACAGCCACATCCCCCATCAGGCTGTAGGGTGTACATGGCTGGAGGATGCAGACTGTGATGTGTATATGAGCGAGGCAGCAGGGACATTGTACACACAGATATGTCAAATGTGCAGCTATCATCTCCCTCGCCCTTTGAGCTGTAGGTGAGATAGGAGTATCACTTACATACCCACTCACCACCTCCTTCCTCCTGGGCATGTTGCAAAAAGGGGGGGTGTCTCATAAACAGGCCACCCCACCCCTGTAAGCTGGGGTGTGTTTCTGGGAGTCTCTCTCTTTCCCACATGCACAACAACCCTCAGCCCATGAGAAAGGATGGAGGGGAACTGGCACCGCAGAGGTGATCCATCACTGCCCCTCTCTCAGCTGCAGGTGTTGAGATGGGGAGTTGTCTCACACAGGTGTAAAACGGGGGCATCCTGCGTCATCCTTTCCCCCACTACAGGCTGCCAGGTGTTTTATCACACAGATACGCATCTCAGCACCCTCTCCTGTTGATTACAAAGCATGTATTGGGGATGGAGCTGGCTCTTTCTCGCTCTCACACACAAACAAGCACAGGTGAAACCCAGCCTCTCCAGTTTTGGAGGACATAGCTAGTGTTTGGATGATTGGGTAATCTCTCATGCAAGGGTGACCCCAAGTTGTTGCCCCATGTAAGTTCACAGGCTGTGTGTTTATAGAATCATAGAAGGGTTCGGGTTGAAAGGGACCTTAAAAATCATCTAGTTCCACACCCCTGCCATAAGCAGGGACACCTTCCACTAGAACAGGTTGCTCAGAGCCCAGTCCAGCCTGGGCTTGAACACTTTCAGGGATGGGGCACCCACAGCTTCTCTGGGCAGCCTGTGCCAGTGCTGCAGCACTCGCATAGCCTGTCTCACACATACCCCTACATTACCAAGAAATGCCTGGCTGAAGAGAAAATTAAGTGTCACACCAACGAGAAGAGGACAAACCTGACCACCTCTCCCTGGCGGGCCATCAGGGTGTTTAGCTGGGAGAGGACATCTCATGCACAGGATCACCCTGTGTATGGTCGTCAACCATTAGCCTGCAGGATTTCCTTGGCATGGGGGTTAGTGTTGCACGCACACAGGAGAGACCCCTGTTGCACTTTGGTAGTCACAGGGTGCAACATCCACAGCACACATGGAGGTTAACAGGTTACCCCCATCAGGTGCTGAGGAGTGTGATGAAGGCTTCACTTTCCCCCGTACATGAACCCCGGTACTTCCTGGCATGCTGCAGGGTGTTGGCTGGGGTTGTCTCTATTTTGTATGTGTGTACCACACTCGCCCTGTTAAGTTACAATGTGTGTGTTGGGCCTGACACCTGCATTTGCAGGTCAAACCTCAGTGACCCCCCGGGTAGGCTGTAGAGAGCAACACATATAGACTGACACCAACACTCCCACCAGGCAGCAAGATGAGTGCTGGGGGTATCAAATACCTCCCCAAGGCAGCAGGATGAGTGCTGGGGGTGTCTCACACACGGACACCAATCCCCCACAGGGCTGCAGGACATGCGTTGTCTCACTCATGGTACAAAATGTGCTTTAAAGTGTCTGTCACCCACATCAGGCCACAGTTTGTGTCCTGGGGGTGTTGTCCACACTCAGAGAGGGTTGTTTTAGGAGCACCTGCCATGATCACACCAAGCTGTGGTTTGTGTTTTGGAGGTGCCCATCACTCACACACAAGGCTGCAGGGTGTGTGTTGGGGTGTCTCGCCCACCTGTGGTGCCACAGGTTGTCCTTTTGGGTGCCCCAGCCATGTAGAGGGCCAGGGTTGTGTCATGGGGTGTCACTCATGTCCACGAGGCAGCAGGCTGGGTTTTAGGGGTCTCACACACGCAGGTTGTAGTTCAAGGTGCCTGTCACACCAAGAGCCACGGCTGTGTTTGGGGGTGTCTCACATGCACACACAGAGTTGGGGCTCTAACTGTTGGGCGACTCACACATGCACGTGAGGCTGTAGGCTGTGTTTGGGGGTGTCTCACACACCGATGGGGCTGTAGGCTGTGTTTGGGGGTGTCAAATTCACCACCAGGGCTGCAGGCTGTGTTTGGGGGTGTCTCACACACTGACAGGCTGTTTTTGGGGGTGTCTCACACACACACACAGGGGTGTCTCGCACACTGACAGGCTGTATTTCGGGGTGTCTCACACACAGGCAGGGCTGTAGGCTGTTCGGGGTGTCTCGCACACTGACAGGCTGTATTTCGGGGTGTCTCACACACACACACAGGGTTGTAGGCTGTTCGGGGTGTCTCGCACACTGACAGGCTGTATTTCGGGGTGTCTCACACACACAGGCAGGGCTGTAGGCTGTTCGGGGTGTCTCACACACTAACACGCTGTATTTCGGAGTGCCCCTCACGCCCCCCCCTCCCCGCCGTCGCGCGTGCCGCCGCCCCGCCCCCGGTCGCGTCACGGCGCGCGTGACAGTGCGGCACCGCCCCCGTCCGGACAGAGCCGGCGGCGGTTGCGGCACCGCGGGGCGGTGAGGGGGCGGCCGGGGTGAGGTGAGGCGGCACCGGCGGGCTGGGCGCGCTGCGGCATGGATTACCCCGAGCCCGGCTCGCCGCAGGGCGCTTGGGACGCGCCGGGCGAAGCCAGCGGTTACGGCGGAGGTTGCTACGAACAGCCGGCCCGCGGTGAAGAGGAAGCGGAGGCGGCGACGAGCCGCGCCGTGCAACATCCCTTCGCCCGCCCGCCCCGCCGCCCCCAGCAGCGCCCCGCACCGCCGCTCCGCGCCGCCTTCTCCACCTCCTCCTCGGAGGGGGAGCCCGAGGCGGCGGCCGCCCCGCCGCGGGAGCCCAGCCTGAGCGACGAGGCCGGCGTCGATTTCGACGAGGCCGAGTCCGACGCCTCGCTGCGCTACTCCACGGGCACGGGCGGCGAGGTGGAGGGCGCGGGGCTGGCGAGCAGCGAGAGTGGCGGCAGCGGCTTCTCCCTGGCGGCGACCGGGCTGCCCGAGAGGAGGCGGCCGGGCGGCGGCCGGCCCCGCTATGAGGTGGTGCGGGAGCTGGGCGCCGAGGAGGTGCGCTGGTTCTACCGGGAGGACCGGAAAACCTGGAAGCCCTTCATCGGTTACGACTCGCTGCGCATCGAGCTGGCGTACCGAGCCCTGGGAGCCGGCGGCCCGGCCGAGCCGCGGGAGGGCGAGGCGGCGGCGGCGGTGGAGCCGGTGTGCGTCCGGAGCGGGCTCTACGAGGTGGACGTGGCGAACGCGGAGAGCTACCCCGTGTACTGGAATGGTGAGTGCCGCCGTCCCTCCCGCCGGGAGCGGGGAGCTCCTCTTCCCTCCCGTGAGGAGCAGGGGGTCCCGGGGTCCTCGCCCCGAAACCATGGGGGGCGGCAGGGCTGCCTCCTGCTCTCCCCAACAAGGGACGCTGTGCACACAGACCCCCGATGGGGACACCGGGTGGCCCTTCCTGTACCCCCGTAGGGGTCTGAGTGCTCCCCATCACACCGACCTGGCCAAGGAGACCGGGCACTGGTTGCTGCCCCTGTGTGCTTGAGTATAAGGGATGCAGGACAAAACGTTCTCCAGGGAGAGGGAATGCTGGTGCCCATCTGTCATACACACCTGAGCAAGGAAGGACTGGTCATTCCCCTTGCAAGGCTCAAACCTGTGGGGGAATGGTGGCGTGGGCCTTCTGTCGTCCCAGGCACACCCGTAAGGGGAGTGTTGTGGACATCGCTCAGTATACACTTGAGAAGGGGGACATTGAACATCCTCCCCCAACACACCTGAAGGATGAAAGGCACTGGGTAACCCTCAAACCCCATGCAGGGTCATGGGAGAAGGGTGTACTGGGCACCTCTTCACCCACTCCCATTTGCGAAGGGAACTGGGCACCTTTTCTTCTCACCCCACTGTGCACATGCACCTGAAGGAAAGGAAGAATCTGGCATTCACACTGGCATATGGAGTCATGGGAAAGGGAGGTCTGGTCATCTTCTAATTTCTTGACACATACAGAAGAAAGTGGGAGGGAAGGTGACTGAGACCCTTCTTGCTTGTGCTTCCCTTTTCCTAAACAAAGGGTGAGAGAGAGTGGAGATTTGCCTTCAGCGCTCACCTCCTTCCCCAACATGCACACCCTTCCTTCAGAAGGAGTTTGCTGCCACCCTGCTACATGCACGCTTCTCATCCCTCTCCTTCGGTGAGGAGTGATGGAAGAGGAGGTTAATACCTGGCTTCCCCTCTGCTACCCTTGTCCTCTCCACTAGTAAAGTCTTGATATTGTGCTTCATCTTTCTTTCCCTATCACCTGTCCACTGGGAGGGGGAATGAAATGGGACTTCTCCCCCTTTTTATTGGAGGGGATGCAACAGGCATCTCAGATATGTGCACAGTTCTTACTTCTTACCCTTCCAAGAGTGGAGAATTTGCTTCACCCCCTGAACTTCAAAGTGAGGTGGTGATGCACCCCATCTCCCACTATTCCCTTTATGTTCATTTGTACTGTGCTGGATGAGAGAGGACCTTGGGGAACAGAGATGAAAGACAAGTGGACACCTCAGCTATTCCACCCCTTCCTTTGGAAGGAATGTCTCCCATGGTCTCAATGGATAATTGGGCATCTGCTCTCCTGGAGCAGACACAACACTGCTCACCCTCTGTCCCTGAGAACTTGCTTTCCGCCTGCATTCCTTCAAGGGCAATATTGTGGTATAGAGCGAGAGGTGCAGAGTGGCTCAGCATGACACTGTCCTGGCGTGAACCTTGGAGACGTGCGTAGGCAGGTTTTTCTTATCCCCTCTGCGTATTTTTGAGGCTCAGGTGGGAGTTGTCATGGAGCAGCAGAACTGTTTCAGAGCAGCAAATATGAAGACTGGGGCCTTTAGTGGTTTCCCCTCTTTCTCAGCATCTTTACGAGAGGGAGAGCCATAAATCACAATACCAGGTGGTACAATTCACTTGTGGTGTGACAATTTGTCTTTGAAATTGTTGCCCCTGCAAACAGACACTCAGCTCGAACAGTGAGCAGAGGTCTTGGTCCACAAGTGTTTGGAGTTAAAGAGGAGCCTGGGCCCAGCTCCGTGAGCAGAAAGCGAAGGTGGTTCTCCCCATCACCACCCTGAAACCTCTGCTGCTGCTGCTTGATGCATCTGCCACATGGTTGCTGGGAGGAGATGGATGCAACTCATCTCAGGGATGCAGAAACTGCTGCCATCCCTCTTGTCACTGTGCCGCAGAGAGAGAGGAGAGCAAGTGAAGCTGTCAGGTGAGGCAGGATTGCTCCTGGTGATGGGAGCGTGAGGCTGTACTCATCAGCAGCTTAAAGGTTTAATTTCTTGACCCTGTGCTTTGTCCATTTGGGAAGCTGATTCAGTCTCGTTAAGCCTGAGGAGCAGATGCTTCGCCATACGCTGTGCAGAGATGATTTCTGATGCTTGGAAGGAGACATTCCCAGAGGTTAGCACCAGAAGCTGTGCTAGGCAGGGGAGAAATAAACACATGCTCCTGAGAAGAGTAATGACAGGGATGTTTTCTAGTCCCCAGAAAGCTGATTAAGGAGAGTGCTCGAGTCTTTTTTTATTAGCAGGTCCGCTTCTTCACAATACTAAGATTAACTTTTGGTGTTCTGAGGGTCTGTCGGTGTGTTCTGGTCAGACTTCTCCTTCGCTTGCACATGCGTTGCTTCTGTTCTCTGTGTACGTGAGCACTCTTGCTTTTTTTCCAGTTCTTTCCTCCCAGGTGCTGCGTCTGGACCTGAGAAGACAGCAAGGTCAGATCCCGAGGCTTCAGTGTCATCTGTGCTTTTGAAGGCCTGCGTATAGCTGTTATTCCCAAATTATTCCCATTTGATAGTGTTCATGTCGTTTTTGGATCCAAAAGGTAGCTACTACATCAGTTTGCTATAGTGTGGGAGGGAGCAGGTGGTGGCAAAGCAGATCTCACACTAGTGAAACCCGTGAGTAAGGGAGGAGAATTTCACTCTCTGATTGCACAAGTGCGAAGTGTGATGAGTACAGCTGACTTAAAATATGCTGAGGTGCACGTGAAAGAGCACAGAAACTGCTATCTGGTTTTGCTGATTCACGTTTTCGGTTCAGAGCAAAGGTCAAAAGCTTTCGTCTTTGTTCTTGCCTGTTTTGTTGTTCCTTTTCACCTATGAGCCATGCTTCAGGGAAGGCTGTTACCTCACAGCTACAATATTGAACGTGCTGACAGTTCTTCAGATGTCGTGGCATTGTAATGACAGGGAAATGTTGATTGTAGCTTGGCATGTGCTGAAATATTTTTTCAATCCACATCTTCAGACATCTTAAGCTCATCTCAGGTTTCGTTTGTAACATCAGCAATATCAGGCTGAGTTACAATATGAGCAGATTAATTACTGAGAATTTTATCCTTACCTTGTGACCTCTGGGATTTATTTAATTAGTATTGCAGAACTAGCTAAGATGGCACAAGAGGACTAAAATTATTAGTGTAGGCTTCCAGATAAGAAGCAGCCCAGCTCCAATTTATTAACTTGTCTTCTGTGGACATAACAAGGAGTGATATTTTATTCAAGGGTCTTCTGTTTGAATCTTCTGAGATTATCCAGCCCTTTTCTGCCCTCCCAGTTGAAGAGGGCTACTTTACAACCATTTCTCTATCAAGTTACTCAGTCTAGTTTTCAAAGTCCTGGGTGAGTCTGTTGAATCTGCAGCCTGTGGACTTCTGTGCGACTCTCCTGTTCCTTAGATTGCGAGTTTGTCCCATGCAACTATTGCCCTGGCTGGTATTTGCTTTTCCCTTGCTTATTTTGATGGTTACATTTTCAAGTTGCTTGTATTTAGTTCTTGAAGAGTTTTCTTATAAATCAGTCAACTTTCAGTGTGCAGGTGGTCATCATCACAGAATGGTTTGGGTTGGAAAGGACCTTCCAAGCTCATCCAGTGCCACCCCTGCCATGAGCAGGGACATCTTCACCAGCTCAGGTTGCTCAGAGCCCCGTCCAGCCTGGCCTGGGATGTCTCCAGGGATGGTTCAGCCACCACCTCTCTGGCCAACCTGAGCCAGGCTCTCACCACCCTCATTAAAAGAATTCTTCATGCCAGCGTGTTCTCCAGTTTGAATTCTGACTGCTGGGGACACTCATCATCTAAGCCAACATCTATCTTGCAATGATAGCCTTCAAAGTTGAAGTAGGGCTTTTGTAAAATGTGGTAGTATGTGGAGAGAAGCAACAACAAAGTTACATGTTTCTACAACCATTTGGGGAATCCGTGGAGCACTGTCTTTTAGGGAAGGTTAAAATACTCCACTCCCAGACACAGGTTTGCTAAGAGTGGCTTTTTAATTTGTTCTTTAACGTGCATGTTTTTGTACCTAATAGTCACAGAATTCCATTAAGTAAAATACCTGTTGCTGCATTTAAAAAGTAATTTGTTTACTGTGACAGTTACTGAGCGAAGATGTAAGATCTACTGTACTGATATAACAGATATTTTACTGACCTTAGCCTGGAAATACCCTGTGAATACAGAGTGGACCACTGGCTGTTCACTTCAAACTTTGTATGCTCAGACTGGAATTGGGCAGCTTTTAAAAACTATTTCAGCTGCATTTAAGCTTGGACTGAAAGGAGCATCCAAGGGCCTCTGTTTTCTTTGTTAAGCTCCCTGTGAGCTGATTTGTAAAGTGGAAGAAGAGGCAGCCGTGAGCATCTTGTGAAAAGCTTCTGCCCCTGAGCTTTTGCAGAACGAGGGCCTCAAAGTCACCTTCAGCTTGCGCAGACGTGCTCACGCGCTGCAAATTGTTTGCAACTGTAATAATAAGGAAATGAAATTTAAGGAACAGAAATTACTGCTCTGAAAAGCAGGAATCTGAAATTACTACACTGAAAAACATCTCAAGCTGAATGCATTTTATGAGCTTGTGTTTCATGTCCAACCTCTTGGCTTTGGGCTTGGAGAGCTGGGAAATTTGGATTGTCAGTTCAGCAAAACACAAGCTTTAATTTAAATTTCTGAGCCTTTGAATATTATATTAATTATTAATTAATTATATTAACAATTCACCCACAAATAAGATCTAACAGGTTATTGCTGTCTTGAGACTGATGAAAAACTCCAGGACTTTACCACCAAGCCATCTGAACAGGACCTCAGCTTTGAAGCAATGAAACAGAAGTTTGCTAAATCTTCCTCTGTTATAATTGGTTATGTCTGTCTTTCAGGTAGTATTTCCAAAACAAATCTCCTTTTGACTACATATTTAACCTCTGTTTGTTAACCTTTAGTTAGTATTTCTATATCGTCTTGGTTTTGCCACAGCTTTCTTAGTTCTGAATCAAATAAGGTAAAATAATGTGAGCCACCGCTTGAGCTGTGCAACATTTAAATGTAGGTATATACCATTTCAACCAATGTGGTGACAGGAGACAGATTCTAACATAGGTGTAGGAGTAGAAGAAGAAAAATGAAGGTAAATTCTGCACAGTTATTGCTTTTCATGCTGTGTCCTGATGGCTTACGATACTTTTTCATGCAATTTGTGTTCACTGAGATCTCCTGAGACCTCAGTGGATGCGATCACGCAGTTTAAGTGTATTCACAAGAGAGGAGTAGTTGGGGTGTATATATAGATATAAAAATTACTGCATCTGTGTATGTTGCATACAGTATTTTAACATCGTTTTTGTTCTTCAGCGGATTTAGGCGATTATCGTAATACAAATTGCTTCTTGTTCCTTCGCATTAGTCCTTGTATTCTTTTATTTTTTGGATTTTCAGGGGGAAAAAAATTACCTTTTTTTTTCCAAAATAAATAAGTCCTTTGGTACAGTCTACATCTCTTAAACTATTTTCCTCTAAAGGGTAAAATATGTGTGACTAATGAAAACAAAGTGCCTTTCATCGGCTTGTAATCCCTGCCATTCAAATGTCTTTAGAAATCATTGTATAAATAAACCATGTAAGTGTATAACCAGCCAAATACATTGGTGTATTTCTACTTGAGGCATTGCCAACTGCAGATTATGTGGCGTAAGACTTAAGGCAGTGAAGAAATCAGGGCAAATCCTGTCCCAGGGATCAAGATTTTAGGGACAAAGATAAAGAATACTTTGTTTTATGGATTTGGAATTCTCTATTGGCAATTAAAAAGAAGTTAAATTACAACGTGAGGTAAATATCTGTGTGTTTAATTCTCTAAAATCATCTGAATATCCGGGACGTGAATGAATTTATTGAAGGCGGAGTAAGTGAAATTGGGTACTAAAATGGCAATTTTGTATGATGACTTTTTAACAGTGATCACTGTAGTAGATTGCATCGAGTTCTCTGGATGAATCGCAGAGAAATACTGAAATAACAGCACCTGTCCAAGATCAAACAAAGGCATCGTGTTTCTGTGTTCTGCAGTCAAAAGGTTATACTGAAAAATCTGTTGTGTTGCAATCGCCTCATTTCCCCACCAAATCCAGAGTATTCAGTGTAATTCTTAATACCTTTAATATACCTTTTGCTTTTGCTGGTGGCTTTTAGGATCAGTAGGTTATAATGATCATTATTTGAGTTAAACTGTAACCTGGACTGAAATCCAGCCTAATATATAACATTATAGCCACCGTTGTTCACTTTTGAAAACACAGATGTTAACGGGAAGTTTTTCCCCCCTTTTTTCTTAATGCTTTATGTTTAGAATTCTAGAAATACGTAGGTGGAAATTCTCACGTGAAAATCAAGCCCCTCAAAACTCAAAAAGAGGTGTCTTGTGTTCACTTGAGTTGGAGTACAAAATAGTATTCATATGGTTATTATTTAAAAAAAGAAATCTCGTTATGGATTCCATGAATGGAACCTCATCAGAATGCTTAGTTGAGAATTAAGGAATTGCTTACAGATTTTCCCAGTAAGGATTAACATCTGACGTAGTCATGTCATTGCTTCAGCAACAATGGGATCCTTTATCTGCGCTCGCGTATTATGTGCATTTCATTTATTTTCCTACAGACAGTGCTTTGTTTGTCAGGGCAACCTCGCTGGATCTGTGTGTATTAGCTCTACTGAAAAAAGCAGAGATCTGGCAGGTGTAAAATGGAATACAGTGAAGGTGAAGACAAGTTCATGATGAGAAGCTACTGTATGCGGTGGCAACTAACATTGCTGTAGTTAATTTTCATTTTGTGGAAACTAAATACTCGTGTTTCACACTTCATTGATGGGATGCAGGCTCCAAAATGAGTTTAAGTTTTCATAGACAGTTGAATTTTTTCTCATTTGTAATGACAGTGTCAGTTTGAAGCCACTCAGACCTTTTTGTTCTTCTGATAACATTGGGATTCATTTTCATTAAACCACCTTGTCTTTTGAACACCTCAACCTCTGGATTCATCCGGTGCAGCATCCAAAACATTACAAATTCAGTGCATAACAATTGGCTTATGTTTGGAGTTGCTATTTTAGCTGTGCACAGAGAAGTTGAATGGCAGAACCAGGTCCTGTGCTACTTCTGTGTTTTGGTCAGGCCAACATGACCAGAGTTGTTAATAGTGTTAAGAGATTATTGTCATTTCTACTACTGTAGAAACAGTGTTTTTCTGTGAATCTGTTATGGGAAAGGTTTCAGAATTGGCTTTGGAATGTTTTGTGTGTTGCTTGCTCTGTGGGGAGATCATTGCAAGGAGATTTTCCTTTTCCTTTCATAGCTCGTAGGTCCAGCGGTCTGAGGGATGAAGAATTCAGAACAGTTTAGAGGTTCCACGTACATTATGGAGGTGCTTGCCGTTCTCTATTACGTTCTCATCTGCAAGCAGTTAGTGTGAAAGGTACTCCTGGTGTATCCTGGTGCCCACGAGCATAATGAGCAGATGTGAAGCAGATGCTTTGGTGACCTGCGCATGTGGCTGTGCCAACAGAGCGGTGTGACCAGGCTAAAAACCACTGGCCTTGGCTGGGTCACCTCGTCCAGCTGCATTTGTACCGGTCTGGTGACAGATCAGATAGATTCACACAATCCCAGGTTGGAAGGGATCATCTGGTCCAACCTTTCTTGGCAAAGCACGGTTGAGACAAGCTGGCTCAGCACCCTGTGGAGCTGATCTTCAAAGAATCCACCACGTCTCTAGGGAGATTTTTCCAATGGCCAAGTGTTCTCACATGAAGAATCTCCTCCGGAGTAACTTGTCCCCGTTGCCCCTCATCTTTTCCACGGGACTCCTGGTAAAAACGGAATCTCCATCTTCTTTGTAGCCAACCTTGAAATACTAGAACATGGTGAGATAGATCCCTTTCTTGGCTTATGAAATATCCACGCTCTCTATTGTTCCTTGTTTGTTTTTTACCTAATTTTCCTTTTCTGTTTCTTTGCATCTATTGTTTCTTTTCCAAGATCTCCTTACCAGATATTTTCCCACCTTCCAGGCAGGAACACATCTTTGAGTACTGAAGCCTATATTTTTCCCTTATCTCCTTTTTTTGAGTCTCTCCTTTTGTGGTTGAGTTCTTAGCTGCTTTGGGGAACTAAACAAATGCTGGGCTCCAAACTTTCTGATTTGGAGCACTGAAAGCAGAATGGCAATGACCGAAAACAACCCGCGGTGAAAGACTGATTTTATTAAAAAAGAAAAATCACCTTTCCTTTTTAAAAATCACTCTTAATGCTAATTGAGTGTTAATTTGGGCTATTGCAATTCCCAAAGGAAACAAGGCTCCCTGCAGCAAGGGCAGGCATCAGTGGGTTTGTATCTCCTCATTCTGCACCCTCTTGATAACGTTGAAACCAGTGGTTGTTATCAGTCAAATTTTATATAGGAGTATGAGTTCCTAATATTTTGAAAATACAAGGCATCTGGGTAGAGAGGAGTCTATCCCAGTAATGCTGGCCTGTTGTTTGAACTTAAGGCTTAGTAAATTTTGCAGAATCTGTGTCTTTCTGTCCATCCCTCGCATCCTCACGCACATTCTGAAAACTTGGCCTCGTTAGCTCAGCTGTTTGTGAGTTCACACCAGTTTCCCTGCTCATTTCAGCCCCATGGGAAGAAGCGGTGGTGTTTCTGGAGGTGTTTGTGGTTCCCTTGTGTGGGGTCCCAGCAGTGGGAGTGTAACTTTTTCATCAAATCCCAGAGAGAATTCCCTTCCCCACTTACCTGCTCTGTCAGTTTGTGATTTGTTGCATTAAAAAAACCCAACCAAACAAAAAACACAACCAAAACCCTCTTGTTTGATTTTTCAGAAACAGAAAAGATCCCAGTTATGCGTGGCCAGTGGTTTATTGATGGAACGTGGCAACCTCTGGAAGAGGAGGAAAGTAACCTGATAGAACAGGAGCACCTCAAATGCTTCAAAGGCCAACAGCTGCAGGAAAGCTTTGATGTGGAAGTATCAAAACCTGTTGATGGGAAGGAGGGTAAGATTGTTTAGATCACTGTTTTTATAGTATGTTCTCTGGAAAGTTGAAGTCTGTTTTGCAAATGTCGCCTGTGATGGTTTTCCATCCTGTGTAGCAGGGAACATTGTTATAAGCATCAGTTGGCTCTCCCATTTTTCAGTGCATCTCGATGCTGCAGGATTTCCTGCCGCAGCACATTTGATGAACACCATAAAAATTATATTTGTGGATAAACTTCTTGTTCCCATTTTGGTTTGTATTTCATGTCTTTTAATTGTGTTCAAAATCTTGCTTCAAACTGAAATCTCTTGATGGGACAAGAAGAGCCAGTGTCCAAATGCAAAGTGGCTATTAACTCTCTGGCCAGCATTCCTAATTCAGCCCTAAAGGGAGTATCAGTTTTACAGATCGCATTTCGTTTTCCATCCTATTTCAGCCTGTGATTTTTATTAGAGTAGATTTCGGCTATAGTAAATCTTGAGCATTCATTCTGTTATGGAAGCCCTTATATTTTAATGAGCAGGCTGAGGACATTCTGTAACTGGTTTTGGGAATCTCAGACAAATGCAATTAATGTTTTTAAGAACAGCCTTCTGAAATTGCTGTTGAATTAGTTAATTAGGGTCAGTATGGCACAGCAAAAGTTCAATATTTTTGGCTTTCACACTTTGCTTCTATTTGCTGCTTGTCACTTGATGAGCTTCCACTAACCAAGAGCTCCACAGCTGCCTGGTACGTGGTAAATCAAAGTTCAAAGGAAACGTCATCTACTGGTCCCTAGTATAAATCATATCCTCTAGCAGCCTCGGATTTGCTATCTCTGTTTCATTAGCTGTTAGTATCATAAATATAGTTGAATACCTATCATCTGGTGCTCCATCATCTTTTTCAGGAATGTTCATTTAATTAGGATGAAGTGAAGCTGAAAACTTAATATATGTGATAGTAGGATAGAAATAGACATAGTTCATTGTATGTGCACAGGGAGATGCTCAAAATTCAGCTGGAAATCACCTGAGCAGCCTGATCCAAACATGAAATTGAACCCAACTCAAAAGTTGATCCTGCTCAGTGTAGAGGATTGAAGCAGATGAACCCCAGCAGACCTTCGACAGAAATTATCCTGTGGTCAAGTCTATGATTCTGTGAAAGATGATAAGAAACGTAGAAAAAAAAGAATCCTGTGAGTCAGAATCAGCATGAATGTTTTTTTAATGCATTGATTTTGAAATGACATAAACTTATTGGTTTTTCTTGCGGAGTCTCAGCATGTGGTTAGATGCCACAAAATCTATAAAAATTGTGTTTGGAATAGTTTGTTTTGCCTTAGATTTCAAAGGAAATTTTTTCTGTTCATAACCAGCTTATATTAACAATGAATTTTTATCACAGCTGGCAAAGTTATCCTTTAGATGGGGAAGCCAGATTCACATGATAGAATCACAGTCATGCAGATCAGAAGGGATCTCTGGAGATTTAGTCCAACCTTCTCTCTCAAAGCTGCAGAGACAATGAGAGAAGGTTGCTCAGGATGTTCCAGTGGGGTTTCAAACATCTCCGGCAATGAAGGCTCCACAACTTTGGCCAATCTCTTTCAGTGTTGGACCAGTCTCACTGTACAGAAGACTTTATTCTTGTACTTCGATTTCCTGTGTATATTCTTCTTGAGTTCCCTCAGCCAGCAAACTATTCTGTAAATGAAATTATTCCATTAAGTTCCAAGTGCAGTAGCTATAAGCCTAATTTTCCTCTCTAGAAAACTGATGTGCAACAGTAATATACTCAATTTCCATCTGTATTGAGGCATCTGTTGGCAGAGCTGTTAGCTGAGGGGGTGAAGATGTGGGTCCTGGACCAGCATTGCTGGGGTGCTCGAAGCCCTTGCCTCAAGCATGGAATATCACTTATTGTACTGGCATAAGTGTGGATTATAGAGTATTAATAACTCCTGGTGTTTGTCAGGGAAGATGTCATTATGTTGCATTTCTCCCCGCTCTCCAGCAGACTAACTGATTTCAGTTAATTGCAGCTTAATGACTTGGTGCATTCAGAAGTCAGGCTGGAGCCTTGTGATTTCTCACTGGATTTAAACACGCTCTTGTGACTATATCAGGTTTTTGAGGCTAAAGCATTTTGAAATTAAGATGATTTATATGAGTGAGGGCCCACAGAGCAGTAACACAGAAGTCATAGATTTGCAGGACCTCTCTTCCAGCTTTGCTTAGGAACATCCATCATAACAGAATTAACAGTCAATATAATTCTGTTGTGTAAGTGCCACGAGCAGCTTCTCCCCATTCATATAACCTCACCTGCTCCTTAGCAACAGCTTTCGCTTACCTTAATATTTCTTCCATAACCACACAGCACCAATACGTAAGTCCCTGAAAAAAAGAAGCGTTTGAATTGCTGTGCAATATTTCAGTATCCTCACGAGGAATTAAATAAGACGATTGAAAGTCTAATAAAAGTTATGGACTTGCCTCTTTGGGGAAAATAATAGAGCTGTGCTTGAAATGGAGTTTGGTTTTGTTTTTCCAGAATGTTCAGTGTACAGTTTGGAAGGGTTGCTGTGTTCTACCCTATACGAACAGAGCGTTTGTGCTTTTGTACAAGTAAATGCAAAGGCATTTAGTGAGTGTGATTACACTGTGTTCCAGCTGTCTTTTACTAATGCCTTAGCTTTGTTGTGATGTCCTAACTGTTTATAAAGAGTGAAGAAAATGAATTTGGCTTACGTGACCTGACACTTTTGCTGCAAACCCAGTTTTTTAAGTGTATCTACTTTTTCAGTAAATATGCCAACTTTTTCTTATGTTTTTTTTTCTAAAAACGGTAATACTAATGAATAAAAATTGACACCCCTTTTAAAAATTTTACTTTGAAGCTCAGTGTTTTTACTTTTAGTTCTCTACTACCTCCCTCCTTTCTCCCTCCCTTCTTTGTTCAAATGGAGAGGATATAAGGAGAATTCAGATGCTGCATGTCTTAAGCGCAAGCGTTCCCAAGGTACAGTAATTGTAGATTTCTTTTTTTGTAGTGCTCCTAGTTTAGGAAAATTAAATTTATTAAATTCTAGTTTGCTTGTATCAGTTAAATGTGTTAGATTTACATGCTTCAATTTCTTGAGCTGTGCTCACGCCATTTTCTTCCAAAGAGAAGCAGAAAGCATCGTAGATCTTAGAAGAAAAGTAGAAGTGTTGTGAATCTGAGAGAAAAGTAGACGCTAACAGTATCGTGCTGTAATCCTTATTATAAATGTGACTGTGAAAATCGTGAACATTTGTTTCTTACACTCTTTATACGTGGTTTGGCTTTTTCAATAAACTAAAAGCAACTTTTTTTAGAAGCACACCAGACCTGGTGTAAGAGAAATTATGTCAGAGAAGGAAATGAAGGTTTATACTAGATAACGTTTTGGTTTATTTTTTTAAATAACGCACACATCTTTAATTTTATGTTGTAAATTATTTTTACTTTGGCTTTTTTTATAAGTACCAGAATGACACGAGGCTTTGGACGCACGATATAAAACGGAGAAACTGTATAGAATACCCAATAAAGGCTGCTGGGTTGCAGAAAGCAACTTTGGACTTGGCAGCAGCTGATGTGCAAATTTGTTTCTGCAAGTGGGAGTAGATCTTAGAGGAGCCATTAATGATTGCAGAAGGCTCAAAAGTCCTTGTCACTGATTCCTTTGCTACCATTAAAGCCAGTAGTGATTAAACTTTTACTGACTTCAGTGACTGTGGAACCACATTTCTGAAAGCTGCACCCTCAATTTGAAATGTAAATGCACGTGGGTGGTTTGGAGTTATTCTTGTCACACCCTTAGCTCCTGGGGATATTGTAAAGTGTAAGAATTTCTTTTGACATGCATAAATGTTTGCCTTTTGACTTCTTTCGGTTCTATTTTTCTATAATTGGGTCCAAATGAAAATGCCTGAAATCAAAATGTTTACTAGTAAACTTTTTCCTGCTTCTTCTCACACGTGGAACTGAATTCTGTTAAAGGCGAATAAGCATAACTACTATCTGGAGCAATAAAAAAATACTTCTGCCTTTTGTTTTGTGTTTGTAATTTTGAAATTATTTTGTATATTTTTTTCCAGATCCTGCTCAGTTGTGCTAATGAATTAAAAAATTAAGAGTAGGTGCTTGCATAACAAACAGTGACACTGATGAATTAAGAGGTGGCGAAGTGCGTTATTAAAATGACAGCAATGTGAAGCAGCCCAATTTAATTAAGAGGAATAGCCTTTTTAATGGCTTTGCGTTTGTTTTTAAATAAATTAAAAACAGGTTTTAAAATCTACAGCTGTATTTCGGGTTTACATACCAGAACTTCTGAGTTTAAGGAAGAACAATAGCAGCCAAGTGATGCTCTCAGCCGTGTGTGCTCAAGCAATCTCTTAAGCCTTAGATGAGAGATTCTGACTTGCATTAAACTGTGCCTGCTGTGCTTAATCCCGACAATAGGACAGTGTGTCACGAGGTTGGTCCCAGAGCTCAATCAGTTTCAAATGTGGAAAACACAATAACTGCACAAAAAAAAACCCACTAGAGCTCTTAGTGGCTTTTGGAAGAGCGAGATTCTGTTCCATGCCAGAAATTACTCATTCAGAGGCTTTCTCATTGAGCTGCGTTTCCATCTCCTAGATATTTCTGAAAGGGTAGAAATGCCACGGAGCCTTCTAGTACTGGAGCCTTGAAAGCCTCTGTGTTACTGCAGTGGACAGTCAGAATTGGGTTCTCACTGCTCATACACAGGAAAGAAAAGACAGGAGTGAAAATGCTCTTTTTCTGGTGAAAATAGTGCATGGGGCAGCTACTTGGTCATCACACCAGCCTCCAGTATTTTGGGATGCATTGCCCTGCCTCCCCCTGGTTTTTGTTTTCAGCTAAGGGAATATTTTGAAAACCTACCATCCTAAAATGAGGGTGGGAGGAGAAGGATGTGAAATGTCCTCAGAGGTGCTCTCCAAACAGCTGCTTGTCCTAAATGTAAAAACTTCAAGGTAAGAAGTAATAGATTTAGTTATAATGGAGCTCTAGATTTTTAACCTGTATGTAGATTACCCTTTTCTCTCTCTGTTCAAAGAGACTTTTTTTTCCTCTTACCCATCTAATTAGATGTTGTTCCTTTTTGCTGCAGCTATTCATAGTCTAAAGTTGAGTCGCAACCATGTGGACTGGCACAGTGTGGACGAAGTTTATCTTTACAGTGATGCAACAACATCTAAAATTGCAAGAACTGTTACACAGAAGTTGGGCTTTTCCAAAGGTAAGATTTCTCAGAGTTTGTAAAGAACATTGTAAATACCAGCATTTTAAGTTTGTTGCTTTAATGCTAGAGGGACATTTCAAGGTTAAAGTTTTAATGTGTGATTAACCCACTTTGACCATTGCAGTTTTCACAGAGGAGTATATTAGGGTCCTTAGGTTGTTGTGCATAATTGTGAATAGTCTGACTTATTTTTATTACGTATTTTATGATTATTTTGGATGCAGCAGGTAGCATTACCTAATAAGTATATGAAAATATTACAGCAGCAGTCTAGTGTCTGCAATATAAGAATTACAGTTCCTTTGCAACCTTGACTTCACCACTGTGTACTTGCATACCGTAATTCATTCCTTAAATACAGGGTCATACCTTCTCCTCTCACCAGCTCTTGCTTTTATGCAGTTTGTTAAACAAACATATGAATGGAGATGAGGGGTGTAGCACTTAGAAATCATTTACAGCAGGAAGCCAGGCACATTTAAGCCCAAAACTACCAGTTGTAAAGCCAGCAAAGCTGAGATGGTTGGGAGAGAGAATGGTCCCCCTCAAGGAAATGGCAGATTATTACCAACCTAGAACATTGGAACTTGTCATGGTGCTCCTATGCACTGCTGGACAACTAGAAAAACAAGAACATACATACTTGTTTTGTTCCTTGGTCTCTCATGTGGTAGGTTTGGCTTTAATCGCCATGTCTCTGTCCTGTAATTAATGCCCTCTTACCCCACAGGGCTCTTGGGTGGATACTTAATTAATGTTTGCCGAGAATTAATATAATTCAGTGCTTCAGTTCCAGAAGAAATGAAGTATTCTGTATCGAGAATATTATTTGGATAGTGTGTAATAAATAATAAGTAAGATGTGCCCTAAACAACTTGTGGGGGGAAATATCCAACAGAGGCCCACTTGAGAAACCAAACCTGTCCTGTGTAAAAACTGCCCTTAGTGTTTTTGTAGTGTTTTCCTCTTTGAAAACAAAGCAATTTGGGATTGCTGTGGTCCTGTCTGTGGGTCTGTCACTAGAGAGGGATGCAGACACACCGTGACAGTGGATTTGGCAGTGAGAGAACACCCGGATTTACCCTAGGTAATTGATTTTTGGCCCAGCCACTGAACTAGAGAACAACTGGGGAAATGGGAGGCTGGAGCAGCTTGAAATAAAACGTAGGTTTTCCCCACCAAAAGGAAAAATTGGGAAGCTTTTCAACCAGCTCTCTTAATTGGGTCAGAGAGTGACAACACTTCTCAGTTTTGTGGCCAGATCATTTCCATGATTCTTCCAAGCTGTGGGAGTAAGGTGGAGATATGAGGAATTTTAATGATTGAGGCACATGGAGGGAGGGGATTGTGTTGTAAAAGTGGATGGACAATTGTACAACTGTTTTCTAAAAAACTAATTGCAGAAATGTTTTGAAAAATAACTATCTTTACAGTGGAAATGACCTGTTAGTACATTGACTGATACTCAAATCTCTCTCCCAGTTACTCAAATCTCTCAGGAGATTAAAATTGCAGATATTAAAAAATACATGCTATTCCCTTTATACATAACCTTATTTTCAAAATACTTCATTGGTCTCAAAAAAAGCCAAGTTTGTGTCAACATATAAGACCATTTTGCACTTCAGAGACTGTAACTGACCTAGGATAGCGTGTTCTCTACAGCTTCAAGTAGTGGGACAAGGCTACATAGAGGCTATGTAGAAGAAGCCACGTTAGAAGACAAGCCACCGCAAACCAGTCACATTGTGTTCGTCGTGCATGGTATTGGGCAGAAAATGGACCAAGGAAGGATCATCAAAAATACAGCTATGTGAGTGCTTTGTAATATTTGCCACACCGACTCAAGTCCAGATATGAGGCTGACTTTATGAATGACAACAGACCCTTTGGTTTAAGCTGTATGTTTAACTTTTTCCTTCTTCTCCTCTTCCCTGAGTCATTAAATTGTGGGTACACTATTTTCTACCTTAATTCAGATGTATGGACTAGCTGCAAGCCAAAAGAGCAAAGATACATTCTGGTTTTGTGGCCAGTGCTTGCGCTTTCAGGGGGACTGGCCCTGACTGGTCAGTGACTTTGCCAAGCAGGTAGAGGTTTTTCATTTTGTTAAAATAGAGGGGAATCTCCGTTGTTCTTGGTGGTTGTCAGAATAGTGGTCAAGTGAAGCACATGCTGGTAAGAAGGGAACTGGGGAGCTAGTGGGGCTATTAAAATATTTAAAAAAAACCAGGACAGAGTTATTTAATGCACTTGGAAGCTGTTGCTGTGAGATTGTTTGTGGAGTTCTGTGTGCAGATACCACTTAAGCCCCAGGTCTGCCCATCAGTGTCTCCACTTCTTCTTCCCTTGCCCATATCTTGGTGCCACCAGGAGATGTATCCGGAGGGACCTGGACAAGCTCGAGAAGTCAGAGATGGGGCCAGACTTTTTAGCAGGGCCTGTTGCGATAGGACGAGGGGTGATGGTGTTAAATTAAAGGAGGGGAGATTCAGACCGGACATGTGGAAGAAGTTCTTTACAATGAGGGTGAGAACACAGATGAAACAAACTCCATGACACCTTGCATTTTTTTGGTATGGTGCTTGGATCTGCAAAAGGGAATACTTGTTCAGGTGTCTTCCTTTCTACCATCCACAAAAAACTGTCTTGTGCGTTTTGGCCTTTGCCACATACATTTGTTGTTGCTTCTTTTTGGGCTCATTTTACCGTGGGATAAAACTTCTGTATTTATTTCGACCTGTATTTACTTCAGAGCACAAAACTGAAGCCTCGTGTGAACAAGAGGTCCTAGAAGTAAATGAAAAGAGAGGTGCAAAAATACGGTGTATAACTGAGACATGGAATACTCTGTATGTAGCCCAGGCTGGTGAGAAACCCTACCAGAGCTCATTTGAGATGCTCTGTCATCAGGTTACTGCCTCGAGGAGAAATTGGTGCAGCTTATGTGATGCATCTGCATCATTAGGCAGATCCTGTTGGTTACAAAGGTAAAAACAGAACTCTTCTTCCAGGGTAATTTAAAATTATATGCTCTAATTTCATTAAGGAATGGATTTCAATCTAATCATTAATGTGGTTAGATGCTGTGGTTGCAGGAGGTCCTGTAAGTAGGTAAATAGAGAAGATGCATTTTATCAGTGCTTGAATGAACAGGTCTTGGGTAGATGTGACATGATTTTGTTGTTTGACGGTGTAGTTAAACACATTTATTATCTAAATGTAGCACAGCAGCTGGTACAATAACCTGTTCGTGTCAGTGCCGATATTAACTGCAGAACTTGTCTGGGGAGAGGCGGTTCCTCCCTCCTCCAGGCTGGAACCATCATTCAGCTGACCCAAGGTGAAAGGAATGATGTGCTGAGAGCCACTTGGGTAGCATAGGGAGGGTTAGTTAAGGAATCTTACAGTATATCCTGTATTTCTGTGTAATATAAGCTAAGATATTATGGCATCATATACTTAATTGGAGGGTTTTTTATTTTCATCAAGTGCAGTATTCTGGCATTACTAGTACAGCGGTAACTTAAAAAAAAATATCAGGGATATCCTTGTATTTTACTGTACATATTCCAAATAACAATATCAAAGTATTTTTTTCACTGAAACCTAATCTCTGATTTTGCTGAACTTGTGCTTCCAGATTGTGGAGGGGAATTGGTGTCCTTACACATATTAAATCACAGAAACACAGAATGTCAGGGGTTGGAAGGGACCTCGAAAGCTGACTCAATGCAATCCCCCCATGGAGCAGGAACACCCAGCTGAGGTTCCACAGGAAGGTGTCCAGGCGGGTTTGAATGGCTGCACAGAAGGAGACTCCACAACCTCCCTGGGCAGCCTGGGCCAGGCTCTGCCACCCTCAACAGGAACAAGTTTCTTCTCAAATTTAAGTGGAACCTCCTGTGTTCCAGTTTGTATCCGTTGCCCCTTGTCCTGTCACTGGTTGTCACCGAGAAGAGCCTGGCTCCATCTTCCTGACACTCCCCGTTTCCATATTGATCACCATGAATGAGTCACCCCTCAGTCTCCTCTTCTCCAGCTCCAGAGCCACAGCTCCCTCAGCCTTTCCTCACATGGGAGATGCTCCACTCCCTTCAGCATCTTGGTGGCTGCGCTGGACTCTCTCCAGCAGTTCCCTGTCCTTCTGGAACTGAGGGCCCAGAACTGGACACAAGATTCCAGGTGTGGTCTCACCAGGGCAGAGTAGAGGGGCAGGAGAACCTCTCTGACCTACTGACCACCCCCCTTCTAATCCACCCCAGGTACCATTGGCCTTCCTGGCCACAAGGGCCCAGTGCTGGCTTATGGTCATCCTGCTGTCCCCAGGACCCCCAGGTCCCCTACACTGCTCTCCAACAGGTCGTTCCCCAACTTACACTGGAACCTGGGGTTGTTCCTGCCCAGATGCAAGACTCTACACTTGCCATTGTTATATTTCATTAAATTTTTCCCCACCCAACTCTCCAGCCTGTCCAGGTCTCTGGATGGCAGCACAGCCTTCTGGCGTGTCAGCCACTCCTTCCAGCTTGGTGTCATCAGCAAACTTGCTGACAGTCACTCTATTCCCTCATCCAAGTCGTTGATGAATATATTGAATAGTACTGGTCCCAGTACCGACCCTTGAGGCACTGCACTAGATACAGACCTCCAACCAGACTCTGTGCCATTGACCATGACTCTCTGGCTTCTTTCCTTCAGTCATTTCACAGTCCACCTCACTACCTGATCATCCAGACCACGCTCCTTCAGTTGAGCTGTGTGGATGCTGTGGGAGACTGTGTCAAATGCCTTACTGAAATTAAGGTAGACCACATCCCCTGCTTTACCATCATCTATCCACCTGGTTATGTCCTCATAAAAGGCAATGAGGTTGGTCAAGCCTGACTTCCCCTTGGTGAAGCCATGTTGACTGCCCCTAATGACCCTCTTATCCTTGATATGCCTTGAGATGGCACCAAGAATAAGTTGCTCCATCACCTTTCCAGGGGTGGAGGTGAGGCTGACTGGTGAATAGATACCCGGGTCCTCCTTCTTGCCCTTTTTGAAGACTGGAGTGACATTTGCTTTCTTCCAGTTGTCAAGCACCTCTCCAGTTTCCCAAGACTTGGCAAAGATGATGGAGAGTGGTCCAGCAATGACCTCAGCCAGCTCCCTCAGCACCCACGGGTGCATCCTATTGGGACCCATGGATTTATGGATGTCCAGATTGCCTAACTGCTCCCTAACCCGGTCCTCATCAACCGAGGCAAACTCCTCCATTGTCCTGCCCTTCTCTGTGGCCTCAGGGGTACGGGGCTCCCCAGGACAGCTTCCGGCAGCGAGACAAATTTAGTGTTTAGAGTTTAGGAATGTTACTACCCATTTTTCTGACCTTAGTTAAAAATGAATCCTATTGTTTTACCTGAGTTAGGTAAAGGTCAGACCTTTAGACTGACCCTCTAAATTTGATCAGCTCCTGTGCTTGCCAATTGAATGAAGTAACTATTCTGTGTATTTCCATGGTAGCTGTAATGTTGTGGTAGTTGTTGGCTGCTCTTACCCAAAGCTGGTGTCTGTGCCTCTGTCTGAATCTCCTGTTTTGATTCAAAAGTTGTATTTGCCAGTGATGCTGCTTGTAGCACAAAAATTGACGTCTGCACAAGCAACATCAACTTGGTGTTGTTCCATAATCACCAATTACATTTTTATTGCGAGTCCCGTTAGAAAGCATTTTAATTGTGGGTTATCATTATAATAATTACTCCAGAATAGCAATTTTGGTAAATTTCCAGTGGTGTGCAAACCTTTGCAGATTGCAGAGCCTTTCAGAAGCCTTTCAGTGCATTAAATATGCGCTGCTGGAATCTTAAATCAAGATTTCCTGTAAAATTTTTCCTGTAATTTTTAGCTTTTTAGGTGTGTTGGTAGAGATTTAAGCTAAACTCTCTTATTTCTATTGGAGGAGAACAGAAGAGCGTTAATATATTCAAGGAAAGCATCTCAGGGAGTTAAACTTACTAAATTGCATTTGGACTGATAGAAGTGCAAATAGGTTAATGTCATTGTGCACGTGGTTGCAACAAACATTAAAAGGGGTTTGCTTTAAAATAGGGGAAAAAAATATGCTGCTTTCTCCAGTTTGGTTGCTGGATGCTTTTGATAGAATGCATGGATTGGTAGAATGCATGGATATTTTACTAACCTGTGTAATTTCATGGTGATCTTCATATTTTGCTGATCAGTGTTTCACACAACACTAGTAAAATAGCATTTTTAAAATAATATAGCTTGCTGTTATTCCCCTTCTCCCCAAACAACAAAAAGGGTCAGCTGTACTTTGTTTCCGAGGTATTTTAAAGTTTCGCACATCCCTCCAGAGGTGCATCAGTGGTCATGTTCAGATATGCTTTAGAAGGGAGAAGCCTTTTAAAAGGAACTTAGCCTGTCCATCTGCTACTGGAAGCTAAAATGCTAATAAATGATCCTTTCTCTCACTCTTAGAACTCTCGAGCCTTCCAATTTGATGTGAAATTAAAATAAAATTCTGAATTATCTTCCTTACATACTGGCCTACGTTATTGGTTTTGGTGGATTCAAGATTTCAAATACTTAATTTTAATCTTATGAGAATTTAAGTACTTTATAACAAAAGCATGAGGTGAGGTATTATCTATGTTAGTAAGTATGCACTGCCATACTTGAACAGTGAGAAATGTGCTGTTCCTGGATATGTTGGCTTTATTTGATAAGAGCACTAACCGTAGTTTATACAGGAACACGTTCTCTTTTCTTTCTTATAGGTTGCGAGATACTGTAAGAAGAGTAGAAGAAAAGTATTTTTCCAATCTTGCAACGCATGTTGAATTTCTCCCAGTTGAATGGAGATCAAAACTTACCCTTGATGGAGGTACATCTCTCACTTATTGGTTCTTTTGCTGTTCCAGCAGCTGCAGTCTGCAAAATTGTCCCCAGAAGTTTCACGCCGTGTTCACTCCATGTGCCTTGTTTTATCTGGATTTTATCGTTCTGCCACATGTAACTCAAGTATCTTTGTTTTTTCTTCCCCAGACACTGTGGACTCCATTACTCCAGATAAAGTACGAAGTATAAGGGATATGTTGAACAGCAGTGCAATGGATATAATGTATTATACAAGTCCTCTTTACAGAGACGAAGTAAGTGTGGTTTTATGCAAGTTTTACTAGAGGAGGGCATAGAAGCTAAAACAGCCTGGATTTAGGAACGTAAGCAAAGTTTTCTTCTGAGAGACCCTGCATAAAGAAAGCAAACACTTTGTAAGTACATAATGGTCATCCATAGTAATCAAAATACAGTGTTTTAAGAGTGAAAGGAGTTGAGAAACAGCAAAAAGTATAATCAAAGTAGTTTATTTGGAGCAGAAATGGCTGTCTAAAGTGAGTCTGTGTCAGCAGCTTAGAAATGGGAAGGGTTTTTACAGCATTTTCATGTACCTGCATATTCAGAGCAATGGGAGTCCATAGGCCTGAGATTCTTAGAATCAATCATAGAATTGTTTTGGTTGGAAAAGACCTTCAAGATCATCAAGTCCAGCTGTTAACTCAGCCCTGGCACTAACCCACGTCCCTGAGAACCTCATCTCTGTTCAACCCCTGCAAGGATGGTGACTCCAGTCACAGTGCATCTCCCAATAGCATCTTCTGTGTGTCACACTTCTGGAAACACTTGCAGGGATGTTTTAGGATTAGTTTCTATAGGAATTATAGGGTTTTTTTCTGTATCGACTACATTATGTATGGAGTAATGGTAATCTTTTTGCAGCCTTGGTGCTCTGTGCATGGTTAGGCTGGCGCTAGGAGAAGAGAGACTTTCAAAGTTTACCTGTGGATTTGATGCTACCTTTCATTAAAATGAGATTTGTATAAGTCCTTCAGCTGGCAATATCGTTTTAAGCCCTCAGCTACCTAATAATATTTCTTTTTCTGATAGCAGCAATGGTGGTGAGATTGCTATGAACCTTTTAAGCTCCCAGCACTAGCAATAAGCCTACAAAAAGCTGTATTTCTCTCGTTGCTAAGTAATGCAAAGTTCATTTTTCAGGGTTCCTGGGTTCTCCGCTGTGTATCGGGTGTCTGTCTATTGTGGAACTGAGGCCAGCGTGAACTTTTGTGACAAGCGATGAAAAGTTTTCTGGCAGCTTTAAATAGGTTTTTTTGAAGTGCATTAGAGGCTTGGCATGTCTCTGGGATTCTATTACGCTTATCCTAGATAGCTACTTGAGAAGCTGGTCAGTGTAGTATGTGAACATACATGAACAGCAGTGATACGATGTTGATATTAAACTTCTTTTCCTTACCTTCTTGAAACAGCTGGTGAAAGGGCTGGAGCAGGAGCTGAACCGACTGTACACACTCTTCTGCTCCCGGAATCCAGAGTTTGAGGAGAAAGGGGGGAAAGTCTCGATTGTGTCCCACTCACTGGGCTGCGTCATCACCTACGACATCATGACTGGCTGGAACCCCTTCAGGCTTTACGAACAGTCGCTGCAGAAGGAGAAAGAGAAGCTTGAAGACCGTTGGATGAGCTATGAAGAGCAACATTTACTTGAACAACTTTACATAGCCGAACAACGGTAATGCATCCACTTCTGATAGTTAAAGGAGAAACCACATCCCTAGATGATGCCATTTGAGTCCACATCCCTAGATGATGCCGTTTGAGTGTTTCCAGAACCCACCATGGCTGTTACCTTTTCTGGTTGATGTTCTTCTGCTGGTGCTGAGTGGCAGTGGTAAATACTAAACGCTGCTAATAGGAGCTCTGAATCCACATCCCACGGCTGTACCAGAACCAAACAACAAGCTGCTTACTGCTCGCTGGCCAGATGCATTGGGAGCAGATGACAGCCAGGAAGGAGGAGGTCAGGCCATTAGTCCTGCTTGAGGAGAAACACAACAAAGTAGCTCGCGGATGGGCAGTGAGCTGGAATACTGAGTAGAACCTGAGCAGTGAAGTTCTGAAGTTTCTAGAGGAAAATGACAAGTTTTCTCTTAGGCTCAGCTTGGAAATGGAGCTCCAGCAGCTGGATACAGATGTTGTAATTGCGGTGATTTGGTTTAGGGAGTTGCTACTCTGTGGCGGATCATTTGCTGACTTCTTTCTGCTGCCGTCTAGAAATGTTTGAGCTGTTTGGGGTGCAAAGCAGTGCTGCCCACTGTGACAAACGGAATCTTGGTTTCAGCACCTTGCAGGTAGTGGTCGGGATTCTCATTGTCAGATGATCGTGGTGTCCCCACGGTGTTTAGGTGACCTCCCTGTCCTAACCTGGATATCGAGGTGCTATGGAATGCCCATAGATAGAGAATCTCGTAACAGTAGCTTGAGCTTCAATCTTTCAAGAGGGAGGTGAGGATAAAGAATGATCACATTTTTGGTTCCTTCTTGGCGGTACTTTGGAAGCATTAATAGAGCATCAGATCTGCGATGCTTGAAATGGTTATTTGTGTAATTAGGGATTGGGACAGGACATCTGTCAGCTGCAAGGCTGGATAAAGTGAAATCTTTCTGAGAGAAGTAAGAAACCTAATGAAGTTGTCTGGTGGTAGGAACATACCACTACCATATGGTAGGGGAAAATTACCATTTTCACACTCATGCTCCAGCTCCTTAGGCATCCTCCAACGTGCCATCAGGTTAAATCCACAGTAATCCAAGTATTACTTGAGACTGGCACTTCTGTATAGATAGAGCGGCTTTCCATTTCAAGAGCCATCTTCAGTCCGAAATGATAGAAAATATACTACTGACATGCTATGATTTCTGGATTTCTAGTGTTTAAGGATGGCAAACACACAGTGGATTTCTGGAAATGCTTATACCTGAATAAGGTGTGTCATAGCATGTATAAATATTCTACATTGTAGAATAACATACCTGCAGCATGTGAGGTTGTGTATTTAAACCTTTCAGCAGCAGTTCACAAGAGTCAAGAATTCTGTATGCTGTCTTTTAAGACTGAATCATGCTCATTAAAGCATACAAACTTTTTTGAAAGTAATGCTCTAGACTTGCTTCTTTCTAATCAGAGTGGCAGAGGTTACGCTTAATATATTTGCTTACATGATGCTTCTGTGGAACTGAAGGAGATGATGTTTTCCTGCTCTGATGAGGATGTAATGCTCTGGGGCAGTTTTACCTTCCAGATGGGGTGTTCAGCTGGAGAAGAGAAGCTCTGGGGAGACCTTAGTGCGGCCTTTCCGTACTTAAAAGGGGCCGATAAGAAAGATGGGGACAGACTTTTTAGCAGGGCCTGTTGCGACAGGACAAGGAGTGATGGTTTTAAACTAAAGAAGGGAGATTCAGGCTGGACATGAGGAAGAAATTTTTTATACACTGAGGGTGGTGAGAGCCTGGCCCAGGTTGGCCAGAGAGGTGGTGGCTGAACCATCCCTGGAGACATCCCAGGCCAGGCTGGACGGGGCTCTGAGCAACCTGAGCTGGTGAAGATGTCCCTGCTCATGGCAGGGGTGGCACTGGGTGAGTTGGGAAGGTCCCTTCCAACCCAAGCCATTCTATGATTTATATCATAGCTACATTTTTAATTCAGGCTAAGCAGAAGATGTGAACAGCCTTTTTTAATAATAGTTGAAAGGGTGGGACAGCGCTCTTTAGATATTCTACCACAATACAGAACTCCATAATGCTTAGGCTGTGGAGTTTCCTGTGGTTCTGTCTGTTTTGTGTTTTTTGAAAACAAACAAACGAGGTGATTTGGCTGCAAAAGACACCAAGGAAACAGGAGGTGAGTCACCCCCTTCTGAGTAACGGGGGTGGGCAGATGTTTGGGGTGGTGAACAAGGAAACTGTCGTGTCTTGATTGAATCCTTCTGTGGGCAGAGCGACAGGGTTTCAGACATTGATTCTTTATCTGTCAAACTGCCTCCAAGAAATAACGATGCCAGAACTGCCTCTTCCCAGCACGCAAAACCGTCAGACCTCACAGGAGCACCTGTTTGCATCAAGGAGGTTAAGGTTACATTTTTTAATTGGATCTCAGAGTGATCTCTATTTTCTAGGGTGAGAGAGATAGAAGAGAGGTTACGTGAGTTAACGGCATCCACAGTATCAAACCCACCTGCCTTAAAATTTAAGGTATGTATGTTGGAGAGGTTTTTAGTGAATTATCTATCTGCTGTAAAAATACACCTGCGATATGAGTTATTCTGCGTAGATATTTTTTTTTACATCCCTACACACGATGTTGGTATAATAACTTTAACGTATTGGTTGAAATGTGTGTATGTTTGTGTAAACATGTTATTGTATTCATGTATTACAAATATATATGTTTATATGTAAATATATAAACCTGCATCTAGATTGATAAAATATTACACGTACAATTGTGTGGAAAGGTAAAACCTTTTTGACAAATTACATCATTAATCCCATATCTGAAACAATTTAACTTCTACTTTCTAGACTAATCCATTTTCCTTGGGGACTACTTCTAACATGTCACATCTCTGAGCAAATCTGATTGAATTTCTTCCAGCGGTCGATTTTCTTTCCAAATTCCAGTGCTTTGACAGTTAGCACAAGTTCCTTTCAGTCTCGTGAAATAGATTGCTTGCTAATCAGCTGTATAATTTGCTATGACTTCCTGTCCTTGGGAAAAAGCATTTTCTATCTCCTTGGTGGGATGTGTAACACTTCATACTTGCTTGACTATATCCTGAAATATTAAACACTAAAAACGTGACATAATAGATGAGAAGAAAATAGATTATTGTTTCTTAACTTGCCGTTTTTCTTCCTTTCTGTATTCAGAAGGCGCCTTAGAAGCCAAGGTCAATCTTGAGCCATAAAAAAGGGGAAACTAACCATAATTCAATTTGTCATAGCCTTCTTTTCACCACTGCTTGAAAGCATGTATCGTGCCATTATCTTTACTATCAAGGAAGCTGGAGCCAGGCTGATATTTTTCCAGCTCTGGAAAAGATTCTTCTTCACTCAGCTGTGTTTAAACAGAAGATTTTTTTCAACAGGCGCTTTCTAGAGGGAGCAGGGAAAGAGGGGAAAAGAAAGAGGGAAGAGGACAGGATCAGTCCAAATTACTGCTAGGTAGTTTGCCATGACAGTACATAATTTTTCTTAACCTTACTGAAAGGAAGATGTTGTTGTCCTCAGGCTGTATTACACAACAAAATGGGCATAGAGTCACAGGATAGTTTGCGTTGGAAGGGACCTTCAGAGGTCATCCAGTCCAGCCCCCTGCCATGAGCGGGGATGTACCACTGTAATAAAAAGGCTGGTGACTGTCTGTATGTTTTTTCTTATATGGACTGAAACAGATTCAGCTTCCCAGGATGAGACATAGTCACTAGTCCTACGTTAAGCAGAGTCAAGCTTGCTTGTTGTTGAGCAAGCACAAAGGTAGCTTTTTGGCAAGGTAAGCATAAGAATAAATATAACAGCTAACTTGGCTGGTTTTTCATGTTAGAGGAAATGATCTTTGTGATTGACTGACTCTTTGGGGAGGTAAAAAATAAATAAACCCCACAATATGGTGTGTATTTTACTCTAATATATTGGACAAGCCACCAGAATGGGAACTTGAGAGTGAGGTATCTTTGTCTCTCTACTTCTCATCAGATGGCATAAATGAATAAACTGTTAAAGCAATAGAACCTGCATGACTTAAAAGCAAATCCAACACCCCATTGTAAATGTAAAGCTTATATATGCAGCCTTCTCCCCAGCAGCTGTGTAAGAGGAGTCAGGGTTAAAGGCTAAAGGAGCTGAAGAACATGAGAACATGGGGACTGGTGTGATGCCTGCCTCTCAATGACCTGTGGTGCTTGGAATAACTGTTGTTGGGTGATGTTCGATGACAGTGGGGAAGGGGAGGGCAGGACCTACTGCAGTGATTCCCTGATACTGAGATGGAAATTCATTTAAATCTAGACTCGTCAGTGTGCTGTCCCAGAGTGCTTCAGGATTCCTCAGAACTTCTCATTCACCCAGGGTTACAGAAACTTGCTCCCGGTTGTACTTGACCTTGTGGTTTCTGTGTCGCATCACCTGACAGCGATGCCAATGTTGATAACAACTATCACAAAATCTTTACGATACTGGCGATATACCACGTGCACAAGAATGATGAGAGATCAATGGGATGCTGATGTCCAGCCTTATGAGAGAGAATGAAGCCTTTAAACTGACTGCAGAAATGTGCTGCGGTAGTCGCACACACAGCTGCCCAGCTCAATTCCCTGTGTAATACTGGTGTCAGGCTCTGTTCCCCTTGTGTGCTGAGGCTGCCGGACATTCCTGGGTGCAGAACAGCCAGAGGCTGCTGCAGAGCTCTGTATTTCCTTGCTCTCAGAGGATGTTTGAGATCCTCCAGGCTGAAAGGCAGCACAGAAACATGAATTTTAATCACCTTCGGTATCTTCTTTTTTTAACATCACCACTGAAGACATTCACTTGTTCCCCACATTTACCTATGCACAGAAGAGCTGCGCTTGCCTCACTTCTGTTGGCTCGTTCAGCTGCTTTTTTCTTTCTAAATTCTGAAAATACTGCAGTCTGAAGATGAATGGATGACTGTGTGAGTCAGCTTCTGCTTAGAATAAAAATAAATTCATTAAGTCTGCTGTTTATGAATCATACCCAGGAGAAAAATGCTATCTTGAAAGGTCATGTTCGTAAACATTTCTTCTCTGTTGTTAAACAGTATTATATGTGAAGTGCCCCACTCCTGATTCTAGGAGAAACACCAAAATTAATGTTCTAGAAAGACTTTAGTCCTCTATTCCCAATAGATTGGGTGGCATGGCAGTCTTCAGCCACTTTGCAACAGCGCTGAGAAGTCTAATGGTGACAATTTAAAGGACTCAACTTTTTGAAGACTGAATTTTTATTTGTAGCATTTCCTGCTTTGATATTGGTCTGGTGCCACCCATTAGGGTACCCACCAATTGGTACTTTGTCTTTGTAAGCATTTCCAGAGCTGGAAGACCATGTTGAAAGGCTTGTGCATGTAAGAAAATCCATAGCAAAGAACAGTGCCCTCCAAGAATGAAGCATCTGTTGGTGGACGCTGTTAATCCTGTGTTTAGCAATAGAAATGGAACAAAAGCACTGTGTAACCACTGAAGCTATTTACCTTTTGCAATTTTTACCTAGTCTGTAGTGGCCTCAGGTGAATTCATGAAAACATCTTTTAAGCATCTGGTAGCAAGCGTAAGCTGGCAGCCACTTTCTGCTTTCTTTTTAAAGCAGAAAGACTGTAATTGTGTACTCCAGGCACTCTATACACGAATAGCAGATAGACAGAGTTAAAGGTTACTTATTCAGTTTATAGGATTGCACTGTATCTGTTTCTATTGTATTTGAAGATAAGAAAGCTTTTTGCCCAAACTGCAGAAATGTAAGGGTCTGTGTAAAGCCTGATGATAAGAAAGAAGAGCAGCTTTGTGCTAGACTAAGGTGACAATACAGGTGACAGAGCAGCGCTTTGCAGCATATGACATCGAATAGCTTTGCTGGAGACCTAGATATTTTTTTTCCCAATGGAACTGGGACTTGCACATTCTTTTGAAAGGAAGAGGTGGGGTACCAGTGCCAAGTCAGAGGAGGAGGAATCAGTGCTGGAATCTGATAGATGAAACGGACCATTATGTCTACGCCCGCGCTCCATGCGCTGACATACAGTGAAGGCACATGGGAATCCAAGCGTCCTCCGCTCGCACTTAGCAAGAATGCAGCGATTTCTCGTGCTGGTGCAGTAGCAGCACACTGGGAGTTGCTGGGTTGTAGCGCCCCGCAAACTGGGCACGACTGTTGGGAAAGTCACAGTGATCATGGTAAAATTAGTTTTTCATATAAGCAAATGCTCTGAAGTTTAAAAATTAATTTTGACTTCTGAAAATATTTTTGACTATGGAGTTTTACATCTGATGTTTCTAGGAGACGATGTTCTGAGGATTGGTGGTGGGATACAAAGCCATCCACTTCTAGGTCACTGTTGAATCCCGGCCCAGGTTGGTAGTGACCAACAGTCGTTACCGTTGATGCACGTTCAGTGACCTTTGTCAGATGGGTCAGTCCAGGTTTCCTCGATTTCTTCTCAGTGTTTGAGATGGTCCTTTTAGAGCAAAGTCACGGTAGCTTTGACCGGTGTGCGAGTAGCCGGTGGAATCTCTGTGTGCTGTACCTGTCCCGGGCAGTGGTTACTAACGTGACATTGTGGCACTTTTGACAAGCGCTGTTCTGTTCACTTAACACCAGGTGGTGGTAAGATAAGAGGTTGTACATAACGCCAGCCTCTATGTGTGTGTGACTAGTATAAGTATCCTCTTGTTTGACTTCAATACTCAGTGTAGCTTGCATTTCTACTTGGTCAATAGGTATGTGTAGCAAAATGAGTCATGGAGCCCTTGGTTAGGGTAAGATTAAGGAGCTGTGGTAAGCTTTGGGAAGTCGCCTAAGAAACCAGACTTCAGTCTTTATGAAACTCATCACATTTCCTTAGTGTCTCCCAAATTCTTCTTGCTCCAGCCTTTCCAATGTTGGTAGACCTCTTTCAGTTCAAATACCTAACTTGGTTTTTGGTTTTCCAACTGCTTTACACCAGGGCACCTAACTCTTCTCACAGCAAAGTCTTCCCTGTTGTGACTTACAAATACTGTACATGTCCCTCAGCTGAAACTGAGAAATTGGTTGGAAGAGAGAAATCAAATCCAGCCATGTTAGAAAGCATTATTTCCATCCTTATTAACATGGATGAAATCTCTCCTTAGGTTGAGAATTTCTTCTGTATGGGATCCCCGTTAGCGGTCTTTTTGGCAATGCGTGGCGTCCGTCCAGGAAACAGCGGCAGTCAAGATCACATCCTGCCCAGAACCATTTGTAACCGCTTACTAAATATTTTTCATCCAACAGATCCAGTGGTGAGTCTTAATTGCAGTTGGAACTTTTTCCTTGACTGTTTTGAAGCATCAGCTGTGTGATAATGTGTGGTCTTCAAAGCATGTCTTCCTTTTTATACCTGTAGAATAACAGTTCCTACAAATAATTGCCTTAAATATCGTATACTTTTATTCTCTTTTCGTATTAAGAAGCGTAACATTTAAGATTACGCTGCTTTTTTTTTTTGAAAGATGCTAAGAAATAATCCTCCTCAGTCAAGTTCCTACTTGTGTTTCTTTCTGCCTTACATTAGACATCATCTGTCCAAAGATACTACTGCTGCTAAAAAAGGCTTCACAAGCAATTTACAGGATGCTGTAGAAAAACAAAGACAGTTTTATTTCCCAAAGGGTCTTGAGTAACGAATTATGAGAGGGTGGGATAGTTCTGGTGTAGCTTTGCCCTGCCCTTCCATAGGCAGCCAGTGTTGACTGTCAAAGGGCCTTTGATGCAAGCTTGATTTGAGATTTCATGCTGTAGAATAATAATTCGGGGATACTTTTGTGTTTAAGCTCTGCCTGAATCTGAGCATATTCAGGCTTTAAACATGCTGGTTCTGCTCATCTCAAGATCTTGTTTGGCTCCAGCTGCTCAAAAAAATGGAATTTTCCTGGGATATCTAAGGCAAATAGTTACTTACTTTAGTTTTAAGATAAAGAACAGCAGAATGCTTTTCTACATCCGAGTAAACAAAAATAATCACTAGAAAATGATTCTTTCTTATTAAGCACACCAATTAATGATTTGCACAGGGATCAATGAAGACTCATTAAGCAAAATGTTTACATAGCCAGTTCCTCCCGCTCCCTTGTGTTGTCCAGAAGCAGCTTAACTGTTTATAAATACAAAGTTTGCTCTGTCAATGAATAACAACAAACATCTGTTAACAGAAGCCTTTGTGGTGGTAACAGAAGCCTTTGTGGTGGTAACAGCAACCTGTAGTAGAAGCATTGCAGAGAAATGTGCAAATGGGAGCACACAAGCAGCGGGGCGGCTGATATATCTTCCAGGCTGTGAAAAGAAAAGTCAACCAGACTGTAACACTGCTGTTCCGTCACTTTGTAGACTACACTCGTTACAGATATTTTGGATTTGAGGTTGGAGAGGACTCTGTATGGGAAGGGAATGTGATTTTTTTTCAGTCTTGACACTTAAGATTTTCTTTTCTGAATGACTCTCGCAGGCCTATAGATTAGAACCTTTAATTCTGAAACACTACAGCAACATTTCACCGGTCCAGATCCACTGGTACAACACTGCGAACCCTGTACCTTATGAGCATATGAAGCCAAGTTTTCTCAACCCGACAAAAGAACCTACCTCAGTTACTGACAGCGAAAGTGCTTCAACTGGAACCAGCCCAACGACTTCACCGGTCATGGTTCGACGCCACTACGGGGAGTCTATAACAAATATAGGCAAAGCGAGTATATTAGGTAATTGTTCTTTATGTCCTTTTTTGTTAATATAGGACCTCCTTAGAATCGCACAATCATTTCAGTTGGAAGAGAACCTAAGGATCATAGAGTCAAGCCATAATCTGACCTAACTTTGGCATTAAACCATGTCCCTAAGAACCTGGTCTAAATGCCTTTTAAACCCCTCCAGGAATGGTGACTCCACCACTTCCCTGGGCAGCCTGTTCCAATGCCCGACAACCCTTTGTGGGAAGAATTTTTTCCTAATATCCCATCTAAACCTCCCCAGTGCAACCTGAGGCCATTTCCTCCTACTTGGGAGAAGAGACTGACACCCTCCATGCTCCAACATCCTTTCCTTTGTAGAACTTTGCTATTTGAGGTGCAACCATAAGCAGGCTATTCCTGGCTGTTTTGGTTCTGTATATGCTTGTGGCTTGTTTTAATCCCTCCTGGCATTTACTTTGAGGAAAAGAAGGTTTACGTATGCTGGAGACAAGACTGCTAGGGAGAGGATGTGGGTCAAGGAGTTTACGCTATTGCTGCTTTATTGTCGTTGGCCTGATTGAAGTAACATCCTGGTGATTTAATAGTTTCCACTCCATGGAAAAAAATAAATGTTGTTTTGTGACTACGTTTTCTGATACTGGCAAATAGAAAAAATACTCTGCATAAGCTATTACGTTTCCATTTAACTCATGGTTTTGCAATAGGAAATTCAGGCTGTTTTAATATGAAGTCTATGCCCTTCTGGCTTTCCGTTTCAAAATAAGCCCTGGTTTAACTGAGCTTAAGTTCACTTTCACTGGAGCTTATATTTGAGCGTGCACTTGCAGTTTTTGTTGACTCAAGGCTTTTCTTTAGCTCTCTATGTGGGATTTGGAAGAAGGCAAATGTGATGTAGTGCCAGAAATCTTCCCAATCAAATAAGTAAAAGATATAAAACCAGTTTAGTCCTCAAGTGAAAATAGGCAGTATTTCAAAGCAGGGTTGCATTCTGCTGTGTTACTATAGTGTCTGTAATGTCTTGTCCATAAGGTGGCAGCAAAGTCAGGATAAAGCATCACAGATCTGTTCTTAACTTTCACACTCCTCTTCCTGAGCAACCAAAATAGTCCTTTTAAAGATCTGGAACGGTTATGCCAACATAAGGACCCTTTTGGGAGGATTATCTTAGATGTCTTGATGAGATTCCTATACACAGAAGGTACTAACATTGTTACAAAGCTTTTTTTCCTTAGTATTAGACTTTTACAGATATGTTGTAATTTCTCTTTCATAAAACTACCAGATTTCTTGCTGCAGAAGCGTTATCATGTCTTTTTGTTCCCCTAACTACAGTTTCCAAATTACAGCCTTTGCATGTATGCTAGATTAGTCTCACGATCAACAGTGTACGCTGAGGTCAGATAAGCTGTTCCCACCCTAGAAAAGCATGAATAGTGTTGTCCTTCGTCTGCCACTCAACTCTAATTGATGGATGCTTCAGTGACCTTAATTTGCGGTTTGATTTAGCTACCCTTGTGCTTACTTTTTCCTCCATGCTGAATGCAGGAGCTGCAAGTATCGGGAAGGGCCTCGGCGGGATGCTGTTTTCGAGATTCGGGCGCTCTAGTACAGCACAGACAGCTGAGACGGGAAAAGATGGAGCCGAGGGGGAGGACAAGAAGGCCACAAGTGTTGAGACACCACCTCTCCCGCACAGCAGCTCGGGCTTTGTCGAACCTGCAGGTTAGTGACGAGTCCCCCTCACAGACCCCATGGAAACTTTTACTCAGCTGCATCTGTGTGTTACAGGAGACTGGGACTGCTGCAACAGCATATGCTGCTGTTTAATTCTGTTGCTTTGCCCTGAAGTCATCAATGCTGAATCCATTCCCGCTTTTTGAATCTCTTAAGACTGTCCCAGGACTGACCCTTTGTGCTCCCTTTAATATTTTTTTTTCATCTTAAAGGTTTATCTATGTATCTGTTTGTACATACACTATATATATATATATATATATATATACACACACTTGCATGTATGACATTAGCCAAAAGATACCTGCATATCAGTGGTTCCTAGACTCCCTCTAGGAAAAGCAATGTGATTGCTGCAGAGAATCCTACTCACTGTTTATCATAAAATGGGTTTATTTACATGTCCTCATACACTCGCAATCCTGAAGCAACCTGGATTTAAAGGCACGTATGACTGGGGACAGAAGCTGCCCTTGTCCTGGTCTGAACTGCCCAGAACAGAAAGTGCAATTTTGGCAGTTGGTTTTTTTTTTTGAAAAGTATAGGTACTTCCTTTACAGAAATTCATACTTCATTTTATTTCTAAACTTCTCATTGGCAGTGTTGCAAGGCGGGGGTTTTTGTTGTGTCCTGTGACAGCGTTCACATGATGCATCGCTGTCCGTTCATTTCAACAGATAACCTGAGTCAGTATTTGAGGACAGAGACTTGCTTTTAAACTTGAGGAAAACAACTGCACAATGACGAATGTCACAGAGCTACCGATGAGGTCCTTTCGAGTGGGAGGTGGCACGTCAAGGGCCTTCTGCGTGGTTTCTTTACCCTCTGTGCTCAAAGCCCGTCCCTGCTCCATAGAAGGAGAACGTGGGGCCGCACGCAGAATGATGCAATCGGCCGCCAAAGGATTTGCTGCCGGTCGGGCGGCCGCTCGGCTCGCGGTGGGTTTGGCTGCCAACCAAGCTCCTGCAACGGCCTCTCCTCGGGGCGGGGGGGTCCACAGAGTCCTTCGGGGCATCCTTCCTGCGGGGAAGCTGGTTTTTAAATACATATATCTTAGTGTGAATGGCTGCGGTTGTCCCCTGGTACCCCGAGGCTCTGACTCCCTCTCCTCGCTGCGTTTGCAAATGGGTGCGATGCTCCCGGGTGACGCTGAGACGCCGTTTCATTCCATGGGAGCCGAGGCAGCGCCTGTGCGATGCTCCCTTTAACGCAGTTGGAGCCAAGAATTAAAATTCCTTGCAACTGGCTTTGATAAATGGCTGTGTTTTTTACTCAATATGGGGTTTTGGCTTTCGTAGCTAAGCAGGCTTTTTAGTTTTGTCCTTTTTATTCTATTGCTCCTCATAGAGATTTTTTTTCTAACCACTAAAGTGCCTTAACAATAAGTAAGTCATTGGCCCAGTTAAACACGCGGTGAAAATTACTTTGAATGTGGTATTAATCAAACCCGCCATTGAAATGAAAGGATAACTGCTGAAATATATTTGGAATAATCTGGAAATTAAAAGGGCTAATGCTGTGTAGGGATGGCTGTTTTTTCAGAAGGGGCTTATAAGATTGGGTGTAGTCTCCTTGTATAGCCACTAAAAAAGCAAATAAGTCAATTTATCACAGAAAGTTCTGAGCATCCAGCTTCTGAAAGTCAGTGTTTCCTAATGGGGCCTCAACATTTGCTGGATATTTCTGTATAGATCATAAGGAGCATAAATAAATGTATTTCTAGTGTGACTGTAAGGAAAACAGCTGCTTAAAGAAGGACAGCTTTTTCTAAGCTTTAAGTTTAGTTTAGTGTTCCTATGCACTAAGCTGAGGTTTGTGCTAAAAGCATGTGCATAAAAACGGATGTACGTGCCATTAAAAATCACAGTTCATTTAGATGGATGTGCTATTAAACTTAAACACAGAGATGCTATGTGTATTTTTATATACGGCAAGTAGAATCAGAACTGAAAGCTGATGGAAAACCATGCTGGTGGTTTTCTTCTTCCGCCGACACACAATTCTAACAGGTTTTCTTGCTTCCTGTTCAATTTCTAGTGGAACTGGAGCACAGGATTGATTTTGAGCTCAGGGAGGGTCTCGTGGAGAGCAGGTACTGGTCCACAGTCACATCACACACTGCCTACTGGTCATCTCTGGACATCGCTCATTTCCTCCTGACCTTCATGTGCAAACACGACCAAGGAGACACCGACAAATCCAGTAGAGACGCTGTTTGAATTTTGGACTGGGGACGGGGCGGAACGGGAAAGGCAATTTTACAACAAATGGCACAAAACTGGTGTTTTACTGTGGAGCTGTTTATATATGGCATGGAGGTTTCAGGTTTAAGTGCATGTTTGGATTTTTTCCTGTTTCTAAAGAGCAAAAATGATTTGTATTTAAAAGCACTTGACAGTTTTAAACATTTTGCAGTGCTTAATTAGACCTGAAACGATTCCAAATTCTTGTTAACTTTGACTGTATAAAAAGCCAAGACAACGTGTAGCATCCCGTAAGCACGGTTGTGCAGTGTGCTTGGGTGACATACTTGTTAATGACCATAAGTGCTGTTTAGTTCATTGAAGTATAAAAGATCAGTTGATTAAAAAAAAACACCCAACAACCTAAATTAATTTCCATTAACCAAAATAATTTGCATGAAGCAAATATTTGAAGTACTGTAATTATAATTTATTATTCTCTCTAATTGTTTCATTTAATTCCGATGTATAAAACATTACTTTTTTACTGGTTTCTTTTGACATAATTTAAGAACCACATTTATTTTCTACAGTGTTAAGACTTTTTCTCAGAAATGCATATCTTTGTACTACTATTCAAATGAATATATGGACACTGTGGCACACTTTAAGTATTTTTTCATGAAAAATAAATATTTGTGGTTTCACACAAACGACATCGGTCACATTCTTCTCAAAGTTAAGTAACTGCCTTTGTTTTTTAGGTCCCAAGTGCTTCTCAGGCCCAGGGAGGTTTTGATTTCACATTCGACTTGGTTTGCGACGGGTCCAGCTGTCTTTTGGTTATGGTTCCCATTATTAAATGTGTGTGTGTGTGTGTGTGTGTTCGTATAAAAATATACGTATATTTATGCGCAAGGATGGTAATAAGAGGGAAGACAGCAGCATAAAATAAACGTGGCGAGGCCTGAGAATACTATAGGTTAGATTAGGATTGTATCGGAAACTAATTCGGGAGAAGTCAATAGGCAAGTGTTGCGATGAAAAGGAATAATCTCCAAATGAAACACTAAAAGGTCATTGCTGAGAGTTTTAAAACAACATGGAAAGCTCTGGGGTAGAAGTGTTGGATATGTGGCCTCTGAGCTGCCTCTGGCAGAGCTATTTATGATCTGTATGGCATATGGAAAAGCTGCGGAATCTAAACTTGTGTTTTTAAAAAGAAAATCAGACTGTGGTGTTGGCGAATCGCGCTGTTCTCAGTGTAAACAGATGTGGCAACATCAGCCCACAGCACCAGACAGCAGCTCGGAGATTGGAAAACACCCAGATGTTCTGCGTGGAGAAAGAGTATTACCCTCCCAAATAGTATTGCTTGGGCTGTTGCTGGTTCCTGTGGTGCAATGGGGAAGGAATTGGGAGCTGCGCCTGTATGTTGGGGTTATGGATTTAGGGATGATTGTAAAGGGGGGAAAATAATGCAAAGAAAAATGAAAGGGAGGGAGTGGAGGGGAATGGGAAGAAAAAAAGATGACAGAAACGGCACTACTATAAATGCAGTGAACAGATACCCAACGCAGATGTTCAGGCGGTGTAAAAGTGTGGATCTCTAAAATATCCATCCAGCCTCAGCAAATCGTAACTCTCCTGCCCAACGTGTTTACCATGGTTGATGAGAATCGTAAGAAGTTAAAATCAACCCTCTTGGAGAAGAAAGCTTAACACCTCTGCTCCACAGAACAGGCTTTTGTTTGCATTACTGCCTTTCCAGATAAGTTGTTTAATCAGCTCTTCCTAATTAGAACTTAAACATAAAAGGAGAACCTCCTTTTATATTTAGAACGTGCAAAACGTTTCCAAACGTGCACGGTTTGTTTCAGCGCTTTGAGTTGGATCGTGTCGCTGCGGCGTTATCCCCTTGCGCTACCGAATCTACGCTAGATCTCTCTTTTTAAACGCTGTAAACAAAAGGGAGTTAATTCCTATAATTCTTGTGGTCTGTGTAAACTCCGCTGTTGTCCGGAACGTGTTTCAGATTTATGGAAGAGCTGTTCCCTTCGCATCGGGACGTGCTGGTACTTGCTGCCTGCTCTCCATATAAGGGATGAGATCCTGCTTTTATGTACGTGCCCCTTGGTAAATCGGGGAGAAATAAAGCGTATTCGTGGTAGGAACAGGGAGGATAAGAACCGATACCTTCTCATCACTTTGCGTTTTTCCTGAATTAATAGACGTATGTATTTAGGATTCTGTTCTAATTTGTAGCTTCATGGAGCATCCACTGATCTCCAAGCATTGTTACAAGGATAAAACCTCAAAAGAATAACTGGAGATTTACTCTGAAGTGTATGCAAAGATGTTAAGCGTGCTGTGGGCAGACTTCCATCTTTTTGGTCCTCAAAAGCGATCCCTCACCCTCCTGCAAAGATGAAATACTATTTGAAAATTAAATTTTGAAGCTGATAGAAGAATGGTTGTCCCATTTTCCACAGCACAGATTCAAGTAGAGTCACGTCTCTGCCTGCTAGAGTCTAAATTTCATGCTCAAAACTTTCTGGTCAGATGCTCTGTGGCATAATATAGAGCTGGAATGTCCTGGCTTCCAATTACTGACTTGTTTTCCTCTGCAAGAATGATGTTTAGCTTTACAAGCTGTGTTGACTGGTGGTTTTCTTGAGAAACCGAGATAAGGGGAATGTTGTGCGCCGCTGTCAGTCTCCTGACTGATACTGAGCTGTTTCCCGAAACTTGGCCTTGAGTGTTTTGTCCAAATTTGATACTTACAGTTGGGTTAGGGTTCTTTTTGTCGTTTTGTTTTTTTTCCTACGTTTTAACTATATATACATATATCTATATATATTATTTTTTAACTGAATTCCATCCCTTTGCTCCTAATTATTCTGTAGTGGCTTTACCACAATTCCCTTTCCCTATGTATGCTCTCTCTGCTTTTATTGCCCATGTTTCTGGAGCGAGAGGCCCTTTGCTTTATTTCACCATGATAGTCCAGCTGGCCAACATTATCTCCCTTCCTAATCAGTAGTCCTGGGCTGAACCGAAGCAAGTTTCATGTTCTCATACATATATTACACCCGGCTGCCACCTCTTCCTGTTGTCCCATGCCACTTGTCAGTTGAGCTGACTCTGCCCGTAGCTAAATCGCCAGGGATTGATTTTATTTCGAGTTGACTTCATGGATCATTATGTCAACTGTTTGCACTTAGATAGTTAATGTATATTTGCGTGCCCTCTGCCCAGCGAGTTTATTTGAAATTCGTTCTTCCCTGGTTTTCCATGATTAGCTTGGAGATTCCTGCCTCTGCACATCATTTTTCTGCTCAAGTCGGACTGCGGATGATTGACCCACGGGGTTTTACAGGGTGAGCTCCCCCATCTCTGCCGTGTATCTTCAGCAACCAGCAAGGGTTCAGGAACTTTTACGCACCAAGACCCAGTAATAAACTGCCACATGTATTGAGTTATTCTCAGTTTTCCAAGCATTATCTTGCTCCATCTACAATTGTGGCGGCCGCTTCTCATTGCTTCCCCAGAGCCCGTGCCTATTGTCTTTGCCGATCTTGCGAAAAGCTTTAAAATCCCTTTTTCAAATGTCACCCGTGTGACAATCCCATTTTCTGGTTTATCAGATGGACTTCAGCCTGGCATTCTGTGTTTAACCTTCATCTAGTGATCGTTTTCCACACAATAATAATTTCTCTTGGTTTACCTTTTTCCCTCCTTCTTCCATGGGTATTTTTTCCTACAGCTTGTCTGGTACCAGTTGCACTCCGACCTTTTCTGAAGCATTTGGTTTTCATTTCTGCTCCGATTCCTGTCCGCTGGAACTGAAGCTCCGTGAGCGTTTGAGCGTGGCCTGGGCATCCTCAAAACTTAAAGTGGAGACTTTGAAACCTACTTGAAACACCAAAGGCAGGTATTACCATCGTGATCCCGGAGACTTCTGAAAGCTCAGCATCAACACAGCCCAGCTGGACGTGTTCAGCTTTCAGGATGGGTTTGCACGTTGTCTCTTCACCGCGTTCATGTCTTATTCAACTTAAACTCTGGGATTGACGAAGCATTTTCTGTCCTTGTCGATGCGTTTTGGCTCTTGGGGTTCCTCCTGCATCCCTTGAGGCCCATTGAGACCCACATTTTGCTATAGATGTCACGATGCTCTGCATTTCTCTGCATGCCGTTGCAGAAGCACTTAAAGCTGGATGCAGAGCTCACAGTGTGTTGACATGGTCTCATCTTCCAAGGAATGCGAGGAGAAGTCCTAATCCACGGAGAGAAGTGCCTGGCTATCCAAGTTCCGATCGCCCCAGAGATCAGTGCTCTCTGATCCCATCGGAAAGCAGATTCCAACATCAGCTTTTCCCCAAAAAATGCCCCATCTGCCCCTACTGCAGCTGCAGCAGCTCGTGACTTGCAGAACTTTCCCTTTGAGAGCGAAAAGTCAATGAGTCCCCCTGCAAACATGAGATGTCCCAGGAGCAATCTCTTGTGGTTTTGAAATCCTCAGTGATTTATCCAGAGAGGGTTTTCGTTTGACAATTCTGTGGGCATCTGCCATAAATTAACATCTCTCTTTGTTTCTTACATAAAATACTGTTTCTTGCAGCTACTCTGCCCGTTCCCTGGTGCCTCATCGATTGTGGGCATGGACGGGGGAGAGGAGAAGTGCAAACACCTCTACCAGCTGACACTCCAGCTCCAAGCACCACACGGCCCACTTGTTGTTCTTGCTGGTTTTATGGCTCTTTCAATGTCTCTTTCAAAGTCTCCGAGTGGTCCCCTACTTCGTACCGCAGCTACTTAAAGGGTCTCACCATTTCACACAATCACAGAAGAGTTGGGGTTGGAAGGGACCTTTAAAGGTTATCTAGTTCAACCCCTGCCATGAGCAGGGTCATCTTCATTTCACCATACCCCCACAGACTGAAGATCCTTGTCTTCCATTTTAAAACATGATTTTCAAGCATGTTCGTACCACAATATCTCAGTTTTTGGGGTTTTAGTACTTTCTGCAGTCTATAAGATGACTCCTTCAGCTTGCGTTTTGAACTCATAATAGCTGTTTCAAGTAGAAATTAATCTTACCTTGTGTCTTATGAATCTAGATTTGTTTTTCCTCTGATACAATATCACTGGTAACATGACAGACAACCTCAAATTACCAATGTGGCCCTGCTTATGCTGCTTTTCTAACAGCCAGATCTGAACCACACGGAAACAAAGATCTTCCCTTGACTTTGGTGAGTGTTGGATCATGTTCCAAGTGTCCTTGGTGCTTGTTACTCTTCCAACCTTTTCTGTATAATATGGATGAAGTGGGGGAATAAAAAGGCTTTGGCATTTTGATTGCCAGTTGGCCAGCACTGGACACTTGAACCTCTTGAAACCCCGTAATCTGTGTTGCACTGTCACTTCACAGAATCCCAGAATGTCAGGGGTTGGAAGGGCCCTGGAAAGCTCATCCAGTGCAATCCCCCCATGGAGCAGGAACACCCAGCTGAGGTTCCACACGAAGGTGTCCAGGCGGGTTTGAATGGCTGCACAGAAGGAGACTCCACAACCTCCCTGGGCAGCCTGGGCCAGGCTCTGCCACCCTCACCAGGAAGAAGTTTCTTCTCATATTTAAGTGGAACCTCTTGTGTTCCAGCTTGATCCCATTACCCCTTGTCCTATCATTGTTTGCTACCGAGAAGAGCCTGGCTCCATCCTCCTGACACTCACCTTTTATATACTTATAGACATTAATGAGGTCCCCCCTTAGCCTACTCTTCTCCAATCTAAAAGAACCCCAGCTCCCTCAGCCTTTCCTCACACGGGAGATGCTCCACTCCCTTCAGCATCTTTGTTGCCCTGCGCTGGACTCTCTCCAGCAGTTCCCTGTCCTCCTGGAACTGAGGGGCCACAACTGGACACAATATTCCAGATGGGGTCTCACCAGGGCGGACTTTTCACAGTCCAGTAGCATTAAAACTAGTTGGGGAAATAGTGGTGGAACGTACTGGTGGCATCACCGGAACACGCTCCTGAGACACCAGCTGGGAGGTGAACAGCGTTTGTTTCGGAAGCGTCTGCTCTTCTTTGCAAACGTGCCTAACCATTTCCTTACCGAAAGCACACCTAGCAATGCCAAAAGTACGGGAAGTTATTTTTAAACTGAAGTATTGGTTACCTAAGAGTAATTATGAATGTGAAAATTTCTGACAAAATCCCGCAGTATTAAACATTCTGGAAAGCTACCAGAACAGGACATTTTCAAACTGAAAACGTGCATGCTCCTCGTCTGGCCTTTCAGTGTAACAGGATAGGATGAAATGGTCGGAAGATAAAACAGTGGTGCATGTTTCAGAGGTAAACATTAATAAGGTCACCCCTCAGTCTCCTCCAAGCTAAAGAGACCCAGCTCCCTCAGCCTTTCCTCACAAGGGAGATGCTCCACTCCCTTGTTTGTATTAATATTATACCAAACAGCCTCTAAGCAAAAAGAGGGTTTAATTCTGTTTTTCTGTTCATATTTCTCTGCATGCAAAGCCCAGAGTGGTTAGAAACCGAAGCCACAGGACGGGGAAAGGAGAGCAGCTCTGCTGATGTTGAATTTGTGATCTCTTTCCGTATACTGCTGTCCTCACACCTACTCCAAACTGGAAACCAGTTTGCGCTGCTGCCTGCGAGCGGCTGACGGACCACATCGTCCCTGGTGTGTTTTCACAGCTTGTGTTTTCAGAACTGAGTCACACGCACTGCGGCTTCCAGACTCCAAATATTCAGGTGTTCGCAGGGTAAGGACCCAGCGGCTGGGGATGGAGACAATTCTGATTAACTCCCAACAGTGGAAAAGGCAATCGGGGTGGGCAAAGGCTGAGCTGGTGTAAATGGATGTGGTCTCAGGGTGGTGATGCTTGTGAAATCCGGGTGCTGAGTGGGCCGGTGCTGCAAAAGCCCGTGGTTTGGTGTGGGGCTGCCACAAACCCTGCGCGTTGTCACAGAATCCCAGACTGTCAGGGGTTGGAAGGGACCTGGAAAGCTCATCCAGTGCAATCCCCCCATGGAGCAGGAACACCCAGCTGAGGTTCCACAGGAAGGTGTCCAGGCGGGTTTGAATGGCTGCACAGAAGGTGACTTTGTCACCAGGAGCCCAGCTGGGCGGGAATCGGCATGGAAATGCAAAATAGCAAAAATCTCTGCAACCGAACATACCTCTGAAACGTGCACCAACATTTTCTCTTCCGACCATTTCATCCTATCCTGTTACACTGAAAGGCCAGACGAGGAGCATGCACGTTTTCAGTTTGAAAATGTCCTGTTCTGGTAGCTTTCCAGAATGTTTAATACTGTGGGATTTTGTCAGAAATTTTCACATTCATAATTACTCTTAGGTAACCAATACTTCAGTTTAAAAATAACTTCCCGTACTTTTGGCATTGCTAGGTGTGCTTTCGGTAAGGAAATGGTTAGGCACGTTTGCAAAGAAGAGCAGACGCTTCCGAAACAAACGCTGTTCACCTCCCAGCTGGTGTCTCAGGAGCGTGTTCCGGTGATGCCACCAGTACGTTCCACCACTATTTCCCCAACTAGTTTTAATGCTACTGGACTGTGAAAAGTCCGCCCTGGTGAGACCCCATCTGGAATATTGTGTCCAGTTCTGGGCCCCTCAGTTCCAGGAGGACAGGGAACTGCTGGAGAGGGTCCAGAGCAGGGCAACAAAGATGCTGAAGGGAGTGGAGCATCTCCCGTGTGAGGAAAGGCTGAGGGAGCTGGGGCTCTTTAGTTTGGAGAACAGTAGGCTAAGCGGGGACCTTATTAATGTCTATAAGTATATAAAAGGTGAGTGTCAGGAGGATGGAGCCAGGCTCTTCTCAGTGGCAAACAATGATAGGACAAGGGGTAATGGGGTCAAGCTGGAACACAAGAGGTTCCACTTAAATTTGAGAAGAAACTTCTCCATGGTGAGAGTGGCAGAGCCTGGCCCAGGCTGCCCAGGGAGGTTGTGGAGTCTCCTTCTCTGCAGCCATTCAAACCCGCCTGGACACCTTCCTGTGGAACCTCAGCTGGGTGTTCCTGCTCCATGGGGGAATTGCACTGGATGAGCTCCTGAGGTCCTTTCCAATCCCAAACATACTGTGATACTGTGGTTAATCTCTTTGTATAAGGCGAGATACTGTTGGAAAAGGAATATTTGAACGGCTCGGATGTTGCACTGGTGTTCAGCCTTGTGCTTTGCAGGAAGGGCTTACATTGAAACAGCAGCTGAATATTTTGTTCGCAGAGCACGATGTTCGGATGGGACAGTTCTGTCTCTTGGCACACTCCTCTCGGTTTCTCCTTTACGTTCACCAGACTGCTCCTTGCATGCAATTGAGCGTGGGGGTTTTTAAATTTCCATATAAACCCGAGTATTAAAAGTCAGCAGGGGGAAGGGAGGGAGGTGAAGGTCGCTTTGTGGTGGTTGCAGAAAAGGGAAGAGGATAGAAATGTTCTTTGCAGCGATGCGTGCTCTGCTGTCACGAAAGAAACCTGCCGTCTCCTTCATGTCGGAGAGACCACATCTGCACTTGGTGATGGGGGGCGGAAAAATAAGCAGGAGAAGTGCTGATCAAATCAAGGCAAAGCTTGGCAGCCCTGTGGAACAGCCTGATGCGTATCAGCCAGCACGTGTCCAACACATGTTGTGGCTTGATGCTCCCATCAGGAGCTGCGGGCACGCGGTGGATGGCAGCGAGGAGGAGGAGAGCTGCAGACCTTCATCCTGCAAGGAGCCCGGTCCTGTCCCTGTGAGTGACCCCGTCCTGTGCACATGAACCAAGGTACTACTGCTCACACAAAATATCACTATAGTGAGGCCACTGCTGATGGGATTTAATGGCTCCAGTGATGATACTCAGCCCGGGGATGGTCCTGCAAGGCGATCACTGTCCTGTCTGCCTAGGTGGGATCTCCCAGAACTGTCACCATCCTGGGGGTTATTTGGGGACAGATATTTAGCAGGGCCCGTTGCGATAGGACAAGGAGTAATGGTTTTAAACTAAAGGAGGGAGATTCAGGCTGGACATGAGGAAGAAATTGTTGGCCCTGAGGGTGGTGAGAGCCTGGCCCAGGTTGGCCAGAGAGGTGGTGGCTGAACCATCCCTGGAGACATCCCAGGCCAGGCTGGACGGGGCTCTGAGCAACCTGAGCTGGTGAAGATGTCCCCGTTCATTGCTCACTGTTGGACTAGATGAGCTTTGAAGACCGCTTCCAACCCAAACTACTCTATAATTCTGTGGTTTGGTGCATGGTCTCCAGCCTATTTTGGGTGTGCAGCATCTAAGGAGCAGCTGGGCTGCAGATCCATCCATGGTGGCATCAGGCACCTTTGCTTCCCTACCCAGGGCTGCCTGAACTGGGACGCTGATGGATGGCTCAAGTCAGTAGGGACCGATGTGTCTAATCTGACCTCCCACAGGCGATAGCTTCTCACCCAGCATCGCCAGGCTGCTTTCTAGGGATTATTCACTTTCTTTCCCAAGTCACTGGGCTTGACCGAGCGTTACAGCTTTGACATCTGCAACCACAAAGGATTGGGGAAAAGAAATGTTGAGGACTGGCTGCTTCAGACTGACTCTCTGCAGTGCATCTTGATTCTGGATAGCAAGCCACAGTGCCTGAAAACATCTGCAGACCACATTGGCCCTGCATTCTGCAACGCGCCCTGTTCTTTTATTCCAGCTACTCAAAGAAAACCCGAGTGGTGCAGACTTTGCAGCAAATGTTTTGCCAGTTTCTAGTTGTATTTCATAATCGTGATGGCATTCTTGGCCTCCTCGGATTTATGATTTATGGTGACATGTTCACAGCCTTCTGGGGGACGCGGGAGCTCTGGAGACAAGCTGTTCTGTGTGAGTGTTTAGGTCCTCCTGAGTCTGTTCTGTGGTACCAGGAAAAACCACGTGTGCATGCGAGCATGGATTAATATATTCTGTGCATTATACATTATTTGTCTGCAGAGTGCACTTGTTTCTCCACAGTCTAAGCTGTGTTTAAAGCAGGGCTTTAAAATGAGCCTAACAGCATCTGCAAAATAATTTTACCCTCTCCAAACAATTTAGTTAATTAAATGGCTAAATCAGTTCTTGCTGACTCTCCCTGAAGATACCCCTCCTGAAGGAGATTTTTTCTTTAGATTTGGATGAAATGCAAGGGTTGAGTCATGAGTTTTCTTTCTGGCTCGGCTGCCGGAGTGGGGAATGTTGTTCACAATACAGGCTGTTACCATATGCTTTTTTCATCAAGTAAAAAGGGTGCAACTTTCTTTTTTGCTTCCCCCTCCACTGACTCACTCCCCAAATATGTTTCTGGTTAGGATGCCTTGTGACTTCTTCCTGACATAAGGTTTTCTAGTTTGCTGTTCGCTTTGTGAATTGGCTCTGGGAGCTCTCAGACATCCCGGCTGCTGGGAGGAGAGGGCGGGTGTCCTGGAGAGCAGAGGGAACAGCAAGATGCTTCACCTGCTGCTTCGGTGCTTTGCGTGTTTGGTATCAAATCTGCCCCAGAAATGGTTTTCCAGAAGCCGAAAAATCCTTCTCCGCTGCTCGCCGGTGCTCTTTGGCTCCTGAATGTGGATTTTTATGTCTAGGAAGTCAAAGAAAAGCCCAAGGGAATCTCAGAGAGATCTCCCTTCTGGATTAGGTGAACTTGACGTTTGACTTGGTTGCAACGCGATGCTTTTAGAATTGCTACAAGTTAAGGAAGGGAGGTGCTTGGAAGGACAGACAGACAGACATGTGCCTTTCTGACTTATTTTAAGGCATTGCATTCAGGCCCCTGTTTGCTGTTGAGTTCTCGGTGCGGTGACCTTTCCGCTCATGCCAAATGTCCTTGGAGAGGGAAAGTTAGGAGCTGTTGTCAGAGCCACCCCAGTGCTCCCAGCATCCTGTCCTTACCGGTGGGCAGCTTCCAGCGCTTGGCCAACAGAAGGAAACAGCTCCCCCCCGCCAAAAAAAGGCAAACCATAAATCATTCAAATGATGCTTCCTGAACCTGACCTTGCAGAAAACAGGCTTGCACCTGCGAGCATGGGACAAAAACCAGTGTCCATCGCACCCTACCAGTGACAGTTTGTTGTGGTTGGGCTGTAGTGCACACCCCATCCTCACCTCCCAAGGTCCTGACAGCCCAGGAGATGCCAGAGATGCCAGAAGAGCAGTTCACCTCTTTTCCAGCTAAAGGAACCGAGATGCCGGGAGTTAAGCGACTGGCCCAGAGCCAGCGCTTGGAAACGAGCCCGTGAACTCCTTGTATGAGCTGGGACATGACCGTGTAGCTGCCTTGCCCTGCTGGAAATGTCACCCATGATCTCTGCTGTTCCTTCTTTTTTCTTTCTTTCCCCCAAACAGCTTTGTCTCACAGGACAATCCACATCTGTTCGATCCTCTGGGATGCAGAAGAGCCAAAACGCATTTCCTACAGCTTCTCCTGGAAAGTTAACTCCGGGTTTACCCACGCTGGGAGTTTTCCCAACATCATAGAATCACAGAATCGCTTTGGTTGGAAAAGAACTCTAAGATCATCGGTCCAACCATTAACCTACAGAAAGTCGTTCCAGCTGAGCGGTTCCCCGGCAGCGCGTCCCTGGACACAGGGCTGATGGCAGAAGACACGTAAGGTCACCGTGAGGTGGCACCGCAGGGTGGCCCTGCCTGATCCTGGCACCTCTCCTGGGGAAAAGAAATTGGGGGTCGGATCCTCCCTGTCCCTCCTCAGAGCCTGAGAGCCACTCTTCCCTGGGCCACTCGGGATGTTGCACTGAGACAACCTGTGGTGACCCAAAGCTGTTTGGGTACAGATGGTGGCAATCGTGGCATCACACGCCAAAGCCACTTGAGATGCCAGTACTGCTCGCAGGACTCAGGCTCTGGTAATAAGGCTCCATGAGACAGCGGGTCCCGTGTTCACGCTGGGGTCCTTCCCAGGAAGGACACATCATTTATAAACAACCCTCCACATGCTGTTTATCCGCATGGCATTGATAACCTCACCTTTGAGATCCAGGAGTGACTCCTGCAATGTGGTGCCTAATTTCCATGTGATTTCATAGAACTTCTTTTTATTGCCGTGGTGTTTTGGTTTGGTTTGGTTTGGTTTTTTCTTATTTTTTACAGTGCTGCTATCACTGTTTTTTCTTGGCCTGATGCTGTCATCATCCGGTGTCATCACTTAGGAGATGGAAGGAGAAGCAGACATGTTTCCTAGCAAGGAATAAATATTGGAATACCCCATCTTTGCTAAGGTGGCAGCACCTCCAGTGCCCAAACCATGCTGGAGAGATGGAAGCAAAGCCTGGCCACAGCACAGCCCTGCAGGGAGGGACAGGGGACTTGGTGCTTGGAAAAAATACTCTGACAGCACAATCTCGTGGACTCTGCCTTAAAAAAAAAAGTCCCAAAGGACATTTGGGAGCCCAACATTTGTGTTATTTAAATCTGAGCAAAATAAAGAGCTGGAGGCTGCAAGCTCAGTACAAACGGCAGTGGCTTCTCAGGACATTAGTTGAAACCCCTGGGGAGGAAAAGCACATCAAATGGCCAAAATAGGTCTCTCCTCCTCTCCATTGCCATGTTTCCATGTAGCTGGGAAAATGAGTGAGGTCTCGGGAATATCCTTTTGCTGGCTGTGCTTTCAAACACGCAGTTAAGAAACTTTCCTGTATCGCCTCCCCCCCCTTTGGTCCCCTGACAAGGAGAAGCATTTGAGACTTGCTCTTCCCCATCTGCACAACCACCAGCAGTGCTGGATGTGGGGTGCCAGGGACCTACAAGGGTGGGTGGTGAGAGCCTGTCCCAGGTTGGCCAGAGAGGTGGTGGCTGAACCATCCCTGGAGACATCCCAGGCCAGGCTGGACGGGGCTCTGAGCAACCTGAGCTGGTGAAGATGTCCCTGCTCATGGCAGGGGTGGCACTGGATGGGCTCTGAAGGTCCCTTCCCACCCAAACCATGTGCTGATTCTGTGATCTCTCTGCCATGGAGACCTCTTCTCACCCAACACACCTCCCCCTTCTCTGGTCTCCTTCCCCAGAGCTTCCTGATGGTCTGTTAAGCCACTTCAGATCAATGACCTGATTTTCTCCTCTTCCCTGTGTTCCCAGGCTGTTTCCTATCACGCTGCCATGGGGCTTGGTTTCTCCTCCCACGGCTGTACACAGCAGCGGCTCGCAGTGCATTCCTTCACATCGTAATCTCCGGTTTACTATCTAAGGAGTTGAAGGATATTTCCAACCCAATGCTGCCAGAAAATACTGGCACCCACCTCCAGCTACCTTCCCCTCGTACACATATCCAGCTCCTCAAGCGCTCTGATACTCTGCCATGTTTAAACGATCGTCACTTACAGTCAGCTCTCAATGCAGCGGGTTATTTTCTGGCTGATTTTTTCTTTCTTGAATTCTTTTCCAAGCCCCAGCTGGTTTCTGCAGTTTCTTACCCTAGTAACAGAGCCTGAGTCTTCGCACTGAGTGCCTGCTCTGTGCATGCTGCACGGGAGCTGCAGCTTCAACCAGGCTGAAAAACATGCAACACAACTGCATCTTGGCCTCCCTGTTCCCTGGGGAGCAGTAAGTACAAGATGTGAACTGACCTTCTGCCATTGGTATCAACTGAGGATGGGGATGAAGGGATGGAGAGCAGCTCTGCAGTGAGGGACTTGGGGACACCGAGGGGTGCAAGGTTGGACATGACCCAGCAACGTGCACTTGCAGCCCAGGTGCCAATAGTATCTTGGGCTGTGTCCCCAGCCCCGTGGGCAGCAGGTGGAGGGAGGTGATTCTGCCCCTCTGCCCTGCTCTGGTGAGACCCCCCTGCAGTGCTGGTCCAGCTCTGGGTCCTCAGCACAGGACACACATGGACCTGCTGGAGAGGGGCCAGAGGAGCCACAGGAATGATCCGAGGCTGGAACAGCTCTGCTGGGAGGACAGGCTGAGAGAGTTGGGGTGTTCAGCTGGAGAACAGAAGCTCTGGGAAGACCTTATTGCGGCTTAGTGCTTAAAGAGGGCCCTTAAGAAAGATGGGGACAGACTTTTGAGCAGGGCCTGTTGTGACAGGACAAGGGGTGATGGTTTTAAACTAAAGGAGGGAGATTCAGGCTGGACATGAGGAAGAAATTGTTGCCCTTGAGGGTGGTGAGAGCCTGGTCCAGGTTGGCCAGAGAGGTGGTGGATGAACCATCCCTGGAGACATCCCAGGCCAGGCTGGACGGGGCTCTGAGCAACCTGAGCTGGTGAAGATGTCCCTGCTCATGGCAGGGGTGGCACTGGATGAGCTTTGAAGGTCCCTTCCAATCCAAATCATTTGATGATTCTACACCCATCCTGCTGCCCTCAGGAGCAGCCCGAGACCATCTTCCTATGGCACAACCCAGCAGTAGGGACAAAGGGTCCTCCTGTGTAAGCAATGAACTGCTGAAAACTTTGACTCATCAGAGGAGGTGGGAGAACCTCATTGGCACAGAGCGAGCACACTGACCATCCAGGATGCATGTTTTCTGGCTCAGCTTTAAAAATGCCTGACGATGGTGATTCCCCTCCCTCTGCAGTCCTTTTCTCCCCTAAACAGTCTCCCAAAGGAGCCAGCCTGAACTGTTTTCCAGGTCATATGCCCATTGCTTTTTGCCTCTCCATTGTGGAAATGGGGGACAGGGCATTTGCTCCCTCTTCTCTTCCTCCCTCTTCAGAAAACCCCTCTTTTATCTACTTGAAGATGTTATCAGCTGTCTTTCTTTCTCCAGGGTAAACAGCCTAAATTCTTATAACTTTTCTTCATCAGTCATCATCCCATCTCACCAAAAACTACAGAGAAACCCAGAGCAGGGGTCCCCAGAGGGGATGTGATAGGGCCCATCTGTCCCCAGTTTGCAGGGGACAGGGACCTGCACCAGGAACTGTGGGTGCACAGAAACACCCTTTGCTATAGACGACTTCTAGGAGCTCGCAAGTCACTGCTATTTCATGCTTCAGCGGGGATTTGGAGAAAATCTCCCCACATTGCCCATTCCTGGCCAGCTGAGAGCCCAAATCTCCTTCCTGCAGGAGCTGCCCATCACTCAGACCACTCTGCTCGGAGGTGAAGTTCATCCCACCCGGCTGATTCAATAACATCTACCTTATTAAACCACTCTGCTTTGCTCTGTCTCTGTTTTTTCCAGCACTAACTGCATTACCATCCCACTCGCATCTGACCTTTCCGGTGAAGAATGAAGCCGAAAAAGCACAAAACCATCCAGCTGTCTGGGCATCATCCGTCTCCAGCTTCCCCCGACACAACAAGCTCCCAAATGTGCTCAGCTGTTGCAGCTACACTGGGCATCTCATGTGTCTGAGAGGCAAGTAAAAGGTATCAACTCCCATCCCCCTTTAATAAATGTGTTTGTTTCCTGTTTGATGTCCCCCAGATCCCTTTATTCAGCTCAGAAAACTTCAGTGTATCACCAAGAACCAATCCATAGCAGAGAGACATGCGTGTGGCTGCGAAATCTGAGCCCAGCATCCACCGGTTCACTAACACTCCTGTTTCTCTGAAGCCTCCCGGTGTTATTTTCCCTGCAAAAGGAAGCAGTTTGGGGTTATTTTTGACCCAAATCTGCACACAGGGGCTGCTTTACTTTGCCACTGTATCACAGCTCCAGCGGGGAGCTGCATCCTCAGTGGTTTTAAGTCACTGCTGTGCATCTGGCCTCAGCCTCTCCATCGGTAAAATGGGGAGAAAATTATTGCAGTTTCCTTGGCTGCAGCTGTTCATACCCAAATTTGACAAGGAAAGTCCAACAAACACTACAAACCCAGCAAGAAGAGCCAGGATATGTTTGTGGTTGGTTAAAAACAAGACAAAGGAGCAGTCAGGGGTGCTGTGGGGAGCCCCACAGATGCCCAAATGAAGCGGTCATAGGGGATGATGCTGGGTCACTCCACCTGCACCCACAGCCTGCAGTCTGGGGCTAATTTGAGTGGTTTGCACAGGACGAAGTTGCCCTGCATGACAGCTCCATCAGGGCCGTGCAGCCAAATGTGCCGCGGACGTCCCCGGCAGCCACGTCGTGTCGGTGCCTTTGCTCAGGTGCCTGTTATCAGCCTGGCTTTCACAGAGCTCTGACGTGCGTTTCGATACAAACGCTTGTTTGGAGGTTTTTGTTCTCCGATAGCTCATGAGCAAAGGCGGCCAAACCCCAGCGGCTCCATCCTCGGTGCCACCCTCCTCCTCCTCCTCATCCTCCAGCCTTTGCAGCTTCACGCAGCAGGGCTGGGATTTATGGGGAGGGTGTGATTTATAGGATGGGTGTGATTTATGGGGCTGCTGCTATTCTTGTTTGGCCTTGGGGGCTTTGCAGCCTTGGGGAACTCCTGGCTCTCTGCATCAGCACAGCTGGCTTCGAGTCCCTTGTTCTGGAAGATTTGGATGCTTTTGGGATCAGACAATGGGAATGAAGTGGGGGTATTTCTGGGGTGCTGTTGCTGGTGGTCTTTTCTTCCTTCTGGCCAGGCTTGGGGACATTGGGCTGCTCCTCCCTGGGGAGCATGGGGCCATGCGGCTCCTTCTTTTAGTGCCAAACGAAGGGTGGGTATGGGGCTCTGGGGGCTAATTGATCCATGAGAGTGTCCCAGCTGCCCACTGGTGTTTGCTTTCCACATCATACAAGGGTGTCTGGGTTTCTGCTGTTGTATCCCTGGTCATGGGAGATTAAGAATAAACCCATCTCCAGAGCATCCTTCTGAGGATGGGTGGCCCAGGCTGAGATTTCTGGGGTTTCCACAGTGGGAAAATCATCTCAGTCCCTTCACACCCTCATGTCCCTCATGAGCACTGCTGTACATCCAACCCACAGGGCTGGATTTGCTATTCCATTTCACAATTTGGTGATTTTTGCAATGCCATAGAGTCAAACAGTGCCCTGGGGAGTCCATCTTATGCTGAACAAAATTTGCACAGGGTGGGGGGATTCAAGTAATGCTCGCAGAGGAAAACTGGTGTGCTGGAACCCCAGGTTTGGGCAAGACATGGATCTGCAAGAGCTGGACTTTGCTTCTGATCCCTGCGTGGCACACAAGTGTGATGGGAGCATCTGAGGGACTGGGGGGGTTCAGCTTGGAGAGCAGGAGCTGAGGAGAGACCTTCTGATCTCTGAGCTGCCTGAAAGGAGCTTGGAGCCGGGGGGAGTCGGGCTCTGCTCCCCAGGAACAAGGACCAGGACCAGAGGAAACGGCCTCAAGTTGCACCAGGGAGATTGAGGTTGGATCTTGGAAACAATTTCTTCCCCAAAGGGCTGTTGGGCATTGGAACAGGCTGCCCAGGGCAGTGCTGGAGTCGCCATCCTTGGAGGGTTGAACAGATGTGGAGATGAGGTTCTCAGGGACATGGGTTAGTGCCAGGGGTGGGTGGGTTAATGGTTGGACTCAGTCTTGTGGGTCCCTTCCAACCAAAACGATTCCATGATTCTATGTCCTGAGTTGATTTTGACCCCACTCCAGAGCACATCCATAGGGTTGGGAATGGTCCAGCATGCCTTGGGGATGCCCTACACCTCCACAGCCCTCGGGCCCCCTAATGAAGCGCGACAGACGAGCTTCGCCTCGCTGCTCCCTGCACTGATAGAGGGAAAACCCATGGGCTGGGAGCCAGTTTCCCCAGACCGTTGGGGAGGGGAGAGCTGGGGCCGAAGAGATAACGGGAAACGCCGGTGCCAGGGCCCGGGGTGGGGGGTTGATGCTGGAGCGCTTGGTGATGCCGGCCACGAGGCTGCCGCTTTGCAGACACACAGGACAGATCTTCAAGGTCTTTTCCAAGCAAAATGATTCAAGGACGGGGCTACACAGGGTGCCAGGTGCATTTTTCCTCTCCTCCTTCTCAGCCTGGGGAGATGTGCTGGGTGCCAGCATAGGGTGCTTTCCCGCAACTCCACTTCCCAGCAAGCGGTTGCCCTGAAAGGGCCTGAATAGCAGCTGTGAATAATTGATGGTATGATTTGGGGATTATATTTTTTCGTCTCCACTGCTTCCCAGTAAATCACTTCCAAATAGACACTTTCTACTGTCTGGCCGGCTCCGCAGACGATGGTGTTGGAGCCATCAGATGAATTATTTGGGACTCTTGGGTTTTTTCCTTCTTGCTGACTAGCAGTGGATAAATGATAGTGGGTGTTTCCTCTAACAGCCCAGAGCCACCAGCTCCAGGGATGGTGATTGAGCATTGCGTGACATTTGGGTTTTCTCCCAGCTCCATGGGAGAAATTCAGCCTTCCAGCCTCTACTTTGTACTTGTAAAGGCAAATGAATGGGAGGCCTTCTAGACGTGGAGAAAAGCCAGAACGGGACCAGCAAAAACTCAAAAAATCTGATGGACAATAGAAGGCGGTTTAATATGTTGTATATTGCAGGAGAAAAATGGGGATGTGAGATATTTGAGCCTTTGGGATGGAGTTACCCCCTGTCTCTTGGGCAAGTGCAAATCAGAAGTGTGGCAGAGTAGCCTTTGAGGTCACTTTCAGCCAAAAAACTCTACAGATTGATCATGTTCTGGGGTTAACTCATCAGAACATAGCATTTTCCATCTAGAATATAACTTAGACTGACTGCTTGCTGACAGCACCACATAAAGCATCTGCCGGTGAGCGCCTCTGAGAGCTGGTGTAAGTGGCCAGGGACAGGTTTTGCTGAAAGAATTTGCAAACCTGGGCAGTGTGCTGGATGGAGGAATCGATCCGACATCCCTGGAGGTCCTGGGGCTGTTTGAGAGGCCGATGGGGATGGCAGCAGCTGAGAGGGACGTATTCCTGCATCCCTGTGCAGCATTTCTACCCCATCCTTTACTAAAACACGGGCTGTGCAGGGCAGTGTGATTTGCTGCTGCAAGTCTCCAGGTGACATTAAGAGTCCAAAGTGAGGATGACGAGTGGTACCAAACCCATGAGTGAGGCAACGGTGATGCAGAGGAAGATCAGGGACAAGAGTAGGGGCTTGGGCACAGCTGTTGTGAGACACTCAGGCACCGGACAGGGAGCTGGAAGGAGAATTTACCTGGGATTTATCTAATTCTCCATCACATGTATTCAAGCCTTCTGCTAACAACTCCTTCTGGCTAAAACAGATGTCAAGAGGGTGCTCCAGAACCCACCAGCCCCTTCAGACACAAAGTTCAAGGATCCTTCTGACCTTGAGGATGACTTGAGGCTGATTTGGGGCACGTTGCCTTCTTTCTGGGCCAAGGCAAGAGTCACGCTCGGTGGAGGTCACTCCTGGCAGCCGGAAACATCAGAAGGACAAAACTGGATGATAGAAAAAGGATAAATGATGGCACGGGGAATAATGTCAACAGGAAACTAGTGCCTGATATGCCGAGTCAGGAGAGCCAGCGGAGCTATTTATTATGAAGAGCTGATTGTGGAGGAAGAGGCTGGGGAACAAACCTCCCAGCCTGAGGCTTCCAGAGCTCAATTCAACCCAGTTCCTGGAAAGAAGGTGACAAGGGGACAGAGAAGAGCCCTGCAGTGAGGTTTGCCCTGCGGCACAAGCCCAGCAGGCTCCAGCACACCGCAGATGATGACAGGCACATGCAGAATGGAAATGAGATGTGATTTTGTAGCTGTAGGGCAACAAAACCTTGGCTTGACTTAGCAAGGGAGGAGCAGCTCGCTCTGGCTCCACGTCTCTTATCTGAGCGTAGCTATCTCTTGCAAGCTCGGATTTCTTCCAGCTGCAGGGATGTATTTTGTAACCTTTGGGCATGAAGGACCAAGCTGGATGGTTGTGATATAGTCTCAAATCTTGGTTCCTGGCTTCATCGCATGTGTCCTGGCCCATCAGGAGGAGAGATCTGGACACTCGATGGCTCTCGCTTTGGGTAAGGATACCCATCTTGGCACCAGTACTCCCAGATGTGTTTCCACATCGGGTTGCCTGAACTTCCCTTGGAGCAACCAGGACAAATGTCCCATCCTGAAGATGTGAGGACTTGAGTACAGAGCCCTGTTCCTGGCCCTCGAACTCTGTGAGGATCCACAGTGCTGCTGTATGTGTCCAACCCCGGTCTTCACATCCCACCCCAGCTCCGATACCTGCCGTCATCTCCTTTCTCCCCACAGCCGGTGGTAAAACCCAAAGGCACCGCAACAGCTATGAACAGCCCAAAGATGAGACAAACCCCTGGGAATTTCTCTGACCTCATTCATCAGGAGCAAACACCACATCCAGCTGAGACGATAAGCCTGGAGTAAGACTACGCACGAGCAAAGTAATGCGATTGCATCGCTGGAGTTGTGTCCTAAGGGGCATAAGCGAATTTTATGGAGCTATTAGTAAGGTATAGAAATGCTGAATAATCTTTGCAAGATCACAAGAGGGAATTACTACAGTCTAGAAAGACTGAACCTCCACATCTCAAGTGCTTCTTCAAGAACTTGATCCCAAATATGAGCCGTCCTTTCATTACAACGATGCTGAATGAATGCACATTTGTACAATATGTAGCTGTCACAGCTTCATTACTCTGCATACACATTCAGAAAAATGAAAAAGCCAAGTCACACGGACATTTCCGAAATGACAAAATCAGGGAAGAATGAATGTGGCTGGGAATAAACAAGGAAGCGGAGTTACCCGGCATATTTCCTTTGCTGGGAGCGCGACCTTCTCTCTGCTGGGAAATGGTCATTTGTGACAAGCGAACCTTGGTGACATCCAGAAGATGTTTGGAGGCGGAAGGAGATGAAGAGACACACAGGAAAAAACACCCAGGTGGTGTGGACCCCTCTCACCTGGTGTTATGTGATGCTGGAGATGCGGGAGCAAGTTTGTGGTGTCCAGGCACTGACCATGTTTACTTCTAGTAATGCATTTTAAAGGGACTCAGGTAACGCTCCAGGTTCCACATTGCTTAAGGGATGTATGTAAAGAGCTCAGAGTAAAACTGAGGGAGGAGTAAAGAGCTTGCAAACCCCGTGTGAAGAGGTGTAAAGGAGCACATAAGCAGGGAGGTGTTAGACACAAAAAGTGTTGGGGAAAAAAAAGCATCTGCATTTCTCCTTTTTTGGGGTTTTCTTTTGAAACTTTGCCCTTGTTAAGGAAGAAGCTGTAGATGGGGAATATCGAGACCCGGGTGAACCCGAGAGGTGACCGAGCGGGGTCTGCCCACCCCCGGCTCAGAGCACATCGCGCTCAGCCAAGCTGGAGCATTTGAGGAAACGCAGCTTTTGTTTATGCGGAGGTTTGGGGAATTTCTCTGCCTCTGCGTGTGCAGAGGGGCCCGGTGCTCAGTCCTGATGCTTTTCCTGCTCCAGTCACCCAGCCGAGGCACCCAAATACGCAGAGCAGATTTCCATGGCCGGTCACCCTGGGAAGAGCCAGTCTGACCGGCTTGCCCGGAGCAGCCAGGCAGGAAAACCAGCTGGTTCCAACAACCGCACAGTTTGAAAACCAGAAAAAAAAAGGGGCAAAACAAGTCAAATAAACCCACGACGGGGAAGGAGCCTCTCAGCTTCATCGCTGATTTCCCAAAGATGCCCAACTGAGTCATTTCATCGGAAAAGCATCCCGGCTTCCACGGAGCAGAGGCAGAAGGAGCGTCGGGCCGGGAGCTGCGCTGCCGGCAGATCTGGTAGGTATCATCCCCATCCCGATGGAAGCGGCCGTGTGTTTCGGCACCTTATTTGGCTATTGCTGCTTGTGCGGAGCGAGGACTTCTTGCAAACAGTGGGAAGAGCCCCGGGGATGCTTGGCTGCCTCTGACGCAAGAGCCTCGCCGGTGCATTTTTGACCTTGCTTTGCGTCTTGGCCGAGCGCTGGAGATGACGCTGCCCGCCTCTCCGCACACCCACCGCCGAGCCGCTGTGCTGGGAGGGACAGAGAGCCCCGGGGACAGCATTGCCCGGCCCCAGCTGGGACAGAGAGCGCCTTTCCCCATCCTCAGTTAAAAAGAAACTCCGCGAACGGTTTTAATAGCATGAAAAACCAGCAGCTTCTACCCGACAGCGTGCAATCAGCTGTACTACAAGGTTACTAGCTCTGGAGGAGCCGTGTTGAATTGCATCAGCTGGGAACCTCGTCCAAACAGTTTGGGTTGAGAGTAACCCTTTCTATTTATTGCCCCATTGTTTTGCCCTGGAAGAACACTGAGATACAATCTCTGAAAGCTTTATTGTTACAGACCAGCTTTTCCCTGGCCTTCCAAGCGGTCAACCTGTAAATTACACTCCTGCTTCCAAGTTTGAGAGGATGAAATGGGGGTTATATTGACAGGGATTAAGGCCCTGGGAGGATTTGGTGGGGAAGGTCATCTGCTGCCCATCCTTCCAGCATTACCTAATTTCCCTATAGCAGCATCAGCCACACTAGCCCAAAGCCTCTGTGCTGTTTATTTGTAAAACCTGGCTTACTGTGCTCAGAGCAACTTTTGGAAAGCTTTATTAATGTGTATGGGAAGACAGAGGAACAGCCCTTTGTAAATATCTCCATTATAACAGCAGAAGTGAAAAGGTGGCAAGACTTTAGCATTCCCATTAAGAGATTTTTGTTGTCTCCACGATGGCAAAGCTCCCACTGCCATTCGCAGCAGAGGATGCGGGAATGGTGCTTATGAGAAAGCTCTGGGCTGGCCGAGCCATCCTGGAGGGCGCAGTTTTGTCGGGATGTGGCTTCCCACCGCCCGGCACGATGCGGGGCACATCCTGCCCGCTGCCACCGACCGCTGCGTCGGTCCCCAACACGCAGCTCCTCCCGCGCGACGGTTTTTCAGGAAGCCCGGTTGCCTTGGCGGGATGTATGTATCATTGGGTGGAGAGCTACAGGAAGCGGATAATACTTTTTTTTTCTACATTTGTGCCGGTTCAGGCTCTTTATTTGAAGACAGTTCCCACTTCCCAGACGATACGGCTGGAGGGAACCAGTCTCAGCATGGGCACGGCGCAGGCCATGAACGGCGATGCTAAGGTAAGGGGGTTGCCTATCGAGAAATATTTTGCTGATGAATATGGGGCTTTTAAACACTCAGTGTTTCAAGAAAAACACCGTAAAGGCAGCAGAGTGGGCAAGGCTGCCACGGAAATGTGCTCGCAGCATCCACGCGTGTTCGGGACAGGGAGTTTTCACGGGCCCTAGAGGATGCTGTGCGGGCCGGATCGGGGGTTCCTCCTCCGCACACTCCGGGACCGCCGAACGCCGCGCCGGGGGGGGAACGAGGCTCCACTGGCTGCGCCCCGAGGCCAGAGCCGAGGCGAGCCTTGCTGAGCCGGGCCGAGCCTTGCTGAGCCGGGCCGAGCCGGGCCGCCCCCCGGCGAGTCCCGGATGTTGGAGCGGCCCCCGCTTGCTCCGTCCTTCGCTTCCATAAAAGGCCAAGGGGCCCGGCTGCGCGGGGCGCGTTTTTCCTTTAATTACTATCCCCCTCCTCCTCCTCCTCCTCCCTTTCCACCCTCCTCCTCCTCCCTCTACCCGCCCGCCCCTTCTCCTCCCGCGGCGGCCCCGCAGGCAGCGGCTGGGGGGCGGCGGGGCAGCGCTGCACCCCCGCGATCCCGCCCCACCGCGCCCCCATCCCACCCTCCCGGGGCGCGGAGGCGGGCTGAGCCGAGCCGAGCCGTGCTGAGCCGGGCTGAGCTGAGCCGAGCCGGCGGGCGGGCGCTGAGGCGCAGCTGGCGGCGCAGGAGGCCGGGGCCATGGCGCTGGACGGGATCCGCATGCCGGACGGCTGCTACGCCGATGGGACGTGGGAGCTGAGCGTCCATGTCACCGACCTGGGCCGCGACGTCACCCTGCGGGTCACCGGTGAGATCCACATCGGCGGTGTCATGCTGCGCCTCGTCGAAAAGCTCGGTGAGTGTCCCCGGCACCCCCCGCCCAGCACAGCACCCTGCCCCGGCACCCCCAGCACCCTGCCCCGGGGCTGTGCTGGTGCACCCTGCATCCTACCAAAGTGCTGTGCTTTAGTTCCCAGCATCCAGCACCCTGCCCCAGCACCCCCGACCCATCCCCAGCATCCAGCACCCTACCCCAGCGCTCTGCTTTAGTTCCCAGCATCCAGGACCCTGCCACAGTGCCCAGGACTCTGCTCCAGTGCTGTGCTTTAGTTCCCCGCATCCAAGACCCCATCCCAGTCCTGTGCTTGAGCACTCTGCCCTGGCACCCAAGACCCTCCCCCACTGTCGTGCTTTAGCCCCCTGCATCCAGGACCCTGTCCCACTATCGTGCTTTGGCTTCCAGCGCCCTCCCACAGCACGCAGGACCCCGTCACAGTGTAGTGCTGTAGTTCCCAGCACCCAGCATCCCACCCCAGTGCTGTGTTTCAGCACCCAGGACCCTGCTCTAGGACTGCTCTTTAACACCCAGCACCCTGCCCCAGTGCTGTGCTTTAGCTCCCAGCACTCTGCTTAGCACCCTGCCCTGGCACTCAGTACCCTGCCCACCCTAGCATCCCATCCCACCACCCTGCCCTAGCACCCCATCCCGACGTGGGGCTGCCTCTCCCCACCATGCCCTACCCAGCCCCCCTGCAGCCCCAACACCCCCCATGCTCCCAGCCTGCACCCTCCACTGCCGCCTCTCAACTTGCATCGGCCCCAAATCACCCAAACTTTTACACCCCAGGGCTGGTTTGCCTGTGGCAGGGCCTCAGCTCCTGTCCACCAACTGCTTTGCATGGGGGGTTTTACCCCAAGCTGGGAAACATCTTCATTTATGGGGTGGGGGGGGTGGGATTCTTATGGGCGCTCTCCAGTACACAGAAAAACTGAATTGTGAAGTTGTAACTTGTGCCGCGCGGCTTCGGACGAGGGAAGCGCCTCGGAGGGCCCTTTGCGAGCATGGGGTGATGGACGGGGCAGTGTGGGTGAGGGGACCGGGGGCACCGCGGTGTCCGATGGCTTTGGGTGCACCTGGACAAAGAGCCCGTTTGTCTGGGACGCGTGGGAACGCGCGGCCCGAGACACCGGGGTGGCTTTGTGGCGGAGGACCCAGCTCGGACGCGCTCCCCACCGAAAGCGAGCACCCCGACTCGCCGGCCATGGGGAGCCCTGTCCCGCCAAACCTCCCCCTTGTCTTTTTCTTATCAGCTCTTTAAGACTCGGGTGTGTTTACTCAGTGGTATAGTCCAGGCTGATTACTGTAATTGCTCAAATAAAATATGAATTGCGAGGTCCCCGCGCGTGCCTGTGGCTGTGGGAGTAGCGGAGCTGTCAGCTGCAGGTCCTGTTTGAATGCAAAGCCCTTGTGTGGCTTTAAAAACGCCGTCTTCCACCATGCTTCGGTTTTGATTTATTAATTATCTCAAGTTAAAGGAAGGAAGAGACAGATATAAATATGCTTGTTTCGAAAGGAAGCAAGCGCTCCCATCAAAGGGTCTCGTGCTGGAGATAGCCTTGACTTTCTGAAAACTTGATTTTTGTGTGTGTGTATTATTTTTAGGCTGGAGCTGCAGTAAGATTTGCTGCAGTTGAGCACTTGGTGGCTCGGTGGAATAAAAAACCACATAGCTTTCTAGAAACGATAAGAAGTCAACTCATTGATCACAAATGAATAAGCCATGCTCCCCTCGGTTTCATGCTGCGCTGGGTGCTGGGACCAACTCGTGTGCTGAGAGCCGGACGCGTGCATGGGGACGAAGCCCAGCGAGGACCTAAATTAGCGCCTGACGTAATGCATCCTCCCCCCAAAAGTGTCTGCCCAGATCCTCTCCACTTGTTAAATTAGGGATTGTATTAGAGGGAAGGAATGCAGCGGCCACAGTGCTGGAGGGGGGAGCAGGACGGTGCTCCCGGGGGGCTCAGCCCCAAACCCCGCTCCCCAGGACCGTGAAGACCCGTGGATATCACCGGCTGTTGCCTTCCCTTTCCCCTTGGCTTTTGTCGCGGAGCCAAGCTATACGTATATAGTTCCTTTTAATCTTCCTGCGTGTCAGCTCTTCCAGCCCTCTCATTATTTTTATGGCTCTTCTTTGAGCTGCTGCCAGTTATCGGGGTCGGGTTTAGCAGAGCGGGGTGGGACGGGACTCGCTCCTCATGTGCCTCCTCAATGCCGTCCTTCATCCAGCCTCTGCTTCATCTCCAGATATATTAATTTTGCAGTTTTTCCATGTTGAAACCCTTTCCTTGCATTTTTAACCTGTTCCTCCCCATGTTAAAAAAATCATTCATTTTTTGTGAAGCAGATTGGTGTTTTTGCTGTGAGTTTTAAGGAAATGCCTTTAAAAAGTTTCCTTGCAGATCCCCTATGGGCTGCTGTGTTGTGGGGGGAGGGAAAAAGGGGGGGCTTCGCCAACTCGTCCTTTGGGATAAACCTTCTGGAGGGCAGGGAAAGCAGATTTTTGTGGCCTGCCCAGAGCTTCACAGTTTAGGGCATTGCTTTGAATTTGCCGCAGATCAACCCCGGTCTGGTTGTGGGATGCTGGTAGAAGCTCTTCATTAATGAGAAGGGGGGGTAAAAATACCTTCCCTCCTCCCAAGCAGTGAGGGGAGCTTGGAAAAGGGGAAAATCTGGATTTACATTAGTATTTTCTCATGTTTGTAGGAGAAAATCTGGTCGACTCAGTCCTTGCGTATGCGGAGGGGCTGCAGTTTGGGAATAGGCAATTAAAATCTGTCATTAATGCAGGCAGGGATTTGGAAAAAGCCCAAGCGGCAGATAGAGATTCTGGTTACTCAAGTGAATTGCAATGACCTGGTCGCTCCCCTGTTATTTATCACCCCTCTGGATTAAGCCACTTCGTTAATTGAGCCGCGCCGTGTGCTTGGCAGAGGCCTCTCTGGAAAGAAGGCAGAAAAATGCTGAGGTTTTAAGAGCAGTAGTATTTAGTTGGTCTGTGGTGGTTGGGGTCTGTACTGGAAACTCCTGGTGCTCGCCCAGGGGTTTTTAGGAATTTTGCCACTATTGACTTGCAAACAACAAAAAAATGAGGCTTAAAATCACTGGGAGCAGAGGAAGGAAGGAAGTAAACGCGGGTTATTGTTGTTGTCAATTTAAGGCGGTTTTAAACACATGCAAGGGAAAAAACTCTGCTTTTTTGAAATGCGCTCGGGAGGAGCTTTGTGGGATATGCGTTAAACGCAGGATTTGGGGATGCTCTGTATCGTAGTGGGAATAACGGATTAGCTGACAGAAACGGAGAAGGGGGGGACAAATGGTGGCTGGCAGAGGAATGGCTTAAGACAGATGACCTAAATGTGCACTGAGCACATTCAGAAAGTCGGTGGATGGAAGTTTTGTAACGGAAATGCAGATTTTTCTCTAGGTTTCTTTTACAGGCGGTATATGCGTGGCAGCCGGCTCCAGCTGCTTGCTGGGAGCGCTGGGGGAGGACCGAGCACCTTTAGGGGTTTGTGCTGAAGAAAATAAGTGAATGAAGCAAAAAAAATCAGCTGGGTTCAGAATTAGGATAGTCCTTCTGGACTTGAAGGTGTTAACACTTGCAGCATCACCCAGCCGAGGCAGCGAGATGGCTTGAGGTGCTGCATCTCCCTTTTATCCAGCCAGGATGGATGTGGGGACCACACCTGGGGTAAATGTCAAAGCAGATCGCCTGCCCTCCATAGAGAGCAGCTGATAACACGGAGCAGTGATTACATCTTCTAAGGCCTTGTTTTTGTGAATCGCATCATCAGCATTTGGGCAACTCCATTGTTCCACTATCTCCTTTCCATCACTTGAGAGAGGGCAGGATGTCACCTGAGGACTGACACAGGAGTTGTCACTTGCAAAGTGTTTTGTTTTAGCACACGGAGCTCTTTCTTTTGCAGGTTTTAGCCTGCAAATGTGTCTGTGATTCACCCGAGAGGCTCTGTTCACCATGGGATGGACTCTGCCCTTGTTATCTTGCCAATGGCTTGAGCTGCGCTCTTTGCAAGATCGATTGAAAATATTAATGTTCTCTGTGTAAAGTCTCTTTTTCTTAATGGACCCCTTAAGGGGTTATCAATAAAACGCCAAGAAAGTGCAGCGTCATTGATTTCCCCAGGTTTGTGTTTGAGGTTTAGGTCTTGCAGTGCTTATAAATGCTCCGAGCTGTCGTGAGACTTGCTGGGGAAATTCTTTGCCTTGAAAATGGAACGAACTCTTTGAAACAGCTTGAGGCTATGTAAGAGAAATGCAGAATCCTCGCCCCAGCCCGTTTCTGTTGCAGACACGAGGCAGGATGAGTCTGTGGTGCTGTTTTGCAGGTGACTTGCTCCTTTTGCTATGGACTCGTCCCAGGAGACTTGAGTAGGGGCTCACTAGGTGGCCACCTGTGCTTTGCTGTTAGAGAAGCCAAGAGAAATGGCTGAAGGCTAAAGAGAAATAAAGGAAGGAGTTTTATTGTAGCCATACTTTCAAAAAATACTTATTTGAATGCTTGGGGTATGGTCAGGGCATTTCTCTGGTCCCTGCCACCAGGATGACAACGGACACCTTCACTTGCAAGATCTGCAGATGCTTGTCTGGCTGTCAGTTGAGACAAGGAGGATGTTTTCCTTCAAAATCAGCGCTCGGTCACTCCTCAATATTCCTTTTCAAGTCCATGACGTTCACGAGAGGACTCTGAGTGCCATTTAATATGCGGGCAGGCTTGCGAGGAGCTGTTTGCATTCCCTTTGAGGCAGCGTGGTGAGTGCTTGACTCAGATAACGTGATAAATGGTGACGGTGTTTGCCGCCGCATTTTTGGCAGGCGGGACCCCTCCAACGCTCCTCACCGATCCCGCTCCAGATTTCCCCGAGAAACCTCATCCCAGGCTCTTAAACGGCAAAACCTGCACAGGTGGGATGGTGAGCACAGAGTCCAGAGGGGTCTGGCACACTGCCGAGCACAAAAGTCCTTCTGCTCCAGAAACAGGCAGTGATTTTGGGCCATTTTGAGGCAAAAGTGTTACCCTGGGTGCTGCCCAGCAGAGGTGCTCCAGGCAGAGATGCTCCAGGCAGGGATGCTCCTGCTTCAGCATCTTCAAGGAGACCAGCAGAGCTGCTAACGCACCCTGTATTTACATATCGCCGCTTGATTAATATCTTTGCTAGTGACCTGTGCTGAAGCTTTATCCCCCAAATAACACATTTTTAATAGCAGTTAGGTGAGAATATCCAAGTGCCTGTTAACGCACTCTCCAGCTGTACACATTGATCCATGCAGGGCCGGCTCTTCACATCCAGCTTTTGCCTCCAGGAAGCTTCTGCGTAAGGCCTACACCAAATTACAGGATCGTGGCTCAAATAATGTCCTCTTTGTTAGCATAAGTGGAATATTCAGCTGAACTGCCAATGACCAGAGGAATTCGGAGTGGGGGTAGGTAAAAGCCGTAGGCAGGCGGCTCCAAGCTGCGGTCACAGCAATTAATATTTCTACGCAGGGTGGCGGTGACTCTTTGGAAGCCAGAAATGAAACTGAAATGTTAAATTTTTATTTACTTATTTATTTATTTATAATTCTTTCGCTACGAGTCATCTGTTGTGACTTGAAAGAGCGTGGCCGATGACACAGATCCCAGTCAGAGGGGGAAGAGGACGGGGTGGGAGGTGGCGGCGGTGGCTTCCCCGCGAATACCAGAGCCTGGGTTTGTCTACCACAGACAGGAAATTGTTGGGTTTGCTGCTCCCACCCAGTCCAAATCAGTAGTTTCCTCTTCCAGCTCCCTCAGGTTTCGATTCGACGTAAGGCGTGCGGGGAAGCCGGCGTGGGGAGCCGCGTCCACCACACTCACGTCACTCCGAGAGAGCTAAAATTATAAGAATCATCACATTCGCACACTTCCCTTTTTTAAAAAATATATATATATATTTTTCCTTTTCCTCCTCATAGCCATCCTTTCCTTTTCCCCACCACTCTCCATCAGCGCTTGCATTTCACCCAGGCATCTGGCCGAGTCTCTCTCACCCATATAAAAACCCAAACAAATTGTACTCAAAATAGTTTAATATTTCTAAACAGAAGCCAAACGCCTCCGGGTGTTCCCTGGCAGGGATTTTTGAACCTTCTTTCTGTGCTGTTACATGTGCGATGGTTGCATTCAAGGCAGGCGCCGTCCTTCTCCGGGTACGGGGGTAAAATCATGGCCCACCCCTGATTTTTGGTGTAGAAAAATGGCATTGGGTGGTTGTCACTCTGCAGCTTGCAGGCCGCTGTGGGTTTATGGGCGAATTCTTGCAAGCCCACTATGGGACGTTATAAAAAGCAAACCAGGAACCTTGACTTTAACCCTTGGTTTCTGATTATGGTGGGGAAAAAAAAAGGATTGTGGACAAGTGCATGAAATTGTGGATGTGGGGAGTGTTTACCGAGTTGGGAAAGAGAAGAGGGAGTATTTGCACTGCAAACTTCAGTTGTTTCAACATCACTGGTGACACCACCACTGTGAGCTCCTATTTGGCGTGATTCTGTATGTGTTTAGGGGAATTTTATTTTTAAATCCTTTTTTTTTGGTGGTGGTGGTTTTCCTTAGAGACAAGGGGAGAGGAAGGAGTTTTATGATGCTCATGGCACACAGATTTGAGCCCAGTGTCCAGCCCTGGGCGTGCTTGGTGGAGAAAGTGTGTTAAAACATCTTAAAGATGATGCATTTATTTGTTCTCCTTCTGAAATCTTAATTAACCAATAACTTAGAAAGGGGCAGAAAACCAAAACTGAGCAAAACTTCTCAGCTGCTGGGATTCGGTTCTGAATGTTCTCAGGGGCTTTCAGAGTTTTTCAGGTATTATAATTTAGAAAAATACTGAAGATCCCCAAATTTCTGCTGGATGGGGAAATAAGGAGTTTGAGCAGAACTGCTTTCTCACCCAGGTTTGCTTTTGCGCGTTGCTCTGGTTTTGATTGTCCAGGCTGGAGCTTCCACCAGGTAGAACTAAAGGGGCAGGGGAAGCAAAGTGCCCAGCAAACCAGTGGAAAGCTTGTTTATTTTCTGTTTTATTTTTGGAGAACTGTGCTGCTCAGCTTTTCTTGTGCTCACCGGGTTTCCCAGCGAGTTTGCAACAGCTCTGGATGCAGCTTATGCTTAGTGGCTATTCAAATATGATGCTTGGTCAGGAGCTCGTGCATAAGATGTCCCTGAGCTGGGATCGGTCCCTCTCCTGTGGACCAGGTGGGATCTTGGAGACCTCTAAATTTCAGTAAAATGTGTCTGAATTTGGAGAACACGTTTGGAACAGGATTGGGAGGAGGTGCGTGTAGGCGAACAGACACAGCAGCAGTTGCATAAACCTTCGCCGTTATCATCTCAGCTGGATTTTAGCTTGCAAAACCAGACGGCAAGCAAAAATTCATCTTGCCAATTATTACATTTTAAATCTCTTACCAGCCGATTATATGTTTGTTTGTGGTTGGTTTCCCCCCCCCGCTTCTCCCTTCAGGCTTATGTACTTTTGGAAGAGTTAATTGCCGAAACTCCAAATTCAATTAGAAAGTCTGTGTTTTATGAAATTGCCTGGAAAGAGCTCTATCTCTGTCTTGCTGAGCTCCCCTTCCTCGCTGATAACACGCAGAGCTTTGCTCGGCACGACATCTGCAGCTGCAGTTGTCCTCGCTGCCACCCGCGTGTCCTGCCCTGCCAGGGGTGGGTTGATGTTTGGACTCAATGTTCTCGAGGGTCTATTCCAACCAAAATGATTCTGTGATCAATGAGCTTGGGCCAACATGCAGAAATCAGTAAGAAAAATGGTGAGGTTTCCTCCGCTCCCCATGCCTCTGCAAAGGACATAGAGCAGGGACCAACTCCTCATCCTCATCTTGCTTTGCTCCAGGAGTTCATCCCAAAACACAGTCAAGGGAAGGCTGGTGGCACCTGAAGCACTTCTGGCTGTTGTCGCTGCCGGGGTAGGATGAGGCTCCTTTCCCTTATGCTCTGCCCAGGGTGTTGCACTTTGGGTGAAACCTGGAAGATGTGGTGTCCCCCTCTTGCAGACCAGCGTCCTACCTGATCTCCAGGAGAGGGACAACGCTGGCTCGTAGTTTGGTGTGGGGTGAGGCTGCCCGAGGCATCACGAGAGCTGCAAACCTCACTTTCCAGGGGGCTAAACTTACCAGAATAACCATCCTTAGGGCCTGAATTATATGTGAAGCCTCAGATGAGAAACTGGGAATTCAGGTTGCCCGTTCAGCCCTCCTTTATCTGCCATAGGGTCCCGCCAAATGTCATCTGGCTCTGTTATTGGGTATGATGTCTTTTTGGCAGGGAAGGGTTCCCTTATGCCTTGCAGGTTCATTGGGGATGAGTCAGGATTGCAAACTGCTGGCATCGTCACCCTGGGGCACTTTCCTTGCTGGTGAGGGAAGGGAATAGGCTGGTAGTCAAGGCAGCTGAGTGCTCCCTGGAGAAGTGGTTTTCCTCCCTTCCTTCCTTCCTCTGCTGCTCTGTTGTGTCTGTGCTTCTTATTTTCTGCTGGATGAATCATGGAAACCACGCTTCTTAATTGAGTTTTCTGCCATTTCTAGTGGTTCCACGGGAGGCAGGGAGCAAGCCAGCGAAAGCCTCCTCTGGAGGGATGCTTGCTGCAAAATCAGCTTGTTAAGATCCGTATTATAAAATAAAATATAAAGTAATAAAATAATAATCCACCATTGCTTTCCTTTATTCCCTCCTGTAGAAAAATGAGTGGATGAAATCGCTCTGGTGCAAGGATTTAAAGCGAATCTGCACAGTGCTTGCAAAGACCTTCCCAAGCCGATGGGTGCTTGTCGGTGTTGGGGTGTTGGGGAGTGGAGGTGGCCCCGGTTTTCGGGTCCTCAGGAGGGTTTTCTGATGGCTCAGCATCATTGCAAAACTGCTCAGAGGTTACAACAGCGTTGGGTATGGCTGCACCTCACAGGTGAGCAGCTCGGAGAAACCCATAGACCTTCTGCTGCGAGAGATGCTGAGGGACAAAGTAGATTTTGTTTTACATACGCGTATAATAAATGTATGCATAAAACCATAATAAAAGCCTGTAGGTACCTCTAGGGCAAACACCATATGCTCGGTTCGCGGCTTGTGATACACGTCATCCGTGCCTTTTGTGTTTGTGGAGTAGTATCGGAGGTGTAAAGCAAATTTAAAGGGCGTTTTGCTGCTCTTTCTGCAGGTGAGTGGCATCCACTCAGGGAAAAGGTGCCTGGCAGCATGGCCATCACGAGATAAATCATTTCGGCTCTAGTAGGAGGAGGTTTTTGTGTCACAGCCATGGCATCTTAATAAATTAAATTTCCAAGTGGTAGTTGAGTAATCCTATTAACACTGAAAAGAGCTTCCTTCCTAGAGTTTACTCTAATAATAATAATAATATATAAAAAAAAAGTAACTTTCAGGCTTGTCGGGATTTGCTTTTCTCCCCAAAGCCTGCGTGTGGACCCGGCTCCAGCATCCCACGGGTTGAGCAGCTCAAACCCTGCAAAGATGCTCATTGATGCTGTGGGCTGTAAATGCCCCCGTTGCACACGTGAATTGTAAAACACCACCGGTGGTTTAGAAAGCAAGCGGTAAAATGTTACCAAATCTTTTGCGGTGCCTCGTTGCTGGGCTGTGTAGGTGGTGGCATCTTCAGGAGGAGATTTTGGTTTTGAGCAAACGCAAAGATTGGCCGCTGCATTTTTTGGTCACCTCCGCAGTGCTTCATTTACCATCCCTGCCCTGTCGAGATGTGGGCTTACCCTTATAAACCTCATTTATAAACCAAATAAAAGGACACTTCTTTTTTCCAGCGGCGTAGCAGCGCGTTTCTTCATTAGCAGAAGATGCTCTGTGATTTTTCTGAACAAGGACACATTGAACATCCACATTCAGCGTTGTGCCCTCGTATACTCAGTGTCCTCCATAGCTGTTGTTTTATTTTCTCCTCCTCCTTTTTTCATTGCTCTTGAATAGCTCTGCGAACACACAACGTGCTTTGACGTCTTTTTGGGGTGGTGACCCATGTGTGTCCCCTGGCACGCTGGGACGAGAGGGAGGTCAAGCTCATGGGAACCACAGTGTTGGGAACAAGGCTGCTTTTGTCCTTTTTTTTAATTATTATTATTATTCCATTTTTTTAACAAGCCAAACTATTTTTCATGCAAGAAATTATGCTCTTAAATCTAAATACCCGCACGGGTCCGTTCTGTTTGGGACACCTCCATGGGTGTAGATGTGTAGATGTTCTCCTGAACGTTTGTTCTCCTGAAAACAAAGCAGGATAAAATAGTGGTGAGAGTTGCCCATGGTGGTAAATAGGGGATAATTCAAGGTACCACTTTGCATCCACCCCCGGGTCAAAGCCCTTCGGCAGCGTGGCTGCTGTACGCTGTATTTTTCATGGCTTAAGTCAAATACATCCGGGGCACATGATTAAAAACTCCTATTAAGTCTCATTAGTACCAAGAACATCAGATTGTCGTGGCTACAGCTCTATTGCAGCAGTCTGATTATAATTTTATAGGATGTTTATCTCCGCGTTTCAAAGTATCATTTTTCAAGTGTTTCAAGAGGCTGGAAGGATTTTTTTTTGGTCTTTTTTTCCATTTTGTACTTTGCTCTGCAATTAAATCTCTGTTGGGGGGTGGCGGGGAGTCTATTCCTGCATGTGCCATGCTCCAAACCACTCAAATCTGCACTAAAAAATAGATTCCATCCCAAAACAACAGCCGTGTCACCCAGCAAAACACATCAGCATTTCTGTTGGACTCGAGATAAATGAAAACAGCGCCAGTTTGGGTTTTTTTGTTGGGTTTTTTGATGTTTTTTTCCCATAATTGTCCTAGAAGGAGTGGCTTTGGCATGTTTGAAGGAATCTGGGTTTAAAGAGGTCAGTCTGAGCAGCAGGGCAGTGATGTTCTGTCCCCTGTATAGGGAGCAATGGGTTCAGCTATATAGCTGTATGTTTGTGGATATATATACACACACCCATATTTTTATATACTACATCATTATTATTATTATTATTATTATTATTATTATTATTATTATTATTATTATTATTATTATTATTATTATAGCTCGTTTGTATTTTTTGCTTGATTTTTGACCACAAGAATGTTAGCTGAAAATGAACTGGTCACCTTGGTGACATTGTAGGGTCACAGAGCATCCTGGGCACACCTATCTCATCAAATCCCAGTCCCTACACTGGTTGGGAGGACGTTTTAAAAGCAACCGATGCTCCTTCAGCCGTCCCCAGCAAACAGTGCCGGTCCGGATCCGACCCGCTGAGATGCAGAAGCTGATCCCTGCACCAATATCTGCAGCGGGGGAAGGAAACACAGCGCTATTTAATGGCTGTATCGGTAGTTTCTGAAAAGTAAATAGTATTAATGACCCACGAGAGCGGGCGCTGGCTGGAGTGGGACCTTCAGCAGCGCTCTTGGCTGTAAAATGCTGCTTTAGCCTTGCCCTAACCTGGCACTTCTGTCCTGCTTCGTGTGCCGGATTAGCCGTTTTTTGTTCCTTCTGAACGTTTCGGGAACATTTGCGATGTTCTCCGCTTTTTGTTTTTAGCAATGTGAAGGTAACGCCTCTAGACCTCAAGGACACGCACCGCTTGATAGCGCCTGGAAAAACAACGCCTACCAATGCAACCACATGAGCTTACGTGCGATGATTTTTGGCGGTTCGTTTCTTTTTTTTTTCTTTCCCCTCTGATTTACTTTGACTCCTAAATCGCTCTCCTTTTCGTGTTTTTAAACGTTTCTTGTTTTCCGTGCACGGTGGCCGTGCGGTGCATCCCGATGGGCTGGGAGGATGGGGGGAAGCTGCATCCCCTCCCAGGGCACACCAGGCACTCCCCAGCTATTTATTGCGTTTTGAATGGTTTTCTTTTCCCCAGCAGCTTCCCCAGAGGGGTGTGTAACCAACCAACACCCACCCTCTGCTTTGCGAGCGCTGGATTAATGCTTTATCAGCAGGTATTTGAGCTTAAAGGTACTTTAATCTCTCCCAGCCGCCCTTCAAGCCGACTGCAGTCAGGGTTTTAAATGTGCTGTCCGCTTCTGTGTTTATTGTTTTCATTTTATTTTTATTTTTCAGTAAAATGTGTATTGCATATTGTTTTTCTATAAAAAAGAGATGCCACACACTCCTTTTTTTTTCCTTCCTTCCTTATTAAAATGCTTGCCCAATTTTGGCCCATCTGCACCAAACTCATCCAAAAGCTGGAAGGCTGTTTGGTGGGTTTGTTTGTTTTTCTCCATCGATTGCCAACTACAAAAATCACTTGTTGCAAGAGGAAATGCTTTGATTGTGAGTTAGTTTCAGTCCTTGCACCCTATCTTTATATATATATAGCATTTATATATGCGTGTCTGTATATGTGTGTATGAGGGTCTTTTCCAACCTAAGCAATTATATGATCCTATGTGTATACTTATTATATATGCATCTATTTTTATAGGTATATGTATGTTTTATGCATGCATATATTTTATATGTATATATTATATAAATGAGTATATATCTACATTTATATACCATATTGATATATATGGTATATATATGTTTTATATACCATATATATATATATATATATATACATATGGGTCAATTTGAGGTACTGTGTGGGTAATGGCACTTTGCTATGTTGCCTTCCCAAGCGTGACTAGAGCAGAGCAGGAATAATCATCATTAAAGGCCTCTGCTAATTCTGCTCCCATGGAAAAACAACCCGTGGGATGGATGGGCTTTGCTTTCCCGTGGTTTGTACCGGAGGAGGATGATCCTGTCCTATTGCTCCCCTGGGAGGGCTGAAGACTTAAATCCGTTCTTCTAAAAGCCATCGCTTATAATTAAGAAATGAACTGAAAAGCTCCGCTTTGGCTGCATCTGCTGCCGCTCCTAAGGTGAAGAGTATTACAGGGAAACCCACTTCAGCTGCAAATCTTTATTTCCAAAAATCAAACGAATAAAAATATTATGCAGACCAGACAGGCTTGTAGAAGTTCGCTATGTACCTGCTCAAGCTTATGCAGGAGCTTTTTAATAACCTGTCTCCGATGTGGAGGTAATAGAGGTTTAACCATGTGCCAGGAGGGTGGGGGGGGAAAGAGGTTTATTTGGTTATATGGAGGCTTTGTTGTCCTGAGTGGTGCACAGAAGGAGTGCCCATCTGTGATAGGGGATATCCCGAAATAACAAGGCAAACGCAGTGTTTATGTAACACCGGAGACTTGTATACTACTGGTAGTAAGTCCTAAGCTCGCCTGGAGAGCCTGCCAAGTAACAGTAATGCCTCTGAAGAAGGGAGGTTCAATAGCTGCTGCAGAAGTGGAGCAGAAAAGGGACCTTTTTTCCACCCCAAGTCCACGGAGATACAGTAGGAAAGTGTTTGGAGCAGGCACCCCCAGGGATAAATGGGGCTGTCCCATCTTCTTTGCGCTCGACCAACATTTGGCTTTGTTGCTTAAATGGTGATTGTGTATCTGTGCCAAGCAAGTCCAGAACTAAAATACACTTCTTATGCATCTCAATTAAGACTTATTTTCTGCTACTTGAATTCTAGATGTGAATTGAGCGGTAGCGGGGGGAATAAAAGTCTGCAATTGTAATTATGCTGGACAAGCTGATGTGATGTGGCTGCGGCGAGGCACTGGCATGAATTGAAAGCTAAGGATTTTTAATGTTTAAAACACTTTACTGAGCAGCCCTTCACCTCGTCTCATAATGTTCTGTCCTCACAGAGGTCTCTGCAGTCATCTGGGCGATTTAAGATGCCTCTTGCATTTGCAGGGCCGTCTGAACAGCTTTTCAAGGTGAAGAGCAAGCTTGTTCTGTGGGTTTTGCTGTACAAAATGCCCTCGGCATCATGCGTGGCGCATCTCTTGGCACGGTTTTGGGAGACAAACGCAATATCAGGTTCTTCTTCCGAAAGAATTATGTTAGGCTCCCAGGTTTCGGTTGGGGCTGCTCGGGGAGGCGGAGGAAGCGGGGAGCTGGGACTGTTTGTGATTCTGGGAAGGAAGCGCTGTGCTTCCCTTTCCCGCCGGGCGCCTGGAACTCCCCGTTCCCTCCAGTGTGACAGCTCCAGCCTCCCCAAAAGTCCCACAGCTGTCACCTGGACGGTTCCTCGCCTGGAAGGGGAGAATCCATGGCAGTGGTGTGCTCTGCCCCTAGCAAATGTGTGCAGCTCATTTAAAGGAATCACAGAATCATTTTGGTTGAAAAAGACCCTCGCGATCATCGAGTCCAACCATTACCCACCCCTGGCACAAACCTGTGTCCCTGAGAACCTCATCTGTGTCCAACCCTCCAGGGATGGTGACTCCAGCACTGCCATGGGCAGCCTGTTCCAATGCCCAACAGCCCTTTGGGGAGGAAATTGTTCCCAAGATCCAATCTAAACCTCCCCTGGCGCAACTTGAGGCCGTTTCCTCTCATCCTGTCACTTGTTACCTGGGAGCAGAGCCCAACCCCCCCCGGCTCCAAGCTCCTTTCAGGCAGTTCAGAGATCAGAAGGTCTCCCCTCAGCTCCTGTTCTCCAGCTGAACCCCCAGGTCCCTCAGCCGCTCCCATCACACTTGTGCTCCAGCCCCTTCCCCAGCCCCATTCCCTTCTCTCCACTCGCTCCAACACTGCATTGACTTGGATCTCTCTGTACTCTCCTTTCCCAAGGTGACCATGATGGAAAGATGCTTTTTTATTGCACTGAGGACCATAAATCCTGGTGGCTCTGGAATTCCTCCCCACCTGCCATTCCACAGCCAGGAATCAGCCCGATTTAGACTAATACGGCTGGATTTTCCCACCCTACTGAACAATTCTGTTTCTTTTGCTATTTGCTTCTATCAAGATGCTGATGAACACTTGCCAGTTCTGACCATTTCGTTGCCCGACAGCGTTGCTGTGAGGCTGGTGCACTTCACCGTTGGAAACGGCAGCTCAGGGATGTGCGAGTCGTATTGAGCAGCTCAGAAGCAGCTTCTGGATCTGCAAACGCCTCCGCTGAGATTTGCAGCGTGGCTTTGGACCTGTCGTAACCTTTTGAATTCGAGGTCTGGGGTCTCCAAAATGAGTTTGCAGTGCTCAGAGAGTTACCCAGGCTGTGGTGAATATGAAACGGCCAGTCCTGACAGCAGTAAATGGGGAAAGGCTGAGCCGAAATAATAAGCGTTGTCCTAAAGCTGTAACCCTGACAAATCGGTAACTCGTGAATTGGGACCTTGGTGAAGATTTATAAACCTTTGATCAGATTTAACCAGGCGGTTGGCGTTCCCTGGGGTGCGAGGATTGCTCCAAGCCCTGGGTTGCAGCTTTGCAAAGCACCAGAGATTTCTTGTCAACACATTAGTGTTAAACTCAACCCCACAATTCCGCTGCTAAACATTTGCCAGGTTCTTTTATATGTAACTACTCCATGGGGTAGCCACGGACCTTTACTTTTCTGGGCATAGCCAACATCTCCCTGTTAATTCAAAGTGTTAATTACCCTCAGGCCAAAAGACGATGCTGTGCATATTCGTGCCATGGCCTGAAAGGTTAATCTGCAGCATAAACCCAAATCCCTTTCTGTTAGTGATTCAAAATACCTTTCTTTTTCCCTCCCCTCAAGCTTCCAATGCCAATTTGTTCAGCTTTCAGTAGAGCAGAAGTTGGAATTCGTTACCAAAGTCCATTGTAATGATTTCTCAGATTTTTCTGAGAGTAGCCAAGGCTTGTGCAAGTTTGCATGCTTTTCTATATTTGGTTTTGTTTAATTTGATTGTACAAAGCTGTTGAAAAGTCTAGCTGAACATTTGCACTTTTCTGGCTGCGTGATTATACCATTACACCAAAGAAAAGAAAAGCTACTTCTGGCTTTTCTCAGTAACGCTGAGGTCGAGATCCCATTTTCAGATAGGGACAGAAAAAAGTTCATTTGTCACACTTCTCATCTTGATTAAGTTCAGACGTGGCTCATGGGGATATTGGTCATGATGTCTGTCCTGGAGTGTGTTCCTTGGTACCTTCAACCTGTTTGGTGCTGTGTCTGCTGGGGCTTCACCCCTCGACCCTGCTGAGTTTGATTGAAGGAGCTTTTGCAGTTTTAATCTGATGTTTCACGTTGGGAATCTGGGATCTGAGGAGGATCTGGAGCTGAAAACTGGATTATCTTGTTACTGGGGTCCTGGGGACAGTAGGGTGACCATGAGCCAGCACTGGGCCCCTGTGGCCAGGAAGGCCAGTGGTACCTGGGGTGGATTAGAAGGGGGTGGTCAGTAGGTCAGAGAGGTTCTCCTGCCCCTCTACTCTGCCTTGGGGAGACCACACCTGGAATATTGTGTCCAGTTGTGGCCCCTCAGTTCCAGAAGGACAGGGAACTGCTGGAGAGAGTCCAGCGCAGCCACCAAGATGCTGAAGGGAGTGGAGCATCTCCCGTGTGAGGAAAGGCTGAGGGAGCTGGGGCTCTGGAGCTGGAGAAGAGGAGACTGAGGGGTGACCTCATTAATGTTTACAGATATATATAGGGTGAGTGTCAGGAGGATGGAGCCAGGCTCTTCTTGGTGACAACCAATGATAGGAGGAGGGGTAATGGGTACAAACTGGAACACAGGAGGTTCCACTTAAATTTGAAAAGAAACTTCTTCTCAGTGAGGGTGTCAGAGCCTGGCCCAGGCTGCCCAGGGAGGCTGTGGAGTCTCCTTCTGTGCAGCCATTCAAACCCGCCTGGACACCTTCCTGTGGAACCTCAGCTGGGTGTTCCTGCTCCATGGGGGGATTGCACTGGATGAGCTTTCCAGGTCCCTTCCAACCCCTGACATTCTGGGATTCTGTGGTGCCTTAACCTGAAAAGTACTGTGCTTTTAAGCTTCTTTTTCTTTTTTACAAATGTTAAAATATATCATACAGAGTCCATAAGCTCAAAACCTACTGATAGCTCTATCATTTGCAATATCGAGTGTCCCTGTAACTTGCCCTGCTGCCTCTCGAGGTTCTCATGTGCTTGCCCAGATGACATCCTGCGGAAACATTTGGTTTTTCCTTTGAAACGAGTGCTTTGGCTGTCGCTGTTGATGCTGACACACACACACACACACACACACACACGCACACACATCCCCTGGTCAGTATTTTGTGAGGCTGAGAGTTTAGGCTAAACAAAGCTTTGTAAAACACAGCTGCAGCAGCTGGATCATTCCCTTCCCTTCTCCTTCCCTTTCTCCTGCGTGGTGGGGGGACATCACACCATTAATTCTGGTCGGTGGGTGTCGAGCTGGAAGATGCTCCACAGGAATGTCATGGGGCTGTGGGGAGGGCAGGGCAGGTTTTAGTGACAAATATTCCAGATATTAGGGAAAATATTGCACAGTTTTTGTCTTTTGGAGTTATCACCATGCTTTGGTGGTCCACAAACCCTTCCCAACGTGGGCATGACCTTCAAGGAGCCCATGGTTACATCCCTGCTGGAAGGAGACATGGCTGTTGGGTTTTGCACTGTTGTTCCTTTGGGAAGTAACTTTTAGTTTCATGCGGGAATTCTCCAGCTTTGTGTGTAGAAATGGGAAGACCTGGAGAAGACGCAATGTTGAACTCTTCTTGCCAACCTCCTGGTTCTGCTTCCCATGTGGATTCACCTTCGGATATCACATGTGTCTTACGTGGCGGGGATGGGGAACCTCAGAATCGATATTTAAACCTAAAAACCTGTGTAAAATCCCTCTGGGGGAAGGTGTCAGGTCATTCGTGACCCCTTGGCTTTGTGCTCCAGCCTCATCGCTGTGGGGCTGAGTGATCCATGGACACATGGTGTCTCATCCTTATTCCTCTTGAGTTCTTTCCTGCTTTTATTTCCAAGGTGGCTTCTAGGTGATATTGAATACAAGCAATTATATGTATCTGAAAAGGGCTGCTGGCATTCTTGGATCAATAGTTGCTTCTCGATGAAACGCATTTGAACTTGTGCTTTTGTCTTTTGAATGCTAATTCGGGCCCCGGTTTTAATTGGTGAAATGGTTTCTTTGTTCTAGATGTCAAGAAGGACTGGTCGGATCACGCGCTGTGGTGGGAAAAGAAGAAAACTTGGCTCCTTAAAACGCACTGGACGTTGGACAAATACGGGATACAGGCCGACGCCAAGCTCCAGTTCACCCCTCAGCACAAGCTGCTTCGCCTTCAGCTGCCCAACATGAAGTACGTCAAGGTGAAGGTCAACTTCTCAGACAGGGTCTTCAAGGCGGTTTCTGACATCTGCAAAACGTTCAGTAAGTAGCGAGCGCTGAAAAGCTGCCGGTGGGGACGTTGTTTGGTTACCTGATGTGTTTTCATCCGTAAACTTATTAAATTAATGTTATTTTGCAGCTTCGAACACTCAGTGGTCACCTGGGCACCAAGCAGCCTGGTTGTCCACTCTTTTTTCCCCTTGCAAATCTAACTTTTTATGTGTAAATACTTAAATAACGGGACTGGTCATACCACAAATGTAAGAATATGGTTTTTTTGTGCTGAATTGAGTTTTGTTGCAAGGCTGTTCTCAGTTTTACCTTAAGCTGTTGGTGTCTGGTCGTGATTTTTTGTTCCTGCAAATTTATGTGCGAGATGAAAAACAAACCCTGAAATAGGAAACCTGCCAGCTCTGTGCGTTCTCTTCCAGTGGAAAATCATATTAGAGATTAAGTGATGATGCTTCACTGTAAAACTGTCTGGTGGAGGGAAGGAATTGAGTCTCCTTCTGTTCTCCCCAATTCCCCTTCATGCTCCTTCCCTTGGCTGAGAAGAAGCCCCTGAAGAAAGGGTGGATCATTTCCTACCCGCTACACAGGGCTTGTCCCAGGGTGCTGCTTTTGTGCATCACTTTATACTCATCTTTACAGATTTCTCATCCCAGAAGTTGGTGCTTCTTTCTCCCCCTCCTCAAAAAAACAAACCCAAAAGAAACGAGAGATGGTAACTCTGCTCCAAGAAATCCAATTAGGTCCTCAGTGTGGGCTCTGTACCGATGTCTTTCTTGCTTTCTCCCCTCCAAAAGGATCCTGCAACCCGACCTTGGCTGTAGTAAATCTATTTCTGCTCTCAAAAAGCATCCCGGGTTACTCTTGGCTGACCCAGTTATTTCATGAGACAGACAGAGCTCAGCCGTACGTGCGGTGTTACAGCGTGGCCTCCGGCACATCTGTGGTTAGCTCGGTATATATAGCTGATTATGAATCTTTGGTATTTCTTTCATGGGTTTTTTGTTGTTGTTGTTGGTTTTTTTTGAAAAATAAATATTGGGCAATTTCTCCTTAAAATAGAAAAGGCTTAGCCAGCATTATTTCCCAGCCGATTTTGCTTCCTCCCCTGTCTCCCGTTGCCATTTTTAATTTTGTGGTAGACGGAGAGGTCGCGGGCGTCGCTTGGTCGCTGATGAGTCTTTCTGGCAGTGAGTCACGTCAGGAAATTCTGATGTAGTTAATCACGTAATAAGAGATGTTTCAGTGATGCCACAGAGCAGCCAGAACCTTACATGGGCCTGAAGCAGCTATTTATTCAACTCTAGGGCTCTTAGTGTATTTATGGGCAAACTGGCAGAATAATGCTAATATTTAAAGATGTGGAAGGGGGAAAAAGCCTCTTGGAGAGCTGCAGCCCAGCTGTGGTAGGAGCTCTCTGCATCAGACACATCTGTCCGTGGTGGTTCTGACTTTCCCGATCTGCTGGAATAAATGTTCCCGATTTTGCAGGAAGCAGGATTTTCGCTGGGAGCCTCACTCTGCTTTTGGTCACTCTTACCAACCCCAGCTGTTTGAGGACAGGCGGAAATTACGTGGCCGAACACAGCGATTAAATCTTGTTTAGCCCTTGTCTTTGTGTTTACTGGGAGCCAGATGTTCAGCAGAGCTGCGGGGGAGATGGTCACGTCGGCTCAACATCAGCTCGAGGGGATCGGGATGCGGGGAGGTGGTGATGCTGGAGCTGGAGCCACCCTGACCACAGAGGTGTTAGGGCACCTGTATAATAGATATTTGTACATTATACAAATAGATATTTGTACATTATACAGGTGTCCAAATACCACTATTTTTATAAGTAATAGAATATAATATCTAATAGATTTTAACTTTTATATCCATATTTTATATAAATAATATAGAGGTATTCTATTCATTGTATTCATTGTATTGATATAAATTTGTGTCCAAATACCGCTGTTTTATACACACACACACATATATATATATATCTCTATGATATAGATGTCCAAATGCCTCTCTGGTCCAGGGAAGAGCTTCCCAGTGGGAAGACATACATATATATATAGTTTGGTGTTTGCTCCAAAGAGCTTCTGGATCATATATATGTATATGTGTGTGTGTGTGTGTGAATCAAGACCTCCTTGGGGCAAACACCAAGCCACTCTGTTCAAATCCTGGTCACCACTTGTCCTTTGTCCTCCACAAGTGACCTTTGGTGCTCGGAACTTTTCATGACTTCTGCAGCATCTCTGCACAGGTTGGCTGCAGAGAGCACTCGTAACCCCATATTAATCACGCTAATTGTCTCCCCAAAGAGAACTGAGGAGATGTATCAAGGTAGAAGGGGAAATAAGTAGTCACTCCCTTAACAGCAAAGCTCTTGTCTCTGCAAATCCCTCGATTTCTGGAGTTGGGTCCAGTGTGTCCTGGACTAACATCCAGCAGAGAGAGATGTGCTTGTGAGTTGCTTGTATTTTGGCTGTAACTGCTTGCTGTCTTTGCCCCTGGAGCATTTAATTACACACTTCAGTAATCTTAACATATGGCATCATTAATGAGTAATGTAAGTAATTCCTTGTGTTCTCTGGCTGGTTGTGTTTATAAAATCCTCTATACACAAGAAGGAACACACATGGATGAATTATTTAGGGTTTGTGCTTTGTCTTATAGTGGCTTTAAATTATACCCGGCCGTGTCACCATTGCGGTGTGGGATCTCTGTTGCTGTGCAGAGTGAAGTTCTCGCAAAGGGCAGCTTGGGGGGCAGCCTGGGTGGCTGTGGGGAGGTGCTGGAGCCGCTCACACATCCCTCGCTTTCTCGGAGGTCGTGCGAAGCCGGAAAAAACCTGGATCTCATTCCTAGTGGCTGGATTACAGCTCCTCCATTCCCACAGCAACCGGCTAATGGCAGGGATTGACCCTGCTGGCTGTAGGAGGCTGGTGGATGGGACGAGCAGCCCATCACCAGAAGGGTGGCCTGGAAAAGTGCCCGGGAGCAGCTGCTGGCAGGCGACGCGGCCTGAAGGGCCAGCTTTGATCTGCAATTAAAGAGCAGAGAAACAGAAAGTAAAACTTCACTTTTTTTTTTCTTTTTTTTTTTTGAGTGGCAGGGATTTCTGCTGAGTGGGATGGGAGGGTTAGTTTGGGGGCTCCTGTGTGCCCCCTCCTCTCATCGTAGAGAGATATTTCTGCCCAGCAGACAGCCTGTCAAATATACAAATGCAATTTGTATGGGACTAAAATCAACACTTTACTGGTGTGGGTGGGAATGAGCTCGTTGGAAAATGGAATTTTGGGAGGCAAGAGATGTGGCTGCATTGCAAAGCTCCCACAGACCCATCATCCAGTGTGACCTGGACAGGCTGGAGAGCTGGGTGGGGAAAAATTTGATGAAATATACAAAGGGCAAATGTAGAGTTTTGCATCTGGGCAGGAACAACCCCAGGTTCCAGTATAAGTTGGGGAATGACCTGTTAGAGAGCAGTGTAGGGGAGAGGGACCTGGGGATCCTGGTGGATAGCAGGGTGACCATGAGCCAGCACTGGGCCCTTGTGGCCAGGAAGGCCAATGGTACCTGGGGTGGGTTAGAAGGGGGTGGTCAGTAGGTCAGAGAGGTTCTCCTGCCCCTCTGCTCTGCCCTGGGGAGACCACACCTGGAATATTGTGTCCAGTTGTGGCCCCTCAGTTCCAGAAGGACAGGGAACTGCTGGAGAGAGTCCAGCGCAGCCACCAAGATGCTGAAGGGAGTGGAGCATCTCCCGTGTGAGGAAAGGCTGAGGGAGCTGGGGCTCTGGAGCTGGAGAAGAGGAGACTGAGGGGTGACCTTATTAATGTTTACAAATATACAAAGGGTGAGTGTCAGGAATGATGGAGCCAGGCTCTTCTTGATGACAACCAGTGATAGGACAAGGGGCAATGGGTACAAACTGGAACACAAAAGGTTACATTTAAGTTTGAGAAGAAACTTCTTCTCAGTGAGGGTGTCAGAGCCTGGCCCAGGCTGCCCAGGGAGGTTGTGGAGTCTCCTTCTGTGCAGCCATTCAAACCCGCCTGGACACCTTCCTGTGGAACCTCAGCTGGGTGTTCCTGCTCCATGGGGGGATTGCACTGGATGAGCTTTCCAGGGCCCTTCCAACCCCTGACATTCTATGATTCTATCCTACATAACAACGAGCAGAAAAATCCACTTTTCCTCCAGAACAGTTGCATTGCAAAGCTCCTGCTAATGCATCATCCTACAAGCAGAAAAATCCTCTTCTCCTCCACAAAAGCTTCATTTAATTCCAGGACAGCAGACGCCTTGCATCTGCTCATGCCTGCAAGCTGCTTCCTTGCAGCATTCCCTTTCTGCTGCCACTGCCTCTATTTTTTCCATGTGTCCTGGGAGTAGTAAGGGACTCCAGGCAGGAGCGTGAGCACGTGAGAGAGGAAAAGCAAACAGCAAGATGCAAGTGTGAAGGTTTTCTCCCATGCCTCGGCGTTTCCTGCCATGGTGATGCAGCTTCTCGTGGGGAGACGGCGTGTGTTGCGGAGCCGCAGGGTGAGGGGAGATGCTGTGGTGGGGTAGAAGTTTGCATCCTCCTCCTTTCCTTCTGGCTGTGAAGATGTGGGACCTACATTGCCCTCCAGCCTGAGCAGAGGAGCAGGGATCATTCCAGTTGATGCTGGGAGCGCTGGGAGGAGGATGTGGTGCCGGAGCTGGGAGGAGGCAGCTCTGGGAGGAAGCTCCACAAAATTCATGCCTGCTCCCTCCCTTACCCACCCTGAGGTTGGGCAAGATGCAGAAATTCCCTTCAAGGTCTTTTTTTTTTCATTTTCCCCAGAGGCTTATGGGGCGTCACACCCAGCTCATCATCCTCTAAGAGCTTTGTGTGAGTTCATCACCTGTTTTGGAAAACGAAGTCTGCGGAGCATCCTATGTCAAGTTGAGCAGCCGCGGTTTCTGTGCCCGCATCCCACAGAATCCCAGAATGTCAGGGGTTGGAAGGGGCCTGGAAAGCTCATCCAATGCAATCCCCCCATGGAGCAGGAACACCCAGCTGAGGTTCCACAGGAAGGTGTCCAGGCGGGTTTGAATGGCTGCACAGAAGGAGACTCCACAACCTCCCTGGGCAGCCTGGGCCAGGCTCTGACACCCTCACCAGGAAGAAGTTTCTTCTCAAATTTAAGTGGAACCTCTTGTGTTCCCATTGAACCCATTACCCCTTGTCTTACCATTGGTTGTTATCCCGTCTTACTCTGGTTCCCAACTCCCCGGGGGTGAGGGATGCTGAAAAATTGTGACCCCTTTTGCCTTGGGTAAGGGTGGTCCCATCGCTTGTGGTGCTGAGGGAGGACGGACAGGATTTCCTGTGAGGGTGACACGCTGCCCCTCTCCCCTCTCCTGCCCCAAAATGACAAGGTACCAAGGCTGTGTGACCCATGGAGAGGCGAGAGCCAGGCTTTGCTTCGGCCTCCAGCCATCAAATGCAACCTGAGAGGAGGTGACAGTGGCATTTGGGAGCGGCGTGATGCAAGCCCAGCCCAAGCAAGGCGACACCATCCAGCAGTCTAGACATCGAATATGACCCTACCTTTTTTTTTTCCTTTATAAATGCTCTCTGCTCCAGTACAGAACGTCCTCTGACTTCTGAAGTATTTGTAATATTTCCACGCCCTCAGTTGCCAAAAAAGCTTCTATAAAAAGCCGCTTTTTTTTTTTTCTTTGCAAAACTGAAACCCTTTGGTACCGCGAGATGCGCAGCATTCCCAGGGCTCTGCCCGTGCCCATCAGCACATGGATCCGCAGCCCTGGTGCAGGTGCTTTCCAGGAGGCAAAGCTGTCTGAGTTCCTCCTCACCTCCTCAAAACTTTCTTTCTTTCTTTCTTTACGCCCCGTTGGAAAATAAAGTAGCATTTTTCCTAAAATAGCAGGGCTGAAATGAAGTCCTTGTAGACGCATATGAGCATTTCAGGGGTTATATAGGGGTTGACACCAGCATCTGGTGATGTCTCCAGATGCTCAGTAGCACCACAGAGATGCTTGGAGATGGATTTCGGGTACCAGACCCGGTGAAATCCCAAGGAAGGGTTTGCTGCCGTGAGCAGAGAGGTCTGGCAGTAGCGCAGCTATTTCTAAATATGTCTAGGGGATGGGTGGGGAAGGAAATCTTACCATTTAGAGAGCCGGCCAAATTGTAATGTACTCAGCTTTTTAAATTGCGAGGCCCAAGTGTGCCGCTGCCAACTTCTTCATTTCGCTCTTTTTCCTCTTTCATTGCTTGCCTAGATTCGGCTGCAGCTGTTGTGCAGGATCCAGACGGACACCAGAAACTGGACTGGAAGGGAAATAGCGAGATTCAATTGAAAAGTGACTGAAATGGAAAAAAATATTCCCCATTCTCCCCTCTTTCCCCACCCTGGTCCCTGTTCTCGCTCTTGAGTAGCATCAGCCTGTATGTCACCGTGTGAGTCAGTGCATTTTTTCATCCTTACTCTGCTGTTGACAGAGACCCTTTAAATAGACTTTCATCCTGAAGACATTAGGAGATGCTGACAAACCCAGTGCCTTCTTGAAGATTGTTCTGAGTGCTCCTTATGGTCCGACGCGGAGGGTGGAACTGGAGATTGTTTTTTTCTCTTGTTTGTGGTGCTTAATTTAATTGAGTTCAATTTGACTTCAGCTGCAGTTCAGACACTTGAGGGCAAGGCTCAAAGTGCTGTCTGTGCTCTGAGAGGCATCCGGATGAGTGGAGTCTGGGGATTTCACCCCACTCATGGAATAAAACAGGGAAACATTCGGTGTTTGTTGACTCTTATCTCTCCGATGGCCCTTTTTATTCGCTTTGCAGTAACTCTTGGCACCATCACTGCCTCCTCCTGGATCCCAACCGATGGTTCCCAGTTTCGGCTCCGGGTACCACTCACCCAGATGGTGTTTGCAAGCAGCAATCGCATCACAGCAGACCCCACCAACCTCATTTTTTTGGGTGGTTTTGCAGATTGCTGCTGTTGTGGCGTGTCAATAAGTCAACAGACACTTGGATTTTCCACGCTGGATTTGGGAAGGTTCTGGCAAAGCACCTGGCAGGGTCAGCCCTAGGTTGGTTTGCACTTGTTGGGCATCTCAGGAGGTTTTGCAGGATGTCCTGACATAGCTGCATGGCCCGGGGCAGCAAGTGGAGAACTTGGCTTTTACCCAAATAAATATTTAAGCAACCAGGCAGCTGAAGAGCCCATAATAAAATGTTCTGAATGTAGGCGGGTGTGCAAACCTAGTAAATTGCTAAGGGGCTGAGGACCTGCTCCTCTGTCAGATACTGCCCAGTGTCTACAGCCATGGTCTTATCTCCAAGCACTTCAAAAGTTATACAAGTCTTTATTTTTCATTTTTGCCTCTGTTTTGCAAAACTTTATCTCAAGCGAACTTAAGCTGAAGATAAGTCATTCTGTAAACTTGCACCGTGAAACGCAATCCACAGAATTTACTCATGCCAAAGAAAAACATGGTTTTTTCTTTCTTTCTTTGAAGTCTGAAATGGGAGAGAAATGGGGTTTGAGGTCTCATTTTTCTAAGAGCCATCATGGTGATGCGCAAAGGCTGTAATTGTTGTGAGTCATTGCTCTGAGACAGCAGCAATCCAGTGCAGAGATATCCCACTTCAAAACACATTTCATAGCAGGGGGTGACTGGATCAGCATTAAAGAGAGGATTTCCCCTAAATGCTGTCTGTGCTACAAGTGAAATTATGGAGTTTTTATGCTTCAAGAGCTAATCAGGCGAACCAGCCCATTGACCTTTTAAGGGAGCCAGAAATTGAGTGGAAAAATGGATGCTAAGAGCTTCTTTGGATAATTAATTTTTCTTACATATCAAAAGTGAATACTGAAACTAGTGTGATTTCCCATAATTTGAATTTTGGGGGAAGTCGGGACATCCTCAGACAGCACTTCCAGTCAGTGCCGTGTTGCTTATGTAGGTGATGCAAGAAAACCACAAGTATGATTTCTTCTTGGGAGTGAGAGCACTAAAATTGTCACTTTGTGTCCCCTAATCCCTTGGCATAATGCTGGGCAGGGTCTGGGGGGCCTTCATCTTGGATGGGGAACAAAGCAGCAAAATCACCTCTTCTTCCACGCCGAGAGACATGGATTTTATTCCCATCTCTGACTGCAACAGCCTTCCCATCTCAATACACCGTGGTGGTTAAAGATGCAGCAGGTGCAAGATTTACTTGGTGGATTCAGTGCAAAAGAGCATAAATAGTGAATTTTACACCCTGCCAGGCGGATATTTGTCTTTAAAGCCTGTTTTCTGAGCGCAGTTGGTGCGGTGTTCTGTGGAGAAGGAGGTTTCATCCCGGCTTTGCTGTTTGTCTCTGGGTGGGAGATAAATGGACACAGCTGGGCTGGGTGAGCCGTGCAGGGTCTGGGCAAGAAGTGAGGGATTACATGGGGAAAAAAAGGCCGTGGATTTGTTTTCAGCAGGAGACGGCACAGGCACAAGTGGGATCTCGCAGGCAGATGGAGAAGATGCTCTAGGGAGTGAAATGGCTTCATCCAGCAGTGGGAAACATTTTTCTTGGAGGTTGAAAACCACCTTCCTGGTCGCATTTTGAAATGACACCTGTGAAATGTATATATGTATATATGTATATATGTGTGCTCCTCTTGCCAAAGGGTATTCCCCTCACTTGGTGACATCATAGGATCACGGGATGGTTTGGGTTGAAGGGACCTTCCCAGCTCCCCCAGTGCCACCCCTGCCATGAGCAGGGACATCTTCACCAGCTCAGGTTGCTCAGAGCCCTGTCCAGCCTGGCCTGGGATGTCTGCAGGGATGGTTCAGCCACCACCTCTCTGGGTAACAAATCCCCTAAATTTGACGAAGCCCTTGTGCTGGGATGTGGATGTGGAGCTGCGACAATGTTGGGGCTCAGCTGCAACCATAGATGGTCCATTGTGGGCTGGAGGAGATGTCAATATATGGATGGTTCCTGGTCAGATACAGCTGAAAAATGGTTTTGGACCAGATTTTGGTCGGTGCTCTCCCCTCCATGCCACGTATCATTGCAGATGGTTTCTCCTGGCAGCTGCCACTAGAGACAATCTAAGAGGCTGGATAGCTGGGTTTTCACCCACTTACACAATAAATAGCAATAAAATGCTAAAAGGATTATTTACAGTAATTTCTAGTAGACGTTGCCAGTGCCATCAGTCTCGTGTACAAACAGGGAGTCTCTTCTAAAGCAAACACAGCCCCAACCAACACATCAGTTGAAGAGTCAAACGTCAGCCTTGCTCAGGTCACTTCTACACCCGTGTCTCACTGACCCGTTTTCCTTCAAAGTGACCTTTGGCGGGAGCAGCCCAGCTTCAACTGGAAAACGGGGATGAAGTAATTAACAGAGGGTTTTGAGGCTGAAGTCAAACCCTGGGGAGATGCTTTACCCCAGGCGAACAACTCCAGTAAATGGGCTTCTCCGAGTGCAGTGCGACTTAGTAAAAAGCCCAAACCTATATCGAGGACTTGAATTTTTTGTACCACTTGGATACTTCAAGGATCTTTCTCTTGCTCTTATGACCAGAAAACAGGGGCTGAGGCTCTGGAGTGGTTCCTTGTCCCAGTTTCCAGTTAACTGGAGCCCTACCATTTGCAAGCCCTTCCTACCCTGGAACAGGCTCTGCTTTAGCTTCAGTAGCTAAACACTGTGTTTATTAAGCCCGGCTCTATTCCAAACACACTTAAAGACCCTTTGCACCCTTACAAGCAACGGCAAACATTTTTTTCACCAGCAGTTTACTGAAAGATTGAAACGTGCGAAGTTGCTTCATGGTTTTTTTCTCTTATTCTGGGGTAATATATGCAAACAACGTTGTGTTTTTGCTGCTTTTCTGCTTCTCTGCTTTTTGGCACCATGGGCTTTATTTTTATTTTCTCTTGCAACTCTTAGTTGGTTTCAGTGGGTTTGGAAAGTCTTGGAGATTGTAGAATCGTAGAATCATTTTGGTTGGAAGAGACGCTCAAGATCGTTGAGTCCAACCATTAACCCAGCCCTGGCACTGCCTCATGTCCCTGAGAACCTCATGTCTGTCTGTCCAACCCCTCCAGGGATGGTGACTCCAGCACTGCCCTGGGCAGCCTGTTCCAATGCCCAACAGCCCTTTGGGGAAGAAATTGTTCCCAAGATCCAATCTAATGCTGGTATGGCCGGTGCATTGCTGTTCAGGATAAGTTTGCAGCTCATCAAGACGTGCTGGGCTGTGGGGAGCCGGGATGCTCCGGCATCGCGGGGATGCAGCTGTCCCGTGGCCGTGTGCCCTTTGGAAGCAGCTGCCGAAAAACTTGCCCGTATCCTTTGTAACCCGCCAACGGCGTCATGAACCACTGAGGGACTATAAAAAGTCGCTTTGAAATCAGATGGTCAAGCTTTGGGCTGTTCTCCAACAGATTGCTGTCAGGAGCCGAGCTTGGCCCGGAGCCCTTCCCTTGGCCTCGCTGAATGGTTTCAGCTGAGAGGCTGTATCGGTTGCTAATGCACCATAAATAAACATCGGAGTATAAACCTTGCTAGCGAAATACCAGGGGAACTCCTCGTTTTAGGCTGTGCCTGTGTATTGTCCCTTGCGCATGGCCCTGGTTGTCCCAGCGGATTTTTAATTCGTGAGGTAAGCTGGCTGTGATAAATGGGCACACGAATAGCTCGCTGGGTTCATACGCTAGGCATTTACTGCTAGAAATGGTCAAAAAGTTGTGCGGTGAAGCTAAGTGTTGGTTAGTGAGTGCAGGGAGGGAGTTTAGCGTGATAATGTGTACACAGTAATAATAAATCGGCGTTAAATTAAAGCTGAAAAGTAGTAAAGCTTATATCTATACATAAATAAAAATATACATATAAAAAGAAATATATATTAATACATAGATGAAAGCTTAAATTAAAGCTTTGCTAGATGATGGTTTGGGATGGAGACATGCAATATTATTAAGGTTGGACTTGATGATCCTGAAGGTCTCTTCCAACTGAAATGATTCTATGATTCTATAATATGAGAGGCGCTTAAATCCAGAGGTACCCAGCCTCTGGATTTGGGAACACTGAGGCTAACAGGATCTAAAATCAACCCCCCCAAATGTGATGGATGGGGCTGGTGGTGGTGCACAGGCTGTTATTTAAAACAGTAGAAAATAAATAAGAGAAAAGCAGGGGTTGATTTTTAAAATAGCATCGCGGGGAGGCTGTCAGGGTGTCCTCCCCAGGAGGGGACAGCCCGTGATGCTCATCGCATCTGCGAACAGGGAGATGAAGCCCAGGGATGTGACTTGTCAGGGAAGCCGTGCTTTAATAAATTAAAAATAAATAAATAAAAAGAATAACATGATTTTTGGAATGTACTGTTTATAATGGCAGCCATCCCCTGACAAATGTGGAAAAACACTTGTGGTGAATCAATGTGTCCCGGGATGGGGTGAGGGGAGCGGAGCTCGCTGCCAGCCCTCCGTCTGCCGTGGGGCTGCGTCCTGTTCGGGTCACATGTTGGGGACCAAATTCCAGTTTTAATTATAATCCCGCGCCTGGGAGTGTGCAGTAAACTCCCACTGCTGCCTGCGCGGTGGTGAGATACAAACCGTGTCGCTTCTCCTCGTTAGGATAATGACTTATTTTCTTGTTCAGCATTCGTCTTGGTGGGGAAATAAGCCCGGCTGTGATGCCACCAGCTCCTTCACTGTATCCTGGTCTCCTGTGCATCTCCAGGTTTCCCTGTGCAGCAGGGATGGGACTGGGGCTGCTTTCCTAAGGGCATCCCAAATGTTGCATTTTCGGGTGACACATGCAAAAAACAGAATTAAAGAAAAGCAACACAGGGGTTTGAACATGGACAACGAGCTGCAGGGGGGAGCTGCGAAACTCCTCCTTCCAGGCTCAGTCATGACCCATCCAATCCAAGCTGTATTGCAGAGCTCCCCGAGCTTTTTGTAGCCTTTCATCCTTGCACTGGGATGGCTTCGTGCCCAGGTGAATGCATTTCCAGGTTGGTTCCCATGTATCGGCTGAGGACACTTCGGAGTCGATGGATTTTTTTGTCGTTTTCTTCCTCCACTCTTGGTTTTTGCAAGACTGGCAAGGGACCCGTTTCGGTGGTACGAGGGACCCGTTTCGGTGGTACCAGGGACCCGTTTCGGTGGTACCAAGGACCTGTTTCAGTGGTACGATGGACCCATTTCGGTGGTACGAGGGACCCGTTTCAGTGGTACAAGGGACCCATTTCAGTGGTACAATGGACCCGTTTCGGTGGTACGAGGGACCCGTTTTGGTGGTACGAGGGACCCGTTTTGGTGGTATGAGGGACCTGTTTCGGTGGTACAATGGACCCATTTCAGTGGTACGATGGACTCGTTTTGGTGGTACCAGGGACCCGTTTTGGTGGTACGAGGGACCCATTTCAGTGGTACAAGGGACCCGTTTCGGTGGTACAATGGACCCGTTTCGGTGGTACGAGGGACCCGTTTTGGTGGTACAATGGACCTGTTTCAGTGGTACGATGGACCCGTTTTGGTGGTACCAGGGACCCGTTTTGGTGGTACGAGGGACCCATTTCAGTGGTACAAGGGACCCGTTTCGGTGGTACAATGGACCCGTTTCGGTGGTACGAGGGACCCGTTTTGGTGGTACAATGGACCTGTTTCAGTGGTACGATGGACCCGTTTTGGTGGTACCAGGGACCCGTTTTGGTGGTACAAGGGACCCATTTCAGTGGTACAAGGGACCCATTTCGGTGGTACGGTGGACCCATTTCGGTGGTACAATGGACCCGTTTCAGTGGTACGATGGACCATGGGCTCCGCTTTCCCAAAAAAGCGCCTTCCCGCTCACAAGTGACTGCAGCAGGCAAAAGCAAAACCAAAACACCACTTTTGTGGGAAATGGCCCTAAAATTCTCTTTTTCATTAGCACCCCCATACTCCCACAGCTTAAAACACACACGCACACACAGGGATGCTCTTCACTTTAAATAACGTGGGTGGTAAATTATTCTGGGCGCGGAAATGGGAGAGGCCAGAGCTTTGCTGTGAAAAGGAAACACTTTGGCCACGATCTCTTTAAAAAGTGGGTGCCTTAAATATAGGCTCTAAAATTTTCCAGTTGGATAAGTAAATAAATAGCTTGACTGTTGGAATGCTCCTACAGCCTTTTACCTAGGTGCCTGAATAGGGGTTCACATGCTGATTAATATGTTTATATGTAGATGTATATCTATCTATTTCTATCTATTTGTATTTGTATTTGTATTTGTATTTGTATTTGTATTTGTATATTTATATTTATATTTATATTTATATTTATATTTATATTTATATTTATATTTATATTTATATTTATATTTATATTTATATTTATATTTATATTTATATTTATATTTATATTTATTATAATGGGTGGGAAAGGTACTAGACTGTCTAGATTGCGGCCAGGAAGGCCAGTGGTATCCTGGGGTGGATTAGAAGCGGGGTGGTCAGTAGGTCAGAGGGGTTCTCCTGCCCCTCTGCTCTGCCCTGGGGAGACCACACCTGGAATATTGTGTCCAGTTGTGGCCCCTCGGTTCCAGAAGGACAGGGAACTGCTGGAGAGAGTCCAGCGCAGGGCAACAAAGATGCTGAAGGGAGTGGAGCATCTCCTGTGTGAGGAAAGGCTGAGGGAGCTGGGGCTCTGGAGCTGGAGAAGACTGAGGGGTGACCTCATTCATGTTTATAAATAGGTAAAGGATGAGTGTCCAAAGGATGGAGCCAGGCTCTTCTCGGTGACAACCAATGATAGGACAAGGGGCAGTGGGTTCAAACTGGAACACAAGAGGTTCCACTTAAATATGAGAAGAAACTTCTTCATGGTGAGGGTGTCAGAGCCTGGCCCAGGCTGCCCAGGGAGGTTGTGGAGTCTCCTTTTGTGCAGCCATTCAAACCCGCCTGGACACCTTCCTGTGGAACCTCAGCTGGGTGTTCCTGCTCCATGGGGAGATTGCACTGGATGAGCTTTCCAGGTCCCTTCCAACCCCTGACATTCTGGGATTCTGTGATTCTGTGTCTCGCACAGTCCAGCAGAGCTTTTTATTTGCATTTGAGCAGCTGTGCCTGGGAAATTCTGCATTTTACCCAAATACTTTGTTACCTCTCCAGCCAAGGACGGTGCTTGTTTCCAACAGGCTTGCAGGGAAAATGTTCTCATCTTGATTTTTAACCATTGCAAAGCAGGAAAACCAGCCAAGGGAGGTATTGCACATTGCTGAATCTTGTTCCTAAAGGAAGGATATTCCATTTTTTGATCCTTTTTCCCATCCTGCCATTGTAAACGTGGTCCGTTTTCTCCCCAGACATCAGGCATCCAGAAGAGCTCTCCCTTTTGAGGAAACCCAGAGATCCATCAAAGAAAAAAAAGAAGAAGCTGGATGATCAATGTGAAGACGACGCCTTCGAGCTGGAGGGTCCACTGATCACGCCGGGGTCTGGTGAGCCGGGAATTGCTTTGTGAGGACGAGCTTGCTGGGCAGGAGGCAAACAGATAATAAAATGGGGGGGAAAATGACATAGCGGTACTGGTCTGACATAATTCTGCAAGAAACAGACCCCAAATAAATGTCACAAGTCCTGCAGGGCTGCAGCACTCGGTCGCGGTCGCACAGATGCATGCCTGGAGCTGTCACGCATATAGGGGAGCAGAACAACGTCAGACCTTATAAAATAAACCAGAACCCAAGTGTGACCACTTTAACACTCGGATTGTGTCGCTGAAAGGTTTTCTTACCCTATTAAGCAAGGAGTTAAATGGAAAATCGCTCCTAATGTCAAATTCCAGGTGTGTTTTAGGCAGTAACGCCGTTCTATTCCTTATTTATAGCCCAGCAGAACCGGTGTTTTATTAATTGCGTTAGGATTCCCTTATGTTAAGGGCGTAGCTGTGGATCGTAATGCTAAAAGAAACCCCAGTTTTTATAGCTAGGGGCTTATTTTGCCAGTCTGGCTTACAGAACCAGAGTAGCATTGGTTAGAGAGTCACTAACAGAGTAATATCACTAATGGAGTAATGTCACCGATGGTGGAGTAACATCTCTGATGGAGTCACATCTCTGATGGAGTAACGTCTCTGATGGAGTAACGTCTCTTGCCCCAGGCAGTAGATTGATGCTGAGGGGTGTTTGTTTGCAAGCAGAGAGGTTTTTGCAGGTTTGGTGTTTGAAAGCAAATGGCAGGAGCTTAAACCATCGATTCGGTCAAGCGGGAGCACTTTAGTGCAAGTGGCTTTGTGGAGAAAGCCACAGAGATGCTTGGGGCCAGGCGGGTGAGACATGTCTGGCTGCCAAAGCTCTTGGTTTTAAATCCAGTGACAAGAAGGAAGCAGGGCAGCTTTAATTTAAAAAAAAAACATCTTGAGATTCAGTAAACTTGTCTTAATTGGTCTTAAATTAACTGAAGTGCAAGTGCAGTGTGGTTAACGACACTGGTGGCTGTGGGCTTGCATGGGTGAGGCTGATGATGCCGAAGCCACGTGCACCACGGGCTCCGCAGCAAACCCTGATCATGGGTCTGTAGCAAGGGGTAAATAATCCTTCTTTTCCTCTGGTCTCGCACCTTCTCCTCTCTGTTACTTAAAAATACTTGTGGGTTATTCCTCTCCCACTCCTGGCTGGGGAGTTTTCCTTGCATCGGGCAAGGCTCCAGTTCATTTTCATTTGGCATTTTCATCTTGAAAGTCCGTAATTTGCCTTTCCAAAAGTCAGCGTTCACTGAGAGCATCTCTGTTAGATTAATAGGAAATACTTGGCCTGCCTTGAGGGAAACGGACGTCAAGGATTTTTCTATTTTACTTATTTATTGGTCTTTCAGTGAGTCACTTTGAACTGTCTCGCTGGTTTTGCTTTCCCTGTGAATGAAATTACTTTTTGCTGCGGGTTAAATTGCTACAGCCACCTGCCATACTTAGGTGCTGTTAGTTGGAAGTCATGTTTTTAACCCGAATAAACTGTTTCAAGCATTGTTTTAAAACAAGTTAATATTTCAGGACCTGCGTATTTCAGTGCACGTGGATTTAATGGGTGTGTTTTGTCACTGAGCACCCTGTACCTGGCAGTGAAAGCATTGAAATCACCATAGGCAGAGCCGTCAATACACCCACAGCAAGCGTTGCCCAACACTTTCCATTAGAAGACCTGTATTCACTTGTTTGTAAGTTAGCCAAATTTATAGCTATTTCATCTGGAACTTTTCATGACGTTGCCTGTCTCGGGGAAAATTTTTAAGGCAAACTTCTTCTGAGATGTTTCAGGTGTTTGGAGAAGGTGGTGAGGAGAATATCTGAGGGGCAGCTTTGCTCCCTTGGAGCAGACACTCAAACGGAGGAATGTGGGGGGATGTCCATGGGAAAACCTGCCCGATTTGGGGCAAAAAGTGGGTTTTTGCTTTTGTTGGTGGAGTTAATGCTCAGCCCTGTCTGCTTCAACCACAGGATGGTTGAGGCTGCAAGAGTGGATGGGGAGGAGGCAAGAGCATCTTCAGGGATGCAGTTTGTGGATGGTGATGGGGGTTTATTGCTGGTTCTTGTTGGGCTGATCTGCTCCAGTGTTACAACAGTCCATGGGGACAGCACGTTTCTGCTGCCTTAGAATCATAGAGTATCTCCAGTTGAAAGGAACCATAAGGATCATCGAGTCCAACTCCCAAATTATAATTATCTGGTATAAATACCTGGCCAGTCACCCCCAGCTTTCCCCTTGCAGGTGTGAAGCTTGAAGGTGGATATCTTCATCCCGTCACCATTTCTGGTGCTTTTTTGCTCACGCCTGGTTTGCTGGGTCTGTCTTGATGGCAAGTACCCATGGTCAGTAATCCAGACCGGCATGCAGGCAAAACAAGCAGGAGCATTGAAGGCATCCTGGTGCTTTTCTTATTCAATGGTGACGGACAGTTTTCACTTCTGTTTTCCATGCTCCCAGGCAGTTTAGAATTGCATTTCTATATTATTTAAATTTCCTAACCAGTACACTGGCTGTCATTGGTGTGATGCTGCTGATTCAAACTGCTCCTTCATCGCAAAAAACGGGAGTTCTGGAAGGTTTGTCTGTTGTTTGAGTCTCAGACTTTTCCAGAGGTCTCAGCTCAGCTTTCTGTCATTTCTTGGGCATCCAGAGAAGAGGAATCATTTGGACCGAGGAGCTGGAGGGTGGCACAGGAGACCCTGCTACTGGCATCTCAACCCTGCCACTCAACCCTTCAACACCCTTAATAGTGCATATCTGAACAGGCTCAGGATTTTAAAAGGGTGTAACTCTCTCCCAAAAAAGCCAGTTATTGGTCCTTCTCAATGCTGGTGTGCAGGTTTATGCCCAGCAAAGGATGCTGAGCTCGTTGCACAATGTACATACGCAGTGGAATTACTGACATTAGGATGCGGTCGTTGAACCTCCAGGTTTTATATTCTTAACGTAAAAATCAGTGGTCCTGTGAGATGAGTAGGAACTATTTAGCTCTGCATAGCTGGGTCCCCTTTATTTCCTTCATATTTGTAATTTTAAAAGGATGGGGGGGTTTGTCTGCTTGGAGTCTGTACGAGCTGTCAAGCTTTACAAGGCCTGGGATTAGCGTGTGCTTCGGGATCGGTTTTGCACCAAATCGCACCACTTGCTCAGCATATTAATACCGAATTTGTTTGGCCATCTCAGCAAGCTTTCCCGTCCATGAAATGCCGCGTTTCCGTGTCTGGCTGTTCCTTGTAACGTGAATAAAATAACCGTGGAGTCACTTCGGTTGCTTTGCCTGCCGAGTCCACCGGCGCTGCTGCAAAACACCCCGTTTGGGTGGTTAAACCTCACCTGTGCTATTCAGCCCTCATCCAAAAATGCCCATTTTTGGCTTCTGTCCTTTCCCACTCTCCCGATGACTTTCTCTCGCCTTCTCACTTCCCTCCTTTCTTTTCCCTCTCTATAGGCACCGATATTCTTTACATCGGCCCCGTCAAAGGTGAGCTCCACCTCAGTAGGACTTTTGTGCTCTGACCCTGGTCTCTTTGACTGCACCTTTAGTTTATTTTCCTGCTCCTCTAAAACTTTTGACTTCCAAAAATCTTTAAGCCACAGGTAATACCGGTAAGTCGGGGGCCGTTTGTGTCCCAGGTGATGCAGAAACCCCGGGCGCAGGAGTTTCCCGGCGTGGGAGACCTGCGCCTTTTCCCATGGATTTGGGCTGGAATGATGAGTTTTCCATCAGTTCTGCTCTCGGAGAAAGAGCTGAGAGAGAGGGACAGCTTTTCATGGGAAAACAAGCAGCACAGTGTTTTCCAATTGCGGGACAAAAAAAAAAGGGAAGGTTTTTCATCCGCTGGCTTCGGGTTTATGTCTGAGTTGGCTTGGTTGGGAGTGGGAGGGCTTGGCTGTAACCTAATTCCTGTCCTTTTATTCCATTTACCGGTAGGAAACATATATTCAAGCCCGGGACTCTATAGCAAAACGATGACACCCACCTATGATGCTCACGACGGCAGTCCCCTGTCACCCACCTCGGCCTGGTTCGGTGACAGCGCCTTGTCGGAGGGGAACCCAGGCATCCTGGCCGTCAGCCAGCCCGTCACCTCCCCGGAGTCCTTAGCGAAAATGTACAAGCCACAGGCGCTGCTCGATAAAGCCAAAATCAACCAAGGGTGAGTTAAGGATTTGGCTTTCTGCTTTTTTCTTCTTTTTGTCTCTTTTCCAATATGCGGTTTTAAATTGCATTCTTGAAAGCGTCATCGCAACTTCACCAGACCTTTTTGTGTGTGTTATCCCGTGTTGACAATTTGCAGATGGCTGGATTCGTCCCGATCTCTTATGGAGCAAGAGGTGAAAGAAAATGAAGCTTTGCTGCTCCGATTCAAGTACTACAGCTTTTTTGACCTGAATCCAAAGGTACAGAGCTATTTATTTTACTCGCATCCTACAGGCGAAGGCTTTGAGCAAAAGGCTGCCTCTGTTTCTAATGTGCTTTTGTATTGATAAATCCTCCACCGCTTTGGAAATTGATCTTGCAGGCATCAAACCTGGCTCTGTGTGCTCCCACGTAGCAGTTTTCTAATGCTTAGGTGTTGATAGGGATGCTCTCAGGGTTGCTTAGAGCCGCTCTGGCAGAGGCTTTTCAGTCTTGGATTGAAGCATCGCATTGAAATCAAAGATGAGACGGTTTGTCTTGGACTCTGCGCGTACATTTTACAACCGGTCGGTGTTTTTGCTGTGTGCCGTAGTACGACGCGATCCGGATCAACCAGCTGTACGAGCAGTCGAAATGGGCGATTCTGCTGGAGGAGATCGAGTGCACGGAGGAAGAAATGATGATGTTTGCGGCGCTGCAGGTAGGAAGACACCCCGAGACGCTTAAATTTGTGTTAAACTTGATTTTGTAGCTTTGCAGATTTCTCTGTTGGCAAATGCTGATTGACACGATCAGTGAGGTCTGCAGTAATTGGTATTTTTAGCCTCTCCTTGTCTTTGGTGGGAGCTTGGACTTCTCGTGCTGGTAGAAGTCGTATTGTTTCCCACCTCCTAATCCTCACTTCAGCTTATTAGGTAACTTAAATATTTGCTGCTGATTGATTCTCATGAAAAGGAACTTGGCTTTCTTTTACTAAACATGTTTATGTCTATCTTAACTTTTAGTTTTTCCCTTCTTAAAAAACCCCAGCAAGTACATGAGGTTACTGAACTGTGCATTTCTGGCACGGTGCCCCCCCCAAACAGCTGGTGATAATCTGCGGGTTTCCCAGAACTATTTATTTATCTGTTTTATGAAATACTCGGCGTGATTTGGCATAAATACTACACCTGCTATTGACTTCTGTAAGACGGATGGCAGGCCGTTTACTACGTGTGGTCTGGCGTGCCTCATCGTTGTAGGATGCGGAAATATCCCCATCAAGAGCAGGGCCATCTGCTGCTATGGCCCCTCTTAGGAAAAAAAGAGTGGGAACAGAAATGCAAAGATTCAGTTGACCTCTCCGAGAAGTCCAGTATGAATTGGGCATGGTCCTTTGTGTGAGATTTTATGGATGTTTTGGTTTTCTGGGGTAAAAACAGATGTAGCGCATCCTCCCAAAGTGGGAGGAGTGGCTGGTACACCAGAAGGTTGTGCTGCCATCCAGAGGGACCTCAACAGGCTGGAGAAATGGGCCGACATGAACCTCCTGAAGTTCAACAAGGGGCCAACATGAACCTCATGAAGTTCAACAGGACGAGTGCAAAGTCCTGTCCCTGTGAGGAACAACCCCATGCACCAGTGTGTTCTGTGGGCCACCCTGCAGGGAAGCAGCTTGGCAGAAAAGGACCTGGGTATGCTGGTGGACACCGAGTTGAACATCAGCCAACAACGTGCCCTTGGGACAAAGAGGGTGACTGGTGTCCTGGGCTGCATTGGGCAAAACAAGTTGAGGGAGGGGATCCTTCCCATGAATTTCTTCACTGGTGAGGCCATACCTGAAGTATTTGGTCCAGTTCTGGGCTTCTCAGTGCAAGAGAGACATGGACCATAGTGGAGAGAGCCCAGTGAAGGGCCATGAGCATGATGAAGGTCCTGGAGCATCTCTTCTTTGAGGAAAGGCTGAGGAAGCTGGGACTGTTCAGCCTGGAAAAGAGAAGGCTCAGGGGATTCTTATTAATGTAAATAAATACCTCGTGGGAGGCTGTGCAGGAGATGAAGCCCATCTCTTCTCAGCGGTGCCCAATGAGAGGACCAGAGGCCATGGGCACAAACTGAAACACGGGAGGTTCACTCTGAACATCAGGAAACACTTTTTTACTGCGAGGGTGACCAAGCACTGGCACAGGTTGCTCAGAGAGGTTGTGTAGCGTCCATCCTTGGAGATACTCAAAAGCCATCTGGATATGGTCCCAGGCAATCATAGAATCACAGAACAGTTCGGGTGGGAAGGGACCTTCCCAGCTCATCCAGTGCCACCCCTACCATGAGCAGGGACATCTTCACCAGCTCAGGTCACTCAGAGCCCCGTCCAGCCTGGCCTGGGATGTCTCCAGCAATGGTTCACCCACCACCTCTCTGGCCAACCTGGGCCCGGCTCTCACCACCCTCAGGGCCGACAATTTCTTCCTCATGTCTGGCCTGGATCTCCCTCCTTTAGTTTAAAATCATAACCCCTTGTCCTATCGTAGCACACCCTTCTAAAAGGTCTGTCCCCAACGGCTGTAGGTGGCCCTACTTGAGCAGAGGGTAGGACCAGATGATCTCCAGAGGTCCCTTCCGACCTCAACCAGTCTGTGATGCTGTGAGAAGCGTAGCTCTGCCCTGTGGGGTCCAGAGAGGTCCTTCAGGTATCGTACCTTCAGGAATTGTACCACCAGGTCCTTGGACTGGAAACAGCCGAGCTGGTCATTCCTGACTCCAGTTCTGGACCCCTCAGTTCCAGAAGGACAGGGAACTGCTGGAGAGAGTCCAGCGCAGCCACCAAGATGCTGAAGGGAGTGGAGCATCTCCCGTGTGAGGAAAGGCTGAGGGAGCTGGGGCTCTGGAGCTGGAGAAGAGGAGACTGAGGGGTGACCTCATTCATGGTTATAAATATGTAAAGGGTGAGTGTCAGGAGGATGGAGCCAGGCTCTTCTCGGTGACAACCAATGATAGGACAAGGGGCAGTGGGTTCAAACTGGAACACAAGAGGTTCCACTTAAATTTGAAAAGAAACTTCTCCATGGTGAGGGTGGCAGAGCCTGGCCCAGGCTGCCCAGGGAGGTTGTGGAGTCTCCTTCTGTGCAGCCATTCAAACCCGCCTGGACACCTTCCTGTGGAACCTCAGCTGGGTGTTCCTGCTCCATGGGGGGATTGCACTGGATGAGCTTTCCAGGTCCCTTCCAACCCCTGATTTGCTGTGATTCTGTGACTCAAGTGTCCTCAGGTCTCAGCACTTGCCGGGCTCTGCTCCCACAGAGGGTTCAGCCGGGCCCTGCTGAGACGCCGTGCCTTGCCTTTCAGTACCACATCAACAAGCTGTCCATCATGTCCTCGGAAAACCACCTGAACAACAGCGACAAGGACGTGGATGAGGTGGACGCTGCGCTCTCAGATCTGGAAATTACTCTGGAAGGTGGCAAAACGGCGACAATCCTGGTAAGGGGCTGCAGGCACGGGGTGGCAGGGTGACTCGGGTCCCCTCCTCGCCTCACAGGAGTCAGGAATAATGATCCAAAGGTGGGAATTTTTCCAGGCTTCCAACCTTTTTTTACTTCCTTCCTCTCCCTTTTTCTCTCTTTCTGCTCTTACAGCATCAGAAATTTGCCCACAGCCCAATGAAGCAACACAAAACATAGACCTCAGTAATATTTTCTTAAAAAAGGTGTTTTTATTTAAATATCAAGGAGTGATTCTTGTGGGATGGGACCCTGGGCAGTGTCCAACACGGGGCCAGCACTGAGCTCTGCTCTGAGCCCACAAAAACCTCTTGGAGCACCTGCACGTATTGAACCAAAGGCTTCATTTAGGTTATAAGACCACCTTCTACTTTTTGGGATGTTTGCAGTTAATTTAGCACGGAGAGCTCAGTGCTTGTGCCCATCTCTGCATTCCCACCGAACTCAAGCGCAATGTTGCTTTTTTTCCTGCTGGGTCCATAAGAACAAATGGTGTTGGAGAAGTCCCAGAGGAGCCAGGATCTTACTGAACCACCCCCCCTGCACCAAACCACCTTCCTGGTCAAATCATGGAACAATAAATTAAAATTAATTGAGTCTCTGTTCTCTTCCAAAATAGTGAATTCTTCACGGTGAGGTTTCTCTTCCACCGTTTCTAATTCATGGCAAAGGTTGACAGTACCTAAAACAGCTGCTGTGATTTTCAGAAATAACTTATGAAACTCTATTTTATTAGACTGGATTTTAGCCTGGAGTGAGCCCTGACTGTATTTCAGAGGATTTCGTAGTTTTTTCCCCGATATGCTGTTTTAACACTGCTTTTCCACCTTTAAAAATGTAAAGCCCAAAAACTGCCGAAAAAGGAGTGAGTCTGGTCCAACTTGGCACAGCTCAGCTTTTCCAGGCATTTTGCACATTTATACCATCCCTGCGTTTCATTTTAAGTTCTTTCAAACCCTAAAATCCCTGAAATTTTCCAGTCTTACACTTCATATCATTTTTTTTTAAGTGTTCATGAACGGTCTTTTTGAAGTTAACATCCATACTTATCCTGCTTTACTGGCATTAATAACTACAGATGTTTACAGTATTAACCGCTTGATGCAGGAAGAGCAGCGCTGCTTCAGTGATAATGATAAATTTCCATTGCTAGGAGATATTTTATAATTATATAATGATATAATTTTATAATTTAAAGCACGATATGAAGGAACAGTCCCCAACGGATAGAAGTGAAGACGACAGTGATTCATCAGAAAACCTCCATCCGTTTCCATCAGGGTTGCGAGCAGTAGCCATTTCCAGATGCATTCGAGTAATTGAATACGGATAATGGGCAATTACTGGGTTGTTTGTTTAGATTCTGCATTTTTTCCCCCTGCTATCTATAAACAGCGTTGCTCATTGCAGGCGGGAAGTAAACTGGCGTGCTGCTGGAAGCTGTTGGGGCAGCTTTTGCTTTCACTGTCCTTGGAAAACTCTTTAGTTGGAGCTCGTGGGAAATGCAAGTGCCGCCCTGTGTATTTTGCTCATGCAAAATGTGAAGATAAACGCAATATTAAAAAAGCCGGGGAGGGGAAAAAGCCTTTCTAGACAGTCAGAAATCCCTCCCCTAGTGCTCCGTGGAGGTGCAGAGCAGCATCTTTTTCCTTTTTCTTTGGGAATAACGAAGGGAGGAGAAAAATCCCCGTGTGAGCAGGAGCCGGTGTGACCGCCGGTGACCTCGCGGGTGGGAATTGGCTCCAGCCGCAGCAGGAATTCCTCAAAGAAAAATAAAACCTTGTCCTCTGGTTTCCAAACAGCACTTCTGCGCGATGGATTTTTCTTTGTTCACTTCTCCCATGAAGTGGATGAAGCTTTCTCAGGAGCATTTTCCTGACCCCTGAGCCCCAATGTTGGCTGATGAAGCTGATGTCGGCTTCCTTCCCGCTGCAGCTTCCCTCCCGCACCCACCGCCCTGGCTCCACTCGATTCATTCACCCAAATGCAATAATCTTTATTTTATTTTCAGGGTGACATCACTTCCATCCCAGAGCTCGCCGACTACATTAAAGTCTTCAAGTAAGTGCTGATGGGAAGAGGTGCTTGTGAAACTGGTAATGTCTATGAATAATTAATGGTCCTACCGCCTAATATCCTGTTGGGTTTTTTTTTTTATTAATCTGGCTTTAAGATCTTGCTGTGCATCGCTACATTACCTCGTGTGAAAAGCCATGGAGCAGTCACTGTGTAATACCACAGCTCAGAGCATCCGCGCTCTCTTGCTATTGAAACATTAGGGCAACAAAGATGCTGAAGGGAGTGGAGCATCTCCCGTGTGAGGAAAGGCTGAGGGAGCTGGGGCTCTTTAGCTTAGAGGAGACTGAGGGGTGACCTCATTAATGTTTACAGATATCTAAAGGGTGAGTGTCAGGAGGATGGAGCCAGGCTCTTCTCAGTGACAACCAATGATAGGACAAGGGGCAATGGGTTCAAACTGGAACACAAGAGGTTCCACTTAAATATGAGAAGAAACAACTTCTCGGTGAGGGTGACAGAGCCTGGCCCAGGCTGCCCAGGGAGGTTGTGGAGTCTCCTTCTCTGCAGCCATTCAAACCCGCCTGGACACCTTCCTGTGGAACCTCAGCTGGGTGTTCCTGCTCCATGGGGGGATTGCACTGGATGAGCTTTCCAGGTCCCTTCCAACCCCTGACATTCTGGGATTCTGTGATTTTACTGCTTTACCCCATAGCACAGTCACTAAGTATTTCACACTATTCAAAATATTTGATACTGAAGTCAATTGGTTCTTAAATATAAAACACAGTGTGTTTCCCACTGTCAGCACCCTGGGAGAATTTGCTGCATCCTGTAGCCAGCAGCACATGCCGGGTTATTTCTGTAACGCAATTAATGCCCGTTGGATAATCAAGCCATCCTAAAATTAGGAGTGAAACCTAGAAACCGTGCTCAGATCCTTCTCCTGCTTTGCAAGAGGCTTGATGAATTATAAACGGCCGGGATCGCAGTCTCTCTGCCTTGTCCTTGCCAAGAGGAGCAGGTTATGCTGACCGGGCTCCTCTTCCAGCTCGCTCAGGATTTAGTTGTTTTGGGTTTTTAATTTTGCTTTGACTTGGCCGGTGTTACATGGAAACCGGGAACAGCGGCGTCTGGACTTGGAGTAACATTTTGGCAGCCACGACCATCTTTTGCAATTTATTGCCTGCTGCGGCAAGGGTTATGGTGAAAGTTCTGGAAGCTGGCAATAATGGTGAGATGTCACAGCACAGCTATACGATAGAGGAGAAAAGCTGTAGGCAGCGAAATAGGTTTGGAACAAGCCATGATTTTATTAATTATTTCGTTCCGGAGCCAGAAAGTGCCTCTTCTGTTCTGAGGAACTCTTTCTCCCTCTCTGAAAGCGAATTAATACTTAGTCCATGTCCATCTGGGCTTGCGGTCTGTCTTAACCTGGGCAAGGTTTCAGCACTGCAGCCTGTACCCTGCATCTGAGTGGGTGAACAAACAGACAAAATCTTGTTCTTTCTTTTCATTTGCTTGTTTTCTGAATAAAATTAGGCATGTATTGGGCAGCTAATTGCTTGCAAACTGGAGTGTTGGTTGGTGGGACAGCAGCAAGAAGCTGCTGGTTCCTCACCCAGTGCAGCCCTGAACCCTAAGGCTGGGATGTGAGACTGTCCTGTCGCCGTGGGGAAACACAGAATTGCCTTTTGCCTCCTAAAAATGAAGGCCAGGCGGTATTTGACTGCCAGAATCCCAGCGTAAATGACGTGATGTTAGGAGCTGGTCCAGCTCTACATGTGCCTCTCGTCGCACTTCACCAGGGAGGAGCTGCAATGTGAGTCTGTATAGATGAGGGTTGAGCAGCTATTAGAGGGTGATGAGAGCCTGGCCCAGGTTGGGCAGAGAGGTGGTGGCTGAACCATCCCTGGAGACATCCCAGGCCAGGCTGGACGGGGCTCTGAGCAACCTGAGCTGGTGAAGATGTCCCTGCTCAAGGCAGGGGTGGCACTGGATGAGTTCTGGAATGTCTCTTCCAACCCAAACCATTGTCATTCTGTTTCTGGGATGGAGATGTCAGAAATGCATTGCAGTGCGAGGCTGCAGATACAACCTTTGGATAAGGTTTAGAAATGAGAAGGGGTTAAGAAAAAGCAGAATCTTGTGGCTTTTTGGAGATCTTGGGCTCATGGTGGGATGAGCAGGCTCAGGATGATGCTTTATGTTGCTGTGGGTTTGCGGGGCCATCGCCGCTTCTGCAGTCGGGCAAAATCCATGTTTTCCATAGGAAGGAACTGAACCTTTTCTGATGTGGAGTATTTAAAAAGAAAACAACAAGAGTACTCATACGTGTGCTTGACTGACAAGTCTTAGAAGTACCGCGTCTTTTCAGAGCTCAAGCAAAGACGTTCCAGTTTAATGGGGCAGGTGAAGAGGAATATTTTGCAGCCGTTTGTGGACATGTCCATTTTTATATACAGTTATCTGCTCCATCCACCTCACCCCCATTTAGTGGGAGCTCCCTGTGACTGAAGAGTCCAAACTTTCAATTATAGCTCAATTTCTTGACCCAGCATGACAGCGAAGGGCTGGCGAGCAGTGGCTGAGCTCCCAGGCAGGGATTATCCCAGGGTGGGCATATCCCAGGGTGGGCATATCCCAATCTGCTGACACCACATTTTCAAGGGTGAAAGGAGCTTCCCTGTGCAGCAGTTTGGTTTAGGAACTTAAACCAAATGTCACATCTCTTAACGTGCCCCGCAGGCCCAAGAAGCTGACATTGAAAGGCTACAAGCCCTATTGGTGCACCTTCAAAGATACCTCCATCTCCTGCTACAAAAGCAAAGAGGAATCCAATGGGACCCCTGCACACCAGATGAACCTGAGAGGTGAGAGAAGCATAAGCACTGTCGCATTTTAATTCAGTAATAACCTGTCCCTCTTGTATCTTGTTTTCCCGTTGATTTATCTTCTTGGCATGCCATCCTGGGGTTGGGTCATTACAAGGTGTTTCAAAAAGATGGACCCAACGTGTTGCAATTACACAAAAATTTACGAATGGTTTAATGAGTTATCAAGTTTCGGTAACCTTTGTATAAATGCTTTGTGTTCCCTTCACCTGCTGTATGGACTGTAAGAGTTTCATTCATGATTGCAGAGATACAGTGATTTCAAATTGATTCCATCTTGTTTAAACACCCTGTGTGTTTAAAGAACTGAGGGTGACAGGGTTTGATGTCATGGCATATACTTAGACTTTTAGAAAGTAAGCGATATGTGTGACCCCAAGGAGGATCCCCGCCAGTTCCCCAAAACCATGGGCAGACAACTTGCCGTTCTCCTTTTTTCTGTATCTATCCAAAAGAATTGAATAGAGACTGAGCCTGAGCTGGAGCGAAAGACCGTTCTCTTTCTCCACTGCCTTTAATAATTACTTTTTCCTCCTCTCCCTGGTGCTGGTTGTGAGCAGCCTCGCTCAAGCCCTCCCTGCCAGCATTGCACATGAGTTTTTAAATTCCTCTGGTTGCTGCCTTCTCTTTTGTCAAGTTAAACATTCCTGCCCCGGCAGCCACCAAACTGCAAAAAGCTCGTTTATTTTCCCCGTGGAGACAGGAGCAGATGTGATGCCAAGTGATCTCAGGCTGCGGTCGGAGCGAGGCCCGGCCTGCAGGACCTTTTTGGGAGCTTTTGACATATCTGCTGCGGTGGCACTTTTAAAGAATCTCGGAGGCGGCGTTGAAGCGGCACCCGGGCTGACTTGGCTGCTTCGGTTCATCACCCCCGGTGTTTGTACAACCGCTTGTAGATCTGGGGTAATGGGTTCAAACTGGAACACAAGAGGTTCTCTTAAATACGAGAAGAAACTTCTTCATGGTGAGGGTGGCAGAGCCTGGCCCAGGCTGCCCAGGGAGGTTGTGGAGTCTCCTTCTCTGCAGCCATTCAAACCCGCCTGGACACCTTCCTGTGGAACCTCAGCTGGGTGTTCCTGCTCCATGGGGGATTGCACTGGATGAGCTTTCCAGGTCCCGTCCAACCCATGACATTCTGGGATTCTGTGATCTCTCCAAACACCAAGAGTGGGATGCTCACACCTCAGCACTGACTATAGCAGCCCGAAATAATGCATTATAGAGAGGTTTCAGGGTCAACCCCCATCCAGAAACCTTTTCCTACACTTCTGTGAAAATTTTAGGGCCATGGAGTATTTGCCAGCCACCGGGTCCATTTGCAAGGCCAGGCAGGGTCTATGAGATGAATCCTGCAGGCACACATTAGCTTTGCTTTCAGATCAGGTCTTGCTTTTTCCCCCTGTTTTCCTGTCACACAGAAAAAGAGACGTCTGACATGGATTTTTTCCCTGCTACGTAGTGTGGAGATGAGGTGCAAGACCTTTCAGCACTGAGATGCTATTGGACACCCTTTAGTTGGAGTGCTTTGCCTTCTCTTCTCTTCCCTTCTCTTCTCTTCTCTTCTCTTCTCTTCTCTTCTCTTCTCTTCTCTTCTCTTCTCTTCTCTTCTCTTCTCTTCTCTTCTCTTCTCTTCTCTTCTCTTCTCTTCTCTTCTCTTCTCTTCTCTTCTCTTCTCTTCTCTCCTCTCCTCTCCTCTCCTCTCCTCTCCTCTCCTCTCCTCTCCTCTCCTCTCCTCTCCTCTCCTCTCCTCTCCTCTCCTCTCCTCTCCTCTCCTCTCCTCTCCTCTCCTCTCCTCTCCTCTCCTCTCCTCTCCTCTCCTCTCCTCTCCTCTCCTCTCCTCTCCTCTCCTCTCCTCTCCTCTCCTCTCCTCTCCTCTCCTCTCCTCCCCTCCCCTCCCCTCCCCTCCCCTCCCCTCCCCTCCCCTCCCCTCCCCTCCCCTCCCCTCCCCTCCCCTCCCCTCCCCTCCCCTCCTCTCCCCTCCCCTCCCCTCCCCTCCCCTCCCCCCTCTCTTCCCCTCCCCTCCCCTCCCCTCCCCTGTCCTTTTTCCTTTATTTTTTCTTTCTCCTTTTTCCCATTTTTAAAGCATATTTCTTCACACCCCTGTTAAAAAACGGCTCCTCCTTTGCAGGATGTGAAGTTACCCCTGACGTGAACATCTCTGGTCAGAAGTTTAACATCAAACTTCTGATTCCAGTGGCAGAGGGAATGAATGAAATCTGGCTTCGCTGCGATAATGTAAGTTGATCGCTTGGACCAACCATCTCTTTACCCTTCACTTACACTTGGATGTACCGTGTAGCTGGGGTTAATTAAAAAAATGTGCCTGGTCTCAGAGCATGTGTGTGAATTTGGAGTAGAAAAGAAAGGGTTTTTGGGCATTGGAACAGGCTGCCCAGGGCAGTGGTGCAGTCACCATCCCTGAAGGGGTTGAACAGACGTGGAGATGAGGTTCTCAGAGACATGGGTTAGTGCCAGGGCTGGGTTAATGGTTGGACTCAATGATCTTCAGGGTCTCTTCCAACCCAAATGATTCAGTGCTTCTATGAAAATCAGCTCCTGCTCTTCCATGGCTTTGTCCCATGGTTATAGGCTACACATTGGCTGGGTTTCTGCCCATCTTTGTGTGTCCTTGAGTCTCCTGCGGCTGGAAGGAAAATAATGTTTCCCTGAAGGTTTATTTGTTGGGGGAATGGTGGCACCCCCACCATTCTGACGGGCCTGGGTCTCTCTTTTGGGGGGCAGGAGACGCAGTACGCCAGCTGGATGGCCGCCTGCCGCCTGGCCTCCAAGGGCAAGACGATGGCCGACAGCTCCTACGGCATGGAAGTGCAGAACATCCTCTCCTTCCTGAAAATGCAGCATTTGAACCCCGACCCGCAGCTCATCCCGGAACAGATCAACACCGACATCAATCCCGAGTGTCTGGTTTCTCCTCGCTACCTGAAGAAGTATAAGAACAAGCAGGTACGTGCTCGCCCGCTCTCTCGGTGACGTTGGTGTTGGTGTGACCGGGTTGGCCGTGCACTGTTTTGGCAGTCACCGGTATTTAACACCCCGTGGTTTGGATGTTGTCACTTAATCGGATGCACGCGGTTACTAAAATGAAACGCCGACTGAAATACGTGGTTTCGATCCAGCACCTGGGGATGGCACCCACGACCTTAATTATGTTGTATATTATACGACGGTGCAAGTACACAGCCTCGGCACTTTTTCTTTGCTTTGTTGCCATTTACTTTAAATGCATTTTAAATTTATTTCCGTTTGTTTTAAATACGTTTTGGGAATGGTTTTTGCCAAGCGGCGGTGCAGCAAAGCAGGGGGCAGCTGCCCCCATCTCTTCCCACGCAGATGAGACAAAATTAATCCCTGGTGCTGGGATTAAAACCCCTTCCCTTGCACAGAGCCCGTGCAGAAAATCCTCAGGATCAGCGGAGTTGCAGTTGCTTGCAGTGCTTTATCCCGACTTGGCTGTAATGCGGTTTGCATATTTCTCTCTTCGCTTTTTTCCGCTGCTTCCAAATGCCAGTCCTTGAAACGTTGCTTCATTTTTGAGTTGCCGTGACTTGCGCTTGAACTCCACGCTACATTCGGTCCGTGCATGACAGGGCTGAACTGTTCTGCGCTGGAAATAAACGCATGGTTTTTCTGAAAGACGTTATATGCCAGTACAGCGGCAAAAATAAGTAAGACATTGCTCCTTGGCCTTTCGGCTGTAGCTTCCAGGCTGTGTGCTCCAGGCTGGTTGTGGCTATATACAGTTTCTCAAGACCCAGAAGAGGGCTGCAAGTCAGAGAAGCAGGAAAAATATAACTTTTTATTGGCACAGCACGATGGTTTCCTGGCAGTGGAGTTATATTTTATATAGCCCTTATTATTCTTCTGAATGAGCCTTTATGTCCACTTGGATGGAGGAGACGCTACATAAATATAACATTTTAACATATATAATACCTTCTAGGCTTGAACTCAGTAAAATGGAGGCACCTGGAAAAATATTAGCTTGCAGAACTTGCTTACCGTGCAGGTATCTTTATTATAAAAATAACCTCCATAGATCCATGGGGGCAGGCACGAGCCCTTGTGCTGCTCCAAGCCAGGCTGGATGCAAATGTCGGGTCCCCTATAGACACCGAGTCACCTATAGGCATCGGCTAAAGAGAAGATATAGTATTTTCCTTTATGGCCAGAGGCAGAGCTTGCTACAGTGGAGGATGTTTGCTGGTGGTGCTGGTGCGGCTGGAAGGGACAGAGAGACGGAGGCTCTGGGAATGCGAGGAATTCAGCCGAGAGGGTCCCTCTGCGCCACAGCAATGGGGGAGGAGGAAGAGGAGGAGGAGGTCACGCAGCCCGCAACTGGTGCTGAAATGGGAATTGGCAGTGGGCCTGGCTGGAGGATTTATAGAATCATAGAATCACAGGGTGGTTTAGGATGGAAGGGACATTCGAAACTCATCTGACGCCACCCCTGCCATGAGCAGGGACATCTTCACCAGCTCAGGTTGCTCAGAGCCCCGTCCAGCCTGGCCTGGGATGTCTCCAGGGATGGTTCATCCACCACCTCTCTGCCCAACCCGGGCCAGGCTCTCACCACCCTCAGGGCCAACAATTCCTTCCTCATGTCCAGCCTGAATCTCCCTCCTTTAGTTTAAAACCATCGCCCCTTGTGCTGTCACAACAGGGTGTTACAGAGGCGCTGCATCCCAGCTGTTTGTCTCCACCAGCCCTTGCAGCAGCGTTGGGTTGGTGAGCACCAAATCTTTAATGCAATTTAAAAAACCGCCCCAAAATAAGCGTATTCACAGCTCTCCAGCGCCTGGCCGGGTTCAGTGTCAGAGCCACATCCAGCCCTGGCAGGGGCAGATGTGTCCTCGGGAAGCCCAGCTGATGTTCTCCTCCAGCCACTTGTTACCCCGAGCAGCATCCCCGTCATCTCTCTGTGTGTCTCAGATAAAAGGAGCTGCTGAGCTTCCTGTTGAGCTTCCTTTGCCAGTAAGCGGGCTTGAGTTTGTGCAGAGGAGTGCAAGGACATGAATTTTCTGAGACAGCAGCTTCACCCTCCCCTTCACCCACCAGCAGGACCAAAACCATCTCTACACGATACCAGGGCCAGCACGAGGGGCAAATCTCTGCTTCCTTATGTTCACTTCAGCTGCTTTTCTGCCTAAGAAATGGTGCATGTGGTTTTGTTTTGCTTGAACTTTGGTTTGCAGTTAATTTACACTTTTCCTTTGCTTTATTGCCATATTTCTGATTGCCTTTTTTTTCTTTCTGCCTCCTTTTCTTTTTTTTTTATTTTTTCGCCTTGCCATCTACAGCCAGGCTATGTAAGAGACTTGGTAAGTGAGAGCAACAATAAAACTAAGATAAATTTAAGATAAAATAGCCTAGAACCCCTTTGGTTTGGAGTGCAATAATGAAAAAAACTAACAAAACCCACCCCCACCCTGAGAAACTTGGGCCCTGTTTGGTTTTTATAATGGTCCCTGATGATTTATGCTGCGAAACTAGAAACCCTACACCAGAAATTTGTCCGGCCGTTTGCTCACGTCCCGCGTCTTAAACTAAACGAACCCGAGCGGCTCTTCGCCTCCGGACAGCTCTGATCTATATTTGCTTTTTATACGTCTGGGGATGCAAAGCAAAAGCAGCTCGGGGTAGAAATTATCGATCGTCCGCGTCGTCCCGAGTCGTTAACCCGTTCGCGTGACGGTCGCGATGCCGCTAACGACCCCCACCCCGTCGTCTAAAGCCGGTGTGTCTCGCCACCCGCAGATCACGGCGCGCATCCTTGAAGCCCACCAGAACGTGGCCCAGATGAGCCTCATCGAGGCGAAGATGCGATTTATTCAAGCCTGGCAGTCGCTGCCGGAATTCGGCATCACGCATTTCATCGCAAGGTGGGTCCGCCGGGCGGGAATAAATACGCAGAATATGTTAAACATGCAGCTGCGGAAGTTGCGCCGGGCCTGAAATTAAAAGCATTACTCGCATCGGCTTATAAAACCGATTTTATAAGTTAACTCAGCTGCTGATTTAAGGCACGGAGCTGTGTATTTATAAATCCCGGTGTTGCAGGTTCCAGGGAGGCAAAAAGGAGGAGCTGATCGGCATCGCCTACAACCGGTTGATCCGCATGGACGCCAGCACGGGCGACGCCGTCAAAACCTGGCGCTTCAGCAACATGAAGCAGTGGAACGTGAACTGGGAGATTAAAATGGTGAGAGGACCTTGGACACCTCGGCCGCTTCCCCCGCTTGTGTTATGTGAGACGGGCGATGCTCTGGGGTTTTTTATAAGTTAAATCAAAGTCAGGTTTTCACAGCACTGTTTTCTAAAGTGTGTCCTATTAATGTAGTTAACGTGATATAGTTTTTCCTCCTCGCTTTTCTACCCTCCTTGGAGATCTAGCAGAGCTCATCCTGACTGCTGGGGGTGTTGAGTGTAACCCTTAAAAAGAAGAAAAAACCCTGAATCTTTCTTTAATGCAGCCACTTACACACTTAATGCATTAACGATTTTCTCATCCAAATAAAAATCAAACTTCAGAACTGATGCTCAGGCTGGATACTAACCAGTAATACAAATGTACTGGGCCTTATCTGTATTAAAATTAGTTTTATTTGCAACATTTCATGCAACTTTGAAAGCAACAGAAGCCCCTTCTCTAGGCTCCAAGATGGGCTTTTACCCAACCGTTCCGTTCGGATGCACAAACATTTTGTAGTTCTTTTCAGCACAGCAGTCGATGAAAATTGCCAGGGATACATCAGGGCTGGTCTCCTGCAGAAAATACTCCGCTTGCCTTCTGCCTCAGTCTTTGTTTCGCCCCAGTTGCAAGCCCCAATATCCCATTTATTCGGCTCGGATGCGCTGCTGGGAACCCCTCTCCCTCCCGCAGAGCTGTCACTGATGGGGGGACAAAAAACCACCAGGCATCAATAAATGGACAGTCTATTCAGTCACGCCAAAACGAGCCCCCTCCAGCCCCCATAAAGCATTTCTATGGCCAGATTTCAACTTATAAAACCAGAATACAGTCGCAGGGAAAACTGGAAAGAAATTCAGCCCTTGATAGTTCTGTGCCCGGTCTCTGTTTCTCTTGAAGCAAAGACGATGTCGCCGTGTGTTCACTGCCGAGAGGTGCAGAATTAACTCCAAGTCACAGCAGAACAAAAGGTGGAACGATAATTTAAAAAGATAGATAGATGAATATAGATAAAATAGAACATTAAGTTAAAATAATAATTAAAAAGAATTTCTGTATCTAAACATACGAACAACAATCATTGCATCATAGAATGACAGAATCTTTCAAGTTGGAAGACCTCAGGTTGCGCCAGGGGAGGTTGAGGTTGAATCTGGGGAACAATTTCTCCCCCAAAGGGCTGTGGGGCATTGGAACAGGCTCCCCAGGGCAGTGCTGGAGTCACCATCCCTGGAGGGGTTGGACAGAGGTGAGGTTCTCAGGGACATGGGGCAGTGCCACGGGTGGGTTAACAGTTGGACTCGATGATCTTGAGGGTCTCTTCCAACCAAAATGATTCTATAATCCATAAGGACCATTGAGTCTGAGTGATCACTGATTTTTTGCTTAAACCATGGAAAAGGCGCCTGGTTCATCAGAAAAGAAAAACAAAAGGTAGAAAAGAACCCCTTTGGGAAGAGCCGGCGAGGTTAACCCCTGTGGTTTCACCCTCTAGGTGACGGTGGAGTTTGCAGATGATGTCCGGGTGTCCTTCATTTGCACGGAGGTGGATTGCAAAGTGGTTCACGAGTTCATCGGCGGCTACATCTTCTTGTCGACGCGAGCGAAAGATCAGAACGAGAGTTTAGACGAAGAGATGTTCTACAAACTGACCAGTGGTTGGGTGTGAGGCCCACTTACTGTCCACTGAGAGGAAACCCCATGGCCATATTAATATTTAACTTTAAAAAGCTGTTCTTTGAAATATGCTGCTTAATAAAGTAAGCTTGAAATGTATCTTTTTTTTTTTTTATCATGAAAATTTTTGCATTACCAGACCAGTTAATCTGTGTGCACTAATGAGCACTTCTGTTAATTTGCTATAACTGGGCCGCCGGCCTTTAGATACCAAATGTGATGGGCAGATCAGGATAAGATTTGACTGACTAAAAATAGCCAATTTTCTACAAGAACTCTAAGCCATCTTCTTGTAAAGCCATCCAGGGCTTAACCTATATGAAGTCTATTTATCATGTTTAATGCATGAGTGTTTTCTTGCCTTTTTATTTCGTGTGTTTTTTATTCTGTACATTTGACCTGTTTTGAAGTCGTCCTACCCGCCATCTCTCCTTTCACACTACACGCACCGGGACTGCTATAGGTGCCTAACATGACTTCTTTGCAAACAACTGCGTGTGGCCTCGAAGATGATCCCCTGTTAGTCTGTTAGAGCTGTTTTATTTGTTAACTTGCCTTTTGATAATCATTTATATTGTCTTTTTTTTTTTTTTTTAATTTTATTTTATTTTTACACCGTATTGTATTATGACACTTTTAGTATTCACCAGCATAGTCACTGTTCTGCCTATGATATGCAAACTTTTTCATTACGATATGAAGTAAAGGTCTATGAAGTATAGGTTTTGTGTAACTAATGTAAAAAACACAAATTTTATAAAATTGTACAGTTTTTTTAACTAGTCTCACAAGCCAGCTAGAATATTGCATAGATCTGGTGTATCAGCATTAACTATAGTGTGCCTGTAAGGGGTAAGGGGAGTAACCAAGAAGCAAAAAACCCCCCCAATAATTAATAATTTCAGTCCAGTAAATTTTTATCCAAGTTAAATGGGATTTCAGAGCTGCACCACAGCACCCTCAATAACTGATACCCAGGGCCAGGACCTCCCTGTTCGTTAAGCCAGCGCCTCATTAACGCTAACGAGGAGGGATCTTCTGCCCCACCTAATGCCGAGGAATAACCCGTGTTGCATTCCTGTAGTCTGTGGTTTCAAGACTATGTACAAATGCATTTTATTTTAAATAAAAGTCAAATCTTTTATTTAATATTCAGCTGCCGCTCCTGGTTTTTGTGGTCCAACTGTGCTATGGGAGGGCTATAAGTATTAGGTTGGTGCAAAGGTAATGGTGATTTTTGCCATATTCACCTGACTTCTTGCCAACCAATTACCACTTCTTCAAGCATCTCCACAGCTTTTTGCAGGGAAAACGCTTCCACAACCAGCAGGAAGCAGAAAACGCTCTCCAAGAGTTCATTGAATCCCGAAGCATGGATTTTTATGCTACAGGAATAAACAAACTTGTGTCTTGTTGGCAAAAATGTGTTGACTGTAATGGTTCCTATTTTGATTAGTAAAGATGTGTTTGAGCCTAGCTATAGCGATTTAAAATTCACAGTGCGAAACTGCAATTACTTTTGCACCAATCTAACAGCTCCCAGATGGTGCAGCCACCCCGTGCCACCGCACCAGCCCGCGTGTAGAACTGTGCTCAAAACTGTGCTCAGTTATGTCAACAAGAAGGAAAATTGATCTATTTGCAAGATGGGCTTAAAATGTTGTATCTCAGTCCTTGAAGTGGCAGAGATGCTGTGGCTGCAGGGGAACGGGGATTCATCCACCTGCTCCATCCCAAAAACGCCCCGAGAGAGGGGCTGGAGATGCTCTGGTCCATCTCCCAGTGTCAGGTTGTCCCATCCCCATGTAACACTGCGGCAGTAGGGATGGAGCGAGGTGATTTAGGACAGTAAAGCACCAGCAGCAGGCAAGGGTGGCAGCTTGATGGTGTCCCCAGGTCTTGGGGGGACAGAGAAGGGCGGTGACAGCAACACCTGCAGCATCTTTCCAGGTGTAAGCTGAGTTTGCTCCTTGTCCTAACTGCTGGGGGACCTTAAAAAGAAAGACAAGACCTGAATCTTTCTTTAATGCAGCCAGTTGTGCACCTAATGTGTAATGATTTTCTCAGCTAAATAAAATCAAACTTAGAATCACAGAATAGTTTGGTGGGAAGGGACCTTCAAAGCTCATCCAGTGCCACCCCTGCCATGAGCAGGGACATCTTCACCAGCTCAGGTTGCTCAGAGCCCCGTCCAGCCTGGCCTGGGATGTCTCCAGGGATGGTTCATCCACCACCTCTCTGGCCAACCTGGGCCAGGCTCTCACCACCCTCAGGGGCAAAAATTTCTCTGAGGAAATCATGCATTTCCCCATTGCTGCTGCATTTCTGCAGCAATCCTCTATTTTTTTTCACCACGTGCTCCCATACAGGTCACACCCTTGCTCAATAAAACCAAGAGGAGGGGGTGGCCGGATGGTGCCGGGCGATTCCTCCCGCTGTTCCCACCACAAATGCAACCGCGACTGGAGCAGAGGTTTGCTCAGGACGTGCCAGGGATGTTCCCAACCCTGCCCCATGCCCACGGGCCTGTTTTTGTGGGTGCTGGCAGCTCCCAGCTGCCTGGCAAGTCCAGGCAGGACCGGCGGAGGGGCAGGCACGATCCTGGCAGGGGTTTTGGCTGGATACAGGAGTGGGTGAGGCCATAAGAACGTGCCTGGCCTGGAATAGTACAAAGCTGGGTGTGTGACGGGGTTGGCTCACCGAAAAATATTCACCTCCTATTTCACAGCCTGAGATTATCCAGGTTGGGGAGGTGTAAAGTGTGGGGAGAAGATGCTTCCCCCCACATCCATCCATCTCCAGCTGCCTCCGCAGGGCTCTGCTACGCTGAATCGCGACCCAATTTTGCAGCTGGGGGAATGGATAAGGCAGGAAACGCTGAGCAGAAAAACAGAGGAGGTCGGGGAAGGGGCATGGGAAGGCAGAGGCTGCTTCCCACCGCAGCCCTTCCCTGCATGGACAGAGACGGGAGACGCTGGGTGAGACACAGGGTGCGATGTGGGCGCTTGCAGGAGGCTGGGAAGCAGCAATGGGGTCACAAGAGGCTTTGAGGTGATCCAAAGGAGGCCTCTGAGTTTTCTAAAATGTCTTTCGTTCCTCCTCGGACGAAAAAAATGCAAATAAAAATGAGTTGTGGGAGTGGAGGGGGCAGAGAGAATGAAAAGCAGTTATCTGTGGTTTACCTGAGGTCTGGAGAAACACCAGGTAAAATAGAGCAGGGAGATAATCTCAAGCGCCAGGATGGGAACTGCTGCACGCCCAGCATGGACACAAGGTGAGGAAGAAGCCTGAGGAGCATGTCACAAGATGGTTTGGGGAGGGAAGTGACAAGGACAGGATGGATGAGCCACCCCAGGGACAGGCGGCAGCAGCAGCAGGACTGTAGGACAAGGAGGACCACGGTGTTTGCTCTGCTGCTCTTTCCATCATCATCAGACATGGCTGGTGGGGTGATGCTGAGCCAAAGGGAAACCAAGACTTGGTGGGTGCAGAGAGTTTCCAGCGATGTGCTGGGGTGAGGTGTCAGGAGCCCGGTGGCTTTGGGGGTGTTTGGGTATTAAAGGGAACAACGGCGGATGAGAAGGGTCCTGGAAAGCCAAGGTAATGCAAACCCCAGCTCCCACAGCATCAGGGCGGTTTGTTCTGCTGATGCAGTGAAATCTGGCTGCGGTCTGGACTTTTGGATAAACAGAAAGAAGTAAACTGAATTAAACAAAAAAAAGCAAAACCCAGCCTGTGGGTGTCCGCAGCCTTCTGGGGTGACTCAGCCTCGGGGAGGAAGAGCAGTAACCATCTGGCATCCATGAACTGGTGGCTGTCCTGGGGGAAAAAAACTTATCTCCGACTATTTTGATAAGCACACGATAGGGAGGGAGGTTCAGAGCCAACAGGGCTGCTTAAACCCCAGTTTAACCAAAACACGCCTGAAGACAGGATTACTCCAGCCCTACAACAGCGAGCAGGGCTGGGGAGGTGGATGCTCCTCCCTCGCTGACCCTGCTCGAGGACCTTGAGAGGAAAACAGGGAACAAATAAATCACTCCACTGAAAGGTACTGATGCAAACCGGCTGCCAGGGTGGAAAACCACTTTTCTTAATGCAGGCAGGGGGTTTGCATGATATCTGAGCAAGGGACGGGCTGGGGTGTCGGCGAGGATTCGTACGGCTTTTTAAGCCCTAAGTAACTTAATACCGTGCAGATGGGCAAGTCACAGGGAGGTTTAAAGAAGGAATGGCAGAGTTTTGTATGGGGGAGAGATGTGCAGATTTGGGGAGGCTTAAAAAAACAAACCACAAAACAAAGTAAAAGAGGAATATGTCCAAAACAAGGCTGTGGCCTGCAGCGAGCTGGGGTGCAGAGGCACATTCTGTTGCTGTGAATCGACGGAAAAGGGACATTTGGAGAAGATGTTGGTTTTTTGGGTGGGCAATAAGACAAACTGACCCCAAGGAGGGTTGTTGCCTGTGATGGGGACACACAGGAGCATGGAGATGGTTTCCAAGGGTGCCAAGGGAAAGATGTGTCCTACCCCGGGCAGAGGCTGAAGAAAGCTCATCAAATTAATCTGTAATACAACCAAGCCAAATGAGTCATTTCAGTGTCCCAGCCCAGCGTCCCCAGCACGCTGGGGAATTTCCAGCCTTCGGGCTGGGAGGGGACTCCCGGTACCAGCTCCTCGGGGTCAGCTGGGTGCAAAGACATCTCCCAAATTCCCGGTGCTCACACCCTGCAGGGGTGCAAGCGCCTTCCCCTGCCTCATCCAGCCTCTCCAAGCCCCTCACTTGGTCGAGCATCAGGGGCTGGAGTCCAGCAAGCTCAGTGGGTTTGCAGCATCTTTCACCGTGACTTCCCCCATGTGCTGCTTGAGATGGGCCCTTGGCAACCCCATGGGCACTCGTGGCCACCGAGAATTTACCTGGCGTTGACCAGGGATGCAGGAAACCCAGACCAGGCATCAGCAACACCAAACAGGATCCGACCTGGAGACAAAACCACACTCAGATGTGAGTTACCTGCTCTGGCCCAGAGAAACCTTCACTTTTCCGGTGTATTAACCCTCATCTCTGATGCAGGAAAGGATGGTGAAGAGCCAAACCCCTCAGCGACAGCACCAACTCGGACAGCATGAGCGGTTTCATCAGCCTAATTAAATTCAGACCGATCAGTGACCACGCTCGCACAGCTCAAAACCTTTCTGGAAACCATTGGGGGCTTTTATTTGTTTGCTTTAAATATCATAAAAGCACTGTACGCTTTTATTTGTGGCACTGAGGCACTAAAGAGATAAAAGATCTATAAATATCTGCTGGATGTTATAGATTAAAAAGAATAAGTGTCTCTCCGCTCGCGTCTTTTCCCGTAAGCACCAGTGCAGTGCGGTCCGAGCAGCCCGGCCTTGCTCCTGCTCCCGTTCCGACTGGCATCCCAGCCTTTCCTTTGAAATCCTCTGCATCCCTCCAGCTGTTCCACATATTTCAGGCTTGAGTCTCCCCCTGCCCCAGAAACTGCTCTTTTGGTTTCTCTTAAGCTCCCCGTCTGGTTTTCATCACTGCAGAACGCAAATGGGGACGTTTCCCAGGGTGTTATTGAGGCCGTGGGGCTGCGATGCCCCAGGGATGCAAACCTGGACCCTCCCCACAACAGCAGCCGGAAACTCACCCAGAAAACGCCATTTTAAGAACGACTAAAAAACCTAAATTCACCACCAAAAAAAACTGTTGGGGAGCTTACATCGGTTTGACCAGCATTTTACGCGATCTGGGTAAGAGGCTGTTTACACTTCGGGGGGGGAGGGTTCTTTTTTTAGCCTGACACAGGAGTATCAAAATATTTTCCTAGAGTCCAAGTGACTTAGAAAGGCCAAGTCCATATTTTACAGTGTAAAATATGTAAAAACCTGTCAGATACTGAAATCATTCAGAAAGTTTTCCCTTTGATCCATAGTTAAGACAAAGACCTGGAAGTGGGGCTGCCCTGCACTGCCGGCTCCCAGCGAAGCCGCAGATCCCCGGCCGGTGGGAAGGCTCCGGCTGGAGAACTCCCACTCCCCCTCCTCTGAGAAAGCAGCAGTTTGAGCAAATAATTAATGCATTTGCTCTGGGATTTTTTTTTGTGGTGTGGTGGGTTTTTTTTGCTTCTGGTCAGCAGCTGGTCAGCCCCTAATGAGCAGACTGGGCTTTGATTTCCTGCCTGGGAAAGGGGGGTGTAAAAGAAACGGGAGAGGATCTGGGTTAGAAATTTGACTCACGGCTGGGAATCGCTCCCTCCATCGCGTGCCTGGGGACGTGTCCTAGCGGGAGGCACCGGATCGGCTCGGGGACAAGAAGGACGGGAATTGCGGTGGCGCCTGGAGGCAGTGAAGCCCCTTGGCCCCAGCCTGGCTGACACCGCATGTCCCCCTAGTGTCCCCCAAACCAGCCTGGGACCGACCAGGGCTCACAGACTGGGACAACAGCAGCTCTTTATTCCTCTTGTGCAATTCCTTAATCCCAGGGCAGAGCACTGCAGGATAAACCCATCTAAATCCTGTCCAAACCCTTCACCACCATGTTTCCGGTTGGCTCTGCCTCCTGCTTGCCCAGGGCACAAAGCTGGGGGGCAAACCCAGCAGTGGGGATCCCACAGCCAGCTCCCAGACATTACATCTCCCACACGGCTCCTCTCCATGCCTGCTCCTCTTCGGGCTTTGGCACGCACCATGTCGAGCATCCTGAACGCGATCTGCAGCGCCTTACCCCAGCTAGGACAACCATTAACCCAGCCCTGGCACTGCCCCATGTCCCTCAGAACCTCGTCTCCACATCTTTTCAACCTCTCCAGGGATGGTGACTCCAGCACTGCCCTGAGCAGCCTGTTCCAACGCCCAACTGCCCTTTCCAGGAAGAAATTGTTCCCAAGATCCAACCTCAACCTCCCCTGGTGCAACTTGAGGTTGTTTCCTCTCATCCTATCACTTGCTACTTGGGAGAACAGACCGACCCCCTCCATGCTCCAACCTCCTCTCAGGCAGTCGCAGAGAGCGAGAAGGTCTCCACTCCTGTTCTCCAGTAATTGTCTGTACTGTTTCTCCCAGGTGACAAGGATGGCCAGACCTCACCTGGGACACTTGGGGAAAATCAGGCTCCTGGTCTCCCTGATGGCTCTCAGCAAACAAAGAGCTGCTGTTTGCTGGCAGTGACCTTGAGGAAAGATTTTCGTGTGTTTTGCTTTTGCTCTGACAAGGCAGTGATGGCGAGGAGGGCTCTGCGGAATGGGAAACCTGGAAAGCAGCAGCCCCGAAAGTCTTGGGAAGGCTCAAAGTGTAATGCTGGGAGCCAGGAGGAAACTGCAACAGGTCTGAGACCAAACACAACCCAAACAGGAGATGTCACTTCCTAGAGCCTGGGGACAATGAGACCAGCCTGTCCCCTCTGCCTGGCTTCCCTCACAATGACAAACACCCCCCCAAAGCAAACACACAGTAAAAACATCCTCACCTAGCCCAGACCCCAAAATATCCCCATCCCTGCCTATCCTGCCAGAGGAACAGAGCTGCCCCGAGGTCACCTCCAGCCCCTCTCTGTGCTGTGTCCCATCCTGGGCAGCCATCTGAAGGGACCACATCTGATTCACATCGCCCCACAGCTGAAAATCCTGTGTCAGGCACTTCAAAGGACACGGCCTGAGAGCCAAGGGGCTCCCCTTGAACTCGATGGTGACGGTCGCAGGGTCTGGGTGATGACCAGGGGCGGCTGTTTTTATCTCCCGAATGTTTGTCCCCTTCCCATAAACAGGAGGAACGGATGGGAACATGTCTGAGACCAAAGGGGAAAAGATGAGGGCTGTTAAATCTTCAAAAGCACCCAAGTGCCAGATCCTGGAAGAGATGCTGGGAACCGGGAACTTCACTGGGGGGAGAAAGGAGCTGAGCACCAGGGAGAGCACCGGGCGAGCACTTCTGACATTTTTTTCTTACGCAGTTGCTAAAAAAAAAGAAAAATTGAATACTTTCTATGACCTAAAAGATGAGTGGACCAACCCTCCCAGCCCTGCAGCAGCAGCACATGGCAGAGATGAAGAGCTGGGGTACACCGAGGGCCGAGTCCAACCCGACCGCCCCCCGGCACCCGCAGCCAAAGCCAGTGCTATCTCAGATGTCCACACAGCCTGGGAACAAGCACATCTGGAACTAGCGCCTCCCAAATTGTCCTTCAAATCCTCTGCAGCCAAGCCAATCCCGGCCGCTTAACGATGTTACTAATTAATGCAGAGTTCAAAAATAGCTCTGCAGGATTTCCTGCCTCCCCTCCCTCCCCTCTAACTGCATTGCAAGGTAAGATGAAGGAGGAGAAGCTCGTAAAGCAGAATTAATGGAAGACGCTCTGCAAAGCCCATGGTACATCCCTGCATCTTTGCTCTCATTTCATTTGGAGCAACCCCCCTCCTTCCCCTCCCCATGCCCACCCAAAGCACAGCTCATCCTTCCCATCCCACACATGCAACCTGCAGGCGTAAACAGTCCAAGATGTGCTGGGCTTCACCAAATTTAGGTTATTAAATTCCTGCGACATCCAGGGTGATGGGGATGCAGGCAGAGTGGCAGGGACCTCGCCGTCTGCTCTGTGGGAGCGTGTCAAAATCTGATATATAATAACTCCATTCAGAGAGAAAAAGGATGGGCGGGTGCGACAGGGAGACCATGGCATGGCTGAGCACGTTCCCTGTCACCTGGGACAGAGCAGGGATCACTGCCTGGACATAGGCATGGCCCTGGGCAGGTGGCCCCAGGACACCAGAGCAGGTGTCACTCACTGTAGCGGTGGCACCATGCTCAGTCCCATGAGTGTATCAGCCACCATTTCTGCTCAGAGAGCCCCCAGCCAAAAGTCCTTTCCACCCGCAGCACCAATTGCCATTCACTGGTCTCACACACGAAATTCGTGACCATCTACGGGCATTTCTCTGAGTCCTTCTCTCAGGGCCTTTCCTTTTGTACTTCTGCATCGCTGAGTCCAGCTCCAGGGCCCTCAGCACAGGACAGACATGGACCTGCTGGAGAGGGGTCAGAGGAGCCACAGAAATGATCCGAGGCTGGAACAGCTCTGCTGGGAGGACAGGCTGAGAGAGCTGGGGTGTTCAACCTGGAGAAGAGAAGCTCCAGGGAGACCTTAGTGAGGCCTTTTTGGACATAAAAGGGGCCAATAAGAAAGATGGGGACAGACTTCTTAGCAGGGCCTGTCGTGATAGGACAAGGCTTGATGGTTTTAAACTAAAGGAGAGGAGATTCAGGTGACATGAGGAAGAAATTGTTGCCCCTGAGGGTGGTGAGAGCCTGGCCCAGGTTGGGCAGAGAGGTGGTGGATGAACCATCCCTGGAGACATCCCAGGCCAGGCTGGACGGGGCTCTGAGCAACCTGAGCTGGTGAAGATGTCCCTGCTCATGGCAGGGGTGGCACTGGATGAGCCTTGAAGGTCCCTTCCAATCCAAACTGTTCTGTGGTTCTCTGATGGAGGATGTGAACACATCCACACATGGAGGGATAGATGAAAGAATGGAAGGATGGATAGATGCTGGAAGGATGGATGATGTATGGATGGGGTGGAGCCACTGGCACAAACTGTGATACTTTTTCCCAACAGTCACCAGCTGCCACAAGTTCTGGTTGGTGTCCAGGACCATCACCTGGGCAGGGAGGTGGGAGCATCACACATGAGCAGCCTCATCCAGCACAGCCCGTGCTGAGCCCTTAGCAAACTATTGAAATTTGCACAGCATTGCTGATCCACTCCAGGCATGAGAAAGCCCCTGTGTTTTCTTCTCCTGCCCTTCCCAGGCCCTCATCTTCACTGACCAGCTGCTCAGTCTCTTTCCAACTCCTGCCCATATCGTGCCAGCTCTGGGCACAGGAATCAACCGCTGTGTTGGGTTTTTTTCTCTGTAACCTTGGAAATCGGAGCCCAAAGGAACATCAGCTTCAGCTTCTGTTTAACAACCACCTCTTATCACCGCTCGCACAGCACAGCCTGGGCAGAAGATAAAGCATTTCCACCGCGATGGATAAACAGAGATCAAGCCTGCCCAGCGGCTCGCATGGCAATACTGTCTCTGCCCGCCCAGCTGCCCAGATTCGGGGTGTGCTTCTTCCCAAGCGCCTCATTCCCCGGCATGGTGCAAACTCTCAGCCCGTTGTTAATCACTTATTTCCAAATTATTGCACAGCTGAGGGAGCATCAAGGCTTTTCTGCTGGACGGGGTGGCCACACTGAAGCTGCTGTGCTGGGACTCACGTACAAATGAGGTGCAAGAGCTCCCTCCTGTGCGGCTCCTCTCCAAAGATCTCACTGCTCATCCCACCCCGGCCATGATTTTGTCTTCAGGTTTCAGATGAAAAGGAAAAAATTTCATCCTGGAAAGGGCTGCTGGGCATTGGAACAGGTTGCCCAGGGCAGTGGTGGAGTCACCATCCCTGGAGGGGTTTAAAAGACATGGAGATGAGGTTCTCAGGGATGTGGGTTAGTGCCAGGGTTGGATTAATGGTTGGACTCGATGATCTTGAGGGTCTCTTCCAACCAAAATTATTCTATGACTCAACAGACCCAAACCCCAGCTGCAGAAAGGCCAGTTTTGTCACTTAAATCAACCCCTCAGCATCCATGGAAGGGGAGGGCAAGAAATCAGGTCTGTATTTCCTTTGAGAAGGCTTCCATCCTGAATTTAATTGTGCTCAAAGAAATACAACCTTTGGGAAAGACAAGAAGGTCCTTCTTACCTGGCCTGTTGATGGGATGCTGGGTGAGACAGCATGTTTGCAGAGACAATCACTAGCTAAATGACGTTTTGGTGCCACCAGCTTGTATTTGGTGGAAGGGAAAAGAGCTAAAAACTGTTATTTACTCACTAATCCACCCAGAGAAAATGGCTTATTTAATCCATGGAGCACTTATTTTGTACGGGAAGGCTGAGGAGATCTGACACCCGCAGTACTCTGCCTGTGGTTGACGAGCAAATGTCCTTTTACTTGCAGGGACCATAAATCTGTGGAGTCACCTGCAACACCCTCATACCCACTGGGCACAGGCCCAGGACACTTTGGGATCAGAAGTACCATCTCGATCACGTTCCCTATTTCTCAGCTTGAGGCGGGACCTCTGCTTGATCTGACTCCTCCTCTAATTTTTGGGGGTGATCTGATGCTATTTTATATCTCACAAAACATCCGCATCCAAAGGAGAGAGATAAATAGGTTTCTTGCTGGAGCTGCTTTCACAGGTTTTTTTAAGACCTGACTCAGACTTTGAGCTGGGATGTTTCAGTATTAACAAGGCCTGATGCTGTTCGCCTCAGGGGGGGATTTTATCCATTAAAAACAAAAAATAATGTTTCTAGGCCATGGGCAGGAGAAAGAAGAAAACCTGAAGACATGAACAGGCACTTATTCCACCTTCTGCTTCCTTCTGAAAGCAATTGCTGGGCCAGGGGGATGCGTCACACCTGTGGTTCCTAACACCTCCCCTGCAGTTAAATTACATTTACCTTCTTGGTTAAAGATGGGATAATTATTTCCAGCGAGGCAGACACGTTCCAGATGCACTTCTCCTTTCAGAACTGCACTAATTCCGTCATAAACCCCAAAGAAATTCCATCTCCCAGGTCCCAGGCAGCCATCTGGATGGCGGCAGAGCTTTGCCAAAGCCTGCCAGGTTTTGCCGATGACTTTATTAATTTCTAGCAGGTATTTAGTTTCTCGTTATCCACCCACAGGCAACATTTGGGGAGAGACAGCAGCATCTTTCTTTCCTCTGGCAGACAGATGGGGGATAAGAGGGCACTGGGTTCTCTGCAAAATCCACGTGCCTGGAGGTGGTTTTTGCAGCTTTTCTGCAGATATTTCCACCGCTCAGGATTTATTGGCTACAGCCCAATGCAGGAGAGGTCTAAAAGAATCGAAGCAGCTGGTCCCTGAGGTACACCGAGCCTCAAGGATCTGTTTCCAAAACAGAATGTAAACAATTTCATTGTGGTAAGGATTTATTCATCCTTACTGCCTTGTGTCATGGAGCTAAAGGAAAGGAGAGCACTTTTCCTCTCCTCATAAAGCAGGGTGTGTTTCAGATTCAGAATCTACATCAAGTGCATGGCTCCTTTCCCATCTTTCTGACTGTCCCGAAGTCACAAATTTGCAATTTACCTGCCTTGGGACCGCTTTGTTCCAGTGCTGGCAAATACTGAGCAGCCAGAGGATATCACTTTGCTTTTTTTGGTTTGTTTTGCTCTGTTTTGTTTCTTTTTTCCTCTGCAACAAAATACACCGGAGGGGAAACAGCAGAGAGATGAACGTATCCGTGACACAAGTGGAAATGTGTTATGTCAACTTTTCCCCCTGCTCTTCAGTAACCAAATCCCGGCCTCAGAGGTATCGGGGAGATTTATCTGTTGGCTGCTGTGAATCCTCACTGGCCCTTAATAATTTGACCATTAAAAAGCAACTGGGTAGGACTTGGCGGTGCCTCCAGGAGATGTGAGAGCTCATAGGTGGCCATGTGCCTTTTTCCAAGCTTTCTGGTGAAAAACGGAGCCTGTTTTGTGCGTGGACTCTCAGGAGCCTTCCCCGGCCACCTCTTCTTCAAAAGCTCATAAGAGCATCGCCATCTCCTTCCAATGTGGCTAAAATTAGAGGGTTTTTTCCCTAGAGATCATTTGCCTGCTCTGGTTTAGGCTCACGCTGCTACGAAATCCACGTGTCTGTTCTCAAGCCAAGCTGAAGTCGGTACCTGTGGCAGTAAATAGGACAGCACTGGTCTCCAGGACTAAGAAAAACAACACTGCAAGAGGTTTAATCAAACAAAGGATTATTTTTTTTCCTCATTCTGCAATATTTCACTGTGGCAGAATAGGAGCTCTGGAGGTCAGAAGCTGAGAATCACAGAGGACAGCACCGCTCAGCTATTAAATACCACGGGACAGATGTACCCCCGAGGTCAGGATGTCCCTACACATCAAATTGCCGTAAACTGGGAGGATTTATCTGGATAAGGCTTGTCCAAAATTCACCGTATTCCCCATGTGGGTCCAGAACTTCTTCTCGGAGCCTCACTGGGGAGAGCTGGGCTGACCCCATGTGGTCACTGCCTCGTTATGGCACGATTTTGCTTCTCACAAGTCATGAATTCTCAGAATTGCTTGGGTAAAATGCAAAATCTACCTCACACCCGTAAAATTTTTCCGTCAAGTAAAAGGCACCGCAAAGGGAGTTTAGCTAAACCCCCATCTATCACTTTTCACGCAGTGGAAATGTGTCCGCGCTCCCAGTTTCCCTGTTTAACCAGCCAACACGGCGCTTCCTCACTCCTTTTTGTGCACAGAAGCAGAATATATTGTTCATTTTTTAGCGCAGATGGGACTTTCCCACTCCTCTTAACCCCTCAAAACAAAGGAAATAGAGAAAGGACAGGAGGGGAGAAGTTCATACACAGTTTGTGCCTTTTCCTTGCAATAAAAGGTTAATAGTTGCAGTAACCCCCCCCCATGTGGCCCCCAGCCCCAGAGAAGTTCAGAGTGACTGTTGCCCCCAGATTTTGGGTGTGCCCGAGTCCAGGGAGGTTGGTGTGTGTCATCTGGTCACTCTGGGTCCAAAGAAGTAAAAACTAAGTAATGTTGATTGTTTCCACAGAAACACAGAGTGATTCATTCTGGGGGTGAAGTAACAGGGGGGCAGAAACACGGAAAATGAAAATCATGTCTCAGAAGCACGTTGTACAATGATCTTGTTCAGCAGACAGACTGCTCCAGGCTACGTGCGGGCCCTGACCACGGCTTTTTATAAAACAGTACTCAAGAGGATCTCTACGTTGTTTTTTCTTTTTTTTTTTTACTAAAAAGGAAAAAAAAACACCCTCACTAATGCTCCCCCTCCAGCCTTGGAGGCTGAACAAGACCCATCCCAGCACAGGACAGCGGGTCTTGTCCAAGGGGAGCGACGGAGCCTCCAACAACAAAGCCCCGGAGATGAAAATTCACAAAGCAAAAGATGCTTTCCTGACAACAGCTGCTGCCACCTGCAATTCCTCAGGAGAAAAAGGAACCTTTGTACAACCCTTTTATCTGAGTTGTCACTCCACAGGTACTCGTGAGCTCCTCCTGAGCTGCAGCTGGCCCTGGATTAAAAGAAGCTGCCCTCCAAAACCACCAAGAAGCTCCCGGGAACTCCAGAGGCCAGACATCAGTGGAAACACAGGGAAATATATGTAGAAATATATGCAATTGCACCCTCTGAGCTGCTGCTTCTGAAAAACCTTCATACGGACCTTTGGTGACTTCAGATGGCCTGGGCCTCAGTTTTACCTTTCTGCCAGAAAATAAAAGGATTACAGTCAGTCAATAAAAATACCAAAATCCTTACAGGAAAAGCAGCTGGTTGGAAAAAAAAAAAAACAAAAACAAAAACAAAACACAAAACAGAACATCCAGCTGTAAAGAAAGAGCAGACATGGATGAGAGAAGGGTGTGATACAGCAAAGACCCTCCCATACACCCCATGGAAGGAGGATTCACTCCCCATGCTGAAGGTCCCTTCCTCCCACCTCATTCCTGAGGGGACACTGGTTCTGGGAGATGGGGATTTTCCTTCAAGCATCGAAGTCCTGTCAGGAAAACTGCAAATGTCTCAGCCTTCATGCCCCTATGGTGGAGGGTGGTGGATCACAAGGCCCAGCCAGCCCCACTGCCCTCACCCTGCGCCCAGCAGGGCCACCCTGGGTGAAAGGGCCAAGGGGTTATGGGAAACTCACAGAATGTCAGGGGTTGGAAGGGACCTGGAAAACTCATCCAGTGCAATCCCCCCATGGAGCAGGAACACCCAGCTGAGGTTCCACAGGAAGGTGTCCAGGCGGGTTTGAATGGCTGCAGAGAAGGAGACTCCACAACCTCCCTGGGCAGCCTGGGCCAGTGTTCTGTCAGCCTCAATGAGAAGAAGTTTCTTCTCAAATTTAAATGGAACCTCCTGTGTTCCAGTTTGTACCCATTGCCCCTTGTCCTATCACTGTTTGTCACCGAGAAGAGCCTGGCTCCATCCTCCTGACATTCACCATTTACATATTCATAACCATGAATGAGGTTGCCCCTCAGTCTTCTCCAGCTCCAGAGCCCCAGCTCCCTCAGCCTTTCCTCACACGGGAGATGCTCCACTCCCTTCAGCATCTTGGTGGCTGCGCTGGACTCTCTCCAGCAGTTCCCTGTCCTTCTGGAACTGAGGGGCCACAACTGGACACAATATTCCAGGGGTGGTCTCCCCAGGGCAGAGCAGAGGGGCAGGAGAACCTCTCTGACCTACTGACCACCCCCTTCTAACCCACCCCAGGTACCATTGGCCTTCCTGGCCACAAGGGCCCAGTGCAGGCTCATGGTCACCCTGCTGTCCCCGGGACCCCCAGGTCCCTTTCCCCTACACTGCTCTCCAAAAGGTCGTTCCCCAACTTATACTGGAACCTGGGTTTATACAAATTACTTAGCACTTCGACAACATAAAAGACAGACTAGGATATCAGCTGAGGAGATCATTGTGATGTGACTACAAAGAACAATGAAAATCCACGGTGTGCATGCATACACTCACCAGAAACCAAACTAGATGCCTCTCACTCAAGAGTACCCAGAAGAAATATTTACTTGCCTGGGTTAGGCAAGGACTCGATCAAAGGTACATCCAGCAGAGAAAAACAACCACTCACCCAAGTGAGGAGGTCAGGGGCTCTCAGTCACGGACGGTCTCCTTAGACAGCGTCCCAGTCTAAGGGGAGGGCTCCTGTTAACAGACCCACTGCTATGAGAAGTCCACTCAAAGCGGGGCTTTGACAGGGACCCCATCTTACGGCCTGGTCAGGTCTGGCTGTGGTCAATACAACACGGTCCAGAAGCTTCTCAGCTTGTCTGGGAACCTCCTTTGTTGAGGACCCTGTCAACTGACCAAGGGTCCCACCCCTCCTGCCCCCTGAGCCAAGGGAGGTGAAGTCACCCTGTCCCCAGGTGTGGGGAGGACAGGAATGTCAGCACCATCTGAGGTGTGTATGTGGGCAAAGGCACAGTGGGGCACAAAGGGGCACAGTAGGTACTGAAGAGCCATCAAGTGTCCTATTGAAGTCTCTGGATCTCCTCAGGGGATGTGCAACTGCCACAAGGAAGCTGTGAACTGCAATGAGGTCACCCCTCAGCTTCTCTTCTCCAGGCAGAACGAGCCAAGTGACCTCAGCCGCTCCTCACAAGTCTTGCCCTCAAGGCCTTGCACCATGCTGGTCGCCCTCCTCTGGACACACTCAAAGAGTTGGATGTCCTTCTGCCAAGACACACTGGTGGCTCATCTTCAGGTTCCCATCAGCCCATATCTCTTTCTGTTTGGCTGCTCTCCTGCCTCCTCTAGATTCAATGACCTTTTGTCTCTTTCCCAACTTAAATGGTTCTATGATTGTGTGATACAACTTGAAGCTTGCCCAGTGCACAGTCAGGGATTGGCCTACATGGTCCTCGTGCGCCCCTTCCAAGCCCAGGTTGGACCAGATGATCTGTGCGGTCCCTTCCAAACTGGTTTTCTGATTCTGAAGAGAAGCTGCTAAATTAATGTACACTGTAATTAAGTTGACAAAAGACACACCCATCATTAACCAATTGACATGATAAATGCTTTCTGACCACCTGCAAAACCAGGGGATATTTTTCAAGTTTTAGATCCTTTGGCACGACAAGATGGAGACAGAAGATTGAGTAATAAATTGTTTAGAAGCAGAGAGTTTAGCTTATATTTAACTAATAATTAACAGAGTTATTGTAAGCATGAAACTAAACAATTATAACTAACATCATCAATTCTTTTTAGTACAGATCTACTGCGTGCCAAAATTTCCAAAAATCGTAAAGCATGTGTAATAATTATAGGAATAGAAGCAACGCAAGAGCATCCAGTCTTTGGAGCACTTATGGAGGATGATCACCAGCGTTCCCCAGCGCTGATAAAATAAAAGATGCCTGCTTAACAGTATAATTGACTCAGCTGTTAAGTTTATTTCTCCCTTTCAATTCCACGTATTGTTTTCCTCTATATCCATCAATAACCCCCTCCCAAAACACAGCCGTTCCGTTAAGTCTACTCAAGTGCTAAGAAAAATCGACACCAACCCAGAAATCCCACAGGAGCTCTGCTGCCTGTTTGAGCTTGTCCCTCTTGCAACAGGATCACGAGCAGGGTTTGCAGCAAAGTTGGTGGGAACTGCCGCTGAGAGTAGTTAGGTCTTCCACCTGTAAGATGCACAACCACCTGGCAGCAGAGCGGTTCCTTCCTCCTACACGTGAACCCATCTGGAGTGTGTCATGCTTTAAGGCAAGACGGCAATAAACCGTGGCAGATGCTCCCTGTTACCCCCTCACCTCCCGCCATCCACTTCCTGTACATCAGAGAGATGATAGGAAAGATAAGGAGGAAGGAAGAGAGACTTCGACTTCAAGTTGAAAGGTTTTAAAGGCTTTTACTAATGCTACTAATAGAAAGAGAATATATATGCAAAATATACAAAACCCACCTCGAATGCTCAGCGTGGAGTTGGCGTCACTCCAGCAGCAGAGCTGGGTGTGCGGAGCTGGCGGCTCCAGCAGCTGCAGCTCAGGCCCTTGGAAGTCACAGGCGGGACTTCACAGCAAACTGGAAACTGGTTGTAGATCACAGGCAGACAGGCAGGGTCCTCTCTCTCGATGCTGGCCATGGTCGAAGAGAGAGTGACCCTCCTGATCACCCTCTTATATAGTGGGTATGATGATTATGGGATGGAATACTTCATTGGTCAATTTAAGCCACCTGTTCCATCCACCCCTCCTCAAAGATGCCCCTCTCACAACGGAACGTGGGAAAACTTACCAGTCTTTCTTAGCTACCATAGTAATAAATCTAAACATAAGCTTCTTCAGCATTCCCTTGGTCTTCTTATCAATGATTGGCTGCAGTGTGAGGAAGAAACTATTGAAGAAGAGCAATCTGAAAACATGGAGGAAGTCACCACTACTTCCTCTGGCACTTGCTGGCCATGTTCTGCACAGGATACTGAATGTGCTTTTCAAAAACCATGCCCAAATCACTATCATCACAGCGATCTCCTTCACTTTCTTCTTCCTCGTGTTTCTCAACCCTGCATCCTCTTCCTCCTCCTGCGCTGTGTTGCTGCTGGATGTCTCCTCCTCATTGATACCGACATAGGCACAGCTCCTTTTCTCTAGCCGCCAGCAGAGCCCAAAGAGCAGGAGAAGGACTGGACCTGCCACTGCTGCGAGGCAGAAAAGCACAGTGCTCCCAAGGCCATGCCACTCTGCTCCTGCATCCTCTCCTCCATCTGCTGCAGTGGATGAACCACCTTCCGGAGGCTGATGATTTATTCTCATTGCCCCAATAAGGAAGCATGGATGCAAGGAGGAGCCTGATTTACAGAATCAGAGAGACCACAGCCCACCACATCAGCTCTTCTGCAAAATGCTCCCTGACTCTGTGGCAGCTGAGCAGTCAGCACCCTATGCCCACGATCCCCACAGAAGCGATGCAAGCACTCACAACACAACGTTTATTCAAACACAACACTTATTGGCAGCTTTGCACACGGTAAAGCTCCCAGGAGGAATGGACTGTCTCAACGTCAGTGGTGCAAGTCAATGTCTGGTTGGTAACGGTGTCCCTGTCACAAGCCTCCTCGCGACGGCCTCTTCAGCTGCCTCGGGTCCCACGCCCCAGGATGTGCTTTTGCTGGGTGGGAACGGTGCGGCAGCTGTGACCTGCGCAAGCACAGCCTGTGCAGGAAGACCTCTTTCAGCGTCTGTGGAGAACCATTCTACGAATCCGATTTCCCAGCTCCTCAAACTCAAGTTGTGCGTGCTGAGAGGCGTAAGGATTCTGCGTCAGGTGCTGGAAGAGGTTCACCGGTTCAGCCATTTGCAATTCCAGGGGGACGTTGATCTCCTCAGGCACGTTTGCATTGCCAATGAAGAAGTGGTTCAGGCGTCTCTCCTTCAGACAGCTCCGCAGGTACTGCATGATGTCGTTCAGCCATTCCCAGAAACGCTTCCTGCGCCAGTTTGACAGGGGGATGGTGGTCAGCACGTGCATCATAACTGTCTTCAGTGTGTAGGTGGAAAAGTCTCTGCCCAGCAGGCAGCGGGCACAGATCTGCAGGCATCTGAGGTGGCAGGTGTCAGGCTGTGCCTGGCTGGCAATATGCCTGAAGAACTTCATCTCTGCCACAGCGTAGCTCTCTGGCCATATTGTGCTTGGGGTGTAGGCAGCCTCTGTATACTGGCTGCTCACAAAGATGTCCGAGGTGCCTTCCTGCACCCCAAACATCAACTCAATTAAAATCCTTTTCCCCCGGCGTTGTGTCACACAGAATTTGCAGGAGCGGTCAGAGGGCAGCACTGTTAGGCGGTGTGCAGCTGAAATAGGCAGAACCCTCCAGGAACGTCTCACGAACATCTGGAAATAGCGAGCAGTTTTCTGCACATCTAGGTAGGAGTCAGTGCAGAGGTCCTCTAGGATGTTGGGGCCCTCATTCCTCCTCTGCTCCTGCTCGGCGTCGTGGAGGAAGCAACGTGTCCGACCTGCCGGCTGCTCCATCTCACAGGTACACACCAACTCCACACGGATGCGAAAGTTCCTCATTGGCCACAAGGGGCCCGGCTCCAGGTGGAAGAGGTGTCCACGGGGGGGCTTCAAGGGCAAAAGCAGGCGGTAGGTGATGTCTTCCTCACGGGGACTCCAACCTTCAAAGGCACTGCCCACCTCGATAGCTTTTTCCAGCACTGGGAAACAGGTATTTGAGAAGAACTGCTGGTAGACAGCGGTGAAGATTTCCATAAGGCTCAGCACAGACTTGCACTCTCTGTCCCGGTTCTGATCCGGCCACTGTGTGTCCTCCTCAAAAAACCTTCCCGGGTCATTTGCATCATCATTCTCTTCTTGATCTTCATCATCATTCTCTTCTTCATCATCATCTTCATCATCATTCTCTTCTTGATCTTCATCATCATTCTCTTCTTCATCATCATCTTCATCATCATTCTCTTCTTGATCTTCATCATCATTCTCTTCTTCATCTTCATTTGCACCATCATTCTCTTCTTCACCTTCATTTCCATTATCATTTTCTTCTTCAGGTTCATTTGCATCATCATTCTGTTCTTGAGCTTCGTTTGCATCATCATTCCCTTCTTCGTCTTCATTTGGATCATCATTCTGTTCTTGAGCTTCGTTTGCATTATCATCCCCTTCTTCGTCTTCATTTGCACCATCATTCTCTTCTTCAGGTCTATTTGCATTATCACTTCCTTCTTCGTCTTCATTTGCATCGTTATTCTCTTCTCCATGTTTCTTCTTCACCACGTTGTTACCAGAGCTCTCCTCTTCTCTCTGTGGCTCACAGCTCCATTTCCTGAGCCACCAGCAGAGCCCAAAGAGCAGGACCAGGACTCCAGCAATGACCCAGAACTGCCAGTGCTGCAAGGCAGAGAGGAGCAGGGATACCCAGGCAAAGTTGCTCTGCTCCTGGTTCCTCTGCTCCCGGCTCCTCTCCTCTACCTCCTGCCACAGCCGAGTCATCTCCCATTTCAGCATCTCCGCACGCTGCTCCATGCGCTCACGCATTTCCTCATCCGGCTCATAGCCAACCGACTGCACATTTAGGGCAAGAATTTGCCAAAGTCCGAAGACAACGTCCAAGAGAGCCATGGTCTGCAGGAGAAGGGAGAGAAGGGGCTCAGTGGGGCTGGGCAAGAGGGAGGGGGCTGGCGGTGGGGGGAGCGGGGCTGGGGGCCGCAGGGAGCTGGGGTCAGGTAGGAGCTGGGCCGAGGCAGCTGGGAGGCAGCAAGGGCTGCCCCGGCCCCAGCGGTGGCTCCGTGCCCTGGCCAAGGTGCTCCTGCGAGTGGCCGGGCCCTCCATACAGGGTGAGAACCCATCCCTGGGAGCTGTGTTTCTGCCCTGACCCCATCCAGCCCGGCTTCCCCCCGCCTGCGCACTCACCGCTGGCCCAGTCCGGACTGGGGCAGCGCTGCTGCTGGCACCCCTGATAACCGCCCCGTGGGGACTCGTCCCCTGTGATGTCACAGAGCACATCACAGGCACGCCCGCTGCCCCTGCCCGTCTGGACCACCCTGGCCCAGCCACTCACAGCTGCCCCTGGCAGCCAAACACCAACCTGACAATGTACAGACCCACCGAGCCGGACAGCACTCCCAGGGTTCTGTTTACAAAGCAGACAGAAGCCCCCCAGACCCCTCCCAATTATAAAAATGAGTGATGTGACCCATGGATGCTTTGCTCCCTGACATCCTATCCCGTGAGATGGGATCAGCTCCCTTGCTGCTGGCTGCTCTCTGGTGGTCATGGATGGGCCCTTATTGCCTTCATGACACTCCGGGATGGGTGTATGGGAATTGCGGAAGATTGGCGAGGAGGAGAAAGCTAAACACGCTCAAGTGACCCGCAGCTGGGGTATAAAGAAAACACATACATCACACTAATTGTTTTACTGACTTTGTGTGCTTGACAAGTAGAACCCCTGTGTTAGATAACACAGGCCTGGGAGAAACTCTGGACACCTTATCACTGTGTCTGAGATTCCTGCTTTGTTGTGAGAAAGAGCGGGAGGCTGCGCCTGCCTGAAGCCGTGAAATACAGGCGAGCTCAGCAGGCCCAGCGATCTTCCAGCAGGGCTAAACTTACCAGCGCCTGCGTCCCCGCTTACGCCGCCTCTGCCTGGGAGCTCAGGTGTAGCTACGGAGATCCCCCAGTAGAGAGGTAACCAAAATAAACTTGCTCTTTGCAATTACATTGGTGGCCTCTGGCTCTTCTCGCGACGTGCCTGTGCTTGTGCACACAATGGGTGATGGTGGAAATTGTGCTGGGGAGATGGGGCCTCTCCGTGGCAGGATCTCTGTTCCTGCTGTGCCACTGCAAGAGGACATTGCTTGCAAAGAGACAATTCCTAAGGGTGACGAGGGGCTGCAGGTGGAGTTTTCCCAGTGGGCCGCTCCCACTGCCGATAGAGCACTGGTTTCTCCCCGTCCAGCATGTTCAGTTCTGTGGTACCAGCTCCCCAGAACGTATCTGGGATCAGCAGATTGTCCACCTGGACCCCAGTGAACACAGGGAGACACATCAGCGGTGCCCCTCGCTTGGTCCCGGTGCAGGTGGAGCTGCCAAGGAGTTTCTTTTCCCATGTGAAATCGCCACCACAGTTGGTGAGAGTGTGAGGGGAAAGTAGGGCAAAAACCATCTTTGTAGCCACCTAGGTCTCCGCTCTGTGTCCCTGTGGTATGAAGTTGTCACCTGCAGTCAGCTGTGAGCCTCGCAAACACAGCTCTGTGCATGAAGAGCTCTTTTAGAGCCTGTCTGGTGATGAGCAGTCTCACGGGCGATCTCGCCAGCTCCATGTCACGGTGTACCTCGAGCTAGCAACGTAATCACGATAGCCACTTGTTGACTCCTCGCTCCTCCCATCCCAAAGTAGGGGAGAGACACGAAAGGGAAGGGAGAAACTCGTGGAATGGCATAAACACAGTTTAATAAAATCACAAAATATCACTAATACACCACTAGTAAAAATAATGTATATAAAATGGAAATAAAACATAAAAGGTACCCAGTGCAGTTCCTCTTGAACTCTGTCTGCAGCGAGCAGCCCGTCCCAGGAAGCAGCACCCTCGTCCAGAAAAAGCGATCCCAGAGAGAGAAGAGAGAAAAGGGCAGAAAGGCCCAGAGGCCTCAGCAAAACGGCAGAATGGCAAAAGACCGAAATAAAGAAACTCCCGAACAGAACTCCTCCAAACAGGTCTCCGTCCCAGCTCTGACACTAGCCGGAAGATCCTGACTCTCCTTAAATAGGAAGCATGATGCTAATGGCATGCAATAGTGTAATTGATCAGTCTGGATGCTCGTGCCCCATCTGCGCCCCTTTCCTGGTGGCCTTGCTTCTAATGCAGGCAGTGGGGGGCTCAGCTTTGTTTGCCTGCCTTCTCCTGGATCCTGCCGGTTACACACTGCTTTCAGTTCTCTATTCCAGGACAATCACATTGCACCCTGGCCCCTCTTTCACCCCCCAGTCTCCTCTTCTCCAGCTCCAGAGCCCCAGCTCCCTCAGCCTTTCCTCACACAGGAGATGCTCCACTCCCTTCAGCATCTTGGTGGCTGCGCTGGACTCTCTCCAGCAGTTCCCTGTCCTTCTGGAACTGAGGGGCCACAACTGGACACAATATTCCAGGTGTGGTCTCCCCAGGGCAGAGCAGAGGGGTAGGAGAACCTCTCTGACCTACTGACCACCCCCTTCTAATCCACCCCAGGCCTTCCTGCATGCTATCGGCCTCCACACTTGGGCGGAAGGGACGAGCCCGATCAAGAGCAGCAAGGACCCCGCACCCCCACCATGCTGCCCAGAGCGCGCGCACTGGAGCACTACGAGATGAGAGGGGCGGGGCTTCTATCAGAGGGGGCGTGGTCTGGCAGCCCACCCCCCAATCCGCGCGCGGGGGCGGGACTGTTCCCAGAGTCGCGAGGCCGGCGCGGAGTTCCGTGCGCGTGGAGGCGAGGCGGGGTCGGTGATTGGTTGCGTTCTCGGCGTGCTTGCGTGCATGCCGGGCCCCGCCCCGCCCCGCCCCTCCCCTCCCGCCACGTCCCTGCGGCGGAGCCGGTGCGGGCGGCGCTTTGGTGCCGCGGCCTCGTGTGCGGGTGAGTGCGGGGCATCCCGGAGGTGAGGGGACACCCCCCGAGGGGCTGTGTGAGGCCAGGGGAACCGCCGGGAGTCTGGGTGTGAGGTGAGGGGTCCCCGCTGAGCGGCTGCATGTGGTGTGAGAGGATCCCCGGACGGGTCTGGGTGTGGGGAACCCCCGGGGGGCTGGGTGTGAGGTGAGGGCTCCCCGCTGAGGGGCTGTGTGTGAGGCGAAGGAACCTCCCAAAAAAGACTCTGTGAGGGGCGTGGGGACCCGCTGGAGGGCTCAGGGGGTGTCCCGCCCCCGAGGGGCCGCTCCAGCCGAGGGAGCTGTGGGGACACCGCTTAGGGACCGAACTCGGGGTGGGTGGTCCTCCCTGGTTCCTCAGGTGCGGAGCCGCGCGGGGCTGTCCCGCCCCCCGGGGCAGGGCCGGGTTCTGAGGCCGGTCGAGCCCTGGCCGAGCACCCCCGGACCCACCGTTTTAGGGTCCCCGCCTCGGGCAGGCGGATCGTTTCGGCCCCCCCGGATACCTTGCTCCTCCCCGCCGCTTCCCGGAACAGAGCGGGTTCAGGGCCAGCACCTGCGCTCGGGGTGAGCTCAGCGGGGCTGGAGGGGACACCGGGCACCCATGGAAGCAAGCTGGACCTCTTATTCCTCGATTTTTAATCCTTTTTGTAACGGCCGGTGCCTTCTAATTCATATTCCTGGCTCCAGAAAATGCGTGAAGCTTCAAACTTCTTCCTGCTCCAACTGTGTCAGAGGTAGTTTGAAAAATAACTCTTAGTTTATCACACTGTCACTTCAAAAATCTTATTTCCTTCGTGGGCTTTTCTACTGCTGTGTGTGTTTGGTATTCAGTAACCCCGAGCTGAAATTAATTAGATTTATTTTGTTCTGTACAGGATGCTATTTGAATGGTACAAACACAAATCCTAGGAAGGCTTTGTAATGGAGCTGGATGACAGCAATATTAGAATAATATACCTAGGAACAGAGATACCAAACATGTTGCTGGAACCAGGGAGACTTCAGTTTTGTTTAGTAATGACATAATTAATACGCTAGCGATGGACTTGCAGATATCAGCGTGATCTCATCACTAAAGCTCCAGGCTGGGACTTGGGAGACCTGGATTCTCACTTCTGACTCACCCGTCTATGGAAATGTTTTTCTTTCGTGCTGTTTCATTTTGAAAATTCATGTAAGATGAGAATTTGTGTTGCTGTTTAATCGCTATAACATCAAGTGTTTTTACTTACATGTGCAAGACTGAGATGAGAGTGGGGATTTAAAGGCCAGTGTATACCAGCAGGTGGCATAAAAATTTGTGTTTTTGTTTGTTTTTAAATAAGTTTTTTCCATTGGTTTTCCAGAGCCACCTTCTATTTTGAGGCTCGCATGCTGCAGTTACACTGAGATGCTTCATCACTAATCTCTGTGCTTTCTCTGGGCAGCTTGACAGGGCTGTAAGATGTCTTATTTTCAAAAGTATTCGTCCCAAATACATTTTTCTTTCTGATGTTTATTTGACCTGTCCAACGGTGTTTGCCTTCTGTATTTTTAAAGTTAATTTGAAGATGCATAAAGAACTTACTGTCCTGAAAACTTCCCATGGTACGCTCTGTTCATACCAGAAACCTGACCAGGTATTGCACAGATGACAAAGAATTCTTTTGCTGTATCTAGGAATTAGGGAACTATCTCTTTGCTTCCTCTTGTCCCTAATTCCAAATAAGACACAATTCCTGGATCTCGCTTTAATCATTAACAGGTGTCTCACCGTCATCTTGGCAGTTCTGCGTTTTACCTGTTAATACACAACGAGGCTTTAGAGCTGCAATGTAAATACACGGAGCAAACACGGCTCCATGAGAAATGCGTGTGAGCAGGTGTGTAGTCTGTATGTTCACTTCTTGGCTGAGATACCAAATATTTCTGTGTGTTCTGTTCCAGAACACCTGGTGCAGCCATGATGCCTGTTGCAACCATGATGCCTGATGACACGCCGATGTTTGACCCAAATATTCTGCATGAACTTGACTGGAGTGAGAACACGACGACGTTTTCTCCTGCTATTTCTCCTTTGGATCCAGGAGATGGCCTGGTTTTGAGACCACTTTGCACGGCTGATTTAAATCGAGGTACAATCCTGCTTAATGATAATGACAAATAAAAGCTGGGTGCTGAATTAGATAATATGTATTTCTGCATGATGCCTCCATAGATTAGGATTGGGCATTTTATCTGATTTGTGTTATTTTTATCAGTAAGGAATTTGAGTGATTGGCACCGTGGATTGGTGCTGTGTTGAGTGACCCTCAAAATTGGTTTTACTGTTTTAACCTCAAAAAGAATGTTAAATTCAAGTCAAGTCTTTCAAATAATCCTCAGCTTCCTATTCACCACAACTTTAGGGAGGGAGTATGGTTGTTCATACTATTCCTGTTAATACAAGAGTACTGTGAACCAGCGTGTTATCCTTAGTGTATGGAGACTTCCTCAGTTCTATAACTTGGACAAAAAGATTGTTCTAAACATACAGCTTAATATCGCATAATTTCAGGCTTATACTTTTCTTTCCTGAATGTATGTGCCTTCTGCACTCAAGCTGCAGTTTCCTGCTGGTGCATTAGCTGATCCTCCAGCATTGCTCAAGGCGGGAGTTTGATTTGAAGATCACAGTCTGGTTCTACACTCTGCAGAGCACAAGCTTTTACATACCCCTGAACTGGATGGTGCCGTGGGGCTGGACGTAAACTCTCCAAACAGCCGTGTCCGGTTGTTCTGTGTTAATTGTGCGTCTCTGTCCCTCACTGAAGGTTTTTTCTTTCCCTCTTTTTTTTGTGACAGGCTTTTTTAAGGTTCTGGGTCAGCTGACTGAAACTGGAGTTGCAAGCCCAGAGCAGTTTATCAGTGAGTATATCATTATTCCTTGGCATTTCCATTGAGGTTGCTGGGAACCAAAGGATACTGATGCTGACAGCAAATCTACTGGGGTGTGAAGCTCCCAACTGCCCGATGCCAGAGGGATTTATTAGTTCAGGTCCCCTTTGGCACTCAGCGTTGCAGCTATCTCAAAGGGTTGGGACAGGCCTAAATTGTAATCCTGCTTTTGAGACCCTGCTTTAGATCGCCAGCAGAAGGGCCTACTGGGTGCTGGGTTGTTTTGGCTGAATTATTGCAGCGCCAGTAGCGAGGCAGAGGCTCTAGCGAGGCAGAGGCTCGTCTGATCACAGCTTCACAGCATCCTGAGCTTCGTCACTGCTCATGCTGAGATGTAAGAAGACTTGGAAGTACTGTCACTGTTGTAGCGCCCATCTGCAGGGACTCTGGGAAGGGAAGGTTCCCTTGGCAGCTAAGGACAAGACTTCTGTTTAATTTCTGCTTGTTTTTCCCTTGTGTTCTCTCTGGGTTAGTCTGACTCTGGGGCTTTCAGGTTCTGGGGTTTTAGGCACATCTTCCTGATTTACATTCACAATCTGTTGCAAGCTTTAAGACTTCACAGTAATTTAATCCGAGATTAACGGTGACCGTTCCACTGTCTGCTCCCGCAGAAACCTTTGAGCACATGAAGAGATCTGGAGATTACTACGTCACTGTCGTAGAAGACACAAATCTCGGACAGATTGTTGCTACGGCAACGCTGGTGATAGAACATAAGTTCACTCACTCCTGTGCAAAGGTAAATTCTCTCACTGCAGCTGTGAAGTGAGGAAAAAGGATCCTGTCCCCAGACTCCGCGCGTGTTATTTTTATGGTGTGATGAAGTACGTTCTGCTGAGTCAGTGACGGAGGCACTTTAAAAATATCTCCCATCCTTGGGCGCTCAGCTAAATAGGAAAAGGAAGTTTTGGCTTTTCTTGCGGGGAAAAAGAGCAATTTGGTGTCTGTCCCATTCAGCTTTTGAACTCAGACATGGTTCTGCCGGAGCAGATGGCTGAGGATCTCGCTGGAGTCCCAGCTGGACGTGTGACAATGGGGAGGGAGAGGGACACAAATCTCTCTGCAGGGAAGGGCTGCGGCGGCACCTCTTGGGTGCTGGAAGGGGCATCACAAGCACATCGACTGCAGAAAATCCAAGCATAAAACGCAGAGCAGTGGGGAAACTTGCACAACAGTGTTTGACGAACACTTTCCTGTATTTTCACAGCGAGGGAGGATAGAAGATGTCGTTGTCAGTGGGGAGTGTAGAGGAAAGCAGCTTGGGAAACTGTAAGTATTCTATTTCGGCACCTTTGTTCAGCAACAGGCAGGTACACAGTTGGTTTCTGTCCCCTCCACCTCACCACACAAAGCCCAGAACCTGGCAGTCCAGCCCTGCGGGTTTGCTGGGCAGATCCTCCCAGTCAAACCAGTTAAAAAGAGTTTAACAGATGGTGTCACCAGCTGGCAGAGCAAAGCCAAGGTCCTTTAAACAGTAACAGAAAATTATCTGCAAGATGCTGGTACTTTGCTCTTTTTTTCTTTCCTTATTATAGCAACTATATTGTGTAGCGAAAAAAATGCAGAGTGCTGTAAAACTTCAGTATTGTAGGTCTGATAACGGTAGCTAATTAAATGTTAATTGATCCTGCCTTTGGGGCTCTTTCATTTATCTCTTGGTTTTGTGTCTTTTTCAGGTTAACGTCCACTTTGACGTTGCTAAGTAAGAGACTGAACTGTTACAAAATTACGCTTGAGTGTCTGCCAAAAAATGTGGATTTCTATAAGAAGTTCGGCTATTCGGTATCTGAAGAAAACTACATGTTTCAACGGTTCTTTAATTAAGAACTTATAGTAATTTTTTTTTTAAAGACTTTTGGTGGAGGAGCTTGTGCTACAAACATTCTCTTCGTGAAAAATTGATATAGTTTATTGCTGCAGATATAACGATTCCTATAAATAATGAACATGAAATGTGTAAATCCTGCGAAAAAAAAATTACTGACACTTTAGAAGGGTCCTTTGGGTTAGAAAATAAGCGCTTAGAACTAATTTTTACTACTGTTCAGTCCAAGTGAAGCTTTTTTGTTCTAGCTGAGTTACAAAGGACTCTTGTGAAAGGGATGGGTTTTAACCAAAGGTATATATTTTTATCTCAAATTTTTTCTTGCCTTGTATTTTTCTAAAGGTTTGCGCTTCTTTTCTCGGTAGCCAAAGCGCAGCTGGCGGGATTGTTCTGTACTTGACAGAAGGACGATGTAGCTTGGGTAGGGATGCTTCTCGTGCGGAATTAGCGATACAGAACGGGCGCTTGTTCTGCTCTTTCCACAGAAGTGCTGTCGGTATTAGCGTACCTCACATTTTATAGGCACTATTTTCCAAAACTGAATTTACTATGCTAAAGCTGATGTTCAGAGTCTAAAAGTGGATGTGTACTTCTCGTTACAGGGGTCCTGCACTTTAGCTGATAACTTTGTTTTCAGGATAATTACTTCTTTTCTGACACAAAAAGAAAACCAAGAAAATACCCAATAGTCTGCTGCTGTTTTGGAGCATCCCTCTTGCTATAAAATTGGATGATTTTAGCACTTTTGCCAGTGACGGCAAGCAAATAATGTACAAAACCCTGGTTTTCAACAGTGGCATTTTGTGCGGAGAGAGTGACGAACCCTACATCTGTGACTTGGGCATTACAAATGCAGGAAGGTTTGGCCAGAACAGCCAGTCCTGTTTGTGAACAGTTGGGCCTTACACAATGTCCTTTCATTGTGGTGTGGAGAGCTACTTAAAGCTGTGGTGGGGCTTCTATTTAATGTTCCTGATGGTACTCCACTCAATATAGTGTTTCCTTAGTGATGTCTGGTTTATTTATTGATTATTTTTTTAAAAAACTCTTTGTTTAGGCTGAATAAATGAAGACTGCCAAATGTATCTGGTTTTTGTATTGCTGTGTTATACCCAGAGTAAGTGTGTGCCTGGTGTCTTTCAGATCATTTGCCCCTGCTGCAAATACCCTTTTTTCCTTTCCCTGGACTGAAAATACCACTTTTTGAGACTCCACATGGGTTTTAAGCTTATATTTGATGTACATTTGCACCTCTCAAGTCTGGCTTCTCTGCAGCAAGTCTCCAAAGGAAAGTCTTGGCTTCTTCTGGTGGTGGAGCCTTTCCCTGGAGGCAAACTCCTGCAGCCAAACAGCTTCATGGCTACTGACATCAGCCCATGGCTGCCAGGACCACCTGGAAAACACATCTAGGAGCCACTTCTGTGGGTTTCTAACCCCCCCTTGCCCCTATTTTCTTAGAGGTGTTTGTCCCAAGGGAGAGCTGGGCCTTCCCCAGCTGTGCTCTGCAGACAGAATGTCCAAGCAGCTTGAGCCCCCATTGTCAACTAACTGTATGAAATCAGCTACTGCTTTACACTGGCCCAAACTCACGGAGGTGGATTTTCTTGCCTTTCACGGTTTTAATTCTGAATTTCTACTAACTTAAATTGGACTATTGGAATTCCAGGATATCTACACCATCTAAATAGCTGCAGGAGCCCTCATTAGGAGTTAATGAAAAGATTAGTACTAGTGAGGAGCAGGTGATTGTGTACCCAGCTTAGATCATTGTAAAACAAATTAATTCAGTGGAAAGCTGGGTTTTGTGGCTGCATGACAATGTCCCTCTCTGCTGGGCAGAATCCAGCTCATCAGCATCTCTTGAATGTTGAAGGCTCTTTGTTCTGGCCCAGAAGTGATGTGAAGAAAGGGACTGTCACCAGGAATCCCTTTGGAGGAAGATCAGGTTGTGGGTGTAGCAGTGTCCACTGACAAATGTGTTAAACTCACCAAGTATATCTGCAGATTTCAGGCAGATGCTGTGAAGCTGTTAGACTGGGGACTTAAAAATGCTATTGGTTCCCAGCATGTCCCAGCCAGCTGGATGAACACCTCATATGCAGGTCTATATATTTCAAACTGTCACAGGAACCAGGAAAATGTCACAAGTAACAGCACTGAACAGCAAGAATTTGGGTTAAAATATATTATGCATCTCCTAAATTGAAGCAGCCCTGTTAATTTATCTACAGTACAATTGGCTCAGCAGGAAAAAGCAAGACCCCCTGCTCAGGGACCTAAGGAACTTGTCAGAAATCAACCATAAGAAAACTACCATCTTCTCTGGAGGTTTAGTGTTACCTCCTCCTTGGGATTTCATTTTTTGGGTAACAGCTCTACCCCATGAGGAAGAAAACTCCAGCTCCTTCACTCAGCTACTCTAAGGGCACAGTGAGGGACCCCTGCTGCCAGTTACACCTTTGGTGTAACCACAGAAATCAAACACTAATTGAAATACCTCCTGGCAGGAAGCTAAATGAGACAGATGTCAAGAAGTTTTAAATAAAAGGCTTAATAATAGATGTGAGGAGAACTAATCTCAAATCCCTTAGGATCTGAGGCTGTTATCTGCAAGGCAGCAGGCCAAGAGACCAGAGTGGCTGTAGAAGGCAGCAGCAGGGGGTAAAAGCACAAAAAAAACCCCCAGTTTGGTGGAAAATCCTCAGTAAGCACCAGGACCCCAGTGACACATGAACAAGCCTTGCTGGCAGGGGCCAGTTATATGAATCACTGGTGTTCCACCCATGTGTCATCTCTGCCCCTTCCCGGGGGAGCCCAAATAGAGAACAGTTTCACACACAAGTCTGGTTGGCATCCTTGTTTCATCAGTTGTCACTGGCAGCACTTCAGGAGCTGTGCAAGAGAGAGACCCACAGACCCCACTGCAGCCACGGGGCCAGCAGTGAAATGAAACAGCGGAGAATTAATTTCCCAACTGACTCTCTTTTAAAGAACCTTAACAGCACATCATACACCCTACACCTTGCTGAGCCCGTCAGCCTAACACTGACAAGTTGGAGTTGGGCTTGCACAGCACTTCTGAGTTAAAGCTGCACAAACCACCCTGATAATTCCCAATTTGAAAACTTGAAAGTGCTGATAAGTGTGTGGCCTTAATTCACTCTAATGCTTTAGAAGAGCCGAGGCAAATCCTTCAGGTCTTGATAAGACTTACGGTCAATGCTTTAGGCCTCAGTTTTCAGACACCAACCTAATTTTTACCTCAAATGATGCAACTTTTGTCTCACAAAGGGAACTACTCCTCCAATAGCAGTTTGAAGATGCACTGTTCTAGTGGACAGATGGACCATGCTGGCTTGTTCAGCGTAAAACAACCTATAACTAATTTAACAAGCAGCTTTCGAATGCTAGCTGTAAGAAAATAATTCAGTCTTAATGTGTGTACCATTGGTAGCTGCCCTCTGTATTAATTCAGCACATTAATCAATCAGCACTCTGTTAAACTTTAACTTGTATAAAACAAGGTGAGATTTTTCGAACAATATTCTATCTTAAATTGGTCTCAAGAGTGTCAGTCTCAAAATAATTCAGTATATAATGGGGTTTTATAGCAAGGTGAAGAATTAAATACCAGTTAGATCACTGCTGTTCCTCACCTGCCAGTAGTGGTGCATAGTGCTGTTCATAAAGCGCATTTCTACAAGCATGACCGTCATACATACTGAGAACAAGGTGAGTTTTAGCAAACTTTTTCTTTACTAAAGTCTTTTGTTATAAATTACACAAATAACTTTATAAACAAATCCCCCCCCACTTGCATTTTGTTTAAAGTAATAACTTTATATCATACAAATAAAGAAATTTCAAGTATGAAAAGTGCATTATTGCAATAATACCTCTTTGCAAGTCCAAAAAATCTTGGTTTAGAATAAAACTGTAAAGTGTAAAAAAGGAATAAAACAATCAGTGCCATCTATTCATTCAAGAAGTCCAACATCTTAAAAATGATGCTTAGTGTGTTGCAGAGGCAGATTTACATCTGAAAGCAACATGTAATTGAAAAGAAGCTATGTGTGTGTGTGTGTGTTCATCGCTTTGCATTATTAGTTCTTTTTTTCCCCAGTCTTCTTCACCTTTCTTGGCAGGAATTCACAGTACAAACAGCGCTCGGCCTCCAATATCATCCGTTCTGTGCTGCTGCCACTTGCATGGTTCCGAGTTCTTCATCCTCTTCGTGCATTCGCTTTAAACTCCCTGCAAGAGGAAGGAGGAGGCTCCTGAAAAGATCAGTTTTAACTGCACACCGCTGTGCACAGGACTACAGGGCAGTTGTCACTGTCATGTCATTGTCATCTTGCAGGGACTCTACTCTTTGAAGACATTCAGCTTTTGGACAGTGCTGACCGCACTCTTATTCCCTCACACTTCTCCACACGGAAGAGAAATGTCCTAGAATGCACCATTTTTTACACTTCCTTTACATCTCTCCCCAGGCTCCATTTTCAGACTTTTACCAGGTTGGACTGTCACAGCTCAAGATGATTACAGTAACATTTTTTACATGTCCTAATCCCCTGTGATCTGTTTAAAGTCACAACAAAGCTTTTTTTTTCAGAGCAACTGCCTTCATTTTAATGGCAGCAACTATGTGATGAACACTGGCTTCTTTCAACCTGTCGCTCTCTATTTCTCTAGGGAACTCGGGGGTTTTGAAGGACATGGGAGACAGGGCCCTGCTCCAGAACAGCACAACCAGGGAAGTTCAACCATAGGAGAACAGAACATTTAAGTACCACATACTAAAGTCTGAAGGCAGTTTGCACAGCAGCTCCAGCCAATTCCTCCCCAAAAGTTTGAGATTTGCTGCTGTTGGGGGTTTTACTTAAGGGGCATCACACACAGGAGGCTTCTGACCTGTAGAGCCAGGTGGAACTGAGAGGGATCTCTCCAGCTGCAGTGGTGACATCATCTGGATGGTTAATTTTGCTAGATAGATGGCTTCATATTCCTGAAAAAGTTTGATAATGCATATCGTTATTAATTCGGCACAATGCTTTGTATGGATGAGGAGGACTAATTCAGAGAGTTCACTAGGATGGACCAAGAGAGCACCTTATAGTAAGGCAGATATTTGAGAGAAGGGAAGTTCTTCATTGCTTTGATTTGAATGACAAGAACTGTCAGGAAGGTGGAACTTAAAGGATGACAAGAAATGGCTTTTAAAAACAGAGTAAGCTTTCATGAAAGAAAAGAAATCTGTGAGACTGTATAGAGAACTCACTGTTGCAATTCAGGCAGTAGAAACAAACCAAACTTAGAATACAGCAGCCTCAGAAATTTGTTACCAAGACAAACCACACATGGCCTTGAAGTTGCATTCCAGTGACCTGTTGCACTTTCAGTGCTACATGACAATCCCTTGAGGAGTTACTTCAAATCCCAAATAAATTTAGGATTTGCTTTGTCTAAAGCTCAAGTCTAATGAACCAGGATACACATTCATCTTCCTCCCCAGCTCAACTACAGCTTCTGACAGTCACTTCAATCATACTTCTACAGTAAATGTTAAGCCTAAGTAGGAACAGCTGTTTTGCAGGAAGATGATTCATCAAATGGTTTTAGAGTTATGACTGGGGAGGGGGGGGGGAAAGTCACCTGAAGTTGATGGACAAATCCAGCATTAGGATTAATACAGAATCTTCTTTCTTGGACATAAGTAAATGCATCCCTTATAAAGAGAAGAGAAAATACTTCAGTGGAAAACAGACTGTGACAAAAGTCCCTGTGGTTTCAGGACTCTTCCTTCCAATTATCAGTTCTTCAGAAACATACAACCTCTAAATGCTCCTCAGAACCCGTCTGTACAACTGAAATTGTTTGGGCAAAACAGGGAGCAGTAGTTCTAACACCCTATTTGCCCACCCACAGGGTCCAGCCACCAGCTCACTGGCCTGTTTTCACCATTACCTACAACAGCCTCATGGGCCTCTCCTATAGGTTTACAGCAAGGCATCATCAATCTACGTAGGCTGGTACCTAATTCTTAAATAAAGGATGTAAACACACCTGCAGCGAAATGGAATAATCTGCCCTGTGTAAAGTCTTCACTCAGTAGGATTATATGCACACAACTGTTTACATTCCTTCCACAATTATTATTTACTTACAGCACTTGAATTTAAAAACAAAAGATCTACAGACATCAGATTCTTCATCTGTACTAAAGTGCTCTCTCACTTCAGCCTTTTCAGGCAAATGCTTAACACCATGACCATGCTCTGCTCTTACCTGTACTTCACCCCAAACGTTTCCATTATGTACGCGATAACTAAGGCAGCACTGAAAAGAAACAACAAAAAATTAGGCAAAATACACTTTCATTTAGTAGAAAAAGTAAAAAGCAGGATGGATGGTTTCCTACCTTCTAGAAATCCCTGCATTTCCATGGACAAGAACTTTTCCTGAGAAGGAAAAAAACCAAACTGTACTTGTATAGACTGAATACTTTGAAATGTAGTTTTCCATGTCGTGGAGAACTACACAGTAGCAAGGTACATCCTAAGAATAACAGGTGTGTCTGACTTCACTCTAGAGTACTAATTACACTCTACCCATTACTGCTCTAGGATACAGAAACGTGAATCCCTGCTCCTCTCAGGATTTTGAGTAACAGCATCTGCACTCCAGGACCACAAGGCAGATTTAAGGCCCCACATAAGAGAGGGGGCAAAAACCCCTCATCCACGGAACACAGTTGTGTTTGAAGTGGAAAAAGAAACCCAACGAGCCAAACTAAAACAAAACCAAAAAAACACACACACCAAAACCAACAACAAAACCACCACAGATATACAGAGGTTTGTTTTTCAGTCAGAGGCAAAAGGAAAGGAGGACACTTTGCTCTGAACTTGTATAATACAGTTCAAGTCGAGCACAATAAAACCCCAAATTTAAGAAAATCTCATACGTAAGAGGCTCTAATACATATCACTAAGTTAGTTTCGAAACTTTAACAATGTATTAGAAAAGGAAGGAAAGTTAATATGGTCTTACCTCCACTTTGTAAACTTCCATCAATAAATTCTTTAGTCTAAAAATTAAAAAAGTTACAAGACTCAGTTTCAGATTATCCTAGATATTGCTGCTACTTGCGTTTAGATTGGGTAGAATTTTTGTATCAGTGTCTATACACAATGACAATACTGCACTCTGTTCATACACACGTCACTTCAACTGGACACTCCTATTCCTTTTGTACTTTTATCTACCCATAAAATTGTCAGTGAGAAAGTAGCATGAAGCCAGAAACAAAAATAAACTAATAAAAATCTGATCATGATGCCACATGTTATGCCTCTATAATAAAAAGTAACTTCCACACATCTTTGCTTAACAGTTACAGGGGAAAAAAAACAAACAGAAACCCACACATCAACACCAACATAGTTGGGACCACTCCACAAACACTTGTTTCTTCCTATAAGTTCTCCAATAATATATTCAGTTATAAAAGTAGCTCTAATAAATCTATCAGGTGAGATATGAGGTGGTGAGGTCTGTGGAATATCACCAGGTTGAAACAGCTGATGAGATGAAAAGCAAAGCTAAATAATTTACGGTGGGGAGAACTCAAACTAGACTCTTGAAAATACATCACCACAGAGCTACTGAGATGTCAGTGACTGCGAGATTTGCACAGGACGCTGTTCGATGAAACGATATATTCAGAAAAGCTGCAAGCTCTGTGTTTGTGTTCTGCAAAAACACAAGCACCTCTGTCATAGACAGGGAAGCCACAAGAGCTTTTGGGTTGGTCGTTTTTTTGGTGGGAGAAGGAATAAAATGCTTTTGCTTTGTTGCGAACTAACTTAAATAAGGATTAAAAAACCAAAAAGGCTCAAAACTATAAGTTTCTTGTATTTCCAAATGTCAGTATCTTTAACTTCAGTACTTTTAAATTCCTCTACAGTAAACAAGATGCTATAAAGCTTAGTTACACCAACTCATTACTATTTTATGTTTAATTTGTTTTAGTATTTGATACAAGAGATGTAAATACTCTTGGGCTCAAAAAATAACTCTCCTACATGCCAAGGATTTCCAAAATAACTATCATTCTCCCATCACCTGTTTTCTTTTTGGTTTGAGACTAAAGTACATCTCTCAAAAATCTGCCTCAGCTTCTATACTTGTATAAAGGAGTTAATCACACTTACTAACGTGGCAATAAGGCCACTTAAGAGTTCTCAGCTCTTCCAGGTGCCTCAGGCTGAGCATCTCAAATTTGCAACTGGTATCTGTTAGTTCAGAAAACTCTTACTGGGCATCTCCATTCCCATTAACACACAAATACTTACCATAGGGAAAAATCGTATTATATTCTCAACTGGATTATCTGCAATATCCAAGACTAAATACCTACAAGGAAAACAGTTGCTATGAGCACACAGTAACACCAAATTGCTGCCACCAGCACACATCCAGCTGATCCAACCCCAATACAATACTCAAACCTGCAAAGGACACCAGCACCACCCTCCTCACTTTATTCTCTGGTCTGAGCTCCGGAACATTTGCAAGCGAGCAACCTCTGGAGCTGGTTCTGTGCAGAACCCTCTCCAACACCCCCTGACAAAACCACCTCTCACAGTGGAAGAAATTCACGCCTGCTATGCTACAGGTGACTTTGTTTAAAAGCAGCGTACTACAAACACACACCCCATCGGACGTTAAATATGGACCAGTGCTCTCTTCTGGGGCTCTAAGCAATTTTTTTCAGAGGTGCACATGTCCTGATTAAGTTACTTCAAATGTTTTATTCACAGGACAAACTATACTCAGAATTATAAAAATGAAGACAGTTACTGCAAATTAATGTATACCTCTAATTCACAGACTTGCCTACATCTAGAGTTTAGCAGGATGAATAAACTTCATGGTCTGGATCAAAGAGCCTTTCTACTCTTCAGCACATTTTTCAAATAGTTTTGACAACATGAAAATATTTGGAAAGAACACCAAGACAAAAAAAAAATCTTGTTAAAGCAGAATAAGTTGTTTAAAAGTAAGACCTTTTGTTGTTGGTAGGTCTGCATGTTACCATCATTTCTCACCTAAATAACTGTTGGAAGTTTGGTTTGATAAAATTTGCTTCAATGTTTTGCCGTATGCATATTACATGGGTTATGCCATGTTTCTGAAGTATAGGTAGCTGTGGAAAAAGAAAGGTTTTTAGAATTACTGAATCCAGCATTGCACAGTAATAAGAAAAGCTATACTTAAACACACAACAGGGTTATATCATGTCCTCAAGGAAAACTGGAGCTAGTTTTCTCATATTCAAAGCACAGCATGAACATTTGTCTTTCAAAATACAAAACACAACCATTAGGAGTTGCAAGAAAAGCCACTTCTAACAATGATGAAAGAGCAGGCAGTCGAGGCAGCATTCAATGAACTTGTTTGTCTCTGCCCACCTTCCACTTGGCTTGAAATTTCAAGTCCCTACATGATTTTCAGCCAGCACTGGAATCTTGCTGGAATCAGACCACTGAAAGTAAGATTTATACTATGAGGTAAGCTTGGGGACACAAGCTTAGTCTTAGCAGTGCTTGACTTTATTGTAGGTGCAATTTATTTTACTATGTATGTGCGAATTCCCAGTTCTGATTTGTATCACAACACTTTAGCAAAGGAAAGAGATTGCCTGATTGGTAATGTGTAAATCTCAAATGTTTTATAATACATTTTTCTAAGAAAAATTATAATAAGCTTAAGTATAAGACTTCGTTTTAATGCAAGAAGCTCACACATGAATGCTCACTGCAATTAGCGTGCAAGTCACTCCAAACTTGCACTTTTCTGTGGTTTGTAAGGAGCAGGTAAAGCTGACCAGCTCAACTGAGAGATCACGCATGTGTGTGTGTACAAACACGTGCAGAACTTCAAGTCACATAAAAAAACCCCACAATCTGGGCTCTTTCGTTTTTTTTTCCTCCTGAACTAACCCTTTATCTCACAAGATTGGTATGGAAAACACAGTTTTGTGTCAACTGCCCCAGTGTGTTCCTGACACAGCATTTCAGATTCACTCAGGGGAGCCCCAGAGACACCAGTCCCAGCGAGATAATCCTGCAGGATAAAAGCACCACCCTATAAATGCTCCATGTATTACTTATACTCCAGCATTTTTCATGTTCCAGCTCAGGGTTGCAACCAAATTTACCCCTATGCAGACAACACTTTAACATATTGTCACAGTAACAAACCATCACAGCAAAGTTTCCATATGAGACACTATGCTGAAAATCGTACCTTGCTTTTCATAGCTGAAGAATACGGGCCTAAAAATAACCCAGGTAGAATTTCCTAGGAGGCAGAAGAACAGACATTTAATACCAACTCAAAATTATTTGAAATAATACATTGCACTCAACTGAGACTACAGCCATGGAAACAAGGAATTTATATACTAGTGAGAAATGTGTTATCAAGTGTTACAACAGGACAAAGGCAATAAAAATCAGTTTGGCAAAATGAAAGAAACACGATCTTTGTGCAGGAGAACTTGTTTTGAAAGAGGAATCGAGTCCTTTATTTGGAATGAGTTCCAGTTTGATTACTGCATCTTCCCCAACCCCAGATCAAATGAAGGGAACTCTGACTTTGTATATAATCGTGTCTTGTAATTAATTCCCATTTGTTCTCATGGAAAAAGATATACTCATGGTACGTCTTCTAGCTTTGTCCTAATAGTAGGGAAATATTTTTTAATCATTTATCTCCCCACCAATAAAGACACGTAGGTCTGCAGATCTTATACTGTGCAAAGATTTGGCTGACACCGCAGTAGGAAAATTTTCATTGTCCATTCTACCTCAGAACACTTAATTCCAACCAAATCTAAGTTAAAATGCAAAGATCCAATACATTTTTACATATTGTAAACATTCACAAAGTAGTAGCAATCACTAAAATGTTGTATTTGGGGGATTCTGAAGAAAAGTATTTGCACTTTACCCCTAAAAACTGACTTTGATAGCAGCTCTTTTTCTTAGTGAACACACCCATGGGTTGTGACTCGAACTGTAAATCAAAGTGTCATACCTGCATCTCTCTCCTCATGGGGTAGGTCCAATCCTTAAAATAAAACAAAAAATTACTATATAGGCATATAAAGGGAAAAATACATTCAGGCAGAAATTCTTACGTAAAAGAATAAAAATCTATTTTCTGCAGATTGTACGCGATAGCTGCTACACAACAGGGATGCTGCTTATGCTTACTGCTAACTCTCCATATTAACAAGTGCAAGGAACATTATTTTGAAAGCTAATGTGAAGAAATCATAAGTATTCTACATCAGTGATGAAGCCTGTATAGAAAAGCTAGTGTGCTGTACATCCACACCTCAGCCTTCTGCTTAGAAACTTCCCTCTAGAGTGGGGAGATAAAGAAAAGGAAAAAAGGCTTTAGAACATTCTGTACAAGCCACAGTAGGAAAAAAAAGTCATTTGATTGGTACATTCCTACAGCCACTGGAAAAACAGAAGATAACAAGTATAGCAGGTAACTCCCTCAAAATCCACACTGCCTCACCTAATGCATTCAAACTAACTTTATTTCGAATATTCAGGATTTAACTCGAATAATTCTAGAAACTTTTGTTGTCCAAGCCCTTCAAGTGAGTTTCTACTTTTCTCCATCCCAGACCATTACACTGAAAGGATCTTTTCACAGCAAACACATACACTTGTGTTCAGCCACAAGGATGTGATGCTCCTGGTCAGTTAATTTACAGCAAGCATGTCATAGCCCTCCACAAACCTCAGACCAGAGTTTGCAAAGATTCACCACTCGAAAACAACCTCTTCCCAGCTGACTGTTCACTATCATCCAACTCGATCTGTCAGAACTGTCTGGGGCAAATGCCAGGATCAACATTTTCATCCTTTGCTCCATTTTACAGAACTGTCGGAGCTGAACAGAAAAATGCTCAGGCAGACGCTATTCCTGTCTTCTCTTCTTTACAACTCCCACTGTCCTCTATTAACAGGCTCTTACTCATTCTTTGACCCTCACACATGAAGGAGTTGTATCTGAGATCACAGCTACCAGCTGGAGACAAAAAAAAGGAAATAGTCAAACATATCAAATCCAATAGACTGCATACATTTATTTACATAACTTTGTCGGTTGCTCCACACACAGCGGCAGCTAAGAAAAAGCTTTGCCATATGTCGTTCTTGTTAATGTTCCAATCTCCTCAAAACTATGAGAAAGTTCAACTCCTAAATATTCAACCTCTGAAGTGAGATCAGGATTACACTAAGGAAGCTCCAGGATCCTAAACTGCAGCACTGTCCACCTTTGCACCAGGGGCATCAATTTCACATTAATTCCCTTTTTATTAAGACATACAAGAAAAATCCAGTGCTTCCCCCAGCCACACACAACTACACAGTGAGGTTTTGCCAGCTGTGTTAGCGGAAGTACAAAGGATTTTAGTATCAGAAAGTTATCCTGGAAACCACTTGAATTGAATCTGGGACAGCATTTCTGAAAAAGCAAACAAACCTTAAGCCACTCCAAACAATTCTTTGAATACTGCCTAAAATGGTAGCACAAATGAGGAAATAAAATGCACTGAAATGGTCTTTGCTAAAGGCGCAGAGAGGTAGCTAAATTATTTCTGCATGTTCCAGCTGTAATAATTAGAGTTCCTTGTAATAGAAAGTAGAAATCCTGTGATAAGAGGATTTTTTACAGAACTGTATCCTTTGAGGGTTGAGTCCTTTAGCATAACCCTGCTGTCTCACTGCATCTACAAAAGCATAATTCACTCATCAAAATGCAAGAAAACCCCAGTTTTGTCCAAGTATAAATGCAACAGTAAGAGTAATAAACTCTGAAAAATCTTAAGCTATACTCCAGGAGCACAAAAGCACTTCAGTGGGTTTATTAGTCTATTTGTAGAATTTAAAAGTCTTAATCTGGAGTATAATGAAAACACAAATTCATCAGTATTTTGGTCAAGGGGACTTAACAATACATTACACATATTCCTTTTAAATGCATTAGGAGCAGGAAATTATGTTAGTCCCAACAGTTGTAGGCAAGAATTTAGCAATATACAGTCCAAAGGAAAGCAAAACCCAAAAGACAACAGATGCCACAGATGTTCTGAACAAGAAAAAAAACCACCAGTATTTGCTCCAGACATCAGTCTTCAACGTTCTTCGAGAAGCCAAAAAGGTACAGTTTCCACTGGGATTTGGTCTGCAAAATAAACATCTGAAAGATGATGTATAAAGAAAACATATCTGAGACAAGGACACAAACTACTGAAAAAATTATTTTGGTGATTCCCTGACAGCCCTTCAAGGCTTTTAAAACTAACAAGATGGCTCAAGATGATGTTAAAAAAAAGAAGTCTATTAATGTAGACTGAACCCAAGCAGAGGTCTCATTTTAAGGAATTAATTCACTGACCATGTCTTCCACACTGTTTGAAGCACCCAGCAGACAAATAATAACTGAAAGTTTCTCTTTTTATCAGACCGAATACAAGAATTTTGCTAAGAAAATGACTGATGATGCTAAAGTCAGACAGATTAACGGCACTGCTTGCTGCTCAGTATTTGGTAGGTTCTACCGAATAAGTGACAACTCACTGGAATAAGTGCTCTTCAATACCCACAAGATAAAAAGCAAAGAGAAGGAAGGCAAAACACCCTCCCAATCCTAAATGAAACTTTAGGAGGAGCCACTCACCTCTGACAGATCTTCCCAAACTCAACTGTGATTCACTGATGAACAAGTTTAAAAGTTACCTCCGCTGTTTTGCTGAGGGTGTTCACAGCACGTATCTGTGCCAGAAATGCCAGGGAGTAAGTGCTTCAGCTACTGCCCCAGAATGGAGTGACTAGCAAGAGAAAAGGGAATAAAAGACATTTCAAAGCCCTCCCTTCCCTACCTACAGCCAGACTCTAGCCAAAACACATTGAGGATGCGAATGAATAGCTGAGACTCGTCTGTGCTACAAAACAGCTTGATATCCAATATCCAAATGACATCAAGAGTTATGGTTATTTCGTTAATATTTTGCCATAGCTACACCTGTTGTTCTTTAGAAGAGTTTAATGGCAAAAAACCTGACACATCCCATTGACACGCGCAAATGCACATACACATGGACTTTATCCTGAAAGAGCGACCTGGACTAGGACTTCATAGAGAATTCATACTATTAATTTTTTAATTAGTTTAACAGCCCTGACACTAAGACTTGTCTATGCTCAGGATCTGCACAAAAGTAAAGCCTGTGTTTCTTAAATGCAGCAGCAGAACGTATCTCATGCAACCTGCGTATGCCTCACCAGAAGGAATGTAGTGAAACGCATATACATGACATCGCTTAACTGGTTCCTAACCACAAGTTTAAGTCTGATGACCTAGCTAATTTTCACATACAAAAGTACATCCTAGTTAGTCTTTGACAAAGCTCAACTTTGCTTGAAAGGCAATTTGCAGTACTGCATTTGCATTATTATGGTTAAACTGCTGCCGCCTTATGATTAGTAGATCCTGCAAACCACAGCTATCTTGGATGAATGAAGAAGCTCTCAAAGGTGCTGAAAAAAACACCAGTAAAACAAATCAAATCAGTAGTTTAAAGAAGGAGAATCCAACATCAAGAAGTATCTTTCCTAGACTTTCAGCTGCTGCCCCTGATCTGCTGACACCACAGGGCACCAGCCACCATCTGCAGTGACTCCTTCCCTGCTTTCAAGACCATGACTCAAGTCCTTTTGAAAAGTCACACACAACTCCCAGTAAAAACTTCCTGACCGCTCTAGGTTTCTGACCCTTTTCCAACACTCAGCTCTTTTGTTGTTGATTAATAGCATCACTTACCTCTCTGTACAGATTTCTCTTCCCATCGCAATTCATCACAGCAAGACTTGTGCACAATTGATCGCTCCTCATGTACCTCAAGAATCTACGGCTGTCAGAATCCTCTCGCCTAAATTTGTTTCCCTGTCTAGTGGAATATTCATATAAGCTTTAACACTCAAAAATCTCTCCTCCAAACCCGGTACAACATTCTTCTGCAAGTGGTGAAATCAAAGCTGAAGACAACTGTTACGGCAGTGACAGCCACACATTCTGCTGACCTGCTTCAGTTCCTTCCTCTGCTCTTGGCTATAACTCTGTACCATTCTGTATAGGAAATTAAATTACAGCTAAATAGTATTATATCAGAACAGCTAAAGAGCAGAATTATATTAACTGCCAATACTATCATCACCCCCCTCCCCTTACCAGGCTACAGCCTGGACTGTGGATGGGTTCTGATCTGTTCTGAGGAAGTTCTAAGTCTAATTGACATGATGAAATGAGATAATATCTTCGATTTGAAAGTATTTTAAACAATATATTGGAAAATAAAAACAACAAGCCTCCTAGCTCAAACAGTCCAACAAAAGGGAGCCAGGGACATCATTAAAGACCTGCACAAAAATAAAGCTAGTTACAGCAACAGACTTTGTAAAGTGGAATAAACTATTGTCAAAAGAAAGAATGAAATACTGAAGTAGTAACAGAGCATACTCATTTGCCATCTTTTAATAAGAAAACAGAAAAATTAAATGAAGCACTAAAAACATTCAAGAAAAATAACTGAATGTTACTGCAACCTGTCATGTCCCTCCCTGTAAAGCATGCTGCTCTAAGGGCCTCAAAATTAGCTACAAACAAGACTAAAATGGAAGGCTGCGTCTTCAGTTCTGGTCATGATTCATGTTCTTGGACACAGTTATTCCAGGTAGAAGCTTTTCTTTTTCTAATATGTGTGTGTATATATATACACATATTTCAGGTAGAAGTCCTAGTGCAAGTATATAACAAATTAAACTCACTCTTTTTGTTCACTCAAGATGTGGGCATGTAACTAACAAGAGCAGAGCTGTACTAGCAGGGTTAAGACAGGGTTAAGTCAGGCTTTGACTGGGCTGCTAACCAAAACCAGCACTGGTTAAAGGGTGAGGTGACAGTCCCAGCCTTGCACAGTTGTCTAATCCCATAGTCACCACACTCAGGAGACTAAAATGACCCAAAACTAACAGCTTTTTTTAGCAGAACTCATTGTGTACTGAGTAAGCTGCCTGCTCCAGGTCACCACAGGTCAGACGAGTATCGGGACAAAACCGGTGACAACACTGGATGGTTGGCAGGATGGGAAAAGCCACTTTTCAGCAAAATCAGCTATTTGATGTGGTTTACTGTAACAGTAAGCGCCCCCGCAGTCACAAATCCCAGTTGGGCCAGTCTTGACAACAGGAACCGGTGCTGAAGGGCGTTTTCTGGGTATTTGTGAAGCACTCGGACAATGGGAAGTCCTCATCACACCAACAGTTTTGCTTTTGGAAATCCAGAGGAATACAAAAGCAGGAAGGTGGGGAAGAAAAAACAAGAGCAGGTGGGAATGACAGAGCACACAGGGGAAGGAAGAAGCACATAACAGGAAAATAGAGGTTATTTTGGCAAAGAGAAACACAAGCCATGGAAAAGGATAAAAAGTAGACTAAAGCAATCAAATGGGAAGTAAAAAACATTTGTTTCTTCTTTATGTTTCTATTTGTCCCATTCTGTAACTTTGGTCCAAAAAGACATCTCTACTGGCTTATTAAATACCAGTTAGCACCCAGGATGATCAGCACTGGTTTCATTAAAGCAGGAGAAAGCAGTGAAGGCAGAATTCTTCAGCTTATATGAAGCACATAGCCAAGTAGCAAGACTGCCACACCTATTATTTTCTTTTTAAACAGACTTGCACAGAAGCTGAGACTCATCAGATTTTTTTTCTAGTAGTATTTCTCCTGCACTTATAAGTTGGGGAATGACCTATTAGAGAGCAGTGTAGGGGAAAGGGACCTGGGGGTCCTGGGGACAGCAGGGTGACCATGAGCCAGCACTGGGCCCTTGTGGCCAGGAAGGCCAATGGTACCTGGGGTGGATTAGAAGGGGGTGGTCAGTAGGTCAGAGAGGTTCTCTAGCGCCTCTACTCTGCCCTGGGGAGACCACACCTGGAATATTGTGTCCAGTTCTGGGCCCTCAGTTCCAGAAAGACAGGGAACTGCTGGATAGAGTCCAGCACAGGGCAACAAAGATGCTGAAGGGAGTGGAGCATCTCCCGTGTGAGGAAAGGCTGAGGGAGCTGGGGCTCTGGAGCTTGGAGGAGACTGAGGGGTGACCTCATTAATGTTTACAGATACATAAAGGGCGAGTGTCACAAGGATGGAGCAAGGGTCTTCTCGATGACAAACAATGATAGGACAAGGGGCAATGGGTACAAACTAGAACACAAAGGTTCCACTTAAATTTGAGAAGAAACTTCTTCATGGTGAGGGTGTCAGAGCCTGGCCCAGGCTGCCCAGGGAGGTTGTGGAGTCTCCTTCTCTGCAGACATTCAAACCCACCTGGACACCTTCCTGTGGAACCTCATCTGCGTGTTCCTGCTCCGGCAGGGGAATTGCACTGGGCGAGCTTTCCAGGCCCCTTCCATTCCCTGACATTCTGGGATTCTGTGATCTCACAGCATTTCTACCCACTAAAATAAAAGGTCTTGTCAATTTGCTTTTTACAAAATATCTGTGGAATGAGCACTAATAAAAAAGCAAAAATTATATTCAGATAATTATTGTTTATAATGGTGTAAATATATATTTAAAAAGGCATGAAAAAGGATATGACAGCCTCATGAGATGGGCTATATTGAGACAGCCAAGGACCACACAGCTCTCCTCACAATCCTCATTTAGATTTAAAAAACAAAACAAAACACACATTTTAAGTCCTCAGTTCTACAAACTGCTCCCATTATGAACTACCTTACATCTGTGCAGATGCCTCTGCACTTCAACAGGCTGCCCGTGGATAAAAGCCGTTAGTTGATCGCAACTGACACAACTGCTCAACCTCGGCTGCCACAGTGCACTTCTGATACATGCGGCGTACCCTGATAGCATCCCACCGAGCTGGGATCAAAATCTGTCACCTGATTTACATTTCCCAGCATGACACGACGACTGTTTTAAATTTCTTCTGCTCTATTATGTGGGCAAGCAAAATTCAATATTATAACATGGGGTTCCTACTTATTTTAAAGAGTCTGTAGAGGAGGGGAATGAATTTATATTTGTTTAGGGGGTTGTCTCCTATCAAAAGCAAGAGTAAAAAAAGCTTAAGAAATTTGTGCCACTTTTACATGGGCTGCACTACTGCATAGTTTAAAAAGCAATCAAAAATACATTAGCATTTCAGACTAAACATAGTTGTCAAGAAACGTACATTTCTTCAAAAATCATGTGCTAAAGAAAGCTCATGATAAAATGGCAAATATGACTGCTTAGTCAATAAGCTGATAATTCCATTACAAAAACCATGGAGAGTCCTAAAAAAATTCTAAATACATCATGAATACTAGTTTACTGAGCCTGCTTGCAAGCAAATACAAAGAAACCAAGTGGTAATCATTCTGCATTCCCATTACATATATCCTAGTGCTATTCTTATTTGTTTAAAATGTAATGGGAAAAATATAATTTCCAGTAAATTCCTTGAATTATTCCAGTCTTTATTTACCATATTTCCAAAATTGCTAAGATGTCTCAGTACCAATATGCCAGCATGCACTAACTGTTATTACCCAGACCTCTTTTAACACATCTTTAGCCATAGACATTTATACTGGAGGAAAAAAAAAAAAAAACACAGCACTTCTCAAATTTAAGAAAGTTTGAGACCTCATCTTGGGAAATGTGCCAATTTCAGAAAAAGACACACAAGTCTAAGCTTAGAAATGGTTTCCATGCCACGTTCAATCACTATTACTCATAAGACTTTCGCATATTCACTACCACCAATCCATAAAATAACATGTAGAGTTTACAGACATTCATGGCATATGACAGAAAAGCTTTGCGAGAACGATGAGTTATGCATTAAATACCCAAAAATCTAGTTTATCCCGGACTTCATTAGCTCACCTTGCAGAACTGGACAATTTGCCCAGCCTGCAGCCAGCACATGAGAGTGGGCAGGAGGGAGCACTGACACAAACTCGATCCTGTCTGTGCTTGACCTGTAACAAACATGGTTTCACCACCTGAATGAACTTTGAGTACACAAAACTGCAGGATAAAAAAAGTGACGCATGTCACCAGGTAATCAGAAGAATGAATTTCTGGTCTGTCAGTTCCTGAGATTATGTCAGATGAGGAATGCAAAGGCAGCAGAACTCTCTCCAGCAGGTAAATACCACCAGCGCCTCTTAACGCGGCATTTCACAAACTCCAAAAAGTACCATAAGCTAAGGCCAGCTGTTTAAAAAGCCAGCAATTTTTAATACTATGAATGGATTAAGGACATCACAAACCAGCTACAGACCAGAAAAATGACCTGTTTACCTAAAGCACATTTCTGTAGCCTGCCAAAGTCAATCCAACCACTGGCTGCTGCCACCCCCTCTGCAGAGAGCCTTGCCCAGCCTCTGATTTCTCCTTGGGCCAGCCCTGGGGAGTGTGAAGTTGTGCAATCAGACAGATTGGCTCACTGATTTGGCTTTTTTAAAAATTATTATTATTATTTAATCTATCACATGGTTACTAGTGAGAAGGGAGCTGGGGCGTGGCAGTTAGATTGCCTTAAAACGACTGCAAAGTTGTGGTTACTCTTGAGCAGCCTACACCAGGGAGCAAAGCTGGGACTCCCCAAGTTCTCCCTCCTCCACTTCCCCTCCAATATCTTAAAGTCCAATCTACCAAGATGGCACTAAACCATACCTAACCAACTTCCTGAAATAATATTAAGGAGCACTCCTCATTAAACAGCCTCCTCGCAACAAGACACGAGAGATTATCTTTAGCTTTCCACTAATAACTACATTTTGTAGAGAGAATTATTTTAGCTTCCTTAGTCTGCTTTTCTAAGGCATCTTCTTAAGGACTAGGCTAAAGTCTCTTACACTTTGCTGTTTCCCCCAAATACTTCAACTACAGCATATTTAGATCCAGACACAAATGTAAGGTGTTGAAAAAAAATTAACTTAGTTTTTAAAAACAGTCCTTAAAATTCTCAGCTATGGTCTCACAGAATGTGAAGTTCTAACATTCTATACATTATACTATTAAGAGACTGAGCATAAAAGCAAACCATAAAATCCATTCTGAAGGACTCTGTATTGTAATCCCAGTTTTCATTAGCTAAGAGTTGTTAGACTGACAGTGACCTCTGTTTTCTGAACTATTTTAACCTCACACTCCTTTTTAGCCATTCTTGCTATAAACAGGTTTGAAAAGCCATCCAGCCTAATTTAGTTTCTCCATAAAGGATTTAAAAAACAAAGAAGTTATAAGCCTTAGGATGGTATAACATATAATTTGTGTTCAGATACAAACTGATTACAACTTTATGGAAGCAATGAGATTACTTGTAAACACCTCCATAGCTTTCAAGTGAAGAGGGTATTAAATCTTGACAAGAAAAACAGAACAGTCAAACACATAGTAAGTTCTATATTTCAGGCAACTTACCACAATTACAACATTCAACAATAACTCCATTAAAACAGAAAAAATGCTGGTGCTTATGAAATATACAACAATCTATGGACCTCTGAGGAGCTCAGATACCATCAACTTGCCGCACAAACACTGTGACATTTTGCATTAAATATCTGACGCTATCAAAGCAGGACACTCGGGGCTGTTTGTGACACATGAAACACACCAGCAGTGTCCAGGGCCACAACAGAGAGGTTACGCCAAGTTCAGAAATCAGACACCAAACCGACCCAGCTCCTCTGACACCACACAGGGTGCAGTTCAGCCTTAGCAGATATTGCCACCTGTCTTAGTTTGCAGAGAACTCTTGGCTCTGGAACATCGTAAAAATGCCTCCCCGATAGACTCACCAGAATGCCAAACTGTTTCATGAGTATCTAAGAGTTAGTAGACGGCAACTGTGTGTAAGGGGACACGCAGGTACTCAATGCTAGCAGCTCATCACCTTTCTGCACGTACAAAAAAAGGGGCAAGCAGGCAGGCAGCAGATGGAGGACAGGACTGATGACCATACAAAGGGAGAGTGAACACGCAAGGCAAAGCAAAGGGACGGCCAGAATACGGTGAAGCACAGAAGAGGGGACATGAGAGACAACAGGCTGAGCGGGGCCACCATTAGTGAGGAGACAGGAACGGGGGGGGGATCCCGGTAGGGCGGCCACGGGGGGGGCGTGAGGGCAATGGAGCCGGAGGGGAGCAGCGGGCAGGGCCGGAGGATGCGGTGGGTGGTCCCAGGGCCTGCGGTGTCCCCGGTACAGGGGGGAGCAGGCGGACGGGCGCCTCGGTGGGGACCCGCGGAGGCGATACCCGGGCCCGGGGGGAGCGGGAGACACCCCACGGTGAGGAGGGCTGGCAGCGGGGACCTGCCCGCGGGAGGACACGGCCCCCCGGCCCAGGACACCGGGACCATCCGCGCTGGAGGCCGGAGCGGCAGCTGTCCCCGCGGTTCTTCCCAGGCGGGGCCGAGCGGCGGCCCCGAGCAGCTCACCTCAGAGTCCTCTTTGGCCTGCGGCAGCGCGGGGAAGGCCGGCTTGGCGAGCTCCATGGCCGGGCGCTCTCCGGGCGGGGCAGGACCGGGCAGAGGCGGCTATTTGGGCAGCGGGCCCGCAGGCTCCGGCTCGGGAGCGGCGGCAGGAGGAGGCGGAGGAGGCGGCGGCGCGCTCAGCCGCTCGCGCCCGGCCGCCATGCTGCTGCTGCTGCTGCCTCTTCCCTCCTCCTCCTCCTCCCGCCGCCGCTCCCCCGCCCTTCCGCCCGCCCCCGGCTCCGCTCCGGTGGCGCCTCCGCCCCCGCCCCGCCCCAACCGCCCCGCCCTCAACGGCCGCCGCGCGCGGGGGTGACACGGCCAACGGCTGCGCGCGCGCCGCCCCCTCATAGCGGCTCCCCCGGCGGAGCGCGGGAAGCGCCGGTCGCTCACCGGGTCCGTTCATCAACCCTTCACGACCCCACTTAGACCTTCTTCAGAGGGCCCTTCTCCCGTCGCAGGTCCAGCGTCTCCGGCCTGAAGCGCCTCACGCCGCAGCCACCACAGCGCTCCCCGCCGTGCCACAGCCATCAACGCTCCCAAAGATGTTCTTCCTCTCACCCTGCCTTTGCTTGTAGTGTCTTTCTCCTCACACGCAGATCAAACTGCTTCCATTTTGGCAAGCAGAAATCAGAAAGACGTTGCCTGCCTCAAATTTTGGCTGACGCCACAAATGGAGTCACAGCATCACAGAAATTAAGGGATTGGAAGGGACCTGGAAAGCTCATCCAGTGCAATCCCCCCATGGAGCAGGAACACCCAGCTGAGGTTCCACAGGAAGGTGTCCAGGCGGGTTTGAATGGCTGCAGAGAAGGAGACTCCACAACCTCCCTGGGCAGCCTGGGCCAGGCTCTGCCACCCTCACCATGAGGAAGTTTCTTCTCAAATTTAAGTGGAACCTCTTGTGTTCCAGTTTGTACCCATTGCCCCTTGTCCTATCATTGGTTGTCACCGAGAAGAGCCTGGCTCCATCCTTTGGACGCTCACCATTTACATATTTATAACCATGAATGAGGTTGCCCATCAGTCTTCTCCAGCTCCAGAGCCCCAGCTCCCTCAGCCTTTCCTCACACGGGAGATGCTCCACTCCCTTCAGCATCTTTGTTGCGCTGGACTCTATCCAGCAGTTCCCTGTCCTTCTGGAACTGAGGGCCCAGAGCTGGACACAATATTCCAGATGTGGTCTCACCAGGGCAGAGTAGAAGGGGACGAGAACCTCTCTTGACCATTTTCAAGCAGCTCCTCTTTGCACATGGGAGACACCCTCTGACACACCAGTCTTGCAGCAGGAACCTATTTTTCCACTTTTTCAGGTTCCCTGGTCCCATGCTCTGCTGGACTCTAAGACATCACCCCAAACTATTTAAATGTTTGGCTCATTTCCCTCTTGAGAAATCTTTGACAATCACATTTCAGCAACCATCCTTTCAGCACTGCCATTTCCTTTTGGTGAAAGATGGAAAATTAAACAGCAAAGGAGAAAGCAACAGTAAAACTGCAGCTCCCACCTCCAGCTGGCATCAACAATAGGAAGCGGGACAAGTTTCAGTAGCCTTCGCTTATAGCCCAAACTTCAAAAATGAGTTTTAACCACCCCCAGGGCTTCAGAAAACGGTTTGCCACCTTTTACCCTACTCCAAGGTAAGTAAAGGCAGCAGTTCAGTTCACTGTTAACATCACTGTAGTGCTCAGAAACTGTCTTTTCCCGAAGTTTTCTAATTGTTCTAAGCACACAGGCTGTAGCACCCAGACCGAGCAGCTCTGTACGAGCTGCACTCAAAAGGGTGTTACTGTAAACTAAAACTGAGGTTTGCATCTTTACACTCCTGACACAATCACAAGAGGAAGTTTTTGTACAGTAAAAAGGTCTGTAACAACTATTAGCCATATAAACATCAAAATATCGTTGCTTGTCCTGTTGTAACTGTTTTACACCTCACATTCCCCATAACTATGAGACAAAACAGGTAAAGAAATAACAATCATGGCTATTGAAACTGCCAGGAAGGTGCTGTCTAGTGGTGTGTTTCCTGGCAGATGTAGAGTTAATCTAATATACTTGTCTGTCAGCTGAGCATGCCTAGAGTAATCCAATTAGGATAATTAGAAGTAGCCAGAAGTCTACTGTGCCAGTTTGACATTTAGGTAAGCTGCACAGTGCAGTCAATCTGCGAGGGAGTGGAACCAATTAGAAAATAAAAATAAGGCATAGTGACAGATGCCCCTAAAAGCACCAACACCTTTGCCTTTGTTTTTATTTGTTTCAGTGATTACTCCAGCTGCAGCAGTCAACTCCCAAGGAGCACAAGGGCAACCAATTTCCAACCTTGTAAGCCCCATCCAGAGCTCCACAAGCATTAGGTAAATCACTTCGGCTGTCTAAAGCAGCACAGGTTCAAAGTATAATACATTGTACAGTTCCTGTCTCTATAGAGCGGCTGAAATGGCAACTTGGAAAGGAAATCCATCTCGCCCATGTCCCTCACCACCCCAAAAGTTGTCATCAAAACTCTTACATACCAAATTGCTATCAGTTTCTCCACCTCCACTTAGATGCATTTGTTTATAAGTGGCATTCAGGATAGGAGTTGTCCTAGCACACAGGAAGACAGCAAAGATTTTAAAAGGCTTGTTTACTTCTTGCAATAATTAAAGGCTAGTTCAGCTGAAGGCTCTTCCTGGACTTCAACAGCAAAGGAATAAATACCACTTGCCCTCTTCTGAGGGAAATGTTGTCTCCAATTAGTATGAAAAGCAAAGGACTCCAATGAAATCCTTACACCAGAGAAAAGTTGCTCCTCAAATACTGAAAACACATAATTTATCTCTTTTCAAGAGTCACAGAGAAGGTGCACCAGGATAGGCAGATTTAAACAAGTTTTATTCATAAACTGTTTGGGGTAGGACAATTTACTGATATAAAAAAGTCAAGAAACAAACCGACTTTCTTAAAGTCTGCTAACCCATTCAGGCACATTTATAACTTCACACTGTAACTGCTAAGAGAACGCATCTCCACACATTTTACTTAGTCTGGACTGCAATGAATATTGTATTTCAGAATTGTACAGAAAATGCACTTCTGTAGCCAACTTGCAACTAGTGTTACCAAATTACTAGCTACATGTTACACAAACACCTTACAATAATAATCAAGAGGTACATTATTTCTCTTTTTTTTTTTATACATTAACCCAGTATGAGGTGTAGAGTCAATCACTAATTGTATCGTTAATTTAAACAGGTTTGTAGTCAAGCTTGGACTCCAGCTTCTTAGAATCAGCCACTTTTCTAACAGCCTTCATGAAGTCTTCCTGAACTACAAAGTCATGATCGGCACGGATTGCAAACATACCTGCAAAGAATAATTCAACAGCAAGAATCAACTGGTGCTCCTTGCAGCAACAATACTGAGAAGACTGAAACACAAAGATTCACTCAAACTGAAGTGGAAACAGATCCACGTTATGCTGCCTGCATGTAGACTGTTACATGCAACTCCCGGATGTTGGGAAGAGGAGTGAACTTCAACAACGTCTTCCTGAACTAGGTGATCACTAAGAAATGTATAACTTGTTTTAAACTACAACTGTTTCGTTACTGTGTTACTCAGCCTTTCCATGTAGGCAAACCCTAAGCATGCAATGAATTTATCATGTGGAAAAAGCATGCAAAAGTAGTAGCTCTCCAGTCATCCTGGTATTAGGAGACTTGGATTCTCTGCAAAAAGAAGAAAAATGGGTATCACTGCTGTTTCTGGAATGTATTTCTTCTGAAATAGCATGACATGTCACAATACTCAGACAGTAAGTGCTTAGGGGCCAGCTCTAGCTCAGAAATAGCATGGCTAGTTTTTCCTCTCATGGTGCTGAACCCATTTATCTATGGACTTTCTAAGAGACTTGTCTGTAACCTCAGAGGGAGGATGACAAGAATTAAGCTCTGCATAACTCTAAAGGTCATAAGGATACTTGTAAGAAATAAAAGATTTTGTTCAAGTTGTTCTGTCAAAGCTTCAGGGCTTATCACCACGCTGCTGCTGGACACATGTGACACACTGTGAAATATGCAACTGTTCTGGCATTTTGCTCCTAACATTTCCATTAATTAAAGGCTATCCAGCCCTTAAGGAACATGAAAAATCGAGCCAGCGGTGAACAAGTGCTGTGTTCCAGCAGAACATTTTTGACCTTGTGGTTTTAATCCACTGACAAAAGTATCAGAAAACAGCTCAAGTGTTTAGCATTCACCAAGACTTAGCACGTCAAAATTAAGAGTTAAGAAAATACCTGCTTCGGTACAGACGTTTCTCAAGTCTGCTCCGTTAAAGCCATCTGAAAGCTTCACAATTGCTTCATAATCTAGTTGTAAAACACAAATGCCAATTAGAAATCAATTCACACTTCCCGTTACGGATGCCAATGAAATATGTACCCAGATAACAAAGAAACTATTTAATTTCAGTGCAAATAGATAGCTGTCCACTAGACTGTTAAATTAAATTAACTGAAATCTTCAGCTGTTATTACCCCTTTAATTAAAGCAGAAACATATTGCAGCCAAAAGGTTCATATTATATAATTATATCCCAAAGTTACTAACTTGTGGTTACAAGCATCAACATGAAATTTAAGAAAAGCTCCAGCAAGGCGATGTTGTTATCATTATTTAAATGACGTAAAAAACCAGAATACTTATCTCCAAGTGATCGTAACTCAGTCCCTTTATAACAAATGCATCTACTAAAGGCATTGAATGTCTTGAAATAATAAGCTTGATTTTTTAATGTACATACATTTACTAAAAAGGTGGCTATAGTCAGAGTTTCTAAATGCTGCATCTGTTGAGCCTCCAAGCAATTTCTGATTTTTTGCAAGGCTTATTAAAAAAAATTATCAACTTTCAGCAAAACTTTTCAAAACAGTTTACCTTCTGTATGAAATTCAAAACATTTGAACTGCTAGTTTTTATCCAAAAAGCCCTAGAGATTAGAAATTCTTTAACTGTATTTTAATTCCAGGTAGCACAGTGTGCTATGAACAAGTCTCCCCGTAATTAGAGGGTAGTGAGGGGACTAAGTCATGTCAAACATCACAAGGCTTGGAGGTTTAAAGTCTTCGGCTGGCTCCAGTACCAGAGCTGGAGAATCTCACGTTGGAACCTGGCACAGGTCAGTATCTCAGGATTTTGATGCAATTCACACCTCATCTTGCCAGTAAGTTCGGGAATTCCTGTCAGTCTCAAAGCAGAGCATCACAATCTTCCCACAACACGTTCAGAAATTTAGCGAGTACCCATCTGACAGCTCACCTTGCTAAATGGTGTAAAGAAATCATCCTACCCTGCCTCCACGCCAGTGCCCGAAGATACAAGAGAAAGGATGAAGAGCTTTACCTCAGGTTCATGATTTGCTTTGGAGCTTCTTTATCTTAGACTATACTCGCGTGCGTGCATGCTTAAGCCAACGCTGCTGCTAAGAAAGGCAATCCTCATCCCTCCGGCCCTCCCCCAGCTCATTCCTGCTCCTGAGCTGCAGCTGTTTATGCAGCCAGATGGTGAACGAGATCAGTTCCACCATCCAGATTGTGCTTCGTGAATAGCTCGTGTCAGCAAAGAGGCGGGGGTGGGCGGCACGGGGCTGGGAACTGTGGGGCCTTAGTGAAATAAAAGGCAGCCAACGTCATTTTAAAGGCAAATCACGGTTTTCTTGAGGAAAGCTGTGAAGTGTCTCTGTGAAACTATGACTCTGGTCAGCTTGGAGTAACACTGTCATTAAATAAACCTGCCTCATTTTATCTGGTAGATACTTCTCCCCATTACGCTCTGCAGAGAACACTCTACACCACTAAACAAAACAAACGTTTCGGGCAATGAGATTTTCATTACACCATCTCCAAACGCCACAGTAAGTCTCTCCATGACTTTCAAAGACTCTCTATTGTTTTCAGACTTCTGCAGTAGCAATTTTTCTTTCTTTAGGGGAGCTAATGAAAATGTCATTTACTTGGATTGAGCTATTCCTTTAGAAACAGGAAACTACCTGATCGGAATCACATTGATTTTCCAGTTTAAAACTGTGCTCCAAGAGTTTATATTGTGTTTTCCTTGCAAAGGAAGACTTGGCAACAACTCATTGAGGACGCATTAAAAATAAAAAGAGCAGAATTCTGAGAGAGAGGAAGTTGTGTCGCCAGTGTAAGGGTCAGAATGGCAGAGTCATCATAACAACTCACTCTCCTCCCAACTTCACAAACAGAAGTAGGAAGGATATCCAAGTAGCTTCCTACTTACCTATTTCACCATGTTTAGTGATAGGACCTGCATGAATCTTCAAAATGTCTAATCTGGCTTGTTCATTTGGTAGATCAATATCTAGAAAAAATTACAGCTTTAATAAAATCAGAAAATCACAATTCAATTCATATTGATAATTTCCTCCTCCTTTCAGCCACTGTGAAGTAGTAACTCACGGATTTTTCTATCCAGTCTTCCAGGCCGCAGAAGTGCAGGATCCAGTGTGTCTGGTCTGTTAGTCGCCATGATCATTTTAACTCTGTGCAGAGTATCAAATCCATCCATCTGATTCAATAACTAACAGAAAACAGAAGTATGTTTTTTTAAACAACCCAAAACTTTCCTCATGCAGTCTCCTGCACTTATTTTCTCCGTATTTTCACCAAGATGTAAAAAGCAGTACAGATAAATCAGAAAAAATGCTGCAGGCCTTCTAATGAAAAACCACAGCTCCCTGCATAATCTATAAGCAATGAAAGAGAGCTTAAGAGAGACACTGAAAATGCTTTGCCCAGAGAAAAAGTTATTGAGCAAAGCAGAGCTCAAATGTGAAAGATTTGGCTAAAACAACGAGGCAATGAAAACAGTGCGAGTACTAAAGGAGCCCACGGTTGGCTGACACATTTTTATTGTATTGCACTAAGTCCAGGATATTCAAATTAGACTCGCAGAGCAGCCTCTAGAATACTAATACACACATAGGAAGATGTTTCATTGTGAAGACTCAAGTACTTGCTCTTTGATCACAATGATTTAATTCTTTATGTAAGGCAGACACATTCTTCTGAACAGTGCAAACGGTTTGCAAACGTAGGCCAATGAAGCTTCCCATTAGCTTCGGAATTCTTAATTGTCACCAGTGGTTTTAAAATTCTCAACACACAACCTGGTTTACCAGAGCACTTAGCACAGAAACTAAGAAATACAACGACTTCTCCTAGTTTTGAAAAATTGACCTGTAACTGTTCTAAGGGTTTCTAGAGTAAGTCTCTTTGGGACTAAAAGAAACAAACTCCACTTTCTTAAGAAAGACGGGGCCCTCCAAACCCTCAAGAAAATGCAGTAAGGAGCAGCAAAGTCAAGTGACAGTGAGAAAATATCCCAAATAATATTAGCAATTTTCAAGATTCTTTCAATTAGTCTTTAAGTTGAATTCATGGCTGAGTTATCCGGATGTGCAGCTGACTTTTGTAAAACCATCATCGAGTTTATTTTTAGCCTAAGATTATTAACTCCAAAAAAGTTCTACCAAGCCGTAGTGTAAAGATCCACATCTGCATCATTATTTAATGTAGACTGTACAGTGCACAGTCGGGGCTTAGCCACTCACCTCCATCAGAGTCCTCTGAATTTCTCTATCAGCTGAGGTGCCTTCAGAAAAACGCCGACCACCTGCAGCAAACCAAACTCTTCAGTTATCCTACTTTATATTTTCCTCCATATAATACTAAGTCTAAAGACAATTAGGTATCCCTTTAAAAATGGGGAAAAGTGGTGTGTTTAAAGAGTTAAATGCAGACATTTTAGAATGCTTTTTCATATAAATATTTTTGATACAAGCAGGTATGGTTCTAAGCCAGCTCTAACAGCTCCAGGAGGAAGCTGAACTACCTGTCCCATTATGTTCTTTCTGAACAAACACACACGCACACTCTCCTTTGAGAAGACAAATGGTGGATTATAACTAATTTCAGCGTTAAAAGGAGCCTCTGCCATCCTCCAGGCCATGAGTCTTACCAATGGCATCTATCTCATCCATGAAAATGATACATGGCTGATGATCTCTGGCATAATTGAACATCTCTCGGATCAGTCGAGCACTTTCTCCAATGTACTTGTCCACTATCGAACTCGACACCACCTTTTGAAAGGCAAAAAGACACAAGTGAAGAGACAGCAGTGCAAACAGATAGAGCACATGCGCATGAGTGCAAGAGTAAAGTTCCAGTACCTTTAGGAAGTTGCAGTCAAGCTGGCTGGCAACAGCTCTTGCCAAAAGGGTCTTCCCTGTACCTGGACAGACAAGAGATTGAAGCTGTTTAACTAGTAACCCAACATTGCATGCTAGTGACTTCAAAAAAACCAAAAGAAAATGAAAGGAGCAAACAAGGTCTGAGAGCGACAAGTACGCATTTGTTATCCTTTCACGAGACTCACCAGGGGGGCCATAGAGCAAGCAGCCTTTTGGAGGTATAATCCCCACACGCTGGAATAATTCAGGGTTTGTAAGCGGCAATTCTATTACCTGTGAAGAGACAGGAAGCTCATGATACACTTGCCAGCCTGTTTTCCAGATACCTGTATTCTTATTTATCTGTGCAGCATATTTTGTATGAGACATGGTTAAGTAAGAAGATGTCAGATTGATCCAACGGATCGATCCACAATCCTGCCCTTGTTGTTCAGACTTCAGTTCCACAATGACTCATTTCTCTTGACACTCTTTGCTCAAACCATGTTTTGCTATTGTACTAATACCGCCATGCAGAGCGATTCTAGCAGTTTTTGTGCAAAATTCAAGTTTGGTTTGTTGGTTGTCAATCCTAACTATGCCCTCCCACTTGACTTCATGGCACTCCCTTAGCCTAAACGGTCAAAACCTTTTATTTAGGGGTTTTTCTTCATTTGAATCTCAATCCAAACTTCCATAACAGTCGAGATAAGATATAACCAGTTTGAAAACTGGGCTTTGGTGATAGAATAACCTTTCTCTGCTGCTGCAAGGTGCGTGCACAGCACACAATCAATCTCTGTTACAGTCAGCTGGCTCACAGCAGCACGAGCTCATCTCCAAACGCCCGCATTCCTGGGCAGGCTCGCACAGCCTGCAGCAGCGATGCCCAAACTAACAGGATTATTTCAGTGTGAACACACCAGCACCCTGCAGTCACGTTGCTGTTTGCCACAAAGACAACTGCAAAGCCGGAAAACATTTAAATACTTCAGAAATTATCTTCCAGGACAGAAAATGTAGTCTAAGATAATGAAACACGGAAAGCACTGATCTGATACGATCCTCAAACAGCTTGTCTCAGGATAGTTCATGACATCGATAAGATATTTTTGCACTGAAAAACTACAGTCAGAACACATCCCATAATTCAATAAAGTGTTATTGAGATACTGGATACCTCTCGCAGCTCTCTGATTTGTTCTGACAACCCTCCGATCTCAGAATAGGAAACATCGCCTGGATCTTCGTGAGACATATTATAAACCAAAGGATCCACTTCCCTTGGCAAATACCTGGAATAAAGAGTTAAGAGCAGGCATTTGTCATCGTGAGGACACACTTACAAAGTTATTGCAATACATTTTAGGGCAAGTATGAAAATGGTTTCTTCTCCTCCCACCTTGATAACAAGGCAAGTGTGTTTTTTGGAAAAATGAAATAAACTCCAAGTCTAGAAAACTTGATTCAAGTTCTAAACCAAATAAAAAAAAGCTTAAAAAAAATGCTGAAAGTTCTGAGTTGTAGCTGAATTATGTTTTTAAAGAACAATCGATTTATTTTTAAACCATATGTAATAAACATGTAAGTCTTCCCATGAAGTTATTCTCCTTACAGAACACATGTACAAAATATTACAGAACCCATTACTCAAACCTTTGTGTAAGCCACTCAGATCACTATTTTTCCCCCTTTACGTGATGAGCAGAAGAGCAGCTGTAGAGCAGAAACCTACCTCATGATCGTCAGAGTGGTCATATCCAGAGCAACTCTTGTCCCCGGCTTCAGCTTACTTTTGTCGAGCTAGTCACAAAGAAGGCATTTCTATTAGAACCACACTCCACAACGATGTCTGGTGTTAGCCAAGGTGTTTACTGGAGTTTGCACTCTTTGCTCAATCACACACAAGAAAAAATAAGGCTGCTGAGCTACATGCCAAGCACTGTATCCCCCTCAATGCCATTTTTGGGAATGCTTAAACTGGGAAAAAGCTGGCTCACTATTTGAAAATAAGTACTATTTTCTAGAGAGTTTTGTTTCTTTGTTCTGACTGCATTACTGAGATATCTAATCCTCCCCCCTGCTCGACACAGGACAGAGCCAGCTGTTTCAGAACAAGCGCACAATCCTCCCAGAGCAGCCTGCCCGTTTGAGTCTGCACTTCCCACCCTTTTACTCAGTGGCCTTCTCATTTTTGCACTGCCAGAAAGGCCGACTAGATGTTCCTAACCTATTTTCTCCAAGTCTTCTATCATTTGCACATTTTCACATACCAAGTTGTATCCTCCCATCTTCAAAGTCAGCCAGTTCCAGTTGCTGTTATTCTTTTGCTATCATTTACCTCAGATGCCCTAATCATCTGCCTCAGCAGTTTTTGTCTGCTTACTCTGTTTTTATGAGGTTTTTGAACACATTAGCAATCCTATTCCAGTACATTCTGCCAACTTCTGCTGGGATAAAGCTACTAATTTGCATTTCTCACCTTTTTTTTTTTAAGAAATCTGCTCTAGGAGAACAGTCTTACCTCTCGCACAACACAACTTTGAACAACGATCATAGAGATCACCTCACCACTCTAATTTCTTCTTTCTTTTCTTTTCTTTTTTAAAAAGAGATACTCAATCCACATTTGAAGAATACGAAGCCTATTTATTCTGAGCTTTACTGACACGGCATCTGAGCAACAGGGATTTCGCCAACTGTTTGCAAGCACTGCCTGAAGCTTCCCATCACCCCACTGGGGGATTTAGAAGGCCCCTTGCCCATGTGGATTTTTTAGTCTCCAGTAGCGTTTAGGATCAAACTGTCATTCCTCCCTCATTGGGGTCACTAACAAGGCCTCTTTCTAGCTGCCTAATCTTAACAAATCTGTAAAAGCTTGAAATTCTATCAGATTCATCATTGCCCAGTAGATTTAAGTTATTCTGCAGTGAGAAGAAAATAAAGAGAAACCACTTGATTTTTAATTCCTTAGGAAACACAGAATTTTGTTTCAATTTACACAGCGTTGCTCCCATTCCTCAGCAGCGCAGCACAGCCACAAGGACTACGATCAAATACTAGCTCTTCTAGTCTGAAATATTCCACGGGGAATTATTTTCCTTGATATTTTGACACTTTGAGAACAATCGTGGATATGGGGTTTTTTGCCTTTGGTATCAAATCTTTGATCTTAAAAGATCCTTGAGTGTTTTTACTCAAGAATAAACTCAAAAGTAAGTGCTGCAATACCTGACTCATCCAAGCACAACTTATTCCTTAGCATTTATCTCTGTTCCAACACAGAACCTCAAGACCACCTCACATGCCCTGACGTGGAATTAAGCACACTCAGGTACCAGAAAAATATTTTGTTCATTCTGGGAAAAGAAAATAGTGAGTTTGCACTCTAATATCTTGAAAGGGATAAAGCTTAAAATTATGCATTTTAGGACTATTGAAATACTAGCAATTCTTGCAGATTTTTTAAGCAAGTAAAACACACCACATCAGTATGCTTGAGGAAAGTCATGGGTATATGTATATATACTGTGTGAACTAACACACTAGTACCCCCATTTCCCAAATAGTTTGTCTCTAAAAGGAGGAGATAAGGTCCATCCTTACTGAAAAATATTCAATCTGTTGACAGAGTCAATGCCAGAGGAAAATACTTGTTGCCTGAGCTCTGCTCACTGCTCAGTATTGTTAATTGTGGGCCTTCACCAGGAATTCCTGACAGCCAGAAACCCCCCTCACCCCTCTTCTTAAATTATAGCAGGCTCCCGCTCTTCCACTTGCTCGTTGCCTCTTGGCTCCTGCAGCCACAACAACACTATTATGAATGAATCACCTAAATAGAGCTGGTTAACTTTTGGATGTTGGAGTTCCATTACGCTGTTCTTCAACTGAACTTCCACGTACAAGCCTTAAGCTTAGATCATGCAAAACATTTGCATGTTAGTCTTGTAAATATTTTCTTTCTTTACACAGAACCAGTAACAGTTCAAAATTCTGTAAAGAAGATGTTTCTCTTCAGAAAGCACCTCCAACATCAATACTACACTTGTGCTCCTTTAACTGCAGGAATTTCCATATTTCACACAGGAGAACATGCTACAATCATGATGTGTTTAAAGCTCAATTGCGGTTACTTTTCTTCACCATAAAGGAATCAGTTCAAGATGCACTGAGAGGTGACAGCTGTTAAAAGATCTTACACTTGCGCATTAAAACAACTACATAATATGCTGTTGCCTCCTCAGGATACATAATCCTTTCCTGGGGTCACTATTCTCTGTTCAGAGACACCTTAAGATTTCACATTTCATACATATTCTCCTTTGTTTCCACTTGCCAAAGTCAGGGGTGAACATAACAAAACCTAAGCAGAGATTCACTTTTGCTCCCCAATGGCTCTGCAGTTGCAGAACACATTCACTAAGCATTGCGGTTCCTACTTAATAGGCAGCTTTGGTAAGAAACAGCCAATCTACATGTTTTAACTACTGTAAGTGGGTCACATTCAGCACTCAACCAACAAGCAGTTTTTAAACCATGTCTGCTTTTTATTTTTATACAAAAATACAAGGGATCTAGCAAAAAGTACCTGTTAGTGGTTCTTGCTGACTACAGCAAAAGATGGATCATGCTATGAGCAAGGTCCTGTATTAAAGTGCCTAACTGGTATAAGAATTTGGTGTAGGTAAAAAAGTTGTTGTCTTGTGGACTAGAAGTTACAAGGCTTTTTTTAAGATCATTAAGAACAAATAAAAGCCTCTCAAGTGTCTAGAACAGGGGCTTTGCCTACCAAAATTATTTATTGGAGTGCAAAAGCATTAGAAAAAAAATACATAAAGGTATATGGCTATATAACATTAAATCTAAAGCTCAGCACTATGACAGTGTTCACAACACAGCAACGGAGACTTTACACTGTTGATTTCTTTTTACAGTCATGATTAATCTTCAGAGAGTTCAAAATCAGACAGAACTTCAAATTAATGAAACAAATAAAACACATGCAAGGTTCCCAGAATGTTCTGGACTGCTTTGTCTTTACGAGGAAGTTACACAACTACCAGCTACAAAGGGAGAGGGCAAGCAGATACCGGTATAAAACAGCCATATAAACCTTAAAGAAAACAATCCCACTAAGAACCCAGTTTATCAAAAGCAATGCTAATATTTAAGACTAAAGCAAAACTTTAATGACCATTCACATAGATCAGCTACCTGGCGCCGACAGCCAACCACGTATCTTGGTCCATTTGTAGCCTTCACAATGACTGGAGAGAAAAGATCAAAGGAAAAAAACCTCAAATTTACTTGATTCACTGGTCTCAATGATGCTTCTGAAATAACCACTATATTTTTCTGCCAATACTCAGCCACTGATCCTCTAATTCTTCCCCCCCAAATCTTTAGCCAGATTATAACTACAAAAGCTTATGTTTAAGATTTTAAGGAATGTAACAGCGCAGCGTACTTACATTTCTCTTCTGTTAGCTGCTTAAGAACCTCACCAACAATCTGCAAACAAATAAATGCAGTATTAGCCTACAGATAAAATTACCATTGCAAAACAACATTTAACATGTTTGGGGACATGGAAAATAACCATCAACTTTGAAATTTTTTCTCCTGCTTCATGCTGTTTGCCAGCACTTTTATTTCTTTAACACATTTCTGTCAAGCAGGACAAACACAGAAAACCTCTCTAGCCCATTTGCTTGGTGTGTCTGCTCATGAAGGTAAGGCCCCCATTTCTGTTAGCTGTCCTATTCCCGCTTACTCTTTCTCCATATCAAAAACGGACTTAAATGCTGCTTCTAGGCAGGTTCACTGCCAACCAGCGCCACAGGTTGCTATGACTCTGTTTCTGTGACATACCTGCCCAACACTCTGCAAGGCCTTGAGATCATTTTCTGATTTTTCATATTGCTTGGTGAGCTCCTTCAGCTGTTCCCTTACTAGAAAAGGAAAGAAACAAAGAATTTTGCTAACTTTCAATACAACAAGAAGTCAAGACCAGGCCTCTTACCAGCAAAAAGGCAGAAGGTAGAGGCAGGCAGTGGGAGACCTGCACCCCCAGTGAGTCACCCTCCTGCAAGCACAACATCTCCACAACCACAATACATCTGACTGTAATAACATACCAGTAATTTATGTCAATAACCATGTTGTTTACAGTCCACCCCATCACACTGTGTCTTGCTGTACTTGTACATAGAATGGAGAACTAAATGTATTTATTAAAAGTTGAATTCTTGATAGTATTTTATGCAGTAAATATTTACACTAGGGGCAGCTGACTATTCTTTTTGCCAAGATAAAAGAGAGAGATGTAATTAGACAATAGTATACGCTACGTCATAGAGACAGAATGGAAATTTAAGCTTTCTAAACCACCGGAGAGAAACTATTGATCTTATCTAATAAAAAGTCATATGACAATTTTTTAGTACCAGGAGCTCAGCAGCTCCAGAGCCTGCTCTCTTATCAGTGAAAACACTCTACAGATGATTATAAAAAGCTAATCCAGAATTTAAAAAGCTTAAATTCAATGTACCACTGCCTCTGTACAGCACTGATACTTATAGAATCATAGAACGTCCTGAGTTGGAAGGGACCCACAAGGATCATGGAGTTCAACTCCTGTCTCTGCACAGGACACCCCACAGTTCACACCGTGTGTCTGAGGGTGTTGTCCAGTCTCTTCTTGAACACTGTCAAGCTTGGGGCCGTGACACCTCCCTGGGGAGCCTGTTCCAGTGTCCAGCACCCTCTGGGTGAAGAACCTTTTCCTAATGTCCAACCTAAACCTCCCCTGGCACATCTTCCTGCCATTCTCTCGGGTTCTGTCATTCGTGGTACTGCCTGAACGATATTACAGAAAACACTTATAAGAGGAAAAGGCTGACAGAACATCCTCGCGGGGGAAATGGCTGAGGAAAGAGCGGCCCGGCCTGACGCCCCCCAGCCGCCCCAGCGCACGGGAGTCCCCAGGGCCCGGAGCGCCCCACGGGGCTCTCCAAGGGGACAGTAAAACAGCCACATTGCTGGAGCCGCCACACGACGCCCTGACCCCGCGACCGGCAGCGCTCCGGCCCGGTCCCGCCCGCCCTCCCCTCAGCGCGGCCGCCGGCGCTGCCCGCGGGGCCCGGCCAGGCCCGTGACGAAGCGCGGACAGCAGCACGGCAGCCACCGTCTTCCCTCAGGGCTCTCCGGGCGCTCAGCAGCGCCGATCCCCCAGGACGGCGGCCGCCAGGACGGCACTCACACTCCTTGAGACGGCCGTCGATCTCCTTGTGCTCCAGCAGCTTCTTGCGGTAGTCCTGCAGCGCCTTGTCTCTCGGGTCCGCCATGATGAGCAGCCGCCGCTCATAGGGAATGCCGGGAAGGGCCATGGCCGCCGGGGGCAGGGCCGCGCGCCCGCCCCGCCCCCCGCGCGCGCCCGCTCCCGCCCGGTCCGCGCTCCGCGGCGCCCCCTGCCGTCCCGGAGGGATTGGGGCGGGAGCGGGGGGCAGGCACGATGCGAGGCGCATGCGCATTGGAACGGGGTGAGCAGGCCGCCTGCGCCGCGTGCGAGTACGAGTCGGATGTTCATCACAGAATTATTTGGGTTGGAAAACACCCTTAATATCATGAAGTGCACCCGTTAACTCAGCCCTGGCACTAACCCATGTCCCTGAGAGCCTCATCTCCGCGTCTGTTCAACCCCTCCAGGGATGGTGACTCCAGCACTGCCCTGGGCAGCCTGTTCCAATGCCCCACAGCCCTTTGCGGAAGAAATTGTTCCCACATCCAACCTCAACCTCCCCTGGTACAACTTGAGGCCGTTTCCTCCAGTCTTATCGCTTGTCACTTGGGAGATAAGAAGACCAACCCTCTGTGTTACAATGCACTTTCATGTAGTTTTAGAGAGCAAATCTCCCTCCTTTAGTCTAAAACCATGACCCCTTGTCCTGTCGCAACAGGCCCTGCTAAAAAGTCTGTCCCCATCTTTCTTATCGGCCCCTTTTAACCACAGAAAGGCCACAGTAAGGTCTCCCTGGAGCTTCTCTTCTTCAGCTGAACCCCCCAGCTCTCTCAGCCTGTCCTCCCAGCAGAGCTGTTCCAGCCTCGGATCATTTCTGTGGCTCCTCTGGCCCCTCTCCAGCAGGTCCATGTCTGTCCTGTGCTGAGGACCCAGAGCAGGACGCAGCACCGCAGGTACGTGGGTTTCCCCATCCCCCGGCAGGGCCACCGCGTCCCGGCTCGGGTGAGTCACCCTGCGGGGAACGGGCCGCTCTTCCGGGCCGGCTGCGTGCGGAGCGGAGCGTACCCGGCAGCGGCCGCGCCTCCCCCGCGGCGAGGGGCGGTTCGGGACGCGGCTTCTTCAGCCGGCGGCGGCGGTGCCGGCCCGGGGAGATGGCGGCGGGCAGCGGGCTGGGGCTGTGGGCGCTGGGACTCGCCGTCCTGCTGCTGCCCGTGCTGTCCCACGGGCCGCCCGGCGCGGCCGAGAGACGCTGCTTCTGCCAGGTGGGGTCTGCGGGGCACGGGACGAGGCGGGCGGCGGCGGCTCCTTCTGTGCGTGGTGCTGGGGACCCTCCTGTGAGCACCGCGGGGTGCAGGTGCCTCAGTGAGGCTGCTGGGAGGTGCTTGGAGCAAAGGGGGACTTTTGTCCTTCGACAGGCTGGGAGAGCTGGGGTGTTCAGCTGGAGAAGAGAAGCTCCAGCGAGACCTTAGCCAGACCTTATTGCAGCCTTTCAGTGCTTAAAAGGGGCCGATAAGAAAGATGGGGACAGACTTTTTAGCAGGGCCTGTTGTGATAGGACACGGGGTGATGGTTTTAAACTAAAGGAGGGGAGATTCAGGCCGGACATGAGGAAGAATTCTTTTGCCCCTGAGGGTGGTAAGAGCCTGGCCCAGGTTGGCCAGAGAGGTGGTGGATGAACCATCCCTGGAGACATCCCAGGCCAGGCTGGACGGGGCTCTGAGCAACCTGAGCTGGTGAAGATGTCCCTGCTCATGGCAGGGGTGGCACTGGATGACCTTGGAAGGTCCCTTCCAACCCAAACCATTCTATGATTTTATGCCTGCTGAGCATCCCCTCTTCCTTGCTTTCTCACCCAGATTCACTCCCTGCCCCTGGCAGGAAAGGTCTTTCAGCTGCGGCAGCAGTTCTCAAACCACCCAGGTGGGTCTTGTGTGATGTTGCAGGGATGTTTGTTACAAAAACGTCCGGGAGCTGCTTCCTCTCTGCTCCTGCAGCTCTGCTGTTCCTCCTGACTCCGCTGTCCAGGACAGAGTGTGGCTGCAACAGCACCAGCCACCCTGCCGTGCCCAGGGCTCAGCTGGGCTGCCCTGCTCATTAAAGCTCTTCCAGGGTTAATTCTCCTTGCTGATACACCACGCAGTCCTGCCACACTTGGTGCACCTTCTGTTGGTGTATAGCAATGAGAGAACCAGCTATAGCCAACCAAGAGATCAGACCAAGCAGCTGGATTTGGGGGAACGGTCACCATGCAAATTCCTTTTGACTTGGCTTTGCGCAAGCACATTGGCAAGATCAGGGAATGAAGATGGTGGAATGTATTTAGTGCTCTATTTCAGTTGTTTTTTTAAAAAGGAAGCTATTGCAGAGCCTACTCTCGCTGAATTAAAATCCTAGTGCTTAAACGTGAATCAAAAATTGAGAGTGGAGAAAGAAAACATGCAATAGTGCGCTGGGCTTTGGCTTTGCCTTCTGGGTGGCTCTTGATGCTTCAGTTTCATGTGGAGATGGTACACACAAGCTGTGCTGATCAAGAACTGAGAAGCACAGATTTTGATTCTATATCTCTAGAGGGCTTTTGTTTGTATGCTTCACACTTAACAGTGAAGCTTGTCTCCTGAGGACTGGAGCCTGAGCCAGGAGTGTGGTGTGGGATAAGAAGCCTTAACTGCTAAATGAGCTGATATTCTGGCATATTAATGGCTCGCAAGCTTTTTTCCTTGGGTACGTGGAACTGGCGTTGTACTTTGAACACTCTTGGTTTGTTGCAACGCGATTCTTGTTCATGTGGTGGCGTATGCTTTGCTTTAATTTTCAGTACAAATGTACTTCAGGACTTTTTCCAGGCTTTGTTGCATTTGGGAAAGTGTGTTATGTAGGGCAGCATTTCTCAGCCTTACTTACCATTTAACCTTTTTAAAAACACACTGAAGGGCTGCCTCATCTTTTTTGTGGAAAAATAATCTGCTGATCATCTTGTGTGGAGCTGGTATGGTGATTTTATTTATCACCAAATAAAATATAGGGCAAGCCTTAAATGGTATGTTTTACCTTCCTTTGCTTCTATACTTGAAGGCTTGGGTGTAGCTTTTGGTTTCCTCCTGTGAACCATCCCCTGCCATCTCCTGATGAGGAAGCCTTGACACAGGGTGAATGGAAGAGCTTTGGTTTCTCCATCAGCCCCTGTTGGGACAGTTGACAAGGGCTGCTTTTGAGAACACTTGCTGTAACTGTATTTCAAGCACTAACTTATCAGGCCATAATTCTGGAATGGGCGTTGTGCTCTTGTCTGTCTGCACTACTAAGAGCAGTGCCTCACCTACTTTTTTTTTTTGACTATTATTTTAGCTCTTAATTTGCTTGGAGAGGTTGCAAACCACTCCTGAAACTTTTATTAGAAACCTCCATCTGTTACTAAAAACCACTGAAGTTTCACATAATGTTTCTGCTTTCCAATCTGTCTCATTAGCACTGAATAACATTTCACTATCAGAGTTCCCTCAGACTTTACAGACAGCTCGTCCCCCACCCAGATACCCCTATTTGCATTAATGCTTTAGTCAGCTATGAATTGATTCTCCATATTCCTAGTAGTTATTGCTCGTTTTCTGTTTACAGACCGACGTTGCTGCATTAAGGATGTGCTGCAGGTGTTTTTGGCAGGCTGGGATTTTGAGGAGGTTCGAGGGCTGGTTTCCCTGGGGGGTGTTCCTGTGGCCAGTTTGGGCACTGAGAGTTACCTCCTTGTTACCTCAACGGACTTTCTTGCATTCTTGTAGAATTGGTGTTCACCCCACAGCCTTCGGGGCAGGGATTCATAGCTCGCGCAGCTCCCCATCTCTGCTGGGGGTGGCTCAGGAGGTGGCTTCCAAGGGCAGAGCAGCTGCAGGTCCTTCTTGGCTGGCAGATGCTTGCAGGTGCCGTCTGACAGCACTTGGTTTAACCCCATCCTGAGGCTCCTGTGTGAGGTTTACTTCTGTGTGAGGTTTACTTCTGTGTGAGGTTTACTTCTGTGTGAGGTTTACTTCTGTGTGAGGTTTACTTCTGTGTGAGCTCCAGAAGCCCCAGTCCTTGTTTTCTGGGCAAAAGATAGAGAGGGAAAAAGCATCTAGGCCAGCATGGACTGCTTCCAGGGCAGATGCTGGGCATGACTGTCCTCACCTGGCTGCCAGCTGTTTGCTCCAAGTGTGCTGGTAAGGATGAACAGGAGACCTGGATGGAGCGCTGCAGGCAGCCAGAGCCACACATTTGGGCTACACATGAGGGAGAAATTGTTGGCCCTGAGGGTGGTGAGAGCCTGGCCCAGGTTGGCCAGAGAGGTGGTGGCTGAACCATCCCTGGAGACATCCCAGGCCAGGCTGGACGGGGCTCTGAGCAACCTGAGCTGGTGAAGATGTCCCTGCTCATGGCAGGGGTGGCACTGGGGGAGCTTGGAAGGCGCTTTCCAACCCAAATCATTCTGTGATTCTTTCCTGCCCAGCTGGGCAGTAAATGGTGTACAGGTCTGGGATGGAGCTCAAAGCAAGAGAAGAAAGCCCTAAATCCACTGCTTGGGGACATTTCTGTGACACTGGGGGAAGCAGAAGGAGGTAGGAAGAGACAGACCAGCAGTGCAGGGGGAGCAGACTGGCAGGAGCTGGGATGGAGGTAAAGGAGGCTGAGGGGAGACCTTACTGCTCTCTGCAACTGCCTGAAAGGAGATGGAGCATGGAGGGCGTTGGTCTCCGCTCCCAGGTAACAAGTGACAGAGCAAGAGGAAACAGCCTCAAGTTGCACCAAAGGAGGTTCAGATTGGATCTTGTGAACAATTTCTTCCCAAAAAGGGCTGTCGGGCATTGGAACAGGCTGCCCAGGGCAGTGGTGGAGTCACCATCTGTGGAGGGGTTGAACAGACATGGAGACGAGGTTTTCAGGAACATGGGGTAGTGTCAGAGTTAGGTGATTGTTGGATTCGATGATCCTGAGGGTCTCTTCCAACCCAAATGATTCTGTGCTTCTAAAGGAAGATGAAATGCAGGCCAAACCCAAGGATGTTGCAGAGTCCATGTGTGCTGGTGTTTCAGCCTGTGTTACGTACACAAGGTGGGTACATTGGCACTAAGGAGCCGAGAGTGGCTGTTGCAGAGTGCCAGCCGAACGCCTTCCTCGTGCTGGCTCAGCAGCCGGAGCCGCTTGTGTCACGTCTGTCCCGGCGGCTCCGTTGCATCTTGTCCCCAGCCCTGCCCGTGGGTCTCACACCCGGCTGGGTGGAGCACGGCCCGTCGCACAGCTCGATGATTCACCAGTGCCAGTAAGCACATGGCGCATGTTTGGGACCAGATCAATTTATGTTCCATCTTAAACAACTGTTGCAGTTTTTACAGGGTGAAGATGTAGATAAATACTTCAGGGAGGAGCGAGGGGAAGTGTTTTGTGGCACCGCCCGTTGCAAGGTGTGTTTGACACGGGCTGTAGGTCAACTGCTGTGACAGCAGGAATTGAAGTTCAAAACAAGAGAGTCTCTGGCTGGATATAGGGCTGAAAGGAACAGATTCTGGGGTGGCACGTGGTCATGGAGCAAGAGAGAACTTCTGTGGTGGAGATCTGCCAAGTGATCTGATACAGAATCACAGGGTGGTTGTGGTTGAAGGGGCCTCTGGAGATCCCCCAGTGCAACCCCCCTGCTCACGCAGGGTCACAGAGCAGATCACACGGGTGGGTCCAGGCGGGTTTGAATGTCTCAGAGAAGGAGACTCCACACCCGCTCTGGGCAGCCTGGGCCAGGCTCTGGCACCTCCCAGCAAAGAAGTTTCTGCTCATGTTCAGATGGAGCCTCCTGTGTTTCAGTCTGTGCCCGTTGCCCCTCACCCTGTCCTGCCTGCTTCCCTGTGTCACAAAGTGGGTCAGTGCTGCTTGGTGGTGGCATCACTGGGGCTTAGATCTGGGTCTTTGAGGAGGCTTGGCCCTTGGTGCTGTTGTCTATACGCCTTTGGCTGTGAGCTTTTCTAGGCTGGGCACATACGGGTGATGCCACCAGGACTGGCTGAGCTGTCCTCAGCAGCTCAGTGGCTTAGGAGTCAGAGCCAGAAGGGGAGCAGGCCAGCAATACCTTATCGGCCATGTGCAGCCCAGGGAAATTGCCCTTTTCTGCACAGTCTGACTGAAATCCTTGGAGAAAGTTTTCCCTCTGACTTCAGCAGCACTTGAGTTGTTCCCAGAGCTTCCCCTTGTGCTGCTCCCACAAGCACGTTCATGGTGGCATTGTGGCTTTTCTAAACCAAACACTGGATATTTGGAGGTCTCCAAAGTAGGACCTTTATCTACTCCTGAGTATTGTGGGACCATGTGCAGTGCTTCACCCTGGATCATTTTCAGAGCGTTTTGCTGGATTGGTTCTGGCTTGAACTGATTGCTGGGTGTAGCAAAGACAGGCCTGGTGCAAATGGTTCACGTAAGGCCTTGCTGGATGTCACCCCTTCCAGAGATGTCATTCCCTTCCAGTGACATGTCTGTCCAGTGTGGACACAGGGAGCAACTGAAGATTATCCACAAATTGTCCTTTTTGTAGGCCACTTTTAGACCCGGTCTATAAGCTGCCTGCTTCAGAAGATGCCACGTTTCCAGGAAATACAAACAACCAGCTACTGTTTGGGGGTTTTTTTGTGGGTTGGTTGTTTTTTAAATTTTGAAACAGCTTTAAATTGGGTAACTGGATTAGGAAATTGCGTCTGTTTTTTACAAGGATGATTCAGGCTAGTGGAAAGCTTAATTGCTGTGCTGTTAATCTTCATTACTATGCAAAGTGCCTGACAGAATATGGCGCATATGTGGGGATGAGGCAGTGGGCTTCAGTGTGACCAGAAGAAATAGAAGCGAGCCTCCAAATAAAGTGCTGTAACAAATCGTGGAATAGGGCGTTCTGACATGGTTTGGTAGATTTCCCCTCACTCCCTCTTAGAGCAGTGTGGCTGAGTCCAAAATACCGAAGCCCTTTTGAAAAAAGCTGTTTGCAAAATACCGATTCCTGGTATGGAGCGGTCGGGTTTGAGAGCCTGGGTTCCTCCCTCCTCCATCCAGGGTGGTGGGAAAAGACTTGCACTTGACTTTAAGGTGCTCCTATGCATAATCCAAGCTATTTTTCTCCTCCCTTCCCCGTTGTGTGTGACTCTGTGCTCTGAGGGCAAGTGCTCCATCTCTGCCTTCCTTCTCGGAAGGAGGGCAGGGAGCTTCGTTCCTACAGCACTAATTGTCATGGGTTTATTTAAGCTGATGTGTAGCTCTTCCTGAATTATCTGAGGGCTCTCTGGAAATGCACGTGGCTCATATTTCTCACATGCCTTCTTTTATATTTGTACATAATAGTAATTTCTGCCCTGTCTGCTACCAGGATTTTGTAGGCTTTCTGGGCCAGAAGCGGCAAGAGGGTTTCTTATCACAGACTGGCAAGCATCCTGTTCTTTGCTTCATGAATCAATAATATTGATTTAAAACAACTCTCTGATCTTAAACCCCAGATTTATCCTGTACTGGGGAATGGCAGCTTGCCATGTGTTGTGTTGTTATATCAACATCCAGGAAAAATCCCTGGCGTGCTGTTGGGAGTGAATGAGTAGCAACACTGGATTTGGCCAGGGTGATTTCCCCAAGTACTCATCAGGGGGTGTGGGGGAAGCAAAACTACTTGTGTGCTGTGCAGCTTTGTCATCCAGACAGTCATCTACGTGTCAGAAAGCCAGAGCTGGATTTGTGCTGCCGCTTTGTTTTTTGTCTTCGGGGCTTGCACACAGCTTGTTGAGTTGTTTGGGATGATGCAAGAAGTATTGGCTTCCTACATCAGATTCGGAGCAAATGTTTTCTTGCCAAATAGCTCTGCCAGGAGAGAAGCCGCGGCGGTTGCTGTGGCTCTGATTAAATCAAACACGTGGCTGCAGCGCGGTGGTTAACAAGGGCTTTCTGTGAGTGCTGTCATCTGCCAGTAGTGCTGTTATTGCTGAACTGGGCCCTTCTGCAAAGGGCAGCTCTCACCTGTGTGCCATCCTGCAGGAGTGATTGGCTTCTTCATGGAATCATAGAATCATTTGGGTTGGACGAGACCCTGAGGCTCACAGCTGTTAGAGCCGCCCATATCCATATAATATATATAATATGGTTGTGTCTGATACATGGACAAGGGCCATGTGTTTTTTGTGTATGTATATGACACGGTGTAGTCGGATGTATCTGCCATCTCTGCTTTTTAAAGAGATGGAAGAGTCCATCTAATGCCTGTCATTCTGACGTCAATGAGTTCTGATATATCAGTATGTGCTTATTTGGGAAAAGTGTTGCCAAATAAAACCACCTGCTCCCAAGCCACAAGTACAGGACACATCCTAAAGGATGCATTGAAAGTTCTCTGCCAGTTCAGCACAGTCTGGCTTAATGTTGTTTAATTCCAATTAAACTTAACTAGTGGACTCACTGGTAAAACGAAATAAAATTGTGGATTGTTTTATTGTCTGCAATGTTAAAAAGTACCGCTAAATTGTTCACATTCAGTTGTCCTTTTCTATCCAACAGGTTACTGGTCACTTAGATGACTGCACCTGTGATGTAGAAACCATCGATGCCTTCAACAACTACAAGCTCTTTCCTAGACTGAATGAACTTCTGGGAAGTGACTATTTTAGATACTACAAGGTAATTTTCTCATGCAAAAATTGTATTTCTTTTGTGTGCTGCTGCTTTTTTTTTTTTAATTTCCCTTGATGTGATTGTGAATCTTTAAAAATCAGACACCCACATTTCAATCCTGATAGTTTAAGGATGCAGTCAGTAAGTGGGACTCTTCTGTTATCAGGAGAATCTTAATGTGGTACAACGCGCTTAGAAGATGCACAATTTTAATTCATTTTTAAATGCATTTTTCCCTCTTAAGACCTTAAGTGGCAGACCAATGAAATGACTTCTTTTGTTCAGCTGTTGCTCCAAAATGTTGATGGCTGGAGATCCACAGTTTGTAACCTGAGTATTCTTGGTGTCTTCCCATTGACATGGAAAGGGGGTTTAGTCACCAGATGATCAGGTGAATTGGTGGCTGCCAGACCATTGTCATTAGGTGGATTCTGAAGAGTGACTGTTGCCTGATTGTTTCTGCAGACAAAAACAAGTATTTCCTCTTCTGTAAGAACAGTTTAGAAAGTTTCCAACTTCACTGCAAATTAGAACAGATCCATATATAAGATTACTGGGGTAGAGTTGCCTCTCTGTGCTTCCGATCTCCACCAAACCCACAAAGTCTTGTTAAATGTTGTTTTGGAAAAAGGATACTTGATACCAACTCACAGAAAAGCAAGACTGGGATTTGTTACAGAAATTAATGTTGTCTCCCCTTCCAGTGTTGGGATTTATAACAAAAATGTTAAGATTGATATGAATGGAGATGTCTGTGTGTGAAAGAAGAAACAACAAAGCAAAGATTACAAGAATAACCTGTACTGATAACAAGGACATGAGTGATAGCCTGGTAAACCCCAAGCGATTATTTGTTCCCATCAAGCCCAGAAGGTGACTTTGTTAGTAACAGAATCAGTTTTACAAAATGTTCCTGAAAGGATGAATCAGTTTTGTAAACTGTCCCTGAAAGGATGTTCAAGCATATCGTGTTTTACCTAATAAGGGATTCAAGTATACTCGTATCTTATCAACCTAGCTTTTATCTTAGCCCAAATACGCATAGGATGAGAAGAAGTATATACAGTATCTCTGGAGGTTGAGCAAGTCAGCAGTTATCTAACTATAGAAGTAGTACGCATGTGCGGTACCCAAAGGTGAAAAGGACAGAAGCGATGAAGACTACTTACTTCATCCCAAAGACCCCCTAAAAGACCACCAGAGGACGCCGCGCATGATCAAAGTAGTTCCAAGATGTTGCAATCAATGTTGAGTAACTGTTACGTATCCTAATGAATATATGAATATGTATGTGAATGGACTGTATAAATACTGTGTAACTTAAACTGACCGTCGAAGCCACCTTTGGGTGCGAACCCCTGGTTTCCCAGCGCTGGAATAAAGCACCACATATAACTACACCCGTGGTTATGTGTTCTGATTGCTAACAACTTGACAGCAGAGGACCTGGACTCTGGCCACAGGAGGATGGCAGAAATTCAATAAATGAGGAGCAAACCATCCCCAAGGTTCATGAAGTAGAGCAATATTCCATGGGTGCACACATCTCGTATGAGGGATGATTGAATGAGCGTGATCAACTTTGCTTACGATCAATAACACCATCTGTTTCCACTCTCCCTGCACTCAGCCTTGCTCTAAGTTTTGTTGGCATCTCAAGTCTTGCACTGAGGCGCCGAAGATGAGTCTTGGTGAACTGAGGTGTGGAAGCTTGACTTGATGGCATTGAGGAAACGTCTAATAGGATAATGTGTTATTTGTAGGTAAACCTGCAGAAACCTTGTCCTTTTTGGAATGACAACAGTCACTGTGGAATCAGAGACTGCGCCGTAAAGCCCTGCCCATCTGTAAGTACCAAATTCATTCTTTTGCCTCTTTTCTACATTTGGCTTTTGCAGACCAAGAGGAAGAAGCAGGCAAGTGACTGACTTTTCTCGTTATTGTAACTATAGCAAAACTGTGGCTGTGATGGAGCTTTCTGGTATCCCTGAGAAAGACAAAAATGCTAAATTCTGAACACTGAAGGAATGTTAAATAATTAAAAGCTAGGCTTTTAATACCCAACCCTCTGTGAATGGCCAAAAACGTCTCACGGTCCCTCTTTCATTTTTGGTATCTCTGACATATTTTTTGGGCAAATCTGCTGTTGTTACAAGAGGTGCCTCTTGTATTAGTTGCCAGGATATTCAAACTGTTGGCCCACGTGATTTGCCGTTTTGGCTGATAAATCCAACCAGGCCCCTTCCAGCCCTCTCTCTTTACCTGAATAGGCTCTTTCCTCTGTTTCCCAGTACAAAAGCGAACGCTCTTGTTCCTGTATCCCGGACAAAAGGGTTTTGTTCGCTGAGCTAAAATGCCTTGAGTGCAGGTGTCTGCCTGAAAAGAAGGGGAACAGAAAGGGAGTGAATGAGAATTTGGTTTATTTTCATGTATAATTCCAAATGAGCTGTGATGAAGCAGGTGTCTGTCCCCCTCACCTGGTAACTCCGTGGTAACCTGACGTAAATATCAAAGCTGATATGGTACCTTGACATGATCTGGTATGGGGGTGTGCGTGGGCATCACTTATTATATACATTCTGATATGTATGTTGCATTTCTCTGTTTTCTCTCCCATCAACTACCCTACTTGTCACACAAGTGTCCTTTCCTTCTCTGATCTTCAAAAATCACCTATTGTGAACTCAAAATAGGGTGATGATTTGTTTTTTTAATTCCCAACTGAAATAACCCTACCTTTTGTTTAAATAAGTTTTTTTTTTCCTCATAAAGGCTGCTTCTGGTAACGATTATGACCAATACGAAGGAGTAATGTTACAATTACGTTAGAAGTCGTCCTTATTTTAAGAACTGACTGCGTTGCTGCTGGTTTTAATTATTTTGATTTGGGTCCATTTCATTCTGAAAGCAACAAAAATCACTCATTTTCACTGCTTAATATTTCTCTTCCTGTGCTGTTGGCCATCATAGCATTTGCTCCTGCAGCGCAGAAGTGGCTTTATTGCCTTCCTAGTGATGGAGGAAATGGAAGCTGAGGAGAATTTAGGACCTGATTACGTTGTGTGTGGGGCTGGCAAGCCTGACATTACGCTTTTGAGTGGTAAAAGTGAAGTTTTAAGTTACAGTTTTTAAATGGAGCGCTGGCATCGCCGGCAGACAGACATCAGCTGATCGGAGGCAGCTCCAGCTCCTCTGATGTTTATACTGGCTCCTCCAACCTCAGGCTTGGGTAAGCAGAACAGAGCCTGGAAGGCTGCTGACCTTTGCAGAAGAGTCTTGCGAAAAATCAGGATAAAGCACCCGAGAATGTTGCTTAACCTCAGGCTGTGGAGGAGCCAGAAATCGGATGTGTTGTAAGCTAAGCTGAGGGCTTTGCTTGCTTTCTAACTTCTAGAAACTGCGGTAACCTTCCTAATCTTTCTCCAAGATCAGGCTGAAAGGCCACGTCAGCCCCTGATGTAGCAGGTGCTCAATTTTGTCTTTCAGGACAAAGTCCCTGATGGAATCAGATCCTCAAGTTACAAGGTGGGTTTGCTGGGGTGCAAATGACACTGCTTATGGCACCAGTTTGTGTCACTGCAGCTGATAAAAGCCAAAAAGCTGCGTTAATCAGATGGGCAGTATTTGTCAAGACGCACTTTGTGGCTGAAGTTTTAGCCCCTTCAAGTGTTTGGCTTGTGCTAAAGAGGTGGCTGCCCCGAGGTCAGGTATTCCCTTCCACTAATGTACAGCATTTTAGGAGACTCTGTCACAGAGGCACCCCAAAAGTCAACTTTAGGTGGACAACACGTTCCAAAACAGACTTTATTCTAGCCGGAAATTACAGCCAATAAACCGACTAGAAATGGCGTTTATACAATTATTTAGAACTCCGAGAACATAAAATACAGGTTTGGTTATCAGTTGAGGAGATTATTGGGTACAACAACATGAGAATAATGAGGATCCACAGTGTGCATGCACACACTCACAAGAAACAAAACCAGAGCCCTCTGACTCCAGGGGACCCACAAGAAATAATCACTGGCCTGGGTTAGGCGAGGATTCGTTCAAGGGTATATCCAGTAGATAACCACTCACCCAAGTGAGGAGGTGAGGTGCTCTCAATCACAGAAAGTCTCCTGAGACAGCGTCCCAGTCTAAGGGGAGGGCTCTAGTTAATGGACCCAATGCTCCAAGAAGGTCCCTCAAAGGGGGGTTTTGACAGGGACCCCATTTTATAACCTGGTCAGATGTGGCTGTGGGCATTACAACATGGTCCAGAAGCTTCTCAGCTTCTCTGAGAACCTCCTTTGTTGAGGGTCCTGCCTCACCAGCTGGTGGAGGTGAAGTCACCCTGCCCCAGGGTAGGGGAGGATGTGACTGTCAGCACCTTGGTGCCACCCTAAATGTGTAGGTCGGGACAGGCACAGTGGGGCACAAAAGGTGCTAAGGAGCCATCAAGTGCCCCATTGAAGTCTCTGGAAACGTCTCCAAAACCAAACGTCCTCAGGCACAAAATGCTCCTGCAGCAGTGCCAGAGGCTGCTGCCAGTCCCTCAACAGTCACCACAATTGCCTGAACCTCTGGGTGTCTGCAGGCACCCTGTGGAAATACAGGGTGGGATGAATCATAGAAATGTTTCTGACTTCAACTGGCTACTGCATTAAAGGCAGAATTATAACAGTAGAAAAACCGCTTATTAATCTTCCTCTCTCCCCAACCCTTTGTTTTTCAATCCAGTATTCAGAAGAGGCCAATAACCTTGCTGAAGAATGTGAAGAAGCCAAGAGACTTGGAGCTGTTGATGGCTCTTTGAGGTTTGACTTCTTTATCCATAAACCTTATTTGCCTCGAAGGATACCAGCGTTAGTGCCTCTTTCTGATGGTCCTTTCCCACTTTGTTTGCAGCAAGGAAACCCAGCAGGCAGTGCTCCAGTGGACATGGCACGACGACTCCTCAGACAGCTTCTGCGAAGCTGATGGTATGGGGACCTGTTTGATCTGACAAGCCTTCTAATGGGATTTTAAGCACCTCTGCAGAACTTCCAGGCCAATGTGTAATATTTCAGCAAGCCTGGAGCATATATAGCATTTTTTTTCCTCTTTTCCACGCCCCCTGCCCTCGATATTTTGAAAATAGAATGCAAATATAGTATTTCTGATGAAGCTTCGTTGCTGGTCAGGCTCTTGCCGTGTTTAGCAAGTTAGCAGTTTGGATGGAGCGTGCTCAGAATCTGCTTTGCCACCAGCGGCCTCACGCTCCGATAGCCCTGAAGGCCGGTGAGCTGCACCCTGCTGCAGCGGGTTGATATGCAGCACATGTTATGCACCTGCCTCTCTGGAGAGGGATGAGCCGGTCTTTCTGCTGGGAAGACTGTTTGGTATGCGAAGGGGTGGCTGGATCAGCCTTGGAGGATGACTTTTTCCTTCAGAAGTTTTTTGTGTCACTGACCCAGCACTCTGTTTCGCAGACATCTATTCTCCTGATGCGGAGTACGTGGATTTACTCCTGAATCCTGAACGCTATACTGGCTACAAAGGACCGGATGCCTGGAAAATTTGGAACAGTATTTACGAAGAAAATTGCTTCAAGTAGGTGCTTTGGGAGACAGATTCCACCAGCCTGAAGGCGCTGAATTTTTTTTTGCAGAGGGGCTGCATGTGCTTTAACTGTTTTGTTAATCCCCATCCCCCTGTCTGTGCTGCGATGCTGGTGCAGTGTGGGCTGTGACAGGAGGGGATGGGCTGGGCTGTGTGGCTGTCCCCTGAGCCCCCTCGGCTGTTTGTCCCACAGCTTGTCCCGCTGCAGGCTCCCGATGTGGTGAGACAGCAGCCTGGCAGGGGCTGCGCGTCTCTGTGTGACGTGGTCCTGGGCGCGCAGTCCTGTCCCCTGGCCAATGCATTGGTGAGGGGAGCTCAGCCCAGTCTGTGCCAGTGTGAGCTCACCTGGGGCTACCCCTGGGGCTGAGGCACAGTGCTGGTGGGCACTGGTCTGTAGTCCTGCCTGCCCTGAGCTTTCTGGAGAGAGTTGAGAGAAGGGAACGGAGCTGGGGAAGGGGCTGGAGCACAAGTGTGATGGGAGCAGCTGAGGGACCTGGGGGGTTCAGCTGGAGAACAGGAGCTGAGGGGAGACCTTCTGATCTCTGAACTGCCTGGAAGGAGCTTGGAGCCAGGGGGGTCGGGCTCTGCTCCCAAGGAGCAAGCGCCAGGACCAGAGGAAACGGCCTCAAGTTGCACCAGGGGAGGTTGAGGTTGGAGCTGGGGAACAGTTTCTTCCCCAAAGGGCTGTGGGGCATTGGAACAGGCTGCCCAGGGCAGTGGTGGAGTCACCATCCCTGGAGGGTTGGACAGACACATAAATGAAGTTCTCAGGGCCATGGGTTAGTGATGGACTTGGCAGTGTTGCGTTAATAGTTGGGCTCGATGACCTTAAAGGTCTTTTCCAACCAAAATGATTCTACAATTCTAGTGATTTCCTCCCTGTTCATACTAGCATATCATGTTGTGCCAAGGCCATGGGATAATGTCCACTAGCACCTCAGTAGACACTTGAGTTTTCCTGGCTGTTCTTTCTAAAGAAATAATAATTAAAAAAAAATATAATTAAAAAAAGCAGGCGGCCACATTTTGTTCTACGCCTTTCCTGTCTAAGCAAAGCTGAGCACGGAAGGGGTTCTTAGATCTCCTTAGGCTATATGACTGCAGAGGAGCATTACTGTTATACAGTAACTACTTCTGCTGTGCTGCGTTTCTGCACAGCAAGGAGACACTCGCGTATTTACATATCTTATTTAAATGATTTTATTTTTTTTCTTCTAGGCCTCAGAATGTAAAAAGACCTTTGGCATCTGGTAGAGGTGAGACATTTCTTATCTCGCTAAGTGGTTTAGCAGTGTTATGATCCCAGCTCCAGGAACAGTAAATGTTCTCTGAGCTACTGCTACTGAATGAGAAATATGTTGTAGCTCTTTGATTAAGTGTAGGATTTTATGGCTGATGCAAAGGCAGCTGGAAGTGTGACTTTCTGGCATCCAGCATGGAGAAATTAAGGCTGATCCTCCACTCCTGGAAGAAATGTGAGCTTTGGAGGGACTGGGAGCAGGTCTGAACCCTGAGCTCTTCCTTGATCACTGGTTTCTGTGCTTGGCCATGCCAAACCATCTGTACGGACTGAAATAAGAACCTGGCTGGGATCCTCTGGGGAAACTATCCAGTAAGAGAAACTCTGCCGTAGAGACTGAGGCTAAGTATGTAAATAAAACTAGGGAGGGGTTTTGGAAACATAAGAGCTTCTTGCCCACAGCTGTTAAGAGACCCCATGTCTCCTGCTGTCCTGTCTAGAGCATCATCAAGCTCTCTTTATTTGACCTGAGTGCCATCCAGGGCTGTCTCTTGGTTTTCCCTAAACTGTGGAGGTGCTTTCCCCCCCACCGCCTTTGACCCCAGTGCAAAGCAGTGGCACTTCAGGAGTAGCAGCGGTGCAGGCAATGTACAGTGTGCTATAAAATAACAGCAGTGTCCTTTACAATATCGGTGCTTCCCCTGACCACCTCAGTTCTTTAGGGCAAGATCTGACTGAAATAATCCAGGGACACTGCGGGGAGAGGGAGGAATTGCTGCTTTGCAGGTAAGGAAGCAGGAGGACGTGAAAATAGAGAATCTGACCTGAAACCTGCCAGAGTTGCTGCAAGCAATTAATAAACTGCAGGAACGAGGGATGGGGTGTTTGAGTGTCCTGTCAGAGGTCACACAGGAGATCTCTGGCAGAGGTGGACACTCGTGTCCCTTGTTTTCTGCTTCAGCTCCGTAGTGGCTTTGCTTCCTTTGCAAATACTGATCCCTCCTGCATCGGTCAGGTTATTCAGGAGCGTTGCTCATCTGCTGTGTCCACTGCTGCAGTCAGCGATGATGTTTTCTGTATTTGGAACACACTGGAGAGGCTCGGTCTCTTGTCAGAGCCCATTAACAGGGTGATCTTAATGTTTGTGGTTTGGAGTTTAATTTTGGTCATGTGTAATTTTTATCTCATCTTTTCTCTCCCTTCACCACTCGTGCTTGGTTTTGACCAGGAGATGAAGGAGGTAAGTGGCACTCTGGTTTTACTGGTAACAGAAACAAATGTAGTGTCTTTATCTTGCTGTCACAAGCTGTACCATTAGATAACGCACCTGGTTGGGCAAAATCAGAAGTTGTCTTCAAATTCCGCTGTGTTTCCTTTGGGGAGGCCCTTCTGAGCTCCCTGTCCCATCCTCGTGTGGGGCTCTTAAAAAGCACCAGCAGGTTTTTACGAGTATAAGTCGTACTTGAAGGGCATCACTGAAGTGTCCTAAGCCTTCAGGAATGGGGCTTCTATGTGTATTTTTTCACTGCTTGTTACTGCTGAGAAAGCAGCTCTGAGGCTGGAGCTTTGAGAAGACTGTGGCAGCTGGTAGGAGCTGGGGAGGACTGTGTCCATGGCACGGCTGTGTCTCCAGATTATCCCCAAATCCGTATTTGTATTGTTCAAATTACTTTCAAGTAGTAGGGGGTAGGTGAAACGCTGACTTTTGTGATTGTACACGCTTGCTTGCACTCTTTTATTTTTAATAAAAATACCCATCTCCCCACCCTGGCCAGAGGAGAAAAGCAATCCATCCATGATCCTTCTTTCCCCCTACACTATGCGGTTCTGCAGCCCTTGCTGAGGTGGGTGAGAACGACCATGAATATGTTTAGCTGCTGCCACACCGTGTTACAGAAGCATCAGTCAGAAGGGTGTGGGGGGAGAGAACTATTTTCAAGCTCTTCTAAGGCTCCTCTCCCCGCTTCTGCGAACGGGAGCGGGCAGAGGTTCTCTGGGGGCTCCTTGGAGGTGGCATCAGGTGCTGCCCTTTCTCATTGGTGTATCATCCTGTTTTGCTCCGAAAGAAGTGGCCTAAAACACAACATGGTGTGGTAAGGCCCTCCCGGTGCTGTAAGGCATCTCAAACTGATGTGCTTGTTTGCCTTTTGTTCCCAGGGCAGACGTTTTACAAGTGGCTGAAAGGTAATTATTTTTCCTGAAACTCGGTTGCTCTTCCTGGGATGAAGGACAAAAGGCTGGGGAGTGGGTGGGAGTTACTGGCCATGCTCAAGTGGGATTAGATTTGACAGCCAGGAGAGGAAAATTCAATGCATTCTTTCAGTATCTTGAAGTGCTCATTTCTTTTTCAGGTGTCTGCGTAGAGAAAAGAGCTTTCTACAAACTCATTTCTGGTCTGCATGCAAGCATCAACATCCATCTGAGCGCCAGGTACCTTTTACAAGGTAAATGCTGCTTTTCTGCCTTAGTTCCTCTGCTTCCGTCCTAAATTGGCACTTCTGTGGCTCCACTAAACACCGGTTCCGGCAGCGTCCAGGCCTCTTTCTGTGCTTTTCACTTGCTCGCCCAGCACACAGGTTGTGTAACAGAATCGGGAGTGCAGCTACCATGTGCCTTCAGGTCTGAAAATGGCTGGTTGGTGCTCTGCACCAAGACTTCCAGTACGTATTCCTTCTGCTCTTGCTCTGAGGTTATTCTGGAGTGCGTTTCTAACTGCATATCGAGGACATCCCTTCCTATCCTGGCATTATGATGATCAGTTTAGCAACAAACTCACCCAGACTGTGAAGTGCTCAGCGGTGCTTTTCCAAGATGCTTGATCCATTTCCATATTCTACACTACACTACACTTGATCTTAGCCAAAAGGGTTTACAAACATACAAAGGGCGAGTGTCAGGAGGATGGAGCCAGGCTCTTCTCGGTGACAACCAATGGTAGGACAAGCAGTAATGGGTTTAAGCTGGAACATAAGAGGTTCCACTTAAACTTGAGAAGGAACTTCTTCTCAGTGAGGGTAACAGAGCCTGGCCCAGGCTGCCCAGGGAGGTTGTGGAGTCTCCTTCTGTGCAGCCATTCAAACCCGCCTGGACACCTTCCTGTGGAACCTCAGCTGGGTGTTCCTGCTCCATGGGGGGATTGCACTGGATGAGCTTTCCAGGGCCCTTCCAATCCCTAGCATTCTATGATTCTATGATTCCATTTCCTTTGTGTCCCTTTGTCGATAAGTAGCTATCTGAAGAATCTAAATTTCAGCCCTGAGATTGAAAATTGAGGGCAATGTAAAAACATGATTTTTGCATCTTGTGTGGCCAAGGGCTGTGGGATGCAGGTTCTGACTGATTTCCTCAAGGATTTAGTTGTGGTACTTTTGAGTGGTACCTATGGCCTGAATCTACCACCTTTATTCTGCTAAAGCTTACAAAAATCAAGTACAGATTTAGAGAGAGCTGTTTGGTAAGTAATTTAGATTTAACCTAGTAATTGTGTTTGAGTGTCTATAGTGCATGTAGGCCTCACCTCAATGTGAGTTAGTCCATGTTAGAGCTGGGAGACAGAATAACAAGGGAAACATCAAAGGCAAGAGATGAGTTGGGATTGCAGAGAGGATTAAGAAAATAAGGTTGGTTACAGACAGCCAAGTGAGTGTCTTTGCTTGGCTTGTGTAGAAAGGGACACGTTCTGCTGGTGAAAGGCTGCAGAATCACAGAATCATGGAATGATTTTGGTTGGAAAAGCCTCTCAATATCGAGTCCAACCATTAACCCAGCCCTGGCACTAACCCATGTCCCTGAGAACCTCATCTCTGCATCTGTTTAACCCCTCCAGGGATGGTGACTGCACCACTGCCCTGGGCAGCCTGTTCCAATGCCCAAGAACCCTTTTTGAGAAGAAATTGTTCCCAAGATCCAACCTCAACCTCCCCTGGTGCAACTTGAGGCCATTTCCTCTCATCCCATCACTTGTTCCTTGGGAGCGGAGCCCGACCTCCCCATGGCTCCAAGCTCCTTTCAGGCAGTTCAGAGATCAGAAGGTCTCCCCTCAGCTCCTGTTCTCCAGCTGAAGCCCCAGAAGATGATCTCTGCTCTGAGATGTTCCTCAGCTGGATCCATGCAGGGCTTCCCATCTCCAGTTGCTGTGAGCACATTGTGCAGAGCTGACCTCAGCTGGGAGCTGGACAGGAGCCCATTCCTGCTGGGCTGGTTATCCACTGGTGATTTAGAAGATAAAGCTTGTCCCTTTTTTCATTGTTATACACCGACTTCATATGATTGTGTTATATCTTCCACTACATACTTAATATAATGTTAAGTACCCAATAGGATGAGGAAACAGAAATATTCTTTGTGAAGCTTGTGGGCTTGATAATGGAAAATAGAGGTCGGTCTCTGTGATCCTTGGCTGCTGCTGTTCTCTTGCATTTCCACAATAGAAGGAATTAATTCTCTTAAGATGTCCCTGGTCATTAGGGAGATTCTGAGCCTGTTGTCCCCACGCTGCATCCCAGGGTGATGACATCGGGAGGTCTGCACTGTCTGCTCTCAGAAACACTCAGCCCGACTGACGAGAAGCTCTTCAACTGATTTGATTTTAAAATTTAAAATGAGCAGCCTCCATTTTTAGCTTTTGCTTGTAAGCCTGGGTGGTGTCTTAAACCAACTGACAAAGGTCTGCAGGAATTCTGCATTTGTTGGGGTTTGAGTTTAGATAAATCTTCCATCTTTTGACTCCTGAACTATTTGTGGTTTGTGAAAGGGCTGTGATTATTACACAGCTTGGATCTCACTGCTCAGAGCTTTTTTGTTGTTGTTTTTTTAAATTCTCTCAGATACCTGGTCAGAGAAGAAATGGGGCCCCAATGTTACCGAGTTCCAGCAGAGGTTTGATGAAGTCATCACCAGAGGAGAAGGTCCCCGAAGACTCAAGAACCTGTATTTCCTCTACCTGATCGAGCTGCGGGCACTTTCCAAAGTGCTGCCCTTCTTCGAGCGCCCAGGTTTCCAGCTCTACACGGGGAATAAAAGTCATGACGCGGAAATGAAAAACCAATTGCTGGAAATTCTTCATTTGGCCAAGTAATTAACCTCCTCCAACCCTTCAGTGTGCTTAACCTTTGACTTAAAGCGCCCAGAAATGCAGGTTCTGGGTTTGTTCCTATAGTGAAATAGTGTGATTTGTGCAGTAGGGTAATATTGCTGGGAACACACTGGTATCTGTATTCAAGTTGCAAACCAGGGTAATTAAACCCACGGTTTAATAGTCTAGGCAGCCATTTGGATTTAGCAGAGTTGAATTTAATAACCGCCTCTGTGTCAGCTCTGAAATTGGTTACCTGTTTGACTCATCTGTGGAATATCAGTGTTTTTTAAACTAGGAAAAAAAATCCTAAACCTGTTTGTAACAGAGGTTTGGGCTATTGGACAGAGTTTGGAGTAATAGGAATGGAAGATACTGGAACCAGATAGAAATGAGCGTCTCCTAATGTGATTGATGTTTGAATTTATCTTGTCACGCTCCCATGCTCTCAGTGCTTATATCTGTTAGAAAACAGACTAAAATTGCTTAGAAACCACAGAGTGATTGCTGAAAATGTCTCTAAAGTGAGATGCAAGCTAAAATTGAAAGTCTCCAAGAGATTTAAGAAACAAGCAGCTTGACTTAAAATACATCTAGAGATGTCCAATACCTAACACCTCGTAGTTTCATCTGCTCACTTAACCAGATGCTTCAGCTGTACAAATCAGCTGTGCAGAGATAAAACTCTTTTCATTCTATTTCAGGTCTTTCCCACTGCATTTCGATGAAAACTCGTTGTTTGCAGGGAATAAAAAAGAAGCTGCTAAACTAAAGGTAACTGGCCAGTCCTTCCCTTTGGGGCATTTGGTACCTGAAGGGTGTTTTCAAGTGTGCGTCTGGGATAATAGGATATCTGAAAGGGACCCTAGTATGTGCAAGGTATCAGGTATTTCCATTTAATTTTGCTTTCTGAATGGTTGGGGTGCTGGTGGGTGCAGGGTATGCCTGAAGGAGAGTGGGGGTTCCCGCTTTAGGAAGCATTTCGCTCAGTCCCACTGAATTTAGCCTGAAGTCCAGGATTAATCATAGAATCATAGAATAATTTTGGTTGGAAGAGACGCATAAGATCATCAAGTGCAACTACAACCTAACTCTGGCACTAACCCACGTCTCTAAGAACCTCAATCCATTATTGGATTTGGATTAAGACACAGAAGAAGTCACAATTAGCGCATAATCACGATCAACTCAAAATGTCTTTTCCCCTAGGAGGAATTTAAGCTACACTTTAAGAATATTTCTAAGATAATGGACTGTGTTGGCTGCTTCAAATGTCGCCTGTGGGGGAAGTTGCAGGTAAGCTTTGTCGGGAGCTGGGGCCGTGTCTGCAGCACCTCATCTGATGGGACTCTGGTGTGCAGATGCGGTTCTTACATACCGGTCAGCTCCTAAATACAGATCAGTGCTGCTGGGATCGTTTCCTGGTCCGGTCAGCAGGATGCAGCGTGTTGATTCCAGCTTGCCAGGCCTGGCAGCAGTTGCTTTTGCAGTTGAAAACTGAGTTTAACCTTCCACAGCTGCTCCCAAAGAAAGGGGAGGGGGCACAGAGCATCTGGGTGCCCTAAAATTGGGAGTGTGAGATCTGCACTGAATTTTACACATGGTCGAAGGCTCTGCTGGGTAGTTCTGCAGTGACACTAAATAAATAAAGCGTCCTGATGCTGTTCTGCTCCCTTCTCTGAGCTGTGCTAAGTGAAATCCAAGCCTGGCTTTGTTAAGATGATGTCAACAGGAATCCTTGCAAAGATGAAGAAGGGAAGTTAAACGTGTGAGTCAGGCCCTGGATGTCTCCCCGCTCCTAAATGATCTTGTTTGTCATGCACAGACGCAGGGCTTGGGTACGGCGCTCAAGATCCTCTTCTCTGAAAAACTGATAGAAAATATACCTGAAAGCGGCCCCTCCTATGGATTCCAGCTGACAAGACAAGAAATCGTTGCCTTATTTAATGCTTTTGGAAGGTTAGTTTGACACTCTTTTCCTCTATTTTTACACAAGTTGCTGTTGTTACATCCTATTTAAGGTTAAACAGGCAGTTCTTATCAGCAAACCGGTGTTAACTCCTGCTCTGATCACAGTGGCTCATAAAGAGGCTTTCAAATGTCAGATGATGTTAAGTGCAACAGTTGGAACAATATTAAACAACTTCTTTATACTTGACATTTCTGTGAGGGATTCAGTGAAGCTTTTGTATTAAGATATAAAGAATTCGGTGATATTTTTAAAAAAAATTTTTTTAAGAAACTGTGACTCTGTCCTCAGAGCACATTGTCCCCAGACAAGAGTTGCTGTTGTTCTGTTCTCACTTCAGAGCTCTCCTTTAGGCTTCACACTTCCAGCATTTTGTACCCAGATCTGTTTGCAGCGGTTGGTTGAACAGGAATCCATCCGTCCAGCCCTTGTAGAGCACTGGATGTGGAGTTTTGGGCAGAAAAAGAGGATAATGAGGCCTTCAGCGGGGAGAGGAGACTGCAAGACCCTTTGGTTATACATTACTGCTCAGTGGTGTTGACAGACCCAGATGTTTCTGCAAACTCTTTTTACAAAGGATTTTTGCTGCCCAGCTAAAGCTCTACCCTGGAGACATTCAGCAGGAAAATCTTATGATCATTTTGGTTGGAAAAGACCTTTAAGATCAAGTCCAACCATTAACCTCACACTGCCAAGTCCAGCTCTAACCCATGTCCCTAAGAACCTCATCTACGCATGAGGCAGGAGATAAAGAAAACAAAACAACCCACCAAAAAAACCCAAACAACCAAAAAAAATCCTTCAGAAGAAACGAGCTTATATTGCACAGAGACTCTGTGGTTTGCCACACAGCTCGTAATATTATGGTGTGTTTCTGGACCTCTAGTTAATGGGTTTGTCTGATCACCGCTGAGCTCTCCGTACCATCCTGTTCTGCCATGTTTCTCAGTGCTTACTTTAAAAATCTGTGAAATTAGTGAAGGGTCTGGGTTGTAACCACAGTCTAATTTAGCTGAAATGCCAAATTTTCTCTTCCTCAAAGCTCCTTGAAGCTTCACTTGATAGCAGTCCCTTTCTCTTGAATTTTAAATAAGGTGTGACGCATTTGCTGCTCTAATGTTTCCCTTTTGCTTTCTTTGCACACAGGATTTCAACAAGCGTTAGAGAACTGGAAAACTTCAGGAACATGTTACGAAATATGCGGTGAATTAATTGGAGAAAAGAGACACTTAAAGTCTTACTGCTTTTACTCTCTAAAAACGGACAAACCCCATCATTCCATCACACTGCCAGCCACTCCTTGGTGAAGACCACTTGCTGGACCTCCTGTTCCTGGCTGATAATCTGTAACCTGCTGATGACAAATATTTTGTACAAGAGGGGAAAAAAAAGCTATTTTCTTTTTGTATAAAAGTGGAGACTACGTGTAAAGTTTATTTTATATATTGAAAGGTCTTTCTGAATAATTTTTAAATCGTGGTGTAATATTTTGCCTTCGGAAGCTGGAGGTAGGGCAAGAATTGTGACACTGAATAAATGTGAGGAAAACTCCTTGTCTGCTCCATGATTCCAACCAACTCCTCACTTGTCTCAATGTGAACTTTCTGCTGCATAAAAAAACCTGCAAAGGATTATAGGAGCTTCAGAGCTGCTGTTATACAAAGGTGCCTTCCTTTGCCTCGCACAACTTTCTCGTGGCAACAGGTTGTTTGTGGTGGTTTCTGCTGCACTGACGCTGTGTTGTAGGCTTTGGTCATCGCTTCCTCGTTGAAGGCAAAAGGAGATGTCTTGAGCAGCAGCATGCTGGAGGAACTCTGCTACTTGACGTTTGGCCTCTTTAGGGACCTGCTTGTCTCACGCTGGGGCTAAGAAGGGAAAAGGACATGCCCACCACGGGGCCGCTGCTCCTCAGGGGCAGCACAGAGCTGCTCAGCTGCTGAAGTTGAATTTTGCTGCTCCAAGAACAAGCAGTCAGGGAAGTAGGACAGGGAATGGCTATGGCAGGGCAGAGGGGCCCTCCTGGGCCATGCACAGCCCCCGCACCCCCATAGCAAATGAGTGATACCCCATCCCTGCTGCCAGCTGGGTGCCACAGGGACTGAGCCAGCCCTGATTACACCATCTGCCTTTGCAACCGGGACAAAGGAGACGGGCTCAAATGTGGTCAGCACTGTCATAGAAGACACTCACAGCCCAGCCCTAAGCTGCTTTTTTACCCCAGAGCCCCCAAAATGCATGTGGGGACAGGTGCTGCTGCGCAGGAAGATGCACCGTGCGCTCTCGATCAGCTGCTGCTGTTTGCAGTGGGGTCAAGGCCACACAGATAAATCTGTGCAGGGAAATAAGGGAAGCAGTGAGTTATTGGGAAGGGCTCTCAGCTCCTCCACAGCTCAGTGCTGCAGCAGTTGAAGGATCACAGCTCTCCTGGAGCGGTATGTGAGGAATCATAGAATCACACAACAGCTTGAGTTGGAAGAGACCTTCCAAGCTCACCCAGTGCCACCGCTGCCATGAGCAGAGACATCGTCAGCAGCTCAGGTTGCTCAGAGCCTCGTCGAGCCTGGCCTGGGGCATCCACCACCTTTCTGGCCAACCTGGGCCAGGCTTTCACCACCCTCAGTGTCAACCTTCCTTGTCCTATCACAGCAGCCCTTCCTAAAAAGTCTGTCCCCATCTTTCTTATGGGCCCCTTTTACACACTGAAAGGGAAGTGGCAGCAAGGTGCAGAGGAGACGGTTCAAGAATGTTGTACCTTACAAGCTGGAGAACAAGATGAAGCCCTGTGTCCCTTCGGGCCCTCAGAAACATCAGAGGATAACACACCCTGGGAGAGCAGAGGAAGGAACGCTGCCAAGGGGAACTGCAGGACCCCCCGCATAAACCTCTGGGTGCTCTGCACCCAGCTGGACTGGAGCCTGGAGAGGGACTCACAGGGATGCTGCAGCCACACTGTAGAACACAGCCCAGCAAAAACCAGCAGAGCAATCAGGTGTTCAGGGCTCCCACACTGGCACAGCCACCATATCCCTGTCCAGGACAAGGGGGACAGCAGGACCACAGCTGGAGCTGGGTCACACCATGAGCAAGATGCAGCCAGGCCTCTGGCAGCCTAGCACAGAAAGTATTTTTTTCATTATTTTATTATTTCAACATAGTAGTGCTTGGTTACAGTTTAGTGAAGAACAAATAGGTACATTCATTGGCCACAGCTTCCTGTTGCAGCCAGCTGCTGCCTGACTGCAGAGCCAAAACACTGTTAAAACATACCAAAAGAAAAGAAAAGTTTAATGAAAGGCAACTATGCATTAAAAAAGTCATTGTACTTCTCAGCTATAAATTACTTCAGTAAAACACAGGACCAGCCCCAAGAGGAACGGTCAGAGTTTTGAAATTAACGGCCATCCATACAAATGAATAAACCCAAACCACTGTGCCAGTCACTCACAAGTACATTAGCAACGACACTCACTGCCCCGACCTGCCATCCTAATGCCAGGAAGATCGTATTGTTGTTGTGTGCTTCAGTGCAATATGAACAATGAGCCTGTAGCCCTTTAATTTTTATTTTTAAATTTTCTTTTTTTTGCACTACACTCCTTTCCCTCCAAAGAAAAAACTTAAAGTGCTCCTAGTGCTTTGGAATTTAAGCAAGAACAGGGGCCACTAGCGTCACTTCATGTCTTTGGTGACTTATGGGAGAAGAAAGAAGGGCAAATGCACCGAGCCCAGGTCCTTCATTAGCTTTGCCATAAGTCAAGCAGTGATTGAGATGGAACAACCTGTTTCTGCACCTCAGCCGAGGGACAGGGACAGGTCCCTCACACCACATAAGGCAGGAGCAGCCAGAAAAGCCACGGCAGCACGCTCAGGTTCAAGTGCTAGAGCAAGAGGGATGTGCTGAAAGTTGCCTTCTCCAAAAAGCAGCAGGGGTTGCTCCTTTTTTTGGGGGGCAGCAAGAGTGATGCAGGTGAGCAGGAAGGGGGCTCACAAGCCAGGACAGGGTGGTCTCAGTGTGACAAGTGACATCTAGCTCAGTACAAGCAAGGGGAGTGAGCGGGTGACCAGGCCATACCAGTGAGCACACAGCAAGTGAGGAAAGGCCAGGGCTGCCCCAGGGTTTGGAGTTTCTCTCACACCCGAGGTGGCCTCAGGGTCTCTCCAGCACAAGACCCCAGCCCAGTGTCCCACAGCACTGCACAGCTCCATGCACAGGTAAATCCATCAGCCCAGCCAGGTCCTTCACTGTCAGATGTGGGTTTGAACAGGAAGAGCAGCTCTAGGGGGGTTAAAAGCAGTTCCAGTTCAGGTTGGCACTAGAGCAGGGAGCAGCTGCCCTCCCTGGACCAGTGCCTCCATCCCAGCCTGCAGCCAAAGCCAGGAATAACATCAAGCCTCATCTCCAAGAGCCCAATGGACCTATAGGGCAGGCAAAACTCAGCTATTTTGGTTACAGAGAGACAGAAAAACATCCTTCCAGACTGACCCGTCCCCCTCAAACCCTGAATGTACCATCCAGCCCTGCTGACACAGCCACCATGGCAGCGGGGGCTCCAGGCCCATGGTCCTGCCCCACACCAGGGAGAGGAGCACAATGAGCAGATCTCTGCAGCATCTGCCACTTCCCTCTTTGCCTCCAGGGACACACACCTCCTGCACCTCAGCAGGGACCCCACTGGTTCACATTCATTCAGGTTAAAACTCTTCATTATCTGCTAAACGCAATTTAATACTGAGGGGGAAACAGGAGCCCCACCATGAGTGAGGAGGAAGGGGGAGCAGGACTGCCTTTCACCACCCCCCAATTAAAGCAGCCCCAGTTTTCCATGTGCTTTGGGCCACATGTGTCCCTGCCCACATGCTCTCGCTGAGACAGCTCCAGCTCAAAGCTTTCCCAGAAGGCAGCAGCCTCTAAAAGTCTTGCTCCCAACTCAACAGCAGGTACCCCCAAGCCAGCCCTCGTCCTCCACCAGAAGCTAGTGGGTTGTTTACAATTTCATGATCTTAATGCCAGTAGGAACACTTGATCTCACCCTCACAGGCCTCTGCTAGGACACACTTTGAGCTCAGCTTTGAACCCACAGTCCTGGGTAGGATAGTTCAGGAGCCTGTGAAACAAAGACAAGCAGCGCAAGACCACACTCAGGCCAGAGGCCTCAGCCCTGCAGGGTGTGAATATGGCACAGAATGCTTTAACGTTCCCTGTAACACACTCGGTTAGCAGAGCTGCACACTTCCAAGTGAGTCAGGATGCAGAGTACTTCACGGAACACGTCTTTGCAGGAAGACAGTGCCTCTCCCAGCTATGGATGTGCAATTAAAAGAGTAACTAGAACAATCTCAGACCAAGCACAGTCTGAGCAAGATTCATTCCTTCCAAGTGTGCAGATAAAAGTGCAAATATGCATTTGATGTTTCTTTTCTAGTGAGGAAGCTCTGGTGCATTTAGCTGCCAACATCTTGAAGACCAGACCAAAGAAAAAAAAAAAGCTTCCAGAGAGTTCAGCTTCACTTTGCTACATGGTACCTTAAAGTCACAGTTCTCTTGCTTACTGCCCGCAGCCATAGGCTCAGTCCTGCTTACAGCTGCAGCAGGCAGTGGAATGTTTGTGTTGATGAGTTAGATGCTTCAGGGAAGAAGGAAAGAAAACCAGGTTACAATCCTATACATGAATGCCACTTCAGGGAAGAGAGGGACCTCGCAGCCTCTTCAGTTCTGCGGTGCAGGGTGAGAGCTATGGTGGTTATTCATCTCCGAGCCGCCTGCGGCAAAGAGCAAGGGGGCACCATCTGTAGCGGTTCCGCTGAGATGGGGACCCACTGCGTAACTGTCATTCCCAGCCAGGGACCCATAGCAGCCAGAGCACTGAGGGGTGGCCAAGCTGGGAGGAGAGACAAAAACCAGACACAGACTCTTAGAGAGGAGTAGTTTGGCTGCGGTTAGTTCCCACTGCTAGGAAAGACTAGCACAGATCGGGGTATCCATGCAGCATCTCCAAGGAACCTGGCTTTGATGAAACGGGTACAAGGAGAATAGCTCCAGGCCCCACAACACTGGTCAAGAAGAGCCAGAACCTCTGAACCCCTCACTACACCCCAGGGAGGGACAGGGCTCTCAGGTTCCCCCTTACAGTTTTGCAGGGGATACATGACCATTCCCCCCACACCACATGTTCCTGCAGAGCTTTGTCCCAGTCAGCTCCCAGGGACCTGGTCTCCCCCACCAGGACTTCACCAGCTCTCACTTGTCAGTGAAGAAACTCCTCTGGAAGTCATTTTAAAGCCCTCTGCCCCACAGCTGAGGAAGGATCCTAGCAAGATCAGCCCTCCTGTCTGTACCCACTGCATATTTCTACCTGGGAGCACCCAGTGTGATATCCACCTCTCAGAGTTGGTTGCTTCTGATAAAAATAGCTCCTTGTGAACAAAACCAAGCTCAGTCAGAAGGCTCCTTGCCTCATCTACCTTGCCCAAGCTGCTTCTTATACCAAAATTTCCTCCTAAGAGCAGAAGCCAAGAGCCCTGTTGTTTCCACCCAGGGCAGCAGAACAACAGCTGCGCTTTCCCTCACCCAACACCACACTTACCCTCCTTCTCTGGCCCCAAGCCGTGACAAGTCATCATCGCTGTCGTAGCGCCTTGGATTGTCAAAGAAGTAGGCTCTGGAGCTGTAGCTGTGACTATTGACCATCCCTGCTGGAGTCTGTTAAAGAGAAAGCAGTTAGGCCAGAAGTGAAATATTTCTGACTGTCTTACCTAAAGGCTCCTCGAGCTACGGCAGTTTGCTCAGGCCTACCAAGTTCTGGCTCAGTCTCTGAGCCCGGAAGAACAGCACCACGAAAGTCGTTGGCACCAGCTCCCAGAGGAAGAGGACGACTCCAAACACCACATACTCTTCACTGCTCACTTGCACGTGCGCCTGTGGACAGAAGTTCAAGATCTCTGTGTAATCCTAGCCATCAGCAGAGCTACACAGCTCCCAAAGCTGGACATGGCATACAGCTTAGGATTAGGAATGCTGAGAAATCCTTACAAAGGCAGGAGTCCTTAAACCAGAATAGCAACCCTCACCTGACTGCTGCTACTAGTTCTAGCGAGATAGTTCTCTTCAGGGTGCTACCAAGGTACTGTTAGCTCCCTCCCCACACCAAGGACTCTCCTTATTAAGCATTGCTTTTCTGCTCCAGTTGACTTGTTCCTCCTCTCCCCCAAAAGAAGAGTTGGCAGGCTAAAACTGAAGGGCACAACAAGGAATCCCTCCTGAAGAAGTAGCCAGATAGAGGAAGACTCAGGTTTACTCCGGTAGAGACCACACACAGGGCTTCTGAAGGCAGAAAGTCAGCTCATCTGGGGATTTAGAGGAACAGACATCTCCTCATAGCTCCCTTTTTCCCCTACAGATGCCCTCACAGGATTGTAAAGTGACTGCCTTTCACTTTCCTAGCTCTGGCTTGGGGGTCACAGACACTTACCTTGTCTGAAAGGTTGTCCCAGCCATAGTTAAAAGGACCAGGAACATTGTCTGGAGATATGGCCACAGCTACCAGGTTATAGCAAGCCCTTGAGGAATACAGAAGAGCGACTACAGATCCCACAAGAATAGCCTGGCAGACAGATGTTCCCTAGAGCAGGAAGAAAAACAGCTTTAATACAGACCCTCCTACAGAACTGGCTTCCCCACCCCCCCAACAAATGCATGAGAAGTTATGCAGGCAAGAATGACTTAGAACATTTTTATGTTGTTACTAAAATATTCAGAGCTGGTTAAAAGTTGTGTGTGAAGTTCACTGCAGAAGCAGAGCTACACAGCTGCTATTGCCTGGGAGCAGGAAAGACTTGAGACACAGGAACATCATTCTCAGGATCTTATCAGTCAGCTTCAAACTGGTGGTCCAGAGAGACACCATCCCACCCACTGCCACTCTGTGATACTCTCCAGAAGACCAACCAACAACCATTAAGAAAAAAAATCAACTTTATAGAATAATCTGGGTTGGAAGAGACCCTCAAGATAGAGTCCAACCATTAATCCAATCCTGGCATGAAGAACCTCATCTCTGTGTCTGTCCAACCCCTCCAGGGATGGTGACTCCACCACTGCCCTGGGCAGCCTGTTCCAATGCCTGACAGCCATTTCCTTTAAGTAATCATTCCCAAGATCCAATCTAAACCTCCCCTGGTGCAACTTGAGGCCATTTCCTCTCATGCTGTTGTTACCTGGAAGAGACAAATGCCCTCCATGCTCCAAGCTCCTTTCAGGCAGTTCAGAGATCAGAAGGTCTCCCCTCAGCTCCTGTTCTCCAGGCTGAACCTCCAGGTCCCTCAGCTGCTCCCATCACACTTGTGCTCCAGCCCCTTCCCCAGCTCTGTTCCCTTCTCTCAACTTGCTGCAGCACCAACTTACTGCTTCTCCTCCCTGATCAGACCCTACAGCAAAGATGTCCAACCCAGCTCATTCACTCTACAGCAGTCTGGCACTTCTGACATTGAACACATTTGTGTACAAAAGCAGCTCAAATATTCAGGGTGGGCAACTCTGAGAACAGGCAGAAAGACCCAGCACATCAACTCCAGCACTGCTGGAACAAACACAGAGCTTAGTGCTAAAAAGTGGCAAAATCCTGCAAGTCTCTGCCTCCTACAAGCTGTCCTGTGCTGCTACAGAGCTCTTTCCAGTGTTGCAGACACTGAGCTCTCAGAGGGACAGTTGCACAAGGTACCCAAAGGTCACAGTACCTACCTCTCCTAGAGAACTAGCTAAGGGAGAGGAAGCTACTTCAAGTTCTGCAAGTGTCTCCATTTCTTTGCAAAATACACCCATAAAGCCTTTAATAGCTACTGGTAGCCATCAAGTCACCAAACAGAAGAAGGTGGTAAGTGGGCAGACAAACATCTCAGGAGCTGACTTCTGTATTTAGGCAGACAATCTGCTCAGGAAACTCATCTCATTGACCTGTTCCACATCCAAGCTACAGGTATGTGCTAGCTCTATTTTCCTTGCTTTGTAGCACCTGCTCAAGACAGTGTCTTGGAAGAGTCAGTGAGAAAGTGCTGCTAATAGACAAGTCCCTGTAACACCACCAAAAGCACTGCACTGTTAGCCCAGCTCCTGGTGTTCAGGACAGCAGAATAAGAGGCAGAAAAGCTCATGAAACAAGTCTCCAGGTGACAAGGACCATGGTACATGATCTGGCAGCAGTCCAACAGCACAGCCTCCTTCTCAAGCATCAAATGACTCCAACCTCCCTGCCCGCAGTGGTGGAGGCAGCAGCCTCACCAGGCACCTCCTGCTTTGAGTCAGCAGGTTCACAGCTGGAGTTCAGTAGGCAGGACAACCTTTACAGGTAGTTGTGTAACACTTTTGCTCATCCCCGCCCTATTTTTGCAGCTCCTCCACAACACAAAGTCAGGGGACACCTTCAAGGCAGGGAAGGGAGACAGCACTTAAATACAAGAGACAGTCAGGTTGAATATTCAGGGTTCTCTAGAGTTTGTACAAGAGTGAGGCCCCACAGGCAGCCTCAGGCACGTAACTAGAGGAAGTTACTGCATTCATAAACTACTGCTGGGTGAACTTGATAAGTTAATTAATATCCAGAGCCAGTCAGAGCTGGCCCATGTAAGCAGGGATTTGAGCAGCCTCTCAGCGTAGTCATGACTCCTGTGTCTCCCTTCAGATCACCTGGCCACAATCTGTGGACGCTTGTCACAAGAGTCAGGCAGGCAGCCGGTCCCAGCCACCTACAGCCCACACCCCCAAGGTTCTGGGCAGCTGCCCATGCTCTCTGCTGTTTAAGAGATACAGACTTCTCATACAGAAAGGCTCAGCTTTAACCTTGACAGCACAGCTCTAGCCTCCCTCTCAGCTTGCACTCAGCTGTCCACTCTAAAGAAAGAGCAGTGGACCACAGCCACTGTGAGCAGTCATGCCAATCATAGTATCATTTTGGTTAGAAGAGACCTGCAAGGTCATAGAGTCCAACCATTCCCCCACCCCTGGCATAAGCCCATGTCCCTGAGAACCTCATCTCCGCATCTGTTCAACTCTTCCAGGGATGGTGACTCCAGCACTGCCCTGGGCAGCCTGTTCCAATGTCTGACAGCCCTTTTCAGGAAGAAATTGTTCCCAAGACCCAACCTCAATCTCCCCTGGTGCAACTTCAGGCCATTTTCTCTCATCTTATTCACTTGTTACTGGGGAGAAGAGATCAACCTCCCCTTTATGCTACAACCTCCTTTCAGGTAGCTGTAGAGAGCAAAAAGATCTCCTCAGCCTCCTCTTCTCCTGGCTTAACCCCTGCTCCTCATAAGATGGTCTGCTAAGGAGCAAGAAAATGTCTCCAGCCAGGGCAAGGCAGTTGCCTGGCTCCAGAATATCTTTCTAGCAGTGTCTACTGCAAGGTGGCTTATCACCCTCTTCCTGAGATGGGACAGAGCCATCCAACAGCACCCAGGAGCTCTACACTCCAGGCAACCTCTCACCTGAGCCAGGCATGGCAGTGCTTTAAGCCCATGGAAATTCACCTGAGGGCACATTGGAAATGAGACCTGAGTCCCACCTTCTGACATCTAGAAGGTGGCAATACAGAGCAGATGAGGTGAGGAGCTCTGTTACTAGGAAAAGGCAGCAGCTCAGAATTACCAGAGCCAGGCAGCTGGCTTCCCTTAGCCTGACTACACTCAGGTGCTCAAGTTTTCCTACAGATATTTTCAGGCTCATCAAGAAACCACTGTCTGCCTTTCTCAACAGGCCAAGGACCCATCCTGGAGTCACTGCCTTTGGCAGGAGTGATATGGCTTCCTAGAGTAAGATGAGGCAGCTCAAGTGCACACTTAATTGCAAGCTGCTGCCACACTAAGATGAGACTGCTGGTGGCTTATCTACTTTTCTACCTGCTTGAGATGACTTGTGTGTGTTCAGGCCCCCAGCTGTCCTTCTGCCTTGGGGCAGAACCTTCAGCAACCTCTCCTTCCCCTCCAAGATGCTCATCTCATCCGGGACAGGTGAGCACTGCCTCCAGCTCAAGCAAGCAGGCAGCTAAAGCTGGAGTGCTGAGGGGATCCCCTCTGCAGAGAATTGTGCTGGGCATCTGCTAGAGATAACATGCTGCAGACTCTACTGTCCTTATGACAATTTACTACAGAAAAACCAATCTGCTGCTCTTAGAGAACCCTCTCTTCCAGTCAGAACTTAATCATACTTGTAAACTAGAAAAGCATAAGCAGCTCTTCAGTCTATTGTGTCACCAAAGCTGCAGACAATGCATTCTCCTAAAACACGCAGGATGCTTCATTCCTGCAGCAGGACTGTGAACTTGCTGGACAGAGGAGTCCAAGAGCTGCCACCTCCATACTGGAAGGAGTATTTGAGCAAGAGTAGCTCAAGTATCACCAGTAAGTATACACAGATCCAGCTGTGAATCCACCTGGTTACTGTGTAGTTCTAGTGTAGTTGACAAAGCATTTACCTACCTTAGACTCGAGGTAGACATTTGCTGAAGACATCTTTCCCAGTTTGCACATGCAGCAAGCCAGCGAGATGGCACAGAGGATGAAGAGGCTGTCGTTGACAAGAGCGCGGGCAAGGACTGTCCATCTCAGCTGGTTCTCCGGGACCTCACCGTGGATTAACATTGCACAAGTTAAGTTCACAACTAAGTAGAGGAGGCTGGTAAATACGGAGCCCAGATACAACAGGACCCTAGAGAGATGGGGAGGTGGAAATAATGGAGTTCAAGTCAAACAATTCTGGGGTCATTCTCCACCACCCTCCTCTCTCATCAGGCAAGAGGATCTCCCTGCATGCCCAGTGATCTGCGTGCTACAAAGACCAGACATTCCAGCAAGTTTCAGGGCTTGTATTGACAGCCCAAGTCTGCAGAGTATTTGTTTGAGCTGTTCTCATAATGCATAAGCAGTGTAAGTCATCATGAGTTACAAGACTCATTTTCTGACAGTCAGGTTCTTATCTTGCAGATTTTAAGTGTTGCTCCAGCTCTGCATTAACTTCAGTCAATAAGCTGTGAGTCATCACAATCACTGCAACTTCTTTATTGAAAGCCACTGGCACTTGCCTTTTCCTTCCTGGGTTTCCCTGGAAATGTCTAGGGAGCACCTGGGCTGCGCAAACACAAGTCCCACCTATTGCTCAAGCCTTACCCTACAGATCTTTTCTGAGGGTGGGACAGCTCAGAATGACCAAGAGCTCATCTAGTTTCCTAACAGCAGTATTGGGATGCTGAAGACAAGTGTGGGGCTATGCAGCACAGGCTTTAGCTTCCTTGGGTCCCTTGGAGCTCCCTGTCCTACTCCAAGGCACAACACCAGGCATGGCAGAAGCTCTGCTCACTCTTTGGGGCCTGAAGTTCCCATTCCCAGCATTGCAGCACAAGCCTGCCTTAAACCAGCTTTGAGAGGAACATTAGAAAAGATTCACTTACTTGTACTTGTTGAATTCAGCTGCACACTTCACTTTGAATATGACCTAGTGGAAAGATTTGCACAGCATTATTTAACATGGCCTATCATTCTCTTTTAAGCTTAGTAAAGATATATACACAACAGGGAAGCCAGCATCCAGTTGGACATCTTGAAGGACTCCAGATTATCTATTAGCACCAAGTCCGGCACTGGACCCACTTGCAAGAAAAACTGGTATTTTTCCTGCAAGAAACAAGCCCAAACATAGGTGTCCAATAGTCATAAACATATTTAATATCCCATATGTGACAAGGACTTTAACACCACACTTATAGACTTGAAGAAAAAGCAGGGAGTTCAGCACGCAGTAGTCACTAAGTTAATACAAAAATACATCTACTTTGCCCAGTGTTCTGTGCTGCGTATTTTAGGACCTCATGCTCTGCTTCCTTGTTAGAGAAGGCAGGTTCAGCAAGACAAATAGCTGATTTAAAATAGCCCTCTCCTATTGGATTATGGACCTGCAGGTTATAACAAGCATTTGGAGCTCAGAGCTCCTCCACCCTGATGATGTTTGTAGGCCAAACACACCTGAAAAGTAACTCTGAGATAGTAGGAAGTCCTCCAGAGATGAGAGTGCCAGCCAACCAAGCTGCATGGCACATTTGACAGATAAACAGACAGTCAGTCACTTTGAGGCTGTTTCACTCTTCAAAACAACACACTGTCCAAGAGCAGATCTGGGTTCTGTGAATTTCCTTACCACACAAGGGATTAGAAGACTTAAGCTGAAAGTTGCTCAAGAAGGACCAGCACTTCAGAGAAAAGGCTCACAGGCTTCTTGCTCAGACCATGGGGCACTGAAGCCATGTCCACACCTCCAGTTATTTGGGTTGGGAAGGCTGGAGAACCATCAGCTGATGCTCAGGCAGCCCTACAATGCTCTTCATCCAATATACCAGCCAACCCTCCATGTCCCTTTGGGCTGGAAGGCAGCTCCTGCTGAAGCATCCAAGGGCAGGACTTCTGGGCTAAGGAGGTATGGACAGGTGTGGACATATTCCCAAGTCACAGCTCAAACACGAGCACTGCAGTCCTGCTGCAAGGGGACAGATAACTGGTACCCACACCTGGTCAGGACAAGCAGCAAGAAAAACATGGAGCTTGCTTGTCACACACTTCAGCACAACCATGGCTGGAACTGGGTTTTGCCCTGGGAGAAACACAGATTCTGGTACCAACCCCACCAGGAAGGATCCCAGAGCTGAGGTCACAGCCTTAGACAAAGGCCATGTCCTGACCAGAAACTTGGGAGGAACTTGGGGAGAGGTAGAGAGTCAGCTAGCCAGACCCAGCAAAGATCTACTTGTGGGGTCAGCACAAGACCACTGTGGAGGTTTAGTTTCACCACTTCTGCAAGGAGCCCTCCCTGTCAGCTTCCAGACCATGGCCGCAGTGAAGGATCACTCATCTCTTACAAGGCACCTTACTCAGCTTTTTTTTTGGTCTGGTGGGACTTCTTGGCTCCTGCCTTCCAGTCAGGACTAAGGTAGCAATGAAGCTCTGAAGCTTCCAAAAATCAGGCTCCTACTAACAGGATTTCCTAGAATCATGGCATCATTTTGGTTAGAAGAGACCCTCAAGATCATCAAGACCAACCCTTAACCCAACACTGGCACTAAACGGTGTCACTAAGAACCTCATCTCCGCATCTGTTCAACCCCTCCAGGAATGGTGACTCCATCACTGCCCTGGGCAGCCTGTTCCAATGCCCAAAAACCCTTTCCAGGAAAAAATTCTTTCCAATATCCAACCTAAACCTCCCCAGCACAACTTTAAGCCATTTCTTCTCATCCTATCACTTGTTACTTGGGAGAAGAGATCAACACCCTCCATGCTACAACCTCCTTTCGGGCAGTTCAGAGATCAGAAGGTCTCCCCTCAGCTGCTGCTCTCCAGCTGAACCCCCAGGTCCCTCAGCTGCTCGCATCACACTTGTGCTCCAGCCCCATTCCCTTCTCTCAACTCACTCCAGCACCTCAAGGGCTTTCCACAGACATTTTGGGATTTGAGGGTCGATCTATTACAGCCATTTCAAGCATTGGAAAGCCCTCCTACAGGGCATCGGACAGCTTCAGCAACCCTGTTCTGAGAGCCAGTGTCACTGTCTGGTCCTATTCCCCAGTAGGATGGAGGATGAACTCACAAAGCACCTACAAGCAGGGAATAAGATGTGGTATCTCAGCAGAGGAAAGTATCCAAAGAGTCAGTACAAGCAGTTGTTGAAGCCCCCTGTCCTGTTGTCCTGGCCTGTGCCAGCCCAGAGAAGCACAGAAGCACAGCACTATGCACTATGAGGCCCAAAGCTCATCTGAGTTACAGGAAGCTTGAGCCTTGGAAGGACCATGACTTCAAAACAGAAATCCTCCAATCCTCTGCGCTTAGTTTGCCAGTAGGCTACATTCACACACTTTGGGAGCATCAAAACAGACATCAAGGACATCCATCTGGGAAACCTCTTGGTTTAGCACCCATGGAAACCCATTTGATGTATTTGTACTGCTGCTCAGACTCCCAGAAGAGCAGCCCTTAACTACAGCCCTGCAGAGTCCCTGGCTTGTGTTCTACCCCAGGTGAGAACAGGCCCTCAGTCAAGCAGGGAAATGCCACTGGCAAACAGAAATAAGGTGCTGACCTCCACAGCTGCAGTGGCCACAGGCAAAACAGTGTCCCAAGACTCTCCCATAAAGCCCCGAGCTCTGAGGACTAAGCACACAAAGCCATCTCAGGGTTAAGAGTACAACAGCAACCTGAGACTCACGTTTGGGCTGCTGCCACAAAAAGCACAGTGAGACCACAGCACCAGTCTTACACTTTTATTAGCCCCCAGCTATTTAGTCCTGCAGTTATCAGATTTTTTAAAAAAGCATCACTCAGTTTGCAGTGGTTTTAGTTATTAAGACATGGTAACTCATCTGCAGGCTGCATTTTCTTCACAGGAGTTGGGTGACACCAGCAGTGTTCACAAAGCACCTTTGGGTTCTTCTTATCCATAAGACAGCTTTGCAAGGTTTTAAGCACTAGACTAGCTCTGCTGCTTTCAAAACCAAAGGATAGCTGATGTAGAGGGTTCCAGTGTGAAGAAATCAGCACAGCGAGCTCAGGAGTAGCCTTATTCTTCATAAAAATAGGAAATACAGACCCCTGCCCTCAAACTGGTGCATTATGCCAAGTTGCTAGGAGCAACCTTTGCAAACTGAGCAGTTCCTTCAGCTCCTAGCTGAGGCCAGCCCCAAAAGTCATGCAGTTGCCTGCTGAAAACAATGACCAGAAGCCTCTGCTAGCCCAGAGCAGCAGGATTGAGAACATTTACTCCTAAGCAAGCCTTTTATAACAATTACACAACACTCAGTTGTCTTTATGAAGCCACAAGTCCTTTGAGCACTTCACATCACCACAGACTTGGGAAGAAGGTGAGGCCAAGAAGACCTACAAACCTCCAAGTCCTCTGTGGTGCTGGAGGCTTCGGTTTTTGTGACGAGAGTGGATACATTTCACAAAAGTGAATATCTTGCTCACATCACTGAGCCTGAAAAGTGAACTTGCTAAGGGCTTGTTCTCATATTCTCTAAGGACCACTGTACAAGCCATGACCTTAGCCCTAACATTAAGCCTCAGACAGTGCTTTAGCTCGGTTTTGCTAGAGCCATTCACAAAAGACCTGAAAGATCCAGGAGAGCCAGAAACTTCTCATTGTCTGATGGAATCTAAGTATCTTTCGCTCCATAGAGAAATCATGAATCAAGACATAACCATGTTCTGCCTTGACACAAACACAGCCCTCAGTTGCAAGATCATCCACAAACAGATTCCTTCTCTCACCACTGAGCACTGGAGCAGAGCACAGACTATTTTGGGACTACACCCCATAACAAGTGTTCAAGCTCCCACCCGCCTCTTGGAGGGAAAGTTGGAACTATCTGTGATGAGGATCTCTCACCATCCCCACTAATACCAGGATCATCCTATGCCATCATAAACACAGTGTGCAACTTGCACGTACCCTGATTTCCTAGAATAGCTGCCATAGCCACCTGTTCATTTGGGAACCATCAGCCATGGGATGGAGCAGTTTTGAGTGCAAGTGACCCCTTACCAGCTGTCCCTCTGAGGCAGAGGGCATGTGTTAGGTGTCCGCTAGATGAGGAAGGTGGAAAACTGCAAGAATGGATGGAAGCTTTTCCAGTTTTCCATCTGAGAAGGCAGGAAGATGCAGGATAGCAAGGACAAACAGCTCCCAGGCTGGATGCTCTTCCCATGCATGTCTGCTCCAGTGCAATTAGAGCAGCAAGGGATGAAATAGGCTGATGTCATCTCCCGAGATGAAGCACTTAAAGAAACCCAGACAGGTTAAGGGTTATGGCCACACCAGTCTGACAGAGCAGCCCAGCAGAGCCACCACTCCAGCAGAAGGCCTTACTCATCATTGTGCGCTCCCAAGTGAGGCAAGGATGCCAAGTACTCAAGAAGGTCTCTGAGAGGGTCAAAATGTAGGTTGTCGTGGCTACATTTCCATATGCTGCACTCCTGACAATCACCTGGGGGAAAAGCAGGAATTAGCAGACTCTTGGGAAAGGTAGTGTTACTCAAGCAGACATCCAACTGGCAGCAGAGGAGCTATTCCACAAGCAAGGCAGAGAAAGGTTGGATATCAGAGCCATCGTTTCGTCCATTTGAGGCAAAACCGGAAGCAGATTGGGGGGATTCTGACCTGATGTACCATGAACTTCAAATTTCCTTGAAAGGAACTCATTCTGGGACAAACTTAAGGACAAAGGAAAAGATGCTACCAAGCAAAAGGCATAATGTCTTTTGATGTTCCTGGTGAGAATAAGGCAGTGATGAAAAACTGTCACCACCAAATAAGCATCCTACACATGTTTTGTGATGCCTCCATATCCCCTCAAGAATCTCAGGGGCCAGAAAGGGATAGGAAGAGCATAATCTCTCCCCACAGAAAGGAGGTACACTAGACAGTTTCATGAGCTTGAATTTCAGCCGCAGAACAGCCTAGAGTGCAAAATAATGCTAGTTCTCCATGGGTACATGCTGTTCCCTGGAGTTCTTTCCCCACCCAGCACCATTCCATCCTCAGCTTGTACAGAGGCTGAGCAGCTCCTTAAATCAAGCAAGATTAGCTCAAATGACATAGCCCAGGTCAGATTTTCTTCCACTGTTCAGAGAGATGCCAGCATCTCCACAAAGGAGGCACCATGTACAAAGACAATTAGCCAGGCCTTACACACAGCAGCAACCTATGCTTTTATCTGAGAACATCTCAGGCTGGGATGCCACCCCCAGAGCAGCAGCAGCTCAGTGCCCTTCTGCAGGTTGCTACCAATGGGCCCTGAAGAACTGGGAACAGTCAGGCCCTCCACAGCAGGTTCTGCTTGAAGTCACACTTGTAAACATATCTAGATCTTGAGCCACTTCAGCTCAACTGCTGTGGCTCCACCAAAGCTTCTCTTCTTCCTCCAGGTAGTGACAATTCTTGTTTAATTACCCCCTAAGCCCCCTTAACGCAACTCCTCTGGTGCTTCAAGAGAAGCACTGAGCACAGTCAAGCCAGGCACATCTCAGCTCCCAGCACATGGCACCCTTTGTCTGGAGAAGAACAGGCTCGTTTTAGCAGTTGCTAAAGGAGGAGGCCAAATACTGCTACTGAGCATCATTTATTTTGTTAAAATGGAAGCCAGAAAAAACACCAAAGCCTTTCAGTCCACCTAGCTGCACTTTCTTCAAAGCTCTGGAGCTGCAGCTCTTCATCGTCTACCATCCATGAGATCACCCACAAACACCACAAGTGCTGGACACCCACTCTGCTTGTGACAGCCAAGTGCCAGACCTTATCCGTAACTATGCATGCAAACCCACTTTAATAACTCATTTTATCCTTCTCCATTCTAGATCCTGAGCTCTGATTTCCTCAGCCACGATTTCCCTTGACTCTAGGTCTTCAAGGAGAAAGAAATTGGGTATGTTCAGCCAGACTCCACTGAAAAACAGATATTGTGGGAGGAAGGGAAGCCTGAGAACCTATTTTAATCTACTTTGCCATTCTTTAAAGGAGCCTTTCAACAACCCTGCAAAGAGGCAAATGTGCTGTCAAGTTCAGTGACTTGGAGAAAACAGCACCAGAAGATGGGACCACTTCCTCAGCTTGCCTTCAAAGGAACACACAAACACCTACGGGTTGGAGCAATCGGTAGGTCAGGCTCCCTTTAACAGACAAGATGGATTATGCACACTATGCACCATTTGTTATTTTGCTGCCGCTTGATCGGCAGCCTACCTAACACCAACAGCTTTTGCAATGAGCAGTTTACCCCCAGCTTCCAGGTGTTTGTGTCAGAGGGGAAAAAACCAAAACAGCTGAACACCCTAATTGCTCCAAGTCTCACATTATCATGTGAATGTTGCTGTCCTCAGGAAAATGAAATCATAACTCCCATCGGTGACACATCGGAGCGATGGAGCGATTTCGCTGTGTGTTAGCGATTCCTTTGTGAGGCTGGCAAACAGCTGAGAGCCGCAGAGCAAAGAATCTGAGGAACAACAACAACAAAGCTGGAAGGAAAGTACTGCCTATTTATGAAACAAGTCACCAAACTGGAAGGCAGGCAAGCAAAAGGCTGCTCACGAGAAACTGGAGCAGAAACAAGATATTCAGAGGAAGAAGGGGAGGGGAGAGCTAAGGCTTTGAAAGATAAGTGAAAGGAGTAGAGAAAGGAGTATAAAAAAAATAAATGCAAAAAAACAAATGCAAAACAAGTAATGAGAAACCCAGAAAAGGAGGAATACAGCTCAGCAACAATAACAAGCAGCTCCGTGCTGTCCCAATAGTGATCATTGTGCTAGGAAGGGTCCCACCTCTCCAGCCCCAGGCTGTTGTCTGGGGATGCAGAGGGATCTTGGGGTTTGTTTTTTGTTTGGTTGGTTTTTTTTTTTTTGTCTGACAACAAGCTGCAGAACAACAAGCTCAGTTCAGAGCGGAGAGATGGAGAGAAGGAGGGAGCGCAGCAACAATAGCAGAAGAGGCTCTAGCTGGTGACGTAATGGTTGGCATCACTCCAGGCCAGAGCAGCCCCTGCTGCTGCCACTTTCTGGTCCCCTTTCGAGAAGGGGAAATCAATTTAAAGAAAAAAAAAATGCAAAACAGTCTTCCAAGAAATCTCGGTGGCACCATCACCTCTCAAAGGGGAAAAACCCCACCCGGGAGCAGGGCACATCTCTGCACTCCCCAGCCCCAAATTCAGAGCATGTGCCTGTGTCCCCCCCACCAAGGGTCTGCATCCAAGGCACACCCTGCACCCCACCACCCCCACGCTGGGAGTCCAGAACACACTTCTTGCTGACACCCCCCCTCAATCCCTCCCCACCCCCAAGCCTGGATTTAGGGCATCATCTCTGTAACCCCCCTCCCAAAAAAAAAGCCTGGATTCAGGGCACACCCCTGCACCTCCCCACTCCGCCCCACATCCCAGCCTGAGGGCAGAGCTCTCAGAACCCTCAGGGCACATCTCCACACACACAACCCCATCCATCCCACCCCAAACCTGCCCTCAGGGCGCACCCCCAAGTTTGGCTGTAAAGCCGCCTTTAGCCCGCCGGCTCGCAGGGTGGAGGTTCGCTGTCCCTCTCCCCCCTCAAATTAAAAACTCACCTCAGCGAAATAGAGGTTGAGGAGGCAGAGGCTGGAGAAGAGCAGGCAGCCGGGCAGGCAGTACAGGAGCCAGTGGGCGAAGGGCTGCTGGAGGCGGAGGGCCTGCAGGGAGTTCTGCAGGTAGAAGGAGAAGAGGGTGGTCCTGAGGGCTGCCCAGAGCAGGCAGAGGAAGAGGCAGAGCGTGTGGTAACTCAGCCGCCGCTCCCGGTAGTAGAGGAGCAGCCAGAGCTGCAGGTAGGCGAAGAGGAAGAGGGCGGCGTAGAGCGCCGTGTGGAGCACGGTCAGCCCCAGCTCCACCGCGTAGGGCACGGCGGCCCCCTCGGCCGCCCCCTCAGCCAGGGCCGCCGTCGAGCTCATGGGGCAGCGGGGGAGGCAACGACCCGCCAACGGCCGCCGCCCGCCTCGCCCCTCCCCTCAGCCCCGGCTGGACACCCCCATGCAACAAAGGGGAGATTTCCCCCCTCCTCCGCCACCCCTCCTCCGCCACCCCTCCTCCTCTCGCCCGCCCTCCCGGCTGCGCCGCCCGCCGCCAAACAACTCTCTGCCGGGGACAATCAGCTGAGCCCGATTATTTGAGGCGCTCGCTCCTGACAGCGCGCGCTCCCCATTGGCTCCTCGCCGGCCCGCCCCCACCGCGCCCATCCGCCCAGACGAGTGGCCGCCGCCGCCTGTCACTCAACCGCCTTCCCCCGCGGGTCGCCTCTTTTGGCTTCTTAGGTTGCCGCCGCCGCCCGCCTCCCCGCTCCTTCGCGAGCTCTCCCGCCCCGCCTACTTTCGAGAGGCGGGCGGGAAGCCCCGCCCCCTCGAGCCCTCCCGGGGGGCGGGGCGGAGCGCGCGCGGCGGGGCCGGGGCTCGCGCCGCTGGGGGTGCGCAGTGCAAACGGGGTGCACGGTGCAGAGGGGTGCAAGCATCTCGCGGGGGTGCACTAGGAAGTTCCGAGCAGCTGAGAGTCCCCGCAGCAGGGAGGACAGGGAGCCTCCCGCTTTGTGGGAGCGGCTCTAGCAGCGCTCTGGCTCCGGGAGCGGGTTTGGGGTTCCTGGAGGAAGCGGGGAGCTTTTCTGGAGGGGTCTCCTGGAGCTGTGCACTGAGCTACGGACAGGTTGGGTCTCCGGTGTTGTCTCCTCTATATGGGCAGCCATCCCCATGGCTGAGGGGAAAGCTCAGGGTTCGTAACAGTCAGCGGAGAGACCCTCCCCACCAGGAGATCTCGGGTCTCAGAAATCCCACCACTGGGCTGGCACAGACCTCCCAGCTTTATTTTTGGCATCCGAGGCCACCTCGCGGATTCTCCAGCCGTGCAGCCGGGCCCACCAGCCACAGGGCCAAGGGGAGACTTGGATGTGTGCCGCTGTCCTACCAGCCGCGGTGGATGGACAAGGACTTCACCTCGGGACATCCAGGTAGGTGACATCCCTAAGCCATCTTGGAGGCCGTCATCACAGTGCCAGCTGTTTTCCAGGGATTTTTGGGGTGCCCAGGGACTAGCAGGAGTGGGCGATGCTGCAGGCTGTCAGCTGTGCATGGGCATCAAAGCGTGGGTAGAGGGAAAAGCTGCAGCGTGTCCCTCCCGCAGCCTCGGTGACAAGCAAGGCCCAGTTGGGCTACTGGGTGCCGGGAAGTGGGACCTGGAAGTGAAAATGAAAGTGAAACTCTCCGGGAACTGCAGGAGATGGAGCGGCATGGGAGCATCCCTGCAAAAACCCCAGCGAGGCAAAGCACACTGGGCACCAGGCTGGATGCGCTTTGACATCGATGTGTTTTCCAGTTCTGCTGATCATCCTTGAGAAGGGTCCCTGCGCTGGAAGATGCTGCTCCCACAGCATCGCAGCGGCTGCTTTATAGGCACCCTCCAGGCCTGTATCTTGTGTTTTCGCTGAAAATCAGGTACGTCTGGTGCCAGAGGCTGGGGGAGAGGCGGCGCCGCTGAGTGGAGCTTGTTATCATCTGACAAAGTGTGCCAGATATCTCGGGAGCTGCCCCGGCTCGGATTTGTGCCGTGGGCTGATTATGCAGCAATCTGCAACGTCCTTTAAACGCTGCTGGTTGAAAAGCATGCCCAGCTGTGCAAAGAAGCTCTGGCAGCACTCAGGCTTGAAAGAGCGTTTGTGGATAAATGCGGGATAAATCCCTCTGCAGTGGGGCTCTGGTTGGTGGCTGGAAGCAGTTGCACCGGACTACTGTGGATCCCAGCGTTGCAGACGGGGTGGGAGGCTTGTTGGGGCATCTGATGTGGGTGGAAACATCTTCTGCAGGTGTAGGGCCAAGGCCACAGTGGGGGGGACACGGTTGTAGGGGCCTTGCGGTTGCAGGTTGCAACCCCTGCCTCCTGTGCAGGCTGCTGGGGAGAAGGACCGGGCGGGAAGGGCTGGCAGGTATTTCAGTCCCATGATTGCAGACCCATCCCAAAGTGGTGGAGAACAATCTTGACGCTGTCCCAGCTTCAAGCACTGGAGAACTGCAGGTTCTTGACCTTGTTTAAGTCAGGCGGGTCAAAAAACTTGCCTTTGGAATGTGTGAAAGGAGCTGGGTTGAGCTCCGTTCCAGCAAAACTGGGTAGTGATAATTAAACTGACTTGTCTGCTGATTAGGAGAAGGCTGGTGCTGGCCACTGTTTCAAAGGTGACCACGGAGGGGGAGCGTGTAATGAAAAATATATAAAATACCGCAATATCTAGTAAGGAAGTGAGATTATTGCTGGTCAGCCTTAGGATTCTGTAAAATTAACACATAACCTCATGCAGGAAAAAAAAAAAAGCCTTAAATATTGCTTGACATAAGCAATATTTCAGCAGTTGTCAGCAGGATATGTCAGCAGTTGTCAAGCCACATCACTTGGAGTTGCGGGGTCTTCTGAAGAATTAAAAATCCTTGGGACAGTGCAGTGACCACAGGGTGACAATTTCTGGTAGTGGATTGTCACTGGAGATTCAGCATCATCCAGATGTGCTTGAGCGGGATCCCAGGGATGCTTTGTTTTGCCCTGAAAAGCCAGTTTATTGTATCTTCAGGGGAAGTTTGCAGACAGCGCACCTGTTGGGACAGTTTCCATCTGTGGATGAGCTGGCTGTGAGTTGGATGCGTTTGGGAAGGTTTGCTGGTCAGGCGGTGACGTGCAGCTGGAGGGATTCACGTGGATCCACAGAGCAGGAGGCTGGAACAAAGAGTTTTTCAGGGAGTTTTTTCTGATCCTCTAAAGAAAACCTTTGTGCATGGTCCAAAGTGCAAGAAGAGCTGTCAGCGTTACGCTTCCCCTTGCATTCTTTACCAGTGGTATATTTTCCGCAGGCATATTTGGGCCAGGGATAATGCTTAAGCCTGTGTTGCCTGCTGTAGTGAAGGGGCTGAGTCAGCCATACCGGGATTTGGGGGCTGTTGTGTGTCCTCTCTGCTGGCAAATTTGGGAGGGCAGCACACTGGTTAACTGCTGCTGAAGGGGTATGGAAGGCAAGTGAGCGGGGCTGCCAAAAAACGGTACCAGCTGGGAGTGAGGTGAATGTCCTTCTGCAACAAAAGGCTTGATCTGTATCGATCATCACAGGAGAGGCTAAAGTCCCTCAATTTAGGAGCATCCTCAGTGTTCCTGTTTTGGAAGCATCTGCCTAGGGAGCTAAACTTGCCATCGGCAGGGACATCTTCACCAGCTCAGGTTGCTCAGAGCCCCGTCCAGCCTGGCCTGGGGTGTCTCCAGGGATGGTTCATCCACCACCTCTCTGATCAACCTGTCCCAGTGCCTCACCACCCTCACAGGGAAGAAATTCTCATATCTAATCTAAATTTACCCTCTTCCAGTTTAAAACCGTTATCATTTGTCCTGTCACTACATGTCCTTGTAAAAAGTCCCAGAGATTGGGGCTGGGTAGAGGCTGGAGTTGTGTTTTAAACTGCTCCAGGTATAACACTATGAAGTCTTTGAGTCATCAGAGGCTGCTCCTCTTGCCTCCTGGATAACAAACTCTCCCATTTCACCTGGGCTGGTTCCCATATGCCAGGCCTGAGTTTATTTTTCCATCTCGCTGTAACCAAGTTCATCATTTAATAAACATCCCCCCCACAGCCCTGATCCCTGTCCCCTCTGTAATCCAGAGGAACAGATGGGAGGGCAAAGGACCAGAGATGCCTGGTGCTTCCCAAAGCTGGAAAGGAGAAAAATGGTGACTTTCGGATTGAAAATTAAAAAATAATGCCTTTCTCAGCTCTCTCCTTGTTCCTTCGTGGCACTCAAACACCAGACCTATGTGAGAGGGAGCCTGTGAAGGTTGAACCTGCCTGGCTGTCACTAATTCCCCTCTCAGAGCAGGGCAGGGGGACTTTGCCTGCATGTTTTCCAGCATTTGAATTTGTTTTCATCACAGAGCAGTGATAGTAAAGCTGACAGGATCCAGCAGGGTGCTGGAGGGAATGACAGTCCATGGACACAGGGGCGTTTGTTCACAAAAACAGCTGTGGCTCATGATGTGAGGCAAACAGCTTCTGTGTGGCTCCAGTTCCAGCTTTGGAGCTGTGTTGACCAGGGACCAGCCGTGCTCTGGCACACTCAGGGCAAAGACTGATACCTGAAGATCAGGCTGTGAAGGAACCTGGTGGTAAACAGGAATGAAGTGTTTTCTCACCTTGTAACCGTTGTCCGCATGAAGCTCTCCTGAGCCCTTTAATGTTAAGGAGAAGAGTCAAACAGTTGTGGCTGGGCAACCTGGGCAGGACTGAACCCTGGCAGCAGACGCTTGGTCTTTGCCCTGTTCTCTGAATCATCTCACAAGTTTCCTTGGCTTCTGTCCTCACCAACTCCACATGGAGACCTGGCATGGAAGGGAGACCATTGGGACCTGAGGGAATGGCAGGAAGATGTGCCACGGGAGGTTTAGGTTGGACGTGAGGAAAAGGTTCTTCACCCAGAGGGTGCTGGACACTGGAACAGGCTCCCCAGGGAGGTGTCACTGCCCCAAGCCTGACAGTGTTCAAGAAGAGACTGGACAACACCCTCAGATACACGGTGTGAACTGTGGGGTTGTCCTGTGCAGGAACAGGAGTTGAACTCCATGATCCTTGTGGGTCCCTTCCAACTCAGGACGTTCTATGATTCTACGACTGCCCTGCAGCCTGCTGTGGGTCTTGGCTTTTGCTCCCCTGCCACCAACATCACAATAACATGAGGTTGGACCGAGGACGGTGTGACAAGCCCAAGGAGTTTGCACAAACCCCTCTGCCATTTGGTGTAGCTGAAACCTCAAACGATGGAGAGATGGGACAGGCGCTGGGAGAGGGATCTGGAATCTCCCCACATCATTTGGCATGATCTGAAGTGACCAATATGGCCTGTCCCTTTGTGAACACCTCTTTCAGTGGCACATATTATGTTGGTGGCATCTCAGAGCTTTTTAACATTAATTGAGGCAGTTTGGGTGGGGGTTTTTTGTACGAGACTGTCACTGTTTTCTGCCTGTATACATAATTTCTGTTTAAATCAAAAGAAAAAAAAGATGGAAGAAAACCAGCCCTAAATTGAAAGCACTGAGGGTCTGTGCACTTACAGATACCACTCAGAGGAACGGGAATAGCCTTTGCTGTCATCTTGACAGTTGTGTGAATCACCTGCTGGTCTAGTGACGAATTCATGATGTGCTCAAGATGTTTGTGTCGCATCTGGAAGTTACGGTCACACTGCACTACCTGAACAGAAAATACTCCTATATAAATGTGTATATGTCGGTATGTGCTATACGTATATATGTTTTTGGTTTTTTTTCTCAGTCATCACTCTCCTGTGCCTGTAGCTGATAAGAGCCATGTCAGCCCAAAAGAACAGCTGGATTTCTGTGTTCTCTTTCCTGCTCTTCTGTGTTTCCTCCATCCCGACGTGGGGAAGTGCAGGGCTGCTGCAGGAACTGAGCCCCCAGGAGTATTTCAGTAGCTTACAAGCTGGCAGAGCATCCCTGGCTTATTTCAGCCATAGCGGTATGTATTTAATTAACAGTATGCATTTACATCAGCCTGGGTTTTCAGCAAAGGCTCATGTGAGGGTATGTGTGGAAGTGGAACAATGAGGAGGCAATTCTTGACATTTTTAAACCCAAAGTGATTTGGAAGAGCTGGTGCAGCTCAGCTGGTAAATCTGAGTTTGCACAGTCCCGAATGCTGCTGGCAGGCATCTCTTGGGGTGGGATCTTCCCTGGCTGTGTCCCCTGGCACGCTCCTTCAAACCTCTTCGTTAATTTTCTGGATTATTTTCTGGAGGTGGCCATGGAATAGAAACCCAGGCTCCTAAGGAGTTGTCCCCTCCAAGGGGCTGGGTTTCTCTTCCATTGTACCTCCCAGGAAAAGGGGGATCCCTTACATGCAGGGGAACGGAGGGCTGTCCAGAATTACAAGATGATCCTTGGCTTTGCTCTTCTTGTTCTGCTTCTTCATGACCGCAGATGTGTTCTCCAGAGGCATTGGTGTGGGCTGAGGCACCAACACAGGGAGGCTGGGTGTGTTAGGAAGGAAGCACGGGAGACTTCAGGCATTCATGTTGTTGCCTGTAATTAGGTTTTTTTTCAGTAAATACCTTAATCTTTGAATAAGAGCAAGACCATATTGTGTCAAGCACTGTCTCAGTGCATGGCAGGAGGATGCTCTTAACTCTGAGGACCTGCAGCCCAATACAGCAGCACCCATCTGACAAAACCAATCCCAGTCTCTCCGCCTTCCCCAGCCAGCTCCCAGCACCTCCACCAGTACCACACCACAGCTCCCCATTTGCTCTGCTCAGGTCTGCTGGGATGGCCTGGGGACATTGTCCCAGGGATGTTCTCACGGGGACCTCAGCATGTTACCACTCCAGAGCATGGACAGTGAGTACCTTCAGGTACTCTCCTTGGCTTCTTCCATAAGAGAAAGGGGTGGAAACCGTCTCTTTATCTGTTGTTTTAGTTTCTCCTGGTGCCCAGCCCTTCTTGGAGCAGATTGAGAACTCAGTCGAGGCTCTTCAGGACTATGGCATTTCAGTGGTGAAGGTAAATGGGGTACAAGGAGTGGGACAGGCTATTTCTGCAGATTATTTCTGCAGGGTTTCCTACAGGGTGACCAGAGCTTCTCTCGACCCACCTTGGGGACTGACAGCAGTGGGATCCCATAAGAAGGGCCACAGCAATGATCTGAGGCTGGAACAGCTCTGCTGGGAGGACAGGGTGAGAGAGCTGGGGTGTTCAGCTGGAGAAGGGAAGCTCCGGGGAGACCTTATTGTGGCCTTTCTGTGCTTAAAAAGGGCCAATAAGAACGATGGGGACAGACTTTTTAGCAGGGCCTGTTGTGATAGGACAAGGGGTGATGGTTTTAAACTAAAGGAGGGAGATTCAGGCTGGACATGAGGAAGAAATTTTTTGCAGTGAGGGTGGTGAGAGCCTGGCCCAGGTTGGCCAGAGAGGTGGTGGCTGAACCATCCCTGGAGACACCCCAGGCCAGGCTGGACGGGGCTCTGAGCAACCTGAGCTGGTGAAGATGTCCCTGCTCATGGCAGGGGTGGCACTGGATGAGCTTGGAAGGTCCCTTCCAACCCAAACCATTCTATGATTCTACACTTCTAAGAAAGCAGGTGTTGGCTGCGCCGGACATCCCATTTTATCCCTTCCCGTGGCCTTCCATCTGCCCCTTGTGGGTTGTGTCACACCTTCTGCCCATGGGACACGGGCAGGTTCCTGTGTCCCAGAGTGGTCAATGCTGTGCCTGTGTCTCCAAACACAGTGACAGAAGCAGAGGTTTAACCCCAGCCGGCAATCAAAACCATGACAGCCGCTCACTCACTCCCCCCACCCCAGTCCCAAGTAGGGGAGTCAAAAGGGAAGGGACACACTCATGGATTGAGATAAAAACCAGTTTAATAGAATAACTAAGTAATACTAATGTACTATACTATTATTATATGTGATTATTAATTAATCAATCATACATTAATATTATATATTTAATTATACAATAATATATTATTAATATATTATTTATTATATAAATTATTAATACATTATTATACTAATAATATATATAAATACATACATAAAAAATAAGTGATATTCAATGCAATTCCTCATGAGTTCTATCCACACCAAGCAGCCAGTCGTGGGAAGAAAGCACCTTGGTCCTGAACAGCCCATCCGGGGAGAGAGAGAAAAGGCCAAAAAGGCAGAAAAGTCCCAAGACCCAGTGCAAAATGGCAGAACACCCAAAGGTGGAACTAAAGGAACTCCTGGACGGAGTCTTAGGCAGAAGCTGGGACTTGCCCAACCCCTGCAGAGCTCCCTCCTGCCACCTCGGCCTGCAAGGAATGATGGATGGGGTCGCTTCACTTCTTTTTAATTCAGTGCAATAAATATTTCCTATAAAGGGATTTTTTAGCTGAAACTTTATGCTGATTTAGGTGAGGGAGTTACAAATTCAGGCAAGCATAACTAGAGGATGAGAAGTGCTTATATATGTGTGTGTATGTATTTAATTTCCTCCAGATACAGGCTGAGTTTAATAAGCAAGCAGCAATCTGTTGCTTTAAATGTTCTGGGCAGATCATAAGATCTCTTGATCCCATCTGACCTAATTCAAGGCAGACTGAACTGGAGGCCTGAAGTACAAAATCCAGTCCCAGGCTCTGGACTCCATTTTATTGTATTTTCTCTCCCAGCAGGTTTGGAAAAGCTTTATTTACACTTTTGAATGGAAGAAAGCTGTAGTGCTGTATGTTTGTAGTCATTTGTGGAGCTGAATGTCTAATTCCGTGCTTTCAATGTCTAGGTTAATTGTCCCAAAGAGGATGTTTCGAGATACTGTGGAAAAGAAAACACATTAAGGAAAGCCTATCTGTTCAGGTGAGGGAGATTTTCTGGGCACCACACTGGGATTGCTTTCCAGTGCGAATGTTTGAAGGGAGTGCTGTCAGTGATCAGAGATGTCTGTGTAGGAAGAGAGGAGCCAGGAGGACATCAGTGACATATAGTTTAGTGAAAAGTACCCCCAAAAGGTCCAACACACATAAAATAGATGCTTTTTCCTCACTGCGAAACCTCCCATCCTGCCCCATGTTTCTCTTGAGCTGCAGAGGGTTGTGCTCCATCATTGTTCTTCTGTCTGTCCCACCACCAGGACTCCAGACTTACACTCAGCCCACTAGGCTTTGGATCTACTCCTAGAAAGAAACACTCATGGGTCCTTTTCCCATTGGTGTGATTAATAGCATCCTGGTTTGCATCAGCACTGGTGTGGTCAGCAGGCCCAGGGCAGTGACCGTCCCCCTGGACTGGGCATTGGTGAAGCCAAATCTTGAATCCTGGGGTCAGTTTTGGGCCCCCAGGACCTTGAGGTGCTGAGGCAAGTTGAGAGAAGGGAACAGAGCTGGGGAAGGGGCTGGAGCACAAGTGTGATGGGAGCGGCTGAGGGACCTGGGGGGTTCAGCTGGAGAGCAGGAGCTGAGGGGAGACCTTCTGATCTCTGAACTGCCTGAAAGGAGCTTGGAGTCAGGGGGGTCGGGCTCTGCTCCCAAGGAACAAGTGACGGGACGAGAGGAAATGGCCTCAAGTTGCACCAGGAGAGGCTGAGGTTGGATCTTGGGAACAATTTCTTCTCGAAAAGGGTTCTTGGGCATTGGAACAGGCTGCCCAGGGCAGTGGTGGAGTCACCATCCCTGGAGGGGTTGAACAGGTGTGGGAATGAGGTTCTCAGGGACATGGGTTAGTGATGGACTTGACAGTGTTGGGTTGCACTTGATGATCTTAAAGATCTTTTCCAACCAAAACAATTCTATGATATTATGATCTGCCTTGGATGAGGAGGTTTAGCTCTTGACTTATCCATGGGATGTTGGATGGAAGCTTCTCCATGTATCAGCTCAGTTCTCACTGACTTGTACATGCTCCACAGAAACATTTCCTCTGGTGGTGAGGGTCTATAGGGTGATGTTGGTATATAGAGATCTTCTGTCAGTCTGTGCTAGTGAAATGGCAACGACAGAGGTGACCGGACCAAAACAGCATTGCCTGCACACCTATTCCTACAAAATTCCCAAATTCAGTCCTGGCATTTTCTTTCTAGCTCTACCTGCCAGCAGATATCTGGAGGTATTCAGCAGAGTGAAAATTGAGTACATGTAGTTAATTTTTCATAGTTTCTCTGGTGATACTCTTTCTTCCCTCCCCAGAGGTAACGTGCTGATCAGAGAGTTCCCCACCGATGCCTTGTTTGATGTGAACTCCATTGTTGCAAATGTTTTATTGTAAGTACAAACCAGATTCATCTCTGTGAAATCATTTACTTTCCATTTTCACTTCTTGATAGGAAGTTTTGCATGAATACAAACCTCACGTATTGCAGGGGCTGCTCCCAGCCAAGCAGAAGTCTCCTTCTCTCTTTGGTATGGTTTGACCCTGTTAAACCTGTATCCTTGAGATGACTGACCAACGCACATCTGGACAGCTGTATTTGGCTGTGAATCTTCAATCTACCAGCAAGAAGCTGGAATTTTACTTTGTTTTTCCTATCACTGTTATGTGGCTGTAAATTTGCTCTTGAAAGAAACCAGTTGCTAATGGGTTTCTTCTGACTCCTCAGCGCCCTGCTCTTTAATGAAGTTAAATACATTGAAACATTGGCGGATCTTCAGAACATTGAAAATACGTTAAAAGGGAGGTCGAACATGGTCTTTGCCTACGTACAAGCTACTGGGACAGCAGGTATTAACACTCAGCTTTTCAGCTTTGATCTCCTCCCAGGGTTTTTCCTACTAAAGTGAAAGGGAACTGGGTTTCTGACCCAAAATCCTGCAAATGGAGCATCAAGGAAACTTGAAAGGGCCACCTAGACACAAGTTGCTCACCTCTGTCTGTCTTGCTGTGTTTTCAAAGGGACCACTTACACCAGAAAAGTTCTGCTGGGAGCACACAAACATTAAGAAATGTTGCAAACATTTGCTGGGAGCACACAAACAGGCAAACGTGGTGAAGGGGCTGGAGCACAAGTGTGATGGGAGCGGCTGAGGGACCTGGGGGGGTTCAACCTGGAGAACAGGAGCTGAGGGGAGACCTTCTCGCTCTCTGCAGCTACCTGAAAGGAGGTTGCAGCATGGGGAGTGTTGGTCTCTCATTCCAGGTAACAAGTGACAGGATGAGAGGAAATGGCTCAAGTTGCACCAGGGGAGGTTGAGGTTGGATCTTGGGAACAATTTCTTTCTGGGAAGGGTTTTTGGGCATTGGAACAGGCTGCCCAGGGCAGTGGTGGAGTCACCATCCCTGGAGGGGTTTAAAAGATGCAGAAATGAGATACTCAGGGACACGGGTTAATGCCAGGGGTGGGTTAATGGTTTGACTTGATGATTTTGAGGTTCTCTTCCAACCAAAATGACTCTATGATTCAGAGATGGACATGACAGGCAAAGTAAGCCAGTAGTTGCTGTCTTAATAAATGAATAAACCCGTTGGCATATCTCTGGTTGTGCAGTAAAACGGGTTCATTTATACCATCTGTGTGTTTACTGGGGGTCAGCAACTGGGTTGCGCTCCAGTTACTCAGTTACCATCATAGTGTTTCTTCAGACAGCCGTGACTTTTTATCAAGAGTTTCTGAAAGCCTGGGCATTGATGTTTGCAACTGGGGAGGATGAAGAAGGAGAGCTGAAAGGAGCTGAGGTGAGTTTGTCTTGCCTTTCTCTTTCCAGAGCACAGAGCTGTGATGGAGGCCGCTTTTGTCTATGGGACTGTCCACCAGTTTGTTCTGACAACTGAGGCGACGCTGTTGAAAGACACTGGGTATGTCCGAACACACGCAGATACCCACATACACCAGGCAGAGCTGCTTCCTTGCACCATTTGCTCTATTTGCGGTTTCTCAACTTCACAGAACAAATCTGAGATGGTGTTAGGGTGTGATGCCAAGGGTGGACAGTCAGATCTGTTTTGTTTTTCCAAAACCAGCTGCTGCTTGTGTTCCTGGAGTTGGTCTAACCATGCTGTTTGTGACTGTTCATTGAGTGAGATTTTATAGAACCTACTCTCTCCTTTCCATAGCTGACTGATCAAACCTCAGCCAGGCTGATGTGGCTGATGTTACAGTCTTAAAATACTCAGGTTTGTGCTTTGATGATCAAGTCTGGCCAGCTGAGAAGGGTAAGAACTGCTGTAGTGGGTCGCAGCAAAGCCCACCCAGCTCCATAGGTGCTTCCCAAAGGGGTCTGAGGACATGGATGTGTGTTGCCATCAGCCTCCCATCTTCTGGCCCTCAGAGGTTTTGGGACTCTCAGAGGTGGGAACTGAACCTGTATCATGGTGTTAACAGCCACCAGATTTTTTAAAACACATTTTTAGTTTTCATCTCTGCAACTTCTGGCAGCGATGAGTTCTGCAGTCCAGCTGCATGAGACTCTGCTCCCCGGAGTGTTGCGTTTGGGACATCCCACCTGATGGCTTCAGTGGAGCTGGAGCAGGAGGAGCTGCATTAGAAGGGCAGGTCCTTCCATGCCGCTTGCTGCTGATGTGACCTACTGCAGTCAGGAAACAGAGGAAGGTGGGAATACCACATAGCGTGTTGCATCTTCAGCAAAGCATTAGTCCAACCATCTGCCTGCTTTCACAGATAACACCGGGATAAGCATCAAAGCAGCCTCTTCCTGAGATGCCATCATATCCTCGCAGGATTTTGATGGGGGATAGCGTTTCGTGGTTGCCACTAGATGGCACGATTGTCATTTGGACAGGAATTTGCTTCATTCTCTTGAAAGAAGACACCAACAGACAATCTCCTTAGCTTCATTCTCCTGAAAGAAGACACCAACAGACAATCTCCGTAGCTGATTAAATGGTGGCAGCTTCACACAACATGAACAGCTTTCAGCCAACCAGGGCGTCAAGCTTTGAGGTCTTAATACTACACACTGCTCTTCCATAGGGAGATCCTAAAGTCCTTTATGAAGAAGGTGATCCCTATTTTAGAGGTGGGGAATGGATGTGTAAGAAAAGAGATGTGACCTCCCAAAGCTGACCTCCAGGCTAACACCAGAGATGGTATCAGAGCAGGAACCAGTAACCAGGGAACCACCCAGGGAACTCGATCTCGCTGCTTCCTTTGGTGCAACCAAAAGCAATGCTGTTCAAAAGATGCAATATTCCTTATACAGTCTGTAAGATGTGAGGTAAAAGACATGAGCAAAGCTGTACTTCAGCCGTTCTCCTACCAGAATCTCTGCTGGAGTGGTATGGCTGATCCTACTGAGAAAAGCTCAGTTTGTGTCCTTCTTAAACCAAATATTCTGGGACTGAGGTCTTTTGTACCTGGTGAACCAGGGTTTTCATTAGATATTCAGCACTGTTTTGAAAGGTGCTTGGACACAATTTTACCTGTCAGTAGTAGGGCTCTTGAAGATGTCCCACGAGCCTGCCAAACCCTGAAGTTGAAGATCATCTGCCCTGTAAAAGACATCAACAAACATGGTCATTATTTCAGGGTGTATTAAAACCCTACAGTGGATGCTTAGCTCAGCGTGGGTTTTGTTTTCTCTCTCCCAGCAACGATGAGCCTGATATGTCATCTGCCCGGCTCTTGTTCTGCCACTGCCAGTGGGCCACAGACCTGGCACAGCCCTGCAGGAGGACAGCCATGGAGCAGCCGCTGACCTTGCTCAACATCCACAGGCACCTCAAGCTCATGGGGGCTCCTCTGGTGGTAGGACTGGGGAAGAGGAGCCACCAGGTCTGGTGGGCATGAGGGCAGCTGGGGTGGGTGTGAGGATGAGGGACGTGTGAGCTGAGGGCGAGAATCTGCCTCTTCCCCATGAAGGTCATGACAAAGCTTCCAGGTTGAGTCCAAGCAAGGACCAGGCGTGGAGCTGGATGGGAGCGACACTCCATTGCACTGCTCAGCTCACTTAGAGCTTTCCAGGGAGAGCCTGGCAGCAGTGTGTGCTCCTCCAGTTGTCTGTGAGCACCATGAGTGGGGATGGGGTGGAGGTGCCCCTTGGACTTCACTGGGACATCTGGAATGGAACAGTATAGAATAGAATGGAATAGTTTGGTTGGAAGGGACCTACAATGATCATCTGGTCCAACTGCCTCACCATTTCAGAGCTGACCACAAGTTAAAGCAAATTATTAAGGGCATTGTCCAAATGTCTGTTAAGCACTGGCAGACTTGAGGCATCGACCGCCTCTCTAGGAAGCCTGTTGCAGTGTTTGACCACACTTTCGGTAAAGAAATGCCTCTTAATGTCCAGCCTAAACCTCCACTGGTGTAGGTTTGAACCATTCCACCATGTCCTATCACTTGATCCCAGGGAGAAGAGCTCAACACCTCCCTCTCCACTTCTCCTCAGGAAGCTGTAGAGAGCCATGAGGTCACTCCTCAGCCTCCTTTTTTCCCAAACTAGACAAACCCAAAGTCCTCCACCACTCCTCTGGGCTCTTCGCAGGGGGCTCAGCACCCTGGCGTGTTCGATATGGCTTATTCATTCATTGATGAGCACAAGGGCCAGGAGGCTCCCTCCGATCTCCTGTTCCCACCGGGCTGTGAACTTCAGCAGGCCTCTAGTTCCCGCTGGTGACATCTGCCCACGTGAAAGGGTGGATAGATGAGCTGGGAAGTGATGGGGCTCTGAGCAACCTGCTCTAGTTGAAGATGTCCTTGCTTATTGCAGGGGAGTTGGACTAGATGGCCTTGAAAGGTCCCTTCCAACCCAAACTATTCTATCATTCCTTCTGTGCCATCCTTCTGGGTGAGGCCCGTGGAGGGAAGGAACCTCATTAAACAGCTCCGTGCTGTCATGAAGCAGCATGTCGAAGGCAGGAAGGGAGCTCGTGCATGTTGGGGCTGGGGTTTTCAAACTGCTTTGGGGATTGGATTCCAGGTTTTGACATTTGGAGTTGCTAAGTCACCAAAAACACGCATAATAAAGCTCAGATTTTTAGCAGGGAGGGTCATGACAAGTTGGAACAGTTTAATCAGGGTTATGTGGGTTCTGCTTTGATGGATGTTTTAGAATTGGGGTTGGAGGTTTTTTTCTCAAGGGTGTCTTTATTTCTGTGACTGGGGATCACATGGTGGCTTGGGCTGTGCAGAAGAGCTCAGGTACCTTCAACTGTGTGGAGATGTGCTTCAGTGTAACCATGTCTTTTCTCCAGACAGAGGTTGCTGAGGACCCAGAGAAGGTTTCCACCGTTCACTTGCAGCTTGGGCTGCCACTTGTGTTCATCCTCAGCCAGAAAGAGACCTATGAGGCTGACAGGAGAACAGCAGAGTTTGTGGCCTGGCAACTCTTGGGGAAGGCAGGAGTTGCCCTTCTGTCCAGGTATTTGCTCGCAGGTGTTTTGGGGTTTCTCCTTGGTTTTTGTGATATCTCTGAGCTTGGTTACCCCACCGCCAGGACAATAATCAGTGGGCTTATTCACATTTGTATGAGAAGCAGTAAAACTAGGTTATATCCTGTGAGAGGATGACACATTTAAGGACGTGTCTAGAATCAGATTAGGTTGGTTTCAGACTGGCTGAAGGTGTAGAAATGCTTGAGTCTCTTGCTGACTTAGAAGTGGAAAAACAGTCAGTCTAAGAGAGATTTTTGGAAAAGAAACAGCACAGATGGAAGATTTTATGTTTTGCCCTCAATTTAAGAGCAGAAGGAGATCCAGTAAAGAAGGTGGACTGTGGGTGCTGGGACTTGACAGGGTTTTCTGCTCAGTTAGTGGTGCCTCCTCAGTCAACAAGGGCTCTCTGGGTTAGACCAGCATGCTTGATTCCCAGGACAGGAAACATGCTTGTGGGTGGCCATGGGGCAGCTGTGCGTTGGCTTCCTCTGCAGCTGACCACTGGTCCCTTGTGTCTACTCCATGGGCTCTGGAGCAGCCTGTGTACACCAGACTGGCTTGTGTTTGCAAATGCTTCCATGGTGTCTGGCTGAAGGAGGTGTGCAGCCCCTGGGGACATGGTTACCTGGCCTTTGGGGGGTGTCTGCTGGAAGCTGTGAAGATGGGAGGAGGTGGAGGAAGGATGAGTTTGGGCTCTCTTCTTCCAGCTTTCTGCCATCATGGTACCTCCCTGTATGGAAACACTTTGTCACTGTGTTTACTCAGGAGCTGAAGTCCATCAGCAGATCAGCTGTACTGGGACGTGGCTACCAGCTCATGGGCAAAGACCTAGATCGCAGATGGGGCATCCAAACCCCTTGCAAAATAAATATACAATCATAGAATCATTTTGATTGGAAAAGACCTTTAAGATCATCAAGTCCAACCTTTAACCCAACACTGCCAAGGCCAACTCTAACCCATGTCCCTAAGGACCTCATCTCTGTGTCTGTTCAACCCCCCAGGGATGGTGACTCCACCACTGCCCTGGGCAGCCTGTTCCAATGCCTGACAGCCCTTTGGGGAAGAAATTGTTCCCAAGATCCAATCTGAACTTCCCCTGGTGCAACTTGAGGCCATTTCCTCTTGTCCTATCACTTGTTACTTGGAATAAGAGACCAACCCCCCCCGCCCGGCTCCAAGCTCCTTTCAGGCAGTTCAGATCAGAAGGTCTCCCCTCAGCTCCTGTTCTCCAGCTGAACCCCCCAGGTCCCTCAGCCGCTCCCATCACACTTGTGCTCCAACCCCTTCCCCAGCTCTGTTCCCTTCTCTCAACTCGCTCCAGCACCTCAAGGCCTTTCTTGGTGTGTGGGGCCCAAAACTGACCCTGGGATTTAAGGTTTGGCCTGACTGGTGCCCAGCACAGGGGATGGTCACTGCCCTGGTCCTGCTGGCCACACTAGTGCTGGCAAAAGCTAGGATGCTGGTGGTCTTTTTGACCACCTGGATGCACGCTGGCTCATGTTCAGCTGCTGTTGACCAACACCCCCAGGTCCCTTTCCACTGGGCAGCTTTCCAGCTGCTCTTCCTCGAGCCTGTAACATTATACAGCACACGTGGTGTCAGCCCCACCAGAAGGTCTCTTGGAGCCTATTTCTCCACCACTGATGCTGATTCTGGGTTCCTGCAAGTTCTCTGGGGCACTGAAGCACAACTTCATGAGGACACGGTGCTGCTGGGAAAGGTGGGCTTGTCAGCCAGGCAGGCTGAATGAATACATGTCACACCATCTAATGTTCACTTTGTGTTTTGGAAGGGACCTCGTAGATTCGAACATTCTGCTCCGGTCAAACATCGCTCTCAAGACACCAGATGAGGTTAGACACTGGATTTCTTTATTGTACAAGTCTTATTTCCCTATCTGGGAGTGTTGCTCTTAAGAGGTGTTGGCGTGTTGCTCACCTCTGTTGTTACTTGAAAGCCTTCCCAGAAGCTCATGGAGAAGTGTCTTTCCCAAGATGCCCACATGTATTTGGAACTGCCTGAGTTTGGTGCTGCAGAGCAACTGTGGCTGCTTACAGGAGACAAAAAAAAAGTGTTTATCTTGGATTCAAAATATAGGGTGACACCTCCATTATACCTTAAGGCAACGCAAGGTTGCAGACTACTGAAGGTAGGAGCCCAAGTGCAAATTCCCCAGAGATTTGGACTTTTAAAGGCCATTGGCCCCTAAGGAAAGGCATTGAAAAGATGGGTGAGGAAATGAGGCTGAAACTAAGAGCAAACAACCAAAAGTCTGTGCTGAACTGATGTAAGCGAATGCCTTTGGCAGCAATCTGGGAAAAAGGCAGGGTGTGAGTTAAATGAGGTTGATCAAGATGAGCTCAGCCCTGGAGGGACCTGACCCAGCTTGTGAGGCAAGATGGAATTTGGTGCTGACAAATGCCAGGGAGCACATGTTGCCCCAGATTACCTGCGCTGTCACATTTGCAGAGATACAGGATCAGACCTGAAACTGGGTGTCCCCTGAGGGCTTCCCTTGCCCTGGTGAGAGATGTGAGTGTTGTGTTCCTCCTCTTAGAGCCAATGGGAGGTGCCAGCAGTTTGTCATTCCTCTCAGTTCATTATCAAATTCATTTTCTCCGAAATGCCTTTCACTGAGACAGTGCCAAAACTTGTTTTAAGCCGACAAGGTCTCATTTCTGAGAAATACATTTTGCTCTTTTCTTTCCATGGGTTGGCAGCCCATGTACACTTTGGACCACTTCTCCTGGGTTGAGCTCCATGAGATAAAGGACTTTTTGTGCCAGTTTCCTAGACTGTGATGGGCTGCTCTGACCCAAGCTCCCCTCTCTAGAGTGGGGACAGCCAAGAGGACCCTGTACCTCCTCATTCTCCTTCCCTGTTTGGCCACTGGGCTTTATCTTGCAATGGTGGATCTATATGAAGATGCTGGGAGGTGGAGCAGGTGTTCACCTTCACCCCAGGATCCCACATAGCCACAGTTTCTTCCTGGCAAGAAAATGTCAACCTGGAGTGAGGAAAACTTTAGCCCAGGTGAAACTGGGTCAAAGAAACACGCCCCAGAAGCTCCCCTGTTTAGCAGCTTTGAAATATGCCCAAAAATAAGGAGTTGGGTGATTGTGCCCCATCAGCCTTGAGTTTGGTTTGCAGACAGAATAGGCAGAGGGTGATGTTTTGCTCTCACTGATTCATTCTGTTTTCTTTAGGGAGTGCCAATCAAATACCTGGTCTTGGAAGACACTGATGAAGTTATTACCCTGGTGGAAGACAAGAGCAAGGTCAAACAAATCCAAGAGGATGAGGAGGAGAATGAGGAGGATGAGGATGAAAAAGAGAATAACAATCAAGGTGCACAACTAAACAGGGAAAAGCTGATTGTCATCTGATAGGACACGCAATCGGCATCTGCTAGAGGCAGCAAGCATTTGTTAAAACATCAGAGAACGCTTTTGCAAATCACGGGCAAACCATCACAGTCACATCACACCATACAAAGTGGCTCTTGTATTCTCTGCAGAACACTGGGAGTTGGTGACAGACAGGTGTAATTTTTAGGGGAAACACCAGGGAAGAAAATCAGCAGTTGTTAGAGGAACAGTTGCAGAGGTGCTGCATGAGGCAGAGGGATAATTATGCTGAGTGCGTCCAGCCTCAGAGGCGTGAGGGTTTAAAGTGCACCCAATGCTGGCTCCTCTTTAAGCGTCAGATGAAGCGTCTCAGAATTATCAGTCCCTTTGGAAAGGTTTGAGATGTGTTTGTCTGAGAGCTGTTCCAGACTTGCCTTCCCCAGGGAGAAAACACTGGTCTTGCAATGTTTCCTTGAAAATACATTTGTTTTCCAAACAAAATTGGTTTTGTTTTCCCATGAAAAGTGGGGCAGAATCCTAGAGGAGCCAACATGCTTAAAGAATAGGGTTCAAATCAGAGGGCACAACTGGTGTGAGACATGGTGAGTGGATAAGATGTGATAACCTCTGCTGGGAGGACAGGCTGGGAGAGTTGGGGTGTTCAGCCTGGAGAAGATCCTGGGAGATCTTATTGCAGCCTTTCCATACTTAAAAGGGGCTGGTAAGAACGATGGGGACAGACTTTTTATCAGGACCTGTTGCAATGGGACAAGGGGTGATGGTTTTAAACTAAAGGAGGGAGATTCAGGCTGGACATGAGGAAGAAATTTTTTGCAGTGAGGGTGGTGAGAGCCTGGCCCAGGTTGGCCAGAGAGGTGGTGGATGAACCATCCCTGGAGACATCCCAGGCCAGGCTGGACGGGGCTCTGAGCAACCTGAGCTGGTGAAGATGTCCCTGCTCATGGCAGGGGTGGCACTGGATAAGCTGAGAAGGTCCCTTCAACCCAAACCATTCTGTGATTCTGAGTGTATTTTGATGAGTTTGTGTGTGTGTCTGTGCCTGTGGTTTCACTCCTCCATATCAGGCAATTACCCACTGCTTACAGTCACTGCATCTCTGCTGAGGGGTGCTGCCTCACTAAAACATATCGATGGGCTGGACCTGGGGGCTGCAGATCCCTCTGTCCTGTGCACATATCCATATTCATGCTCAGCTGTGGGTCCCTTGCAGATATTCAAGATGATCAAGTGGTGGAAGCAGTTTCCAGGGACAAGAAGCGAGAGCTGCCCCTGGAGCAGATCCTTGCTCTGACAGAGGAGACTTTCCACTCTGCCCTCTTGGAGACTGCCCGCACGGTGGTGATGTTTTATGCCAGCTGTGAGTATGAAATGTGGCCTGGCGGTCCCTTCTCTAAGCTTGCGCTGCTCACCATGCGTTCTGTAATATGGTGATCCTGTAGACAAGTTTTAACAATAAATAAACACTGTTTCCTGTCCCATGTGCCTCCACCCAATGTTAGCAATCAGATTAAATCAGCTCTTCTCATTGAGTGATGCAGTGTGAAGACAATATCTCTCAGTACAGAAGAAATCAACACTCATAGGTTTTTAACCTTCATTTTACAGGTATCGAATGTAGAACAAGAGGGAAATGGTGGTAGCACAGGCTCATGTGTTAGCCTAGACAACCCAGTTGCTGTCTGCTGCACAGAAGCATAAAGTCCAATTTTCTGTATTTTTTTTCAAGTCTTTCAGCGCTGGAAGCACCTCAGGGTGCAGAGAATCACAACGTGACTTTATCAGAGAGCAAGGTGGGGCTGGTCTGTCACCTCTGTGTCCCTCAGGGCTGTGTCTCTCCTGTGTTTCAGGGGAAGCAGTGTCGCTGGCAGTGCTGCGGTCTTACACCGAGGTGGCTGATCACCTGAAAGGTAAGGAGCCACAGGTCTGAATGCTTGACACCTGACATGCACTTACTCTGGCAGCAGGAACCAGAAGGCTGAGGATATTGGTGATACCTCACTCCTTCACCCAGAATATGCTAGTTTTGATTTCCCAAACTCTTAAGGAAGGCACACCCACCTCAGGTTGCTTGTGAAGAGTCCTTTGGTTCTTATTTGGGGATTTTTGCAGACCATTTGTGCCTCTGTAAAGTCACGGGACTGGGAATGCGGCCTGCTGCCATCGCCTTGTGTTGTTGGTGTAAATTGGTACACAGCAGCTGCCCAAACTGCCTTGCAGCTGAAGTGATGATGCTGGTGGGCACTATGACAGTGTGGTGGATAATGGTGATGGTGGTGATGGTGTTGATGGTGATGCTGGTGCGCACAGTGACAGCGTGATGGATGATCATGGTGGTGATGATAGTGGTGGTGATGTTGGTGGGCACAGTGACAGAGTGATGGATGATAGGGATGATGATGGTCAAACTGATGGGCACGGTGACTGTGTGATGTATGATGGTGATGATGATGGGCACAGCGACAGCGCGATGGATGATTGTGATGGTGGTGATGGTGATCACAGAATCACAGAATGTTAGGGATTGGAAGGGACCTCTAAAGCTCATCCAGTCCAATCCCCCACCAGAGCAAGAACACTCAGATGAGGTTCCACAGGAAGGTGTCCAGGCAGTTCTTGAATGCCTCCAGAGTAGGAGACTCTACAACCTCCCTGGGCAACCTGGGCCAGGCTCTGCCACCCTCACTGTGAAGAAGTTTCTTCTCAAATTTAAGTGGAACCTTTTGTGTTCCATTTTGAACCCATTACCCCTTGTCCTATCACTGATTGTCACCGAGAAGAGCCTGGCTCCATCCTCCTGACACTCGCCGTTTATATATCTGTAAACATTAATGAGGTCACCCCTCAGTCTCCTCCAAGCTAAAGAGATCCAGCTCCCTCAGCCTTTCCTCCTAAGGGAGATGATGTTGGTGGGCACACTGACAGTGTGATGGATGATGGTGGTGGTGGTGATGATGATGCTGGTAGGCATAGTGGCGGTGTGATGGATGGTGGTGATGGCAGCGATGATGATGTTGGTGGGCACAGCGTCTTTGTGATGGGCGATGGTGATGATGATGGTGGTGGAGCAAGGGGAGGCCCAGCGCAGAGCACCAGCAGCAGTGGGTGACACAGGGTGGGCTTTGGACCAGGGGGAAGGGCGAACAGCAGGCACTGTAGCGTGCATCACAGGAACAGGGTGCTGTTTGTGCCCCTCAGTGCTAGGTCCTGCACAGGGCAAGGAGATGCACTACACACTGAACAGCAAATTAAAGTGCTGGGTAGCACATCACATCTCCTGTCCTTGAAAGTACTTGTTCTGGAAAGGAGCAGAAATTGGCTCTGGCTTTGGTGGGAAGTGTGATGGACAGGTGTGGGCAGGCCCAGATCCACCAGAGCAGGATGGTGTCAGAGGAAGAATTTACAGTGACTGCACCTTCAGGACCTGGAGACTGGGTTAATTACATGGGCAGTCTCACAGGCAGCCACAGAAATCCTGCTTTAGCAGGTGGGTTGGACTGGATGATCTCCAGAGGTCCCTTCCAACCCCAGCCATTCTGTGACCCTGTGATACAGAGCCTGCAGAGGACCCAGCCAGCTTTCTGGGAAGAAGATACAGTGGGAGTTTCTTATGAGAAACCCTCCTGGGAACGCTGCGGACTGTGCTGTGGTTTGGATGAAAGTGGTTTTGCATTCATAGTTTGCATGAAGCAAAGTCACCAGCAGCTTTGATCTGGACTGAAATCCTGGGAATAAACAGGAAAGCTCAGGGAGGGTTGTTGTTAGAGACATTATGGTTGTTGATGGTTTGGAGTTTGTTTTAGACTCCCTGGCAGTCTGAGGAGCAACCTGGGAGGGTCAGTGGATTAAACCCTGCCTCTTCCTGAGCTTCACCATGTGTTTTTTGAATCATCTGTACACAATCTCGGTGCATGGAAGCAGCCACAGGCAGATTCTCAACAGAGATTAGGAACTGATTGGGGTCAGAGCCTTTTCTCTGTGATCAGTGAGGTCCCACCAAAGACTCCCAGGCCAGATGTGACCTGTGGAATGACTCCAGTCTGCTTTCCCTGCTGTGGCCTTGGAGAGGATGGGGAACGGCTGTGTTAGTGGATTTGGAGATGTGGAGATCCTTTGCCTCTGCTGCTGAGGGAGCCTTAGTCCCAGGCAGAGCTACCAGAGGAGCTGGAAGACCTAAAATCATAGAATCATTTTGGTTAGAAGAGACCCCCAAGATCATTGAGTCCAACAATTAACCCAACCCTGGCACTAACCCATGTCCCTAAGAACCTCATCTCCATGTCTGTTCAACCCCTCCAGGGATGGTGACTCCAGCACTGCCCTGGGCAGCCTGTTCCAATGCCCCACAGCCCTTTGGGGAAGAAACCATTTCCAATATCCAATCTGAACCTCCCCTGGTGCAACTTGAGGCCATTTCCTCTCATCCTAGGAAGGTCCTCAGTTATGGATCAAGAAGTGGAGCTTGAGCTGTGCAGGACTGAAAATAAAACATGGTGATGTTTTTGGGGCACTCCCTCAGATCCCCCAGCAATGCTGGTATTCCTGTCTGTTCTTTGGGGTGGAGCTTTCTTCCTAAGGGCTGAGAAGCCCACACAAGCTGTCTAAGCCATGAATCGTCTGCTTTAGAAAGCACATTTTGGTTGCAGAACCAGGTCCCACTTTTATTGCCAGTTCTCTGTGCAAAATGGCCCTGAGAATAGGCCACATGAGATCAAATGCAAGGGAATGGAGGAGGCCAGAGGCTGGAAAGACCCCGGGAATCATCCTGTAACAGGTGTTCAGCAGATCATCACAAAATTAAGCTTATAGCCCCCCAAGTGTTTTTCCATTGTTGAGAGGTCAAATCTATCAAGACATCAGGAGAAGCATCTCTGTCTTGCTGAACTGGCCTTTTTTGCAAAGAAGAGAGGAAACCAATATCTAAGAAGAGCAATATACTGTGCTGCAAACCAGTTCTGCTTCCCTCTTGTGTTCTTCTGGAGTCTTCTAGACCAATGAGTTCCAAAGACAGGGGTCTGAAGTTGTAGTTCAAAGGCATGAAGATCACCTGTGTGATTTAGAAATGTATATTCATGGAATCTAAATCTGAAGTGAGGATTTAGGAATCCATTGTGTGATGCTGTTCGGGTATCATTTCCCATTCCACATTGAGTTCCTCCCCTTGAAGTGCAGCACTTCACGCATAACTTTACTTCTCTTTTATCTTATTGCCTTTGGACCAGCTCTTCAAGTGAACTGTTTCTGATGTCAGTCCTGCCCTTTGAAGGATTAGATGTTTAAGAGATTCTTGATTTTTCACCTTCACCTGTAACCTTGGTGATTTGTCTTGTCCTGGTTTTATAAGACCCCTAGGACAGAGGTTCTCACTGTCGTCAGTTTTGGTAGCAGCTAAAATCATAGAACAGAAGGTTCTTGTGTTCCTCTTATGTTTTTTCCCACCCAGCAACTCGACAGTGACCACAGGGCTGAACAGTTTGTTGCTGAGTTACTCAACTCCTGAAACTGCAGCTTGTTCAGTAATTGATAATGTGGTGCAGATTAGGGTGGGAGAGTGATTGTCCTGGACAAAGTGTTCCTCAGGCCAACTGGGGCTCCTTTGGAAATCATGGTCACTTTTGGTATGTAAGCCCTCAAGGTAGTATCCAAATACTAAAACTCATATTTTAGGGACCTTAGAGCAGCCTTGCAACTCAATTTTAACAGTACATCAAAGCCTTATTTCCATGGCATTATTTTTCAGAGTTGGGCAAGACACAAGATTATGTGGTAACAGATGATGAGAACCAGCCACGCTGGATCCAAGGTGTGAAATAAATCCAGGGAGAAGCTTTTAATCTGAGATGTTATTTCAGAACCTGGAGAATGACACAAACCATTTCTGCTCTCCTTCGAGTGTTTTGACAACTCCTCACTGTCTGAGTGGAATTGCAGACCCTTAGCTCCGTGCTACCGCTTGCTTTTTCTTGTACATGCATTTGACACAAGGCAGACCAGCAGTGAACTTCTCATGTGAAAGATCTGCAAAGCACAACCTCGAATGAGAGCTGCAGATAATGGTCCAGTGGGATGCCAAGGACATAGGGTAGGGGGTAGGAGCAGATGCTAAAGCCACCTCTGCCTTCACCCTTGTCTGTGGGGATCCCTGGCAGGCATGTTTCTAACCTGTGATTAAAACCCTTCCACAACTTCTCTGCCAAAAAGACTCAGCTGTGCTTGGTTCTCCTAAGCTTGTATTAATACCTGTTTTTCTTCAGGAAGCATGTCTTCCAAACTTCTCCCATCTCCAGATGGATCTGCTTACACCTTTCCAAAAACATGTTTCCCAGCCTGACTTGCTGGGCTCTGCAGAGGTCTCACCAGGACAGAAGAGTGTCATTTTCCTCCCATATATTGCAGACGCTGTTGAGAGTTCATCCCAGAACAAGCTTTGCCCTTTTCTGCAGCACTGATGGTATCTGTGCATCCTGCTTCTCATTACAGAATACTGCTGTTTTTATCCTTTGCCCTTCAAGTTGCTTTCTGTCCCTCTGGGCTTGGGACTATTTGCAGGTTGAATGTGTGTGTTTTATTCCATCAGCCAGGCCTTTAATGAAAACAGTGATCAGAATCAAACCCAGGACAGACAGAGAAGAAAGCATGGCAGTTTTGATCTGCCGTACTCTTGAGAAATCCACATCACCTACCCTGACCCTGGTTTTTGAAGGACACTTTGCAATGGTTTGCCTCCATGTGTGTACTTGTCTCTAGGTTTCATCCCATCTCCCCCATGTAACCCTTGAATCCTGTTTAAGCAAATTTAGGGAAGGCATGAAGGTGTCTGAGATATGACATTCCTGCAGTGGGCATGGATGGCGTATGGCCTGAGGATTGTACACAGCCTTGTTGTTTTTAGTCAAGCCTGCAAGTAGGTAGGAGGCAGGTTAGGTGAGGCTGGCAACCGAGAGCTGGTGGCTTGTGAAGCTGGTGATGGTTCTCCTGCCAATTCAGGCCCAGCCATGGACCAGCAGCAGTTGTGCTGGTCTTTGCCCAGCCTGCAGATGAAAGACAGGCTGATAAGGACAGGCTGGAGTTGCAGACACTGTGTCTTGGGCTCATGGAGAGCATGCAGAGAACCTGCCTTCATTTGGTTCACTGCTTATGAATCCCTTGAGTTTATCACTTTGGTAAGACATATAAAAAGCTTTTTAGTACTTGTCTCAGGAACCAAAGTTGGGCTTACTGCTCTGTGATTCCCAGTGCTCTTCCCTTCCCTCTCCATTACCTGTGGGACCTCAGGCTCTTAAGTTCCTAAAGGTACCTGCTAGTGGCTGGTAGATGAGCAGCTGGCATGGAGTCATAGAATCATTTTGGTTGGAAAATACCCTCAAGATCATTGAGTCCAACCATTGACCCACCCCTGGCACTAACCCATGTCCCTAAGAACCTCATCACTAACCCCTCCAGGGATGGCGACTCCACCTCTTCCCTGGACAGCCTGTTGCAATGCCTGAAAACTCTTTCCATGAAGAAATTTCTCCTAATATCCAATCTAAGCCTCCCCTGGCACAACCTGAGGACATTTCCTCTTGTCCTGTTGCTTGTTACTTGGGAGAAGAGACCAACATCCTCCATGCTACGACCTCCTGTCAGGTAGTTGTAGAGCGCAGTAGGACAGGGTGAATGCCATCAGACTGCCACCCTGTATTACATTGCTCTTGCTTACATCACCTTTAACAGCTCCGCACTTCAGATGAAACAGACACTTTGCAGTACCGGTTGACTTAATAAATGAAAAAGCCTTGAGTGCATTAGCCTCCTCCATGCCAAGCTGTATCTTCCCTCTTTCCTGTAAGTGAGGGCCTGCCTTGTTTCTTTGTCTTGGCCTTATTTCTAAAGAATTTCCAGTACCTTTTCTTATGCTTCTTATGCTCCTGGACGCTTGCCTCAAGGTTTCGTGGTGTCCCTTTGAGTAACCAGCCAGACGTGAATGTCTCTGCGAATTTCCTTCTGAGAAGTGCAATGTATGGCTTCTCTGAGTTTATTCTCTCCATGGTCTGTTTTTTGGATCAGTCCACACCTGCTGGGGTATTTAATATATTCGCAGGCTGGAAATAGTTACTGTTATGCTCAAAAGTGTAAGACATATCCATGGATGATTTCAGGAGGGAGATAGCGTGTACTCAAAGGGGCTGTGTATTTAGGGCTGGATTTTGATGTCCTGCCCACACAAAGCAGCGTTTGGCTCCAGGAATGGTCCAGTAACTTCTCAGTGGTGACCCACCTGGTCTTGCTCCAAGCGCACCCACATGTTAAGATCCAGCCCTGTAGCCAAAGCAAGTAGGAGTTCTGGCAGTGTTAATACAAATATATGCGATAATATCAAAAAAACCCGCAAAAAGCTCTCTTTTTCAATCTTTTAAAAATTTTTTCTTCTTTTTTTTTTCTTTTCTTGTATTATTTATGTATTTGTTTTCCATTCTAGGAACTCAGGGGGTTCTACTCTCTCGGGTAAACTGCTGGGACTGGCCTGGCGTTTGCACAAAGGAGAACGTCACTCAGTTTCCTACCATCAAGATTTACGAGAAGGGAGAGCGATCGGTGATGTACGATGGCATGTGGGGAACTGAAGAACTGACCAACTTCATCATGCTGTAAGTGTTAATGAGTCCCCATGCAGCGAGGTTGGCACATCTGCTAGATGATGTCCCGGATACTTCACGGCCTGTGTAATGGAAATCCTTTTCGGAAAAATAATGTCAGATCTGATTGTAGACCTGGTTTGGAAATTAGCTTCATAACTTTTTGTGCTTTTCAATGCCAGGGAACATCTGTTCTTGGACAGTGCATCCATCTCTTGTCACCATCCCTCTCTCTTTGCTGGAATTCCTTCCCTGTTATTTTTAATGGGGATCTCAAGGATCTTCAGAGCAACCAGTTTGACTCAGGGCTGGTCTCATTTCCCCATAAGCAGCACCAGTACCTTTCTGTGGACACAAGAGGGAAGCTTTTCACTGTGAGAACAACCAGCAACTGGGATAATCTCCCAAGAAAAGTGGTGGATTCCCCAATAGTGGATACTTTTTAAGATGCAGCTGCACAGGGTGTTGGGCCATCTTGTCTAGACCATGCTTTGCCAAGAAAGATTGGACCAGATGATCCTTGAGGTCCCTTCCAACCTGGGATTCCATGATTCTGTAACTAGGCATTGCCCTTCCTTCCCAGGAGCAACTGATTTTTGTCTCTAATGAGACATAGTGGTTGTTGTATTGGCTTGGAGCATCATTGTATTGAGGTTTCCCTTTTGTCTCTTCATCCCAAAAATGAAGGAGAAGCCAGCCCATGTTGTTTCTCTGCCTTTCCATAGGAGCCGAGTTTCCTGCCCTCTGAAGCTGACCACGATTGAGGAGGCAGAAGGATATTTAAGAGGAGAGTTTCCACCTGAGCTGTCATCCTTTCACCACACTTCAGTTCTAGGAGTCTTTAGCACAGCCACCATTGAAGGTTCGTGTGGTATTTGTGGGTTCAGCACTCAAGTTCATTCCTGATGGGGGAGGGATGATTCTGAGTGCTTGGAAGTTCCTCCATGTTTCGTTTTCTCTAAGCACATTTGCTCACATCACAGCCTACCTGGCACCACCCTTTTTATTTTGGTAATTAGAAGACCACGAGTGATTCCATACAGGGGACTTGAGGTCTGTATCCTGGCTCAGAGGACATTCAGATGTTTACTGCACCCAGTGTGGCAGCATCTGACAACCCTGACAGTGATTGAGACATCATTCTCAGTGGGGTAAAAAACCAACAATGCCCTGGGTGACCTGTCTCTGCAAAGAAATTTTTGCAGATGTCCAATCTGGACTTAAAATGCCACAATTTGTTCCTTTTGTATCTCCTGCCTCTTACCATGAAGACTTTGGCTCTGTCCTCTTTGTAAGTCCCCTTCAATGTATCCGTAGGCTTCCATTAAGTTCCCTCTTAGCCTTTGACTGAACAAGCCTCTTCTTGTTGCCCGTGTGCAACAGGTCACAACATATTCTTTCTGAAAGAAAGCCCTTTCTACTATTGGATTGATAGTTATCTTGGTGAGAGGCTGAGGGAGCTGGGGTTGTTTAGTCTGGAGAAGAGGAGGCTTAGAGGTGAGCTCAGCACTCTCTAGAACGACCTGAAGGGAAGTTATGGCCAGGTGAGGATTGGGCTCTTCTCCCAGGCAGTCAGCAACAGGACAAGGGGGCATGGGCTTCAACTCTGCCAGGGGAAATTTAGGCTGGAGATTAGCAAGAAATTCTTCACAGAGAGAGTGGTCAGGCATTGGAATGGCTGCCCAGGGAGGTGCTGGACTCACTGGCCCTGGAGGTTTTCAAACTGAGATTGGCCATGGCACTTAGTGCCTTGATCTGGTCAATGGACTGGAGTTGGACCAAGGGTTGGACTGGATGATCTCTGAGGTCTTTTCCAAGCCAGTCAATTCTGTGATTCTGTGACGATTCCTCCAGCAAATGTGGTAGTCCCAGTCCTTGCAACCAATGCACAACCTGAAACTTTTAAAAAAACCAAACAAATAAACAAACAACCAACCCCGTGGCCTCTCAGTTGCCAGCTACCCCTGGGAATTACTGCATTTTTTTAAAAAAAGGCGAATTTTTTCATCTGTCTTGAGAATGTTGGCATGTTTTCCATTTGGAAGCTCCATTGTGCCTGTAAACTTTGGTCAAGTACAAATCAAGCTACTTTCTCACACGACGAGGTCCAGGGGGAATCTACTGTGCTCAGGGGTAAAGAACAAAACAAAATCTCTGGAACCAACTAGAAAACACTTGGGTTGTTTTCACTGAGCCAGCTGGAAGCTACTACACCTGCCTTCTTCTGGACGATCTAAGTCTGTTAAATCATAGAATCATAGAATGGTTTTGGTTGGAAAAGACCCTCAAGATCATTGAGTCCAACCATAACCTAACTCTAGCACTAAACCATGTCCCTAAATATAACAGAAAATGTTACTCATCTCAAAAAAAACTTGAGTCCATTTCTTCCTGTTTTTCATCTGCGGAGCTCCAAAATCTTCCCTCTATTCCACATCTTCCACTTTCTGAAGTTGTGGAACCTGGATTAGCCACATGGTAGGACCTTAAACAACATGGGGATGGTGAGAAACGCTAATGGAAGGAACCTGCCTGGATCTGGCTGGATGTCTGAGCTCAGACTCTTTCCTCTGTAGAACTTTTTCATTTTCTTCTTGGAGGTTTCCAGACAGCTCTGTGCAGAGCCAGCAGGATTGCCTCTTCCCTCAGGGCACACCGTCTGCGATCTGGCACAACATCCGCAGTCTGGGGTAACTCAGCCGCAGATGCCAAGGGAGATGAAATACGTGATGCTTCCACCGCCCGTAACCTGCGGGGTGCTTGAGCGTCATGCAGGATGACCTGAGGGAGCTGAAAACTGGAGCCAGCTGTTCCGGCATCAAACCCAGGCCAGAGTTAGGGAAACCACATTGCTGCTTTTATCAGCCTGAAGACTTATCTGGAACTTCCAAGTATATTCTCACGGCAAGAATTACTGCTTTAACCTGAACCAGCAATGCGCCATGTCGTTGCCATTTCTAGTTAACTGAAACAGAGCAACGAGATGGCCAGTTAAACAAAGCTTGGGATTTTTTTCCGACGCTTAGCATCAGAACTATGTTAAGAAGCCCTTCAGTGGGTATGAGCTAAATGAGGCTTGTCAGAAAAATCATAATTAAAATTTATTACAAAGAGATGAGTGGTGTTACTAGGTAATGAGTGAGCATTTCCCTGGAAACTTGAGGAACTTATAGGAGAGAAATTTGTTTGCTATGAAGAAACTGCAAGTATTTTTGGAAGTAAAACTGTCCTAATCGGTGCAGCAAATGTTTAAAAATACGCCTGTGTTCTGCAAAGCTCTGGTACCATCACAGGACTTGCCAGCATCGGTGTCAACCAAGTGAATAAGGCGTGCAAAGGTGCTCCAGGTGCTGCTGGAGAACGTGGTTTCATGAGATGCCTTCTGCTAGAGGGATAAGGGGTTGTGCTCAGATCCTGCTTCCGAAAACTCTGCGGGATCTGTAGACCCTTCCTCATCTGGCAGTTTCGTTCCTCCATAGTCCCAAATCCTGCTGTTAAGCCGGGCTTGTGCAATGCACGGCAGCTGGGATTCCAGCTCTAGGTATGTGCTGCTGTGCACGATCAAGCCCTGCAGGGAATTAAAACCATGCTTTTGAGGGCGGGGGGTAATTTTCTAGGAAATATTTGAATGGCTTCTTTGGAAGTGCTGCATGTCTGTAGGGAAGCTGTGTGAATTTGGGGGGTTTATTGCAGAGACAGTTGCTGTGAGCTGTTGAGAAATGAAGGCTGGTACGTGGCTCTGGGTCTGGCACAGTCCCCAAAATACAGCACATTTTGTTAGTCTCATAAGGCGGGAAGATCTCATCAGGAATGATCCTGATGAAAAGACTAAGCCTGGATTCTGCTGAAGATTGTCTTGATTTAGGAGATAATTCCTGCAGCTGGGGACACTGCAGGGCAGTGTTTCAACACAGGCTTACGTCTTAAGGGGCTGTTTAAAGTTAAATGCCCATAGAAATGCTCTCCTGAGGAATTTTGGATGGGAGCCTGCTATTTCCACGTCAGGCTTTGTCCTTTTGTGCCTTGCGACGCTCTGCCCCATGGCCCCTTCTCCAGTCGCTGGAGAATAGTTTTGTTGGTAAGTTCCCTGTGATCCTTGTCAGCTTTTCTGTCAATGCTGATAAAATCAAGTAATCAAAGACCAAAAAGCCGGAAACTAATGTCAAACCCATCCAACAGTGGTTGCTCTGTATCACAAGATGAACCAGCCAAGCTGTGTCATCAGCCGTGTTGTACATATGTCATTTCCTACAACATCTGAACCCTCAGCGAGCCACTTCTTTATGGATCTACGCTTCCATTCAGAATGGAAATAGTATAAAGGAATGTTTCTGTTTCCCGTGGATCCGGGGAAACACAATGGAAAATACGGCTTTGAGTGTAGCTGGAGAGCAGGAGGCAAAGAACCAGAAAGTGACCAGTTGTGAGCCAGTCTCAGTCTATGGAGGCCTGAGTCACCCGTCCCAAGAGCTTGGGCTGGCCAGTTGTGAAGCGATGGTGAACATTATGAGAAACACTAAATAATATCTGAATGAGATCTTCTTTAGGTTATAAAGCAACATATATCATGGCTATATCTGAACTGTGATCTTAATGCTTGGGAAAACCTGACTTCTCCAAAGAGTGTGATTTCTCATTCTCCATAAGTCGGAAGAGCCTTTTTTATTGCTCAATACAAAGGGGGAAGGGAGGTGGTGTTGAAATCTGCCCTTGAAATCACGCTACCTTTAGCAGCAGCGGTTTTGATCTCTAATCTCTAACTCAGTTTTCCAAACCCACACATTATGGTTTTCATGTTCACACAAAGCTTTGCCTCTCCCATGGATCCAGCTGCCTAAAACTAAGGCTGTTTTTCATAAGGGCGTAAACCAGCTTTGGAGTCAGCTTCATATTGGGGCTCTGCTCTCAGTCTCTGAGCATGGATAGATTGTGATGGATCAAGTGAACCCCAAACCCGGTCCTTTCCTCCCCATCCTCTTACAGACCTCACCATCTCCGTAAGGCGGGTGGTGAGATCCTGGCCCAGGTTGGCCAGAGAGGTGGTGGATGAACCATCCCTGGAGACATCCCAGGCCAGGCTGGATGGGGCTCTGAGCAACCTGAGCTGGTGAAGATGTCCCTGCTCATGGCAGGGGTGGCACTGTGTGAGCTGGGAAGGTCCCATCCAACCCAAACCATTCTCTGATTCTATGACCGTTGCAACTGCTGGACATGAGTTTATGCTGAGACGTGACGGCAGAGGTGCTAGCATCTCTTTACAGCTGCACAAAGCAGTGCAACGTGCTGTGTCTGGAAGGCATTTAGCTTTTTGATCCTCCCTGTCCGAGCTGGATGCCTGTAACAGATTCTGCCTGCTCTGGGGAACTGGACAAAACCAACAGACACTTGGGGGAGAGGTTGGTTTATCTGCTGGGCTCTTAGTGCTACTCCAGTTAAGTCATCATCAGTCATTTCCAAAAGGTCACTGGGATTTATACGACTTCTATTTAGAGTTATAATTGGTCTCCTGTTTCTAAGAACACTTATGGACTTTAAGTACTTGAAGACATTTCATTTTCCATCAGTACCTCTGTCGTGCAGATCCTGGAAACTCAGTTCTGGTGGCTAAAGTGCAAATACTGTTCTCATAATAGGAACTTTCCTTCCGATCCTTTCGGCCGCTGCCAACTCCTCCTCCCATAGCCTGCAGCCATGAGACGCTTCCACTTCTCATGAGCCTCTTATCGTAGTTTTGTTCCCCGCTGACAGTTTGCTGTGGGTGTTGTGTGTACAGACAGTGATGTGGTTTCCAGGTGGAAGCTGACACTTCTCTTTCTATCGTTTATTTTTGTGTCTGTGTCATTTTTACAGCCAAGGAAGCTTTTGAAGAGGCAGGAAACATCTTAAGTGGCCATGTAACGATGGGGATGTATTTTGAAGATGATGCCTTGGCTTTGTAAGTTGTTCCTCTTTTTTTCTGATGACAATTCAAACTGATGATTGGCATTTAGTGAAAGTGTCACATGCTGAGTGTTTAACATCAGCCCCAAACAGCTGCAAGTGATTTGGTCCTGTAGAGAGGTTGGTCAAGACTCAGCCAAAGGGAGATAAAGCCCTGGCTCTGCCACTGATTTATTAACCTGTTCATGGGCAACTCATTTAACCCTGTGAAATGAACGGTCATCTCCCTTCTTGCTGTTCGAGTTCACTCTGGGTATTTTCAGTCTTCCAGCTGTGCCAGCCCCCCAACGCATCTGTTGGGTTCCCCATATAAACAGGACTAAACTCATATGGGGAAACAATCAGGCTGGAAAAATGATGCCCTCTAGCTAGGATCAGTGTGTAAGGAAGCAAAAACAGTTGTTCTCTTTCCATCAGGGAAAAGCGACAAATTGTTACTGGTCTTCCTCTTTCTGCAGTCCCTTCACCTTCTCACCTGGAGTCACCATTCCTGGAGGGGTTTAAAAGACACATAGATTAGGTTCTTAGGGACATGTTTTAGTGATAGACTTGGCAGTGTTGGGTTAATGGTTGGACTTGATGATCTTAAAGATCTTTTCCAACCCAAATGATTCTATGGAGCTGCCGTGGTGTGGAGCACGTGGCCTTTCTGCAGCCTTGGGAAAGGCATTGAGCTTCTTTGGTCTCATCCAGCTTCCTGGTGGACACAAACATCTGGCTGCAAGATGTTTGCAGCTGCTAAGGTTGTGGAAGAACCTACCTCAATCTTTTCACCAGTTAATCTTACCATGGATCTTTTTTTTGTTGGAAGATGTACCCACCTGTTTCTTTCCCCTTGACAAACCAAGACATTTCCACCATTTCCAGACAGAGCTTTGAGGTGGGTGCACCGTCCTTCTGGGGGAAGAATATCGCAGCCTTCCTCCTGCAAATATGATAAAGGCAAAGCCAAGACTTTTTTTTGGTCAGTTCCTGATTAAATAAGAGCATCAATTGCAGCCCTAACTTTAAGCCAAATAGGAGCTAATGGGATCTGAGCCATCCATGCACTTAACCGTGTTATTAGGACTCACTCCAGCAAGGGGCAGAGTGCTTTGAATTAAACTGTGAGAGATGCTTCAGTGCCTGTAAATGCAGCCAGATCCAGGGGGAATCTTCAGCTTGTCCTGGCATCTCATTTCCATCAGGATTTAACTATCAAGGCAGAGTTTAAAATCCCAGTAGATCCTTGGCCTGTTTTCCAGGTGTGGATTTAATGCATCAGTGAGTTATTTTCATTAGTTTCTTACAGATGCAATGCACCTCGAGTGTGTGTGATGAGACATGGGTGTTTTTGTGGTATGCACGGAGAATAAAAATGCAAATATCTTGGTTGTGCATCTTTATTAACCAATCTGTGCTCAAAGAACCAGCCGTGGTTGGGTTTTTAATGCAAGGCAGTGCCAGACTTGTTCAGTGGGAAACCAGTGGGTGATGACAGGTACTGGAGTCACAACCAGCAGCATCAGAGTGAAAAACCTGATTCCCCAGCTGATATAAGGAAAAAACGATAAAGAAAGGCAGGGTGATCTTACAAAAGATACCAATAGAAAAAAAATCTGTGTTCTCTCAGCAATGACACATAGGAGAATACACCTTCATCCTCCTGCTCCAACCCCGGTAAGCAGTGTGTTGGAATAGTTAATACAGTTTATACAGATATTCATTCTGCCAAGTTTGGATTTTGGCTGTGATTTGTGGGTGAAGCTACTGTAGATGGTCGTCTTCTCAACTGTAATACAAAGTAAACACTTACAGGAATTCCTTATGCAAGAGCCAGGCTCACTTCCCTTAAGAAAATAAAAGCTATTCTTCTGCTAAATGTTTGAGGAGGAAATGTTTGTAGCTCTCGGGTCACGGAAAGCTGAGTCCCCCTTCCCAGAGCAAAAGGTATACAAAATGCACAAAGAATGGTGGTGGCAAAGCCTATTTGCTCAGCAAGCACCTGCTCGCTTGGTAGCTAATGAAAAAACAAAAAAAGCGTTAAGGAAGAAAAGCTTTGAATGAAGTCTTTATTTATTTCTCAGATAATTAGATACGATAGATTCCTGCCAAGTATTTGTTTGCAGATGTTTTTGATTTAAATGCAAGTCTCATATTACCCATCGAATGCTATATAAATAGAAAGCTGTCATAAGCAACAATACAACCAGTCAGATGAGAAGTGATTTCAGGGTAGACTCTAGTTATTACTTGGGGAATTTGTTGGTTTTTCTGTCAGTATATAAGAGACTTCCTTATCAAAAGCTGCCGATCAAGTTAATGTATTTAGACATACGGAGCAAGAGTCCTGCCCCCTCTCTGAGAAGTCATCAGAGTCTCTTTGTGATCTGTGCAAGTTAGAGAAGCTAAAAATGCCCGAATTTAAAAATTTTCTAGGGTTTTACTGTTCTTAATTAATGGGGAATACAGATTAATTTGAAAAACAACAGAGAAGAAAGAAGGTTGGAGCGTGGAAGGTGTTGATCTCTTCTCCCAAGTAACAAGTGATGGGATGAGAGGAAACGGCCTCAAGTTGCACCAAGGGAGGTTTAGATTGGATATTGGGAACAATTTCTTCCCCAAAGGGCTGTTGGGCATTGGAACAGGCTGCCCAGGGCAGTGCTGGAGTCACCATCCCTGGAGGGTTGGACAGACACGGAGATGAGGTTCTCAGGGACATGGGTTGGTGCCAAGGTTGGGTTGATGGTTGGATTTGATGATCTTGAGGGTCTTTTCCAAGCAAAATGATTCCATGATTCTATGATCTGTTGATCAAAGGACTCCCAGCCATGACCAGGGGTGTGAGACTCAGCTTCTTTGAGAAGCAGAGCTTGGGAGTCCAGGCAGAAACGGGAAAGCTTAGCTCAGGGCTAAAGATAAGTTTAAAAAGCTGAAAAGTATCGGACAAATCCAAGAACTGTTTAGCAACAGATTCACAACATTTGAGGCCTTCGGGAAAGTCCACAGTCATTCATTACTACTACTCTTTATCAAGATGGCAGTGCAGATCTTGGGGTGCTCCTTAGAAATGTGTATTATTTCCAGACAGATAAGTGTTGTCATGGAGGAAGTGAAAGGCCCATGTGTAGGAGCTGAACACCATGGAAATGTGTTATCTGCAGTTCCATCCACTTACTTTGTCACTGATGACCTAAACCACCAAATACTAAGATTTTTACAGTGAATTTGAACAAACCTCTGTCCCATTCAGAACTGCTGAAATAAGTGTCCAAACTGAACTTGCCCGAGCAAACTGTAGAGGGAAGGGCAATAGGTTGTAACGTGACTTTTCTACGAGCTGCCTTTCCTTAAAAATAAGTAGCTTGTTGTGCAGTAATCTGAGTCATAGAATCGTGGAAATAGTTTCAGTTGGAAGAGACCCTCAGGTTAATTGAGTCCAACCATAACCTAACTCTAGTACGAAACCATGTCCCTAGGAACCTCATCTATGTGTCTTTTAAACCTATCCAGGGATGGTGACTCCAGCACTGCCCTGGGCAGCCTGTTCCAATGCCCAACCGCCCTTTCTGGGAATAATTTTTTCCTCATATCCAATCTAAACCTCCCCTGGTGCAACTTGAGGCCATTTCCTCTCGTCCTATCACTTGTTACTTGGGAGAAGAGACCAACACCCTCCATGCTCCAACCTCCCTTCAGGTAGTTGTAGACAGCGATAAGGTCTATGTTGCATCTTTCTCATATGAGAAAAAAAAAAAGATGGGCCAGATTACTTTCGAAAAGGAAATCAAAAGCTTTTCACCTTCTCACAACCACAACCCAGAATGTCCTTACACCTCGCTCACTTCCCCAGCAATTCTGGTATCACAGCCTTTGAAAAGTTTCCAGCAGCCTTAGAAAAATAAAACGACAGACACCCCCAAAAAAAACCTGTTGATGCAGCTGACTTCCTGTGTCACACCCTTCCTCTGCCTCTGACATCTGGAACCTTCAGGACTGAAGTTCCTCCAACTTCTGGAGAATCACTGTCTCATCTTGGTGCACCTCCTGCCCTTTCATTGCTCAGACTTCTCCTATTTTTGCTCTTTCCACCTTCTCAGCTTTTCTTTAAATACCCTTGACCTTCTTAAGCAGAAGAAATTGGGGAACAAAGGGCAAGCTGGTTTCTCCACCAAGAGTACGTGTGCATGCTGTCTGTTGGGCTTTAGCAAAATGGTCTGTGTCCACCAAGCCAGAAATCAGATCTCCTGGAGCTTATTTTGTGTAGATTGGTGTCCCTTGGGTGGAGTCTAAGACACCCTGTCCCCACTTTTCACCATGGCGATGCCAGCTCTGCGTGCAGCAGATGTGGTCCATGACAAATCCCTCATCCACTTCTTGCCACCATCCCTCTTGTGCAGGTCCCGTCAATATGCCGTGTCTCCCCCAGCCCTTCTTCTCGCCAGGAGTGGAGGTCGGAGCGTGGAAGGCATCGCTTTGTCCAAGCAGAGCGTGCAGGACATGGTGCAGATGATCAGATATGAATTGCTGGACATTTTTGTAAGTAAAAACAAACAAAAAGTCATCTTGTTTTCCATTGCAATAATTTGCCCTGATTATAGCGTAGAGCTGTGCAAATTAAATATGTTTACTCGTTATTTCTGTCATGCTGAGTTACGTTTGTTTTTAAATTTTATGGCTTGGACCAGACAGTCTGGATGGAAATCTGCTGTTTGCTGTGTGGTCTCCTGGGAGGAGACCCTGGGAGTCCAGGGCCTGGCTTGTGCCCATGGTCGCAGACCCACTGCTGTGGTGGCTTGTCCTCTTGCAGGGGCTGCTCCCTGGCCCTTGCACGTGCCTTTCAGAGACTGCTTATAGTCACAGAATCATTTTGGTTGGAAAAGACATTTAAGATCATCAAGTCCAACCATTAACCCAACCCTGGCACTAACCCATGTCCCTGAGAACCTCATCTCTGTGTCTGTTCAACCCCTCCAGGGATGGTGACTCCACCACTGCCCTGGGCAGCCTGTTCCAATGCCTGACAGCCCTTTCTGGGAAGAAACTGTTTCCAATATCCAATCTAAACCTCCCCAGTGCAACTTGAGACCGTTTCCTCTCATCCCATCCCTTGTTACTTGGGAGAACAGACCAACACCCTCCATGCTACAACCTCCTTTCAGGTAGTTGTAGAGAGCAAGAAGTTCTCTCCTCAGCCTCCTGTTCTCCAGGACAAACAAGCTCCTTGCATTCAGCATGGACCCTACAGCCTTGCTTAGCCCCTGCACCCCTCATGTAAGGACAGAAAGTCTGATTTTGTCCTGTTCTCTCCTCCCTGTAACCCCCAACTTCTTGTTTTGATGTCTTGCAGCCAGAAATCACCGTGCAAAATCTACCCCCCTACTTGCAACTCGGAAAGCCCTTCCTCATCTTGTTCAGCGATGGTGACATCAGTCAAATGGAAAGCGAGGAAATGCTGAAGGTGGCAAAAAGAAGATCCCAGCAAGTGTTTGTGGCTTGTTGGTTAAACTTGTGAGTGTGCAAAACCCTGTTTTCTTCTTTCTGTTAGCTCGCTCTTAGCATTTCAGGGCAAGAAAAAACTGAGCCTGCAATTACTGCAAACACTATCTAGCTATTAATGTGATTATCTGGTCTGAAGTCATGAGTTGGGAGGTCGAATCATTTAGCAATGATTCAGATTGTGTTCTGGACAGCTGCAAAATTGCGTGATGAAGCAAAATTAGTAAATGCTTAATAGATTGCAGGAGTAATTTTCAGTAGAGTAGAATGTTCTCAAAGATATTTCATGGTAGCTTGGCTCAGGCTCTGGTGTTATTTGAATTTTCGTTAGGTGTGCGAGAAAACAGTAAATTTGCTGTCCTGTAGTGTCTTATGGTGAATTTACCACCAGCAATTACAGAGAAGAACAGCAGGGTGATTACTGATTGGTGACTGGGGCAAATGAAGTTTTCAGCAGAAGGGAGAGACAGAAGTGCCACAAGGCAAACTTAAAAAATATTCAAGAAGCAAAATGATTCCAGGAGGTAAGAAATAGAACACTGTAGGAGAGGGGATTTTTTTTTAATCCTCCCCTCCCTTGTTGCGTTTTCAATTTTTAGTCTCTGTTTGCTTTGCCCAAGCCCAGAGATACCTCAGTGTCTTAATCATAACGTGCTTTGAAGTCTGGGAAGCGCCTCGCAGCGTGGGCTGAAGTTGAGCTAACGGGGAATGCATGTTTTTTCAAAGAGAAGCCAATTTGTTTGCCAGTAAAGGCACAAGAAACGAGAGCCCCTGGAACTTCCCCACCTACACATCTGCCTTTCTTGAGAAAGAAAGAGCTGCCTTTTGTCAGAGCGAAAGGGCTTTGCCACAAAAAAGGGGCAGAATATGGTCACGGGCTCGGAAAAAGTAGCACAGTCCTCGAAAGAGGAGCTCGTTCTCATGGTGAGAGCCAACTCAGACCTTGCGTATTGCTCTTAGCCGGAAAATAGTGTGGGAAGATCTCAGCATCTTCGTGTGCTTGCTGTCCCTCCACCTCAATGTACTTTTTTTGGGTCTCTTTGTCACTTGGGGGAGTTGCCTGTCCTGCTTGTGGGGCTGTGGGGAAGCACCAAACAGCTGCCCAGGGGCTGGACCAGCTGAGCACAACCTTCTGCATCAGCCCCTGCCTTTCAGATCCACAGAGTCACAGAATCACAGAGTGGTTGGGGTTGAAGTGACCTCTGGAGATCCCTCAGTCCAACCCAGCTGCTCACGCAGGGTCCCAGAGCAGATCACACAGGTGGGTCCAGGCGGGTTTGAATGTCTCAGAGAAGGAGACTCCACACCCGCTCTGGGCAGCCTGGGCCAGGCTCTGGCACCTCCCAGCAAAGAAGTCTCTCCTCATGTTCAGATGGAGCCTCCTGTGTTTCAGTCTGTGCCCGTTGCCCCTCACCCTGTCGTTGGGCACCACTGAGCAGAGTCTGGTCCATCCTCTTGACACCCACTCTGGAGATATTGATCAGCATTGATCAGATCCCTCTCAGCTTCTCTTCTCCATCTGAACAGCCCCAGCTCTCTCAGTCTTTCCTCATCAGAAAGATGCTCCAGACCCTTCAGCATCTCTCAGTCCTCTTGTGCTGCCAAACCACCAGTGAGCAAGTTGAATCTCCTTTTCCCCACAGGAAGAAGACTCCAGTGGGACGTGGGATCCTGAAGGCGTATTTTGCCACTGTTCCTTCCTTGCCTCTTCTCGTCTGGGTGAACCTTCATGCCGGGGGTCAGGTATTCAAGTTCCCATCGGAGCAGTCCATCACCGAAATGAACATCTTGTCTTGGCTGGAGAAACTCAAAGCAGGACTGGAGATTCCCAGCAGTAAGTGGAGGCGCGTTTGTGATTTTCCTCAGCTCAGGCTGTTAGCTCCACTCTGTTTATGAGAAGATGCTCCGTGCAATAAATTGCCCTGGAATTTAATGATGGAAAAAGTAGCTATGCTAATTTGAGCTGGAGCAGTACAAATAGTCCGGCCAGAAGAGAATACCCGCCCTCATGAGTTTGCTTTGGGGCTGTTTAATGTTCAGAGCCAAGTGTGAATAGTTCTGTATCGACATCTCTTCCCCGCGATAATCCCCAAACCTGGCTGTCCTCTCCGGCTGCTGCAAACAGACCTTCTGAAACAGCCCGCTAATAAAAAATCCCCTGACTCCAAGTTGTAATAGCTGCTCTTTAGGTGCCTTCCAGCATTTTTTTGGACAGGAGAGGATAAGGAAGCTGGTGCTTTGCTGTGGTGTTTGGGACATAAAGGGTTGGCTTGTACTTTGAAGCTTTTCACTGCCTCTCTCCTGCTTTGATCATCCCATTGAAGCTTTGGAGGACGGCAGTGAGATGGGTCTTCCTCATCTGTTACGCATAGATGTAGGGTGCCACAGGGAGACCTTCTTGCTCTCCACAACTACCCAAAAGGAAGTTGTAGCATAGAGGGTGTTGATCTTTTTTCCCAAGTGACAAGCAACAGGACAAGAGGAAAAAGTATCTCCCCAGAAAGATTTGTGAAGCACTGGAACAGGCTGCCCAGGGCAGTGGTGGAGTCACCATCCTTGGAGGGGAATCCCTTCTAGAATCATTTTGGTTGGAAAAGACCCTCAAGATCATCAAGTCCAACCATTAACCCAACACTAGCACGAACCCATGTCCCTAAGAACCTCATCTCTACATCTCCTCAAGCCCTCCAGGGGTGGTGACTCCACCACTGCCCTGGGCAGCCTGTTCCAATGCTCAACAACCCTTTCCAGGAAGAAATTATTACCAATATCTAATTTGAACCTCCCCTGGTGCAAATTGAGGCCATTTCCTCTTGTCTTATAATTTTCCTCTCGTCCATGGGGTGGGGGCTGCATAACTCTTAACCTGTTAACAGAATGTCTTTGCTTCTCAGGTACCTTGTCTGAGGAAGACTGGAAACCACCTCTCCCTGCTTATGACTTCCTCCGGATGATGGAGACCACTATGCCTGAGCTCTCCCTCCACACCTCCCATCACCCTGGGGAGATGCCGGAGCAGCGCCCGCCCGAAAGCCCAGGAGGGGACACTGCTGCCCCCAAGGAGCCATCCCAGGAGAACAAAGCAGAGAAAGTTGTGTCCCCTGGGAGGGACCTGCGGGGGACAGCCCCGAGGCTGGCGGCAAGGGAGAAACAGGGCAAGAGACACAGTGAGCTCTGAGAGCCCAGGTAGTGAATGATGTGGGACGATGCCCAGAAAACTTTATCCTTTTACGAGCCTTTGCACCAAGGAGAGGAGCACTTTCAGCAGTAAATTAACAGTGAAGGGTCAAACCAGTCTCAGTGAGTTCCCTGCCACAGCGTGTCAGTTGTTCTAGGGATATGGTTTAGTGCTAGGTTTAGATTATGGCTGGAATCAATGATCTCAAGAGTCTCTTCCAACCAAAATGATTCTATGATTCTGCGAGACCTTATTGTGGCTTTTCCATACTTAAAAGGGACCAATAATAAAGATGGGGACAGACTTTTTAGCAGGGCCTCTTGCAATAGGACAAGGGGTGATGTTTTTAAACTAAAGGAGGGAGATTGAGGCCAGACATGAGGAAGAAATTGTTGCCCTTGAGGGTGGTGAGAGCCTGGCCCAGGTTGGCCAGAGAGGTGGTGGATGAACCATCCCTGGAGACGTCCCAGGCCAGGCTGGACGGGGCTCTGAGCAACCTGAGCTGGTGAAGATGTCCCTGCTCATGGCAGGGGTGGCACTGGATGAGCTTCGAAGGTCCCTTCCAACCCAAACCATTCTCTGATTCTGTGATTCTGCAGTGACTATGGTTTCTGATGCCAGAAATGTGTCCGTACACCCCACACCTTGGTCCCTCCACTGTTGGGATTGCATTTCACACCAAGGGACAGGAGCAGATCTTCAGGGAGGCTGCAGCAGGGGAGCTCAGCCCTCCCTGTGGCTGGGGGAGCGATGGGGGCAGCTCCCTGCTCACTGGATATTCGCTGAATGCTCACTCGCACGACAAACTATGCTGGAAATGTCGAATCAGCACAACCCTGCTCTGTATAGTTTCTGTGTCACATAAACACTTTGGTTGCCCCCGAGCAGGAAGGAGTGAGTGATTCCAGGATAAAAAGCACATTTCTCTCTCTCCCCCGCGTGCAGTAGCAGCTCTAGTGATCTGTGTTGCAAAGCTTTGCTCTCAAAAAGCGTTTACATCTGCGCTGTGAGTGTGTGGAGCTGGGAGGGCAAGCATGGCACCTGCTCCAGGACTGCTTAAACTGGCACCTGTTTGTGTTTACACCTGTCTTGGGAAGTGAATTTGTGAGCATCTTCATCTTTGGGGGGTAAAAAAGGAGCATCTGGTTTTATTACAAAGGCCAGAGCTCAGGTCATCACAACAGCCGTGAATAGCCGGGGCAAAAATCTGCCAGCAAATCCTGAGGGCAGGCAGGTTGGAAGATGGCTTTGCTCAGCACTGTCATTTTCTTGGGTACAAGCCCAGGGGGGTTATTTGCAGCCTCAATATTTCTTTGCTCATGGTGACAGCAGCGAGGTTGGTGCTTTCTGAGCTGGGGAAGATGCAGGGAGTGAGTTCCACAGAAAAAACAGCGCTTTGGAAACCGGGGGGAAGGAGATGAAGGGGACAAACCCTTCCAAAGTGGGATGGAGCTGCTCTTCCAGCCTCTGCTCATCTCCTGGGGACACCACAGGTTTGTCCTTTGTTAGAGGACCTGATCCTGCGGACCAGCGTGGGAAGCTTTGTCTAATCTCAGTCATCCCACAACCATCTTCCCACCCCCTTGAATAAATATCTGCTCCTTTCCATAGCACCATAGCTCCCTCCTGGGAGGGTCAGATCCTCCTCCTTATGACTCTGAAGTTAGTGTGGAGGGGAAAAATTGATGGTGAGAAACTACTGAGAGCCCTGTAAAGTCTGTAATTCTCATCCTGCAAGCAGTCCCCATGGTTGGGAATATTTTGAAATGCCCAGAAATAGACCATTAATCCAGGGCTTCCCTTGAAGCCTTTAATTGAAACAGTCTATTTTTGGACTTGATAACAGGCTTGGAGCCAAAAATGTATATATTCAAAGTAGTAAACTGTGGCATGCAGATGGGACCCAGCCATGCAGCCGAGTGTTCCCAAGGGAAGGAGCAGGTCTGGGCACAAATGGATCTTCTGTGAGTTCCCGTCATTCCTCTGCTCTATAAGGTCATAGACACATGGGACCATAGAATGGTTTGGGTTGAAGGGACCTTCCCAGCTCCCCCAGTGCCACCCCTGCCATGAGCAGGGACATCTTCACCAGCTCAGGTTGCTCAGAGCCCCCTCCAGCCTGGCCTGGGATGTCTCCAGGGATGGTTCATCCACCACCTCTCTGGCCAACCTGGGCCAGGCTCTCACCACCCTCAGGGGCAACAATTTCTTCCTCATGTCCAACCTGAATCTCCCTCCTTTAGTTTAAAACCATCACCCCTTGTCCTATCGCAACAGACCATTCTAGAAAGTCTGTCCCCATCTTTCTTATAATCCCCTTTTAAGTGCTTTAAGTGACACTACTGGGCTCTATGAACTGGGTTTAGGCCCTTCCCCATCCTGTCCCCAGTGATGCTGCTGATACCACATTGCTCTCTCACTTGGTGCAGGTGAAGTACGATATTTGGCCTTGTGGTTGATGTCTTAAACTCCCACCTTAAGGACAGTCAACCTGCATCCGCCCTGGGTGCAGCACGATGAGTCGAGGGGCTGGTATCCTGGGCTGGGGGCACCCCTATGAGAAGGCTCTATGAGCCCCCTGAGCCCTGAGGTATCCCCTCCAGCAGGGTTTGTGCAGCACCAGGGGTGTTCATGCATCCTCCCTTGGTCATGCATCCTTTTTTAATCACATCATAGAATCACAGAGTCATTTGGGTTGGAAAAGACCCTCAAGATCATCAGGTCCAACCATTAACCCACCCCTGGCGCTACCCCATGTCCCTGAGAACCTCATCTCCGCAATCTATTCAACCCCTCCAGGGATGATGACTCCACCACTGCCCTGGGCAGCCTGTTCCAATGCGCAACAGCCCTTTGGGGAAGAAATTGTTCCCAAGATCCAACCTCAACCTCCCCTGGCACAACTGGCCGTTTCCCCTCATCCTGTCACTTGTCACTTGGAGGAGACCAACACATCCCTTGGCTGTGCAGCACCAGGACAGGATCCTGTCACTAGAGGTCAGTGCCACATCTCAGTTATAGCTGCAAAAACTGCTGCCTTTTCAAGTGTTGCTTCAATTAATGCTGGAGCATTTCCACCCAAGTGATGAGGGGTTAGTGACCACTGCCTGGTGGGGTCCTGGTGGGACGCTGGTGGCTGAGGGATTCTTTGCACCCAGGGGTGGTGGCTGTGACAAGCTGAAGGGCTGGGGCATCCCCACGTCAGCAGTGGGGTCGCTTAGGGGTGCAGGAACCCCAAGCTGAGCCCAGCCAGTGGGTCTCTGCAGCTGCCAGTGCGGGTGCCGGTGGTGACACAGGGAAGGGTCGTGTTTGTCCCTGTCCCACCACTGCTGGCATCAAACTGTGGGTGCAGCTGTGTTGGCTGAAGCTGCTGAAGGTGAACAGGAGTGCAGGTCGGGGTCCTAGACCACATCAGGGTGCATTGCCTGGCTTTGATTTTTTTGGTTTGTTTGGTTTTAAATATAAAATGTCTTTTTCCTTGTGCAGCACAAGCAGGCACTTAGGGAAATACATATGTGCCAGGATATGTACATAGAGAGAGAAAATATTAGGGGCATTGGGGACAGTTGATTATGGTCTGCAACCCACAGCACACTCATTTGTGTGCTACTTTTTCTTAACAGCTGTGGCTCTGGGAACAAACTGGTGCGGAACTAAATATTCAGTGTCTGCAGTGGATGTTTATGGCCTTGGGTACAAAGCAAGTCACTGGAAGGAGACCTTTTTCAACCAGTTAATGCCAAACGACATGTCTGTTTGGTGAGACCACAGATCTGTCTCCCTAGATGACATGCATGCTGAGCTGGAGAACACAGAGATTTCCTGACCAATATGGCATTAACTATTCACAGAAGACCAAATTTTTCTTTTGATAGTGACACACAAAAGGTGGATGTTTGCATGCACTTTGTGTGCTTTGGGAGCTTTTCAGGGGTTGTTTGAATGTCAGTGGTTGATCAGAAGATAAAATAATGACACATGCAAGGGGAAAAAAATAAAAAAGATTACGTGCTTGTCCTAGAGAGCAAACCCATTTAAATTATTGTCCAAAACAATGCTAAATTCTCCAAGTACTATGTTCTGCCTGGTCTTCCCTGTCCTTGATGAGCCCTGCAGGGCCATCACCATTGGTGAGAAGGGAGGAAGGCTTGCAGCAGCAATGTGGGGGAACATGAAGGATGCACGTTGTATTTTCCATGCTTAAAGAGCTTTTAGAGGATGGGTTAGGGAGGTCAGTGGACTGAACAGCATGAAAGCCACGGGCACCTGGCTGTGGGGTAGATGTTTCTGTGTCACCCGCTGCCCTCGGATGCTCGGTGCCAGCTGACTCAGGACCTGCTCCCGTGGACATCTCCGCAGATGCTCTCCAAGCTGTGGATCATCGGGAAGCAATCACAGTGTTTCTCCCAGCTTTTCAGCCCTTTGAGCAAAACAAGGATGGCAAAAAGACAAGGTCCTTGTAGTGGAAGGTGAATTGTCCAAGTTGGCTGTTCTCAGCTCATCCTGGACCACTGATGATCACAGTCCCAAGCCTGGACCAGTGATAGCCACTGTCCCTCCCAGTAAGCCTCAGTCCATGGCCAGGCTGTCATCTAAGCCAATCTACCTTCACAACTGTGAATATATTTCTTTTTATATTTATCTGTTTGGGATTCTGCAGCTCCATTAATCATGTTTTAGCACCAAGTAAAGACTTAAAATCAATTAGTCTGAATTGTGATGTACAAAGAAAAATAAAAACTGAAAAAGAACTGGAAATGAAACTCAACAGTTGTTTCTCAGGTAGATGCCCCATCCCTGGAGACATCCCAGGCCAGGCTGGACGGGGTTCTGAGCAACCCGAGCTGGTGAAGATGTCCCTGCTCATGGCAGGGGTGGCACTGGGGGAGCTGGGAAGGTCCCTTCAACCCAAACTGTTCTATGATTCTATGATCTGGCTTTGCCACAGCCGTAGGACGTCAGAAGACAAGTCTGTGGCAAGGAGAGGACATTGTCCCCAGGAGGGAGATGCTGACAGGCAGGAGTGGGGACACAGGAAGGACACATCTGCCTGTGTGCTGACAGGCAACGCTGCCAGGATGTGAAGCAGCACAGAGAGGTGAGCTGGCTGCTGCTTCTGGGACTTGTCGGTGTCTGGTGCTGCGTGGGGACACGGGGTCTGGCAGCGGTGGGGGACGGTGGGGACCAGTCACTCCATCCAGTCTGGCAGAGATGCTTTTCCTGCACGGCAGGTTCCCCTCCAGAACAGCTTGGCCATAATCCCTGCCATAGAATCATAGAATTGTTTTGGAAAAAACCCTCAAGATCATCAACTCCAACCATTAACTCAGCCCTCACACTTAACCCATGTCCCTGAGAACCTCATCTCCGCATCTGTTCAACCCCTTCAGGGGTGGTGACTCCACCACTGCCCTGGGCAGCCTGTTCCAATGCCCGATAGGCCTTTCTAGGAAGAAATTGTTCCCAAGATCCAACCTCAACCTCCCCTGGTGCAACTTGAGGCCATTTCCTCTCATCCTGGTGCTTGTTCCTGGGGAGCAGAGCCCAACCGCCCCATGGCTCCAAGCTCCTTCCAGGCAGTTCAGAGATCAGAAGGTCTCCCCTCAGCTCCTGTTCTCCAGCTGAACCCCCCAGGTCCCTCAGCTGCTCCCATCACACTTGTGCTCCAGCCCCTTCCCCAGCTCCGTTCCCTTCTCTGAGCTGCCATGGGTCACCCTCCCCTGACACAGGGCCCTGTTTGCCCGGATTGCTGGGTGAGGCTGATCTCCTGCTGAGGCTTTCTGGAATTGCCTTGAGCAGACAGGTGAACAGACCTCAGCCCACACTTGGATACATCCAGTTTTACAAGGGCAATGCAAATCATGGTACCCTGGGGCTGTGATCTCCATGCCCTTGTCATTGCCTGAGGGGATAGGAGAGGATCCTATGTCTCTGCAGTGCCTGGGATGATCCATCATTGCCAGTGGGTCCCCATGCCCAGACCCAGACCAGCTCCCCAAGCCTCCACGATGCCCTTGCTGCTTCCTGATACAAGGCAGGACCGGTGGCTGAAGCACAGTGGTGGGGAGCAATCTGGGGGGAATCTGGAGACAGTCAGACAGACAGAACAGACAGTTGGTCAGGGGTGGGACGGGAAGCTGTTGGTGCCAGATTGGCACGGCAGAAGGTGGCAGAGGAGCCGCTCTGGGGAAGGGAGGGTGCAGGGGCAGGATGGAGCTGGGATGTGAGATAAGGAGTGGTGGCTGGGCAGGGTGGGTTTCCTTTTTGCATTGGATGGCTCTTCCTCCTGGCACTTCTGTTGCCAAAAATAGGGCCATGCTCCTGGTGTAGGCCCATGGGAGGTACCCACAGCACCCGCTGTAGCTGGCGGGGTGGCTGTGATGGGGCCTTCATCCCTTCTCTGTGTTGGGTTAATGGTTAGACTTGATGATCTTGAGGGTCTCTTCCAACCAAAATGATTCTGTGATTCTGTGGTTCTTTCATACTCAGCACGGGCAGGGACTGGGTCTCGAGGGCACCACTGGCTCCATCCTCCTGAAGCCAGGGATGGTGATGGAGCCGGAACGAGCAGCCAAAACCAGCTCCTCCCTGAACACCTTCTCTCTGTATTTTCCTCTCTCAACAGAGGGGTGCTCCACCTCCAGCATCTCCTTCTGGGATTACACCCACGGCTGTGGTGTCCTGCTCTGTCCCCAAGCTGGGTGACGTGGGTGTCCATGCAGGGGCCTCACTGGCTGGCCAGGGTGACTCTCGCACCCGATGGGTGAAGTCAAAGACCAGGCTGGAAGAACATCAACCACAATGGACCATCCAGTGGTAATCTTTTCAGAGTTTCTTAGAACCATAGAATAGTTTGGGTTGAAGAGACCTCCCAGCTCATCCAGTGCCACCCCTGCCATGAGCAGGGACATCTTCACCAGCTCAGGTTGCTCAGAACCCCGTCCAGCCTGGCCTGGGATGTCTCCAGGGATGGTTCATCCACCACCTCTCTGGCCAACCTGGGCCAGGCTCTCACCACCCTCAGGGGCAAAAATTTCTTCCTCATGTCCAGCCTGAATCTCCCTTCTTTAGTTTAAAACCATCACACCTTGTCCTGTTGCAACAAGCCCTGCTAAAAAGTCTGTCCCCCAGAAAAAGTCTTCCCATCTCCTGGAAAGCAGGTCCCCCTGGGGTTCCACAGGGCTGGGAAGGGAGCAGGAGGTGACATGTCCCTCCAGCGCCACGTTGCTGGCTCCATTATTCATTGTTCCCTCTTGGCTCGGCGGAGCCGCTGTGGGGACGGGAAGCGATAACAGGCCAGAGGGCACTGCTGCGGTTCCTGCTCTCCGGCAGGTTATTTCCCCACTCACCCGACCTCTCCTTAGGTAAACTCAGCATTTTGCCTCCCTCAGAGTTTGCTTTGCTCTCCCGCACTCATCCGGCGCAGCATGGGGCCCATGGAAAACAGCTCGGCTCTATTAATAGCCTGTGGGGTTGCCAAATCCCTTCTGTGTGTTGAAAGAGCTGTGGTGGCTGCAATACCATGATTCAGCCCTCGGTGGTAACACATGGGCCAGTTCCTCTGTGCGACCATACTGGGAAGGTTCCCAGGTTCGCTCCAGTGCCGGAGGGCGATGGTCAGCTCTCCGGTGGGGTTGGGAGGTGGGGAAGGGCCTTTGCTCCATCAGCTGGGGATTTCTTGGCTTGCTTGCAACACAAATAGTCGGTATCGCTAAACTTGGTGTTGTTCCTCTACACTGGCAGCTGCCCAAGCTCATGGGCTGGACTCATTCTGCACATCAACCCACAAAGAGTGAAAAAACAGGATCCCCAGTGAGGACAAAGCCATGGACCAGTAGCTCCTTGCACCCATAAAATCCCTGGTGTCCCTGGCCCAGACTTGCTCCATCAGTGGTCCTGCCTGGACGACTGGACAACATATATGTAAGAAAGATGGGGGCAGATTTTTTATCGGGGCCTGTTGCCATTGAACAAGGTGTGGTGGTTTTAAACTAAAGGAGGGGAGATTCAGGCCGGACATGAGGAAGGAATTTTTTGCAGTGAGGGTGGTGAAACGCTGGCCCAGGTTGGCCAGAGAGGTGGTGGATGAACCATCCCTGGAGACAGGCGGGGTGGCACTGGGGGAGCTTTGAAGGTCCCTTCCAACCCAAACTATTCTGTGATTCTATGATTCTGTGAACAGAGCCTTTTGATGCGATGCATGGAGCATCTCCTCAAGCCTCTTTTGGGTTTTAAGTCTTCTCTCTCACAGCTGGGCTTGTGAGTGACCCACATTGGGGTGTGGGAGCTTTGGAAGGCTGGGTTACCCTGGAGAGATGCTGTGGGTGACTGTCTGTGCACCTTGGGCCTGCTGTGGGGAGGTGGGTGGGAGAAGTTACCCGTGAAGAGAGGTGGGGAGTTGGGCATGGGGGTACCACAGGGCTGCAAGAAGGATGCTGCAGCTGGGAGAGTTCAGCTTTGCGCAGCAGTGAGCAGAGGAGGGAGCCCCAGCTGCCAGCAGGGCCAGGCGCTAACACCAAGGCAAATATTTGGAAAGGCAGTTCCTGCCCAAAATTAACTGCAAATGCTTTCAGGAGCGAAGCTGGAACAGTGTCTATGGGCAGTGGCCAGAGTCCCCTGGCCCAGGGGGACATTCATTACCCTTCCTGTGGCAGCGTGTGGTCTTTGTTTTGTGGGCTCCCCAGTTTAAGAAGGATAAGGAATTACTGGAGGGAGTCCAGCAGAGGGCTGTGAAGATGATCAGGTGTCTGGAGCATCTTTCTGATGAGGAGACACTGGGAGAGCTGGGGCTGTTCAGCTGGAGAAGAGAAGCCGAGAGGGATCTTATTGATGCTGATCAGTATCTCCAGGGTGGGTGTCAGAGGATGGACCAGACTCTGCTCAGTGGTGCCCAACGACAGGGTGAGGGGCAACGGGCACAGACTGAAACACAGGAGGGTCCATGTGAATATGAGGAGAAACTTCTTTGCTGGGAGGTGCCAGAGCCTGGCCCAGGCTGCCCAGAGTGGGTGTGGAGTCTCCTTCTCTGAGACATTCAAACCCGCCTGGACCCACCTGTGTGATCTGCTCTGTGACCCTGCGTGAGCAGGTGGGCTGGACTGGGGGATCTACAGAGGTCTCTTCCAACCCCAACCACTCTGATTCTGCAGGACTTCTCTTGGCTGAGCTTTTTGGAGACACCCCATCCCCATGGACCTGGCAGCTGAGGAGCTTCTCCTCCCTTGTGGGTACATGGATGCTGAAATGTGGGTGCCAGCATCCAGCCAGTCTACTCATTCACTCACAGGAATTAGCACCAGGCAGCAAATTGCATCTTTGCAATGCAGGACAGCCTGCTCACTCCCTCGATGTTTCCCAGAACCATTGAATGTCCTGAGTTGGAAGGGACCTACAAGGATCATCAAGTCCAACTCCTTTTTACAGGCCCTGAGGAAAAGTTGGGTGTGTGAGTCACCCAGCCAGGTGCAGATATTTCAACCCCATCATGAGACATCAGCCTGGTGACCGGGTCACTTGGGAACTGTCTGAGCTTGGAGATGGCAGGGAGGAGAACGTCCTGTCCCCGTGCTTGGGCAGCCTGATTCCCCGGGGACTGAGCTGTCCTGGGAATCAACACCAGGGACAGGAAGCTGCCGGGGTGGCTCACAGGGACACGGAGATGTCCCCTGATGGAGTATTTCCACTGGAGAGGCAGTGTGACAACCACGGGCTTCAACTGAGCTTCAGCCCCATCTTTGACAAGAACCCAGATGGCCCCAAATTTTGTCCCCAAGTCCCCAGTCCACCTGCCATCCCCTGCAGCATCCCAGCCAGGTCAACCTTGGGATGGGACACGCAAGAAGCACTGACAGTGACTGTCACAGGTCCTCTGCCACCAGCTCCACTGGCAGAGACCCCTCTGGTGTGAGACCCCCCCAGCAAGGAGCCAGGACCTCCAAGCTGGACATCTGGGCACAGCCTGCTTGGGGACATCTGGGCTGTATTTTATTTTCTGGACATGAGGAAGAAATTGTTGCCCTGAGGGTGGTGAGAGCCTGGCCCAGGTTGGCCAGAGAGGTGGTGGATGAACCATCCCTGGAGACATCCCAGGCCAGGCTGGACGGGGCTCTGAGCAACCTGAGCTGGTGAAGATGTCCCTGCATCGGCAGCAGACGGGTCCCTCGCTCCCTGTGCCTGGTTGTAGTGGGGCTGGGATGTGCAGCAGGGACTCTCCCCAGTGCTTGGACTGGGCAAACTGGGTTGTCCTTGGGAGCAAAACGGTTCAGAACAAGCCGTAGAATGTGAAACAGGAGGGCAGGGGCATGAATCAGACTGTGCCACCTCAGGGCTGGAGGAAACCCCTCTTTATTCACGGCTTGGGAAGTCCTGTGGCTTACGGGGACCACAGTGACCCAGCGATGCCACCACACAGCAGAGGGGACTCTGGGTGACGAGGCACAGCCAGACGCCAGCATCACTCCCTGGCTCGCGGAGGATGCAGCGAGGCAGCGAGATGCCAGGGGTGACACACAGGTCCCCAGAATTGGGCTGAGTAAGAGCAAGCCGAGGTTTTTCACCAGGAGGGATTTCTCTCTTCCTTTACCGCAGCCAAGAGCACAGCACGCTCCGTTTTAAGGACTCCAGCTGGGAACGAGGTCTTGGATATTTTACTTTATCTCTTGTGGTCCAATTCCCAGGGAAAGGAAGGGCTTCACAGCCCAGCCCAGCCGTCCCCGTGGCAGAGCTTCAACTATTCCCCTGGCAAGCCCGGTCCTGCGGTACTGGGGGAGCAGGGCCAGCTGGCTGCTCTCCCCAGCCTTTTCCCCATGCTGGTGGGTCCAGCAATCCTGGGGGGGCTCTGGGAGGACACCCTGTCCTTTGAGGTGGGTTTCTTACCCATGGGTACATCCCTGGCTAGACCCCAGTTTTCTTGCTGCAGGATGGTGGTGCCTTCAGAAAGGGAGTGGGTGAATTCAGAGGGGCTGGGTCGGCTCGTGGTGACTCCTGACCATTGCCAGCTGAGGTTGCTCTGACTTGCCCCGTCCTTGGACTCATTCCCTAAACCCCAGCTCGCGTCTGCTGGTGGAGACAAGTTCTGAAGCTTGAGAGACCTTCAGTGTGAGCCAGGAGGGCCAGCCTGACATTACTCTGCCCAAACAGCTCCCAAAGCAGATCTTTGTTTTTAAGGATATGAGTTAAAGCCACTTAATCACAACCCTCCTGCTCTTTATTTCCTTCGGACCTCCTTGTCTTTACATGACTGTTTTTTTTGAGCAGCCTCCCTTCAGGATTCCCGAGGATGGTTAAAAATTGAGTCATCATCAGCGAGGACCACTTAGTCCTGCTCTCCTCTCTCTCACGCCACAGGTCTAAGTGGTCCTTGCTGCCAATGACTCAATACACAGAGGACTTTTCCCTCCTGACACTGTGGTGGATCAGGGATTTCCAGGAAAAACAAGTACTCCAGAGGTCTGGGAAGGATCCTGCCAGCCCTGGTGACAGTCCTGGGGATGGGGCTCCTTGCCACCCAGCCTCAGCAGGGAGTGGGGACAGTCTTCATACAGTGAAATGTCTGATTTTTACCCAGCCCAGTCCCTCAGTCTGGGCTCACTAGTGGTGTCCCAATGCCATGGGCACATTAATGTCCCTGGTCCCTGCACCAGCATGAAGTTATTGAGACCCAGTTGCCTCAGCTCTTTGCCCAAGCCCCTCCATCTGCTGCTTGATATCAAGGGTAGGAGGTATTTTTCTTGGACGTAACAGATAGACCCCTTCCATTTCTTTTCCCAAATAGAGAAAAGTCATATTTTTGTTCCTCACAGATTGGAAAATCCATCTGCCAGTGGGCTGACAACGCTGCTGTCATAGTTTTTCTCTCTGCGAATCTCAGCTCTCGCTAATTACTCTTTGATCTCCTGGCCGTTGCCTTTTCGTGGTGACCTCCACCTGCCCCATGTTGCTCCGATGCCTTTTGCGTCCCCCTGCGTGTGGATTTTCCAAACCGCGGTGGCCGTTGGTCTGTGTTGGGGATGGCTGAAAGTCCCACGAACCGTGCCTTGGAGCTGTGGGATGATGGGGAGCTTTTGGACAACTTCTTGTCCCCCTCCGTCCTGGCTGTCCCCGGTGTGCCAGGCCCTGGGATGTGGCTCCCCATGGAACACAGTCCTGTCCCCCTTGGTTGCTGCAGTCCCCTGTGGGCCCCCTACCAGGGACAGGGATGCCCCCTTACAAGGGTGCCCTATGAGAAAAAGGACACCCTACAAGGGGTCTATAGCATCTGCAAGGATGAAGACCTCACAATGACCCCTATGAAGACAGGGACACCACAGAGAACCCCTATGAAGACAAGGGCATGCTACAATGGGCTTAGACCCTCTGCAAGGATGAAGACCTTACAATAACCCCCTGTGAGGACAGGGACACCACAGGACCCTCCTGTAAGGACAGGGACCCTCTATAAGGACAGTGGTACCCTACAAGGGCCTTAGAGCTTCTGCAAGGTTGAGGACCCCACAATGACACTCTGAAAGGACTGAGACACCCTGTATGAGAACAGGGACCCCTATACCAGGAGAAGTACCCCACAATAATGTCCTAAAAGGACAAGGACTCTATAGGGACCCCCTGCAAGGACAGGGACCTCCTAGGAGGGCAGGATCTGCTCTACGAGAGTGGGAACCCCAAAGGTGTCCCCTGTGGCCCCATGGGCTGCCAGTGCCCTTCCACTCCCAGAAAGGCACCAGTGAGTCCAAGCAGGGGGAAAGGGCAATTCAGTGTGATTTTAAAAACACACCAGGCAGTGCTGTGCAGAAGCAAGGCTCAAAGCAAACACGTCTGCAAGAAGAAATCCTTCCCAGCTTAGCGTGTCCTGAAAACACAGAATGACTTCAGAAAAATGTGAGAAAACATGAACTGTTCCCCCTTGAGAGGGAAAAAATAGAGCAAAGCAGCGACGTGATGGTGTTTGCTGACCAGACCTGTGTCCTTGTCCTGGCAGGGGACAGGGACTGGACTCCCATGGCCTTTTGGGGGGGGCTGGGTGGATGTATGGGGTCATTGGCAGCAGGTACCCCTGAGAGCATCACTGCAATGCCCAGGAAAAGCTGATCTCCCTTAAAAAAGCTGTCGGATGCTGATTATTCACTTAAATGCTCCCAAACATCCTGCAAAAGGGATGTGCCGCACCACGGCCCTTCAGCTCCCTCTCAAAGGGAGATTATTGATTATAAACTTTGCAAATCTTCATGGTTTGTTCTAGGCATTACAGCACATTACTCACAATGATAAATAATTAAAAGAATCAAGAGGCTCTTGCGTAGCTATTCGAGAAGCGTTTGGCATCGCGGGAGCGCCAGCTCTTTGAAGCTGAGCCCAGTTGCTCCACAGTGTGGCTGTAACTGGTGCTGGTGGGAAGTACTTGTAGGAAAATTCCATGTGCGGGAAGGAAGAACTGGCCCTGGTGCCCAGGTTTGCACAAGCAGCTCCACCAAGGAGGAGAATGCTGAGCAAGCCCTCCTGGGAAGGATGCTGGGAGTGAAGGACCTCTCCGAGAGGGTAACCAGCCTCTTGAACCAGCGGATGTCCTGCCCTGGATTTCCTGGTATTTGTGTTCTTGAGCCCTGAACCCCTCTCAGGCAGGTCAGAGTCCCTGTGTTTTACTGTCCTGGGATGTGCCCAATCTCCATGGCAGCGGGAAACCTCCAGTTCCTGGAGCATCTTGCAGGGAGCACTCGGGTTTCTTGGCTGATGTAGCCGCCAAAACTTGGGAAGGCAAAAAGCAATGGACAGGAGGGCTGATGACAAAGTACTGCCCACAGAGATACCTGAACACGGCAGTTTCCGACGGCCAAATACACCAGGACAGAGCCTGGAAGCCTTTCTTCTGTCCCCTTTCTCTTTTCCTCATCCCTTCTCTCCATCCCTGTTGGTTTGCAGAGACTTTGTGCTCCTTATCCACATCATGGACATGGTCCTGCACCAGAAATGAGGGACAGTGATGACCTTGCTGGGAACAGCTGCCTCAGCGGACCAGGGGACATTGGGGACAGTGATGACCCCTTACTGGAGGAAGCAGGAGCACTCCCACAGGATGCAAGAGGTTTCCAAAATTGATGCCTGGTGCAATCACTCCAAGACCCTAGAATCACAGGATGATTTGGGTTGAAGGGAACCTCCCAAGCTCATCCAGTGCCACCCCTGCCATGAGCAGGGACATCTTTACCAGCTCAGGTTGCTCAGAGCCCCGTCCAGCCTGGCCTGGGGTGTCTCCAGGGATGGTTCATCCACCACCTCTCTGGCCAACCTGGGCCAGGCTCTCACCACCCTCAGGGCCAACAATTTCTTCCTCATGTCTGGCCTGAGCAGCTTCTTCCAGCAGCCCCATGGACTGCTTGGCACGGACTGTCCCTGCTGTCCCCAGGCACTGGTTTGCTGAAGAGAATTGCTGAGGACTCATCCTCACGAGTCAGTCCAACCTCTGCAGTGCCCTCTGAGAGTCCTCCCAGCTGTAAATGAGCATTTCCCAGCCCCAATTGGATGGAAAAAAAAGGTCTTTAGCAGAGGAAACAGCAGCTGCTTATGACAAATAAATGTTCTCTCGTGTATATATCCACTAGGCATGACAAACTCCATCACTCTCAATTAGCTGCATGGCCAAAACCCTAGTAGCACGAAATGTCTGGAGATAAACATGGGCAAACAAAACAGCCCTGGAATGGCTTCTTGTAAACACTGTTCTTCTTAACTCCGTTCAAAACGCTGTCTGCTTTGACATTACACATCTGTCCCAGCCAACAGCATCTCCTTCTGGCCCTCCCTTTTATCAAGATACAAAACCTTGTCCCCAGCGTGTGGTGGCAGCAGTATTGGAAATATTTGTCTCCCAATAAATGGCATCTTTAGTGGTTTTTATCGGTTCTGGTCCTATGCTGCTTATTCAGCATCTTCTAGGTGCTTTCTAGGATTGGAATTACAGTGTGGGTGACAGCAAAGGAAGGAGGTCAGGGAGGAGGATGATCCTGGAGCAGGTTTTGGGAGGGTGATGGATTCAATGAGCTCTGGGGGATTCGTCCAGTGTCATTTCAGTGCCTCTGAGCAGAGGGCAAGGAGGCAGCGGGAGCAGAGCCCTTCACCCACGCACCTATGCACTGATCCTGCCCCCTCAGCATCCCAGCTAAGCAAAGAGCCATGCAGAAAAACCCACATAAAATCAGCAGCCAGGTAGGTCCTGCTGGAAAAAGCCTGGCTGGAGATGTTTGCATCTGGTGGGTGCCCTTTAGAGAAGAAAGAGAGAGAAATCTGCATCGGCTCAGCATGAGGAACAGCTCCCCCAGCCCTGTGGGAACCTCGCTCAGCCGGGGCCGGCACGGCGGCTCGGCCGGGCTCCTCGGCATGGGCTTGGCTGCAAGAAGGGAAAGCTGAGCCAGAGCAGGGACTGTTCGTCACCGCTAAAGCTGCCAACGTCAACAGGAGCAAAGCCGGTGGCAGCTGGGAGGTGGAGGGAGCTGGCAGCGCGCTGCGCCCCAGAGCAGAGAACAGCACCAGCCCCAGCACCCGGGCACTTTCCCCTTTGTTATTTCCTCTTTTTATTCCCTTTATTATTTTTCTGAAGTTTCCCCAATCACTGTGGGGTGCTGGGGGAATGGCCATGGGAGGGATGCAGCTCCGCGCTGGGCAGAGATGCTCTCAGAGCATAGAGGGGAAACTGAGGCAAAGAAATGCAGTGTGCCAGACTCATCGCACTGGAAAGATGATGTTTTGACCATGGCAGGGCCTTGGTCCCAAACTGGCTGCTCAGAGAAACGAGCTTTTTCAGGTGTTATTTTTTTTTAGAGGGTTTTTATTTCAGCCACAAACTGGCACCTTGTGCAGCTGGGGTGGCTCAGTGGGGACCGCGGGGAAACCACAGCAGGCGGTGGTTGCTCTCGGCTGCAGCGCTCAGACCCAAAACCCTCCAGATTTATAGTCTGACTTGCTCGGAAACCCTGCGACCTTTGCTGTCCTCCTCGCATGAGCTCAGCTCACGAGACTGCTAAGGGGGGGTCTCACCTAATAAATGGGGTTTGCAGGCAAGATTGCAGCATGGAGCGTGCAGGGCAGGGTGACAAGTGATCCATCATGCTCAGCGATGCCTCATAACTTTTATGGCCTTTTTAAAAGCCAGATGCTTGACATGAGTTTGACACTGTTTAGTCTCTTGTTTTTGAAGATTTGGATCGCTTTGGGAAGCGCACCAGTGCTGGCAGATCGGCGGCGTTTCCCTGCGGATTTGATGGGCACGGATGTTTCCATATTTCAGGGAAATCCGGTCAAAAAAAGCAGCTTGGCGTGAGAAAGCCTTGTGACTTCCAGGAGCCCCCCAAAACACGCTGCCCACCTCAGACTTTTGAACAGGGACCCGATGTCCCCCTTCCAAACCTCTTGAGGTGTCTTTGTTCCCACAGCAAAGCCCGTGAGCATGGGCGTTGTGTGGTTCAGCCCTCGCCACCGGCTCAGGGAAAGATGACAAGTCTCCATCATGTATCAAGAGCAGCAAGTGAGAATATATGTTTTTGTGTTCTTCATCTGGATGCTCTTAAGAGACAGGACTTTCTCTGGGGGCAAGCACCAGCCCTGTTGTGATTGCACGTCGCTGCAGCAAACAAACACGCGGTGGCCTTGGACATCTCACTCCCTCGCCAAGCCGCGGCAGCTGTATTTTTAGCTCCATCTCCCAGTTGGATTTGTAAAACTTTCCCTCCTTGTGTTTTCAGTCAGTTGTAGATCATCTCTGAGCTCTGGGTAGATTTTTCCCAACCCTTCAGTTGTTCCCTTGGTTGGTTTTCCTGCAGCAGGAGAAGAACCCTCTGGGTCTCTGTTCCCTCCAGCCCTTCTCCTGCATGTCTCTTATGGCTCGGGGGCCAGCGGGATGTCTGGTTGCCCTCAACATCGCAGGGTCCAGCACCATTCCTGGCATCCTCCAGTTCACCTTCTGGCACATCTGGATCCAGCTGTGGGGAGAAGTGAGCCTGCAGGAGCTGTCAGCAGCTGCACCTCCATCCCAAATTCCTCCCTCATGCATCAGCTCACGAAACTGCATACAGGTATCGGGGAGGGAGAGAGACCTGAGAGTGTGCTGGGAAAGAGAAAATTCCTAAGCAGCCAAAATAGCAGCAATTCAGCCAGTTTGAGGGTAAATTCCAATGAGAACTTCACCCTCCTGCAATGCTAAACTGAAAAAAACAGAATGAAAAAGTTGTTATTACTCATACATTGCAAAAAAATGCTTGAAAACGCGGCTGCGGGGGGTAATTTTGCCACAACCCTACTGCTTCCAAGGTCTCGTAACCCCTCATAATGACAGGGGATGTGCCATGAATTACTCATTCTAGGTCTCAGTGTTGGGTGGCAGGCTCTGATTTTATGCCTATGAATTTTGGGGTACCCCAGCAGTCTTCCTGGAAAGGGCTGATGCTCTTGCTTACCTGGCTTTAAGGTAAAATATATCCTGATTTAAACTGCAGTTCTCCCCTCTGGGCATGAGCAGTGCTTGGCATTAGTCCCTGATGACAAAAGGGGACCTGGTGAATCCAGAAAAATGAGAGAAGTGGGGTGACCCGAGGGACCCAGTGGAGCTGGAAAAATTTCATGTTAATCCGTGAGGATGCAGAGATGCAAACCCAGATGCAAAAGCACAAGGTAGCTATGGTAAAGCCAAATGTTTCTCTTCTCCCTGCGCTGGAGCCGTGGGGAATTGCCGTCAGCTCCGACATCCGATGTCAGCCCTGCAGCGCTGGTTTGGCAGCCCAGCCGTACCATCTTCCCTTCGGTCACTTCCTTGCCTAATTCATTTATGCTGGTTTAACTGCCATCGCGCTGCACGCCCTCCTGGAGCCTGGGGAGATGGGCTTGTTGCCCATCCCCTGCCTGGAAACGGAGACGTCTTGGCTGGGCAGCTGCCTCCCGGCTTCATCCCAGGGCTCTGCTCCCTCCCAACCTCCCCAAGGACCACATCCCAGAGATGCTCCACAGGGATGCCCTTGGCCTGGGCACACAGCACATCACGTCACTCACCTCTGCAGGCTGTCCTCAAGTATTGCCCATATTTGCTGACCCCGCCATGAATGGGGTTGTGGGGCTTTTGCAGGCAAAACAGCTGAAAAATGAGGATTTGCTCCTTGCTGATAGCACACAGATCACAGAACCATAGATTAATTTGGGTTGGAAGGGACCTTCAAAGCTCATCCAGTGCCACCCCTGCCATGAGCAGGGACATCTTCACCAGCTCAGGTTGCTCAGAGCCCCGTCCAGCCTGGCCTGGGATGTCTCCAGGGATGGTTCAGCCACCACCTCTCTGGCCAACCTGGGCCAGGCTCTCACCACCCTCAGGGCAACAATTTCTTCCTCATGTCTGGTCTGAATCTCCTCTTTAGTTTAAAACCATCACCCCTTGTCCTGTTGCAACAGGCCCTGGCACAGGAGATGTTCCAAACAAGCCAGAAAAGGAGCAAGCAAAAGGGAAGCTCTTCTTTCTTCTCCACTCCCCAAAAACGCCCATTTTCCTAAAAACCTTGCATTGTATCATCATTTCCCACCCAAACCATGTCCCACTGCCTGGACCCTTCAGGGTTTTGGTTTTTTCTTCTTTTTTAAGGGACCCAGCCCAGAAGGACAGACAGACACTGGCCTCCCCATTGCCATGGGGGTACAACTCTTAGCCACCCCAGGGCTGTTCTGGTCCCCTGGGTCCCACAAAGCCCCACTCCCTCCAGCAGCTTCAGAAGGTCCCGTTCCATTTTTAAAGAAGTCTGATGGGTGGCTGATGCTGTCCCTTGTCCCCAAGAGGTGGCTTCTCCCTCACTCCTCTCCAGCAACTTATTTCCAGATAGAAATACAGACGTAAAAACCTGCATGTCGCTTTCCTCTACCAGCAGGTTTCCGGCTCTGGTCCACAGTATGGAAATAAAAACTCATTAAGGGTCAGCACAGACAACTAAATGACACTTTGGCATCTTGCATTTAAGCTGAGCAGACACTGATTGAGCTGAAGAGAGCCAAATTAATTCAGCTTTTGTAATGGCTCCTGCGTGATGCTAATAAAAGCAGCGTTTTGTGCAGGTTTATGGCTTAGGATGCAGAGAGATCCATGGTCCTCCTTGCCTTTGCAGAGCTCTAATTGAAGCCTTTTTCTCATCTGAAAGAAGGAGTAGGAAGGCTGATTGCCCTTTCTAAATTTTCCTGGGGTCGAGGAGCAGCAGTGGCTGGGGTAGCCCGTGACCAGCAGGCTCAGAGGTTGGGACCCTGGCTTGTAACCATTACTATTTTTTATTTATTGCATTACATTTCAGCCAAATCATTTCCCTGACCCCACTTGCCAGGCTTGCTGTCCCTTACTGGGGACAGTTTGCATGAGAGTGACTCCGCTGGAGCATCACCCTGTGAAACGCAGCTCCCAGCGGGATGGGGATGTTGTTTCCCGATGAGGAACCATAAACCTCCCAAAAAACCCACGCAGCCGGCAATTAGTGGTCAGCAGCCGAGCTGGCAGGAGTAGATCCTCGGAACAAGAGCCTCTGGAACATCTCGCATTTGGGTTGTCCCCTGCAGTCCCATGGGTGACCCTGGGTCCCCTTCCCACCACTGTCACACTCCTTTGCTGGTTTCTGTGGGATGTGACCCTTTGCCATTTCCTTTTTAAAAAAAAATATATACATATGTATATATATTTCCCATCTTTTGCATGCCAGGCAGCCTTTCCCTCTGGCTAAGAAGAGAATTAGACAACTGATCCCAAAATTCCACCGTGACCAACCAGGTCATGACCATCCGGACAAAAAAAGCACACGGACCGACGGATCTTCCCAAGATTTTGGCTTCTTTTCAAGCCGAGCAGCTGCTGACACACAACGGGGTGCACAAGCCCTGAAGCCCAAAAGTGCCTTTGCTGCTGCTGCGTGCACAGATGGGGTGACAGTTTTTTAATTGGGGAGGGGGCGATGGTCACCTCTGAGCAGCGGGTGGGAATCTGCCCAATCTGGAGACCCAGGGCTCAGAAAGAGGGTTAATGACTTAATTGTACAAGTTAGGGGATGGCGTGGGGAGCACCCCAGCTGCAGCCCTGTGTGCAAGACACATCTCAACCCCCCCAGATGTCCCCCCTGGGCCCCCCCAGCTGCAGGATGCTGCCAGAAAGCCGGCGGCAGCACTTGAGCAATAGCAGCCCATGCCTGACATCTGCCCACACACATTTCGGAGGCCAGTAAACTTCCTGTGGATCTTGGCTGCCTGACAAAAGTGACATAAATTCTGCCTTTTTTTAGGGTGATTTTATATTTAATTTTATTTTGATAACAGGTAGGAGCTTGGCCTGTCTCTCCCTGGCTTTGGGATGCCAGAATCTTAGGGAAGAGCTCAGAGGTGGGGGTATTTCTGTAGCTCAAGGGCTGGGTTGCAGAGGTAAAAATGTCATCACACATTTATAAAACACAGTTTATTTTCACGTTTTAGGAAACTGTAGGCACGTGTTTCCCCTCCTGCTCTCTCCCCCCATCCCTGAGTCTTCATCCCACCGATGCCCCAGGCAGGTGATGTTTCTTGTTCAGGAGCCAGATCTACCCTGAGATGCATCTTCAGCACAAATTCACACACAATTCAGCAGGTTCCTTTCAGAGACATTTATTATTTAAATAATAATATTATTATTTTTTTTACATCCTCTCAACTACCGAATGGCAGAAAAGTTCCAAATCCCAGCACCTTTGGGCTTTCTGAGCAGAGCTGCAGTTCCCAAATGGACAAGACACCCCCCCTTGCAATAGCACAATGACACTGGGTGTTTTGGATGCTGCACAAACAGGATCCACGAGCCCCCCCCAAGCAACCCCTGATGGCAGCGATGGCCTCGGGATAAACCCAACTCATCCGTGGGAGAAGCCAGAGGGGTTGGATGCTCTTTTCCCAGACCAGAGCCCCAAAGAGCAACACATACAACCAAAAAAAAACAAAATAGGGGTGCTGAAGGCTGCTGCCCAATGGGGTGAGATTTTATGCCCCTCGTTGGTTCCTGCATAAACCACAGGACAAAGAAAATTGCAGAAGGGGTGGTCCGGAGGGGTCAGACAGCTCTGCTGCCATCACAGCACTAGAGTAATGTCACAATTCAGCTTTTTTCTGCCCCCAGAGCCCCTCAGACATGCTGGGCTGGCACCCTCCAGAGCCTCAAATCTCTGGGGGTGGAGGGCAGACAGACAGACACATGCACACAGACTTACACCTGATAAAGTGCATTTCTTTAGGCAACCAGCCTGTTAAATAAAGGGGAACATTTGGGGATATACTGCTCCTTTCCTCTCCAATGAGGGTGGTGAGAGCCTGGCCCAGGTTGGCCAGAGAGGTGGTGGATGAACCATCCCTGGAGACATCCCAGGCCAGGCTGGACGGGGCTCTGAGCAACCTGAGCTGGTGAAGATGTCCCTGCTCATGGCAGGGGTTGGACTGGATGAGTTTTGAAGGTCCCTTTCAACACAGGGAAATTCTGGTCCCTGTCACCCCCCAGCAGCAGTGTTATAGCAAAGCTCCCCATGCATCAGCCCCGAACCCCCCTGCAGTGAGGCTGAATGCAGCCTGTGTCCTTTGCTGGGTGGGAGCAGCCCTGTTTAAGGGTGGCAGTGATATCCAGGTGCTCATCAGCCCTTCCAAACCTGTCCCACCGTGTTTTCTGCCCTGTGAGAAACCACACTGGCTTTGCAGTGACTTCCCAGACACGTGGTGACACCTGGCCAAGCCACCTATTCCTGGCCCTCCCTGTAGCACATACGTGTCTTTGTGAGCTTAAGAGCTTTGTTAACATCTACCAGTGCTTCACCTGGTAGATGTCTCCTGGAACAGCTGATGGATCTACTGCCCACAGGGGTCTAGCCGTGCTGCCAGTTTTGTCTTTGCAGGGGAAAGAGTCTGTCTGTCCTGGCTGGCGAGGGACACCCGGCAGCACAGCACCGAGCGCATGAACCGCAGGACTGGTGGCCTCAGAATGGCAAAAACCCAAGGATCGACGATGGAATTAATCGAGAGAAACCTCAGGGCTAGGAGGTCCCAGTCGTGGCTGTCCTCTTCCTGGCTGAACCTGTTCATGTAGGCGCGGATCTGCAAAACACAACAGAGAGAAATAATGCTGGGTCTGGGCTGCCAGGATCTGGCCCCCAGGCAGCTCCTGGGGGAGATTTGGGCTGTCACAGCACCCTTTCTGCCTCCACCAGTTTAAATTATCTCCTTGCTAACAAGAGCCAGGCTTGCGCTCTGCTCTCAGTGAGGCTTAGTTTAGCTCTAACATAATTAAGCCAGTGGCTCCTTAAGGAAACGGTGGGTCTCACCTTGAAAACCAGACAGGATGAATAAACGTGGAAGAGGATGCGGAGGGCTGGACCGCTCCAGTCCTGCCTACAACATGCCGACTCATCACAGCTTATGGGGCTTCCTGGAAGGGTGATTCAGCATTCCTGACTCAGACGGGTCAAATCGCCACCCCCTCATTTCGGGGGAGACAGGATGCTCAGATGGGATGGGAGCATGGGAGGCAGGAGCATCCCTCCTCTGGCTGTTGGGTACCACCCGGGGATGCTGCATCCGGGGGTACCAAGTGGCCATGGTGCAGCCAGTACGTGGAGCTTCTGAGGGCTGCCCTGGGGTCAGGGTGAGGGGTTTAGGAAGGATTTTGTGGTGCTGTGGCCTGATGCTTGCTGGGTTCACGTGCTCGGACTGCTCCTCGGAGGGGTGGCTGCTGTGGGCAGCCCCAGCCAGAAGAGAAAGTGTCGCACTGAGGAGGCACCAGCAGTGTTTGGCACCTCGGTTTGAGAGGCTGCCAAAACGCAGCCCAAGCACAACCCCACATAGGAGCTCAGCGATGGGAAAAAATAAGCTGGCTGTGCTTCTGGATAAGGCTATATCTGCTACCACAGGGCCCATGGGATCCCTACCAGAGGCACTTTCCCATCCCATCTGCCCCCAGCAGACCTGTAGGGCTCTGCCCACATGTCCCCATCAAGAGGTTCCGCTTCGTAATGACCACAGCACCCAAACTTGGGCTTTTTTGGGACAAAGGGAGAGCCGCCCATCATGCGTGGGCCCATTGACGGGAGCTGAAGCATCTCTCAGGATGTTGAGTCTGGTTCCCGGGATGCTCACGAGCACGTGGATGTTACTGCTTTGTCTTTTCTCTGTCTTAAAGCCCAGGCAGCCTGGCTCAGCTACAGCTTGTGGTTATTTTCTTTTCCCTTGGGAAAAGAAAGTGAGCATGGAGGGAAGGTGGTGTCTATTTAACTCCACAAGCACAAAATTAGCATTGGCTGCACTCCTAACCTTAGTGGGGCTCGTTTCTAACGGGAACAAAATGACCTCCCACCTTGGCAGTCTCACATACATGAGCAGGGGACAAGAGTGGCTTGAGGTGCTTTGGAGTCCGTGGTGCTGCTGGTATAATACAACTTGGATGGGTGAAAAGCATCAGGATACTCACTCTCTCCCCTCCTCACTTGGCTGTGGTGTTATGACCCCAGATTTCTGCTGGAAGCCTCGTGCACGGAGGGGACACGGGATGAGGGATGCTGTGGCCCATGTGCCAATCTCTGTTCCCAGCAGTCACCCATTTCCATGCCTATGGCCTGGTGCTGTTGTGGAGGAAGAGACCTCTGTCTAACGGTAAGATGGGTACCACCTGCCCACGTTCCCAGCTCCATCCCTCCCTCTTGCCGTAGAAATCTGGGATAACTCTTCCCACTCAGCAAAGATACCCGCTGTCTCCAGTCCAGCCCAGTGGCATCTCCTTCGTCTTTGGATGTCTAATTTCTTGCTCTGCCATCTCTCACACCTCAATCATAGGTGCCTGGCTCTTGGGAACCACAGCAATTGCCATGTGGTCCAGCGGCCCCTTACCCCAAACCCTGCCTGTGCCATGCTGCCTAGCCACAGAGCCTCTGGGGGATAAGAGGACACACCTGCTCCTGCCACCTCATCCTCCTGCCACCCTGTCCTCCTGTCAACCCATCTTTCTGCCACCCCATCCTTCTGTCCGACTATCCTCCTGCAGCACTCAGGATACAGGGAGTGATTCTCCCAGTTCCCCGTGAGATGTGCTAATTGCCTGATAGAGTTGAGGGTCTCCCAAACTTCACGAGGAGCTAAGCTTTGACCTCAGTCCTTAAAGCTTGGGCAGCAGAGCCTTATAAAGGGAGGGAGAGAAACAGGGGTGTCGGGGAGAGGAAGTCCACACCGGCAGAGGGGTGCTTGCACTCACCGTGATTGGCAGGGAGCAGATGACAAAGGTGATGGTCATGATGGAGAGGAGAAGGAGATGGTCGATCTCCTCAGCCATGGAGAACATGCACCGGTTGGAGCCAGCGGCCACCCGGGACTGCTCGAGTGTAGCCAAGCGACGTGTCTTCTGCCCACGGCGGTGCATACGGACCAGGTTAGCGATGACGCTGAGGTTGCAGAGCAGCACAGAGAGGATGAGGAAGAGGTGCAGGGTGGCGTAGAGAAGCGAGAAGGTGACATCCAACCTGGAGACCTCCCTGACACCGTTGTGCTGGAAGTAGTCCAGATGCATCTGGATGAAGCACCAGGTGCCAGGGCAATACTGCACATACTGCCCGAAGCCCACCAGCGGCAAGGAGCAGAAGGCGGCCGAGAAGGTGTAGATGGCAGGCAAGGCAACCAAGCCTGTGCGAGGGCTGAGAAAGCGCTCGTAGAAATAAGGCTGCCCCAGGGCCAGGCATCGCTCCAGCGCCATGGCGAAGAGGATGAGCATGGTGGCGAGGCCGAAGAAACTCATGGCGAAGCCAAAGTAAAAACAGATGTGTCCTCCTTCAACCAGGGTGGACAAGGTCCGGTTGTGGTGGTAGGAAGCCAGGACGAAGGGGCTGACAGAGCAGGTGCCCAGCAGGTCGGTGACCACCAGGGCCAGCACCAGGACGTGGAAGAGGGAGGGCGGGCGGGGGCCGCGGCGGCAGCCCAGCAGCAGCCCCAGGGCCAGGAGGTTGCCCAGAAGCCCGGCGGAAAACATGAGGGCGCTGACCAGCGGGCGGACCCCGGCCGGCAGCGCCCCGCCGCCTTCGCACAGCCCCGGGCCCGTCCCGTTCATCCCGCCGCTGCCGAACGACTGCGCGGCCGCCACCGCCCCGCCGGCACCGCCCTCCGCGGGGCTCCCCCCGCTCCGGCCCCACCGCCCCGCCCGCCGCCGCCGGGCCTGCCCCGCCCCGCGACCCCGGGCCGCCCCCCGCCTCGCGGTGCTGCTCCGGGGGACCCGACGGCGGGGGAGCACCGGGACCGCGCTGAGAGCCCCGCCACGGCCAGGCCCCGACAGGTCCGAGAGTCCCGGTACCGGAGCCCCGGTGCTGCTCCGGGAGTCCCGTGCTGCGGCGGCAGCCCCGAGGCACGGCCGGCGCCGGCGCTGGTCCGGGAGCACCGCTGCGGCTCCGGGAGCCGCGAGGTACGATCAACCTGCGGCCGGTGAGATAGTCCCGGTACGGGGCCGGGAATCCCGGTGCTGCTTCAGGAACCCCGATCCTGCTGCGGGAGTCCCGAAGCACGACCAGCCTCGGTGCCGGTCCAGGAGCCACTCTCCCGGCAAGCCCCAGACAGTTCGAGAGTCCGGTACCGGACTGGGAGCCCCAGTACTGCTCCGAGAGTCCCGATGCTGCTTTGGGAGCTCTGAGATACAGCAAATCCCGGTGCTGGCCCGGGAGCCACTCGCACGGCCGGCTCTGGTGCCGATCCAGGAGTCCCGGTGCAGCTTTGAGAATCCCGAGGTACAACCAGCTCCCCGTTGGTCCAAGAGCCCCGGCAGCGCGCTGGGAGCCCCAGCGCTGCTCCGGGAGCTCCCGTGATGCTGAGGGAGCCCTGCGGCACAGCCAGCCCCGGTACCGGTCGTGTGGGAGACTTGCACAGACAGCCCCGGTGTCGGTCTGGAAGTCCCAGTGTGTCTCCAGGAGATCTGAAGTGTGGCGAGTCCTGGTGCTGGGCTGCGAGCCACACAGCACAGCCAGCCCTGGTGCTGCTCCGAGGGTCCCGGTACCGGGCCAGGAACCCTGTGCACAGCTGGCTGCCGTGGTGGTTCAGGAGTCCCACTGCTGCTGCGGGAAGGCTGGGCTAGCCCCAGTGCTGATCTGGGAGCCCAGTGGCATGGCCAGTCCTGATGCTGGTTCGGGAGCCCTGTACACAGCAAGCCCCAGTCAGGTCTGAGAGCCCTGGACTGGTACTGGGAACCTTGATGCACAGCCAGCCCAATGCTGGTCTGGGATCCCTGGGAGGCACAGCAAGCCCCAGTGCTGGTCTGAGGACCCCATGGCGTGATGAGCCTTGGTGCCATTTCCACCAGCCTGGTGCAGGGTGGGCTACTAGGGAGCCACAGCCGAGCTTGGGCTGTGCGGGTGGGTGGTGCTCAGAGACCCCAGAGAATTCCCTGCCCCATGGCCAGCCCCACACCGTGTCCTCATTGCCCCCTCTCCCATATGTCATCAGAACTCCCTATGGGGGTCCTGCTGCAGCCAGTGTCTGGTCAGGAGTGGGCCGTGGGGGGAACATGAGAGGGAACCCTTCTTCCCACTGCAAGCCTTGCTGAACATGGTTCACCTGCCCCAAATCCCAGCTCCAGGAAAGCTCCTTCTGCTGGGGCTTCAGGCTCAGCAGATGCCAGGGGAAACTCTGGCTGCTGCATAGTATTTCATGGAATCAGAGAACAGTTTGGGTTAGAAGAGACATTCAAGGCTCACCCAGTCCAACCCCTGCCATGAGCAGGGACATCTTCACCAGCTCAGGTTGCTCAGAGCCCCGTCCAGCCTGGCCTGGGATGTCTCCAGGGATGGTTCAGCCACCACCTCTCTGGCCAACCTGGCCCAGGCTCTCGCCACCCTCAGTGTCAAAAATTACTTTCTCATGTACAGTCTGAATGTCCCCTCCTTTAGTTTAAACCCGTCACCCCTTGTCCTGTTACTACAAACCCTACTAATAGTCTGTCCCCATCTTACTTATCGGCCCCTTTTAAGTACTGAAAGGCCACAATAAGGTCTCCCTGGAGCAAGTATTTCCCCAGTTGTGACCTCAGTCCTCTGCCCACCTTGCTCAGAGCAAAGCCTCTCCCTTGGCCCCTGAGCTGGGACCCAGCTCAGCTGGGGGCCAGACAGGGGTTACGTGCACTGCTTCACCCATGACCCAAGGGAAAACTGTCCTCACAAAGTGCTCTGGTTTCCCCAAACCCCAGTGAAATGATGCAGCATAGATCAGCCCCGGCATGAACATGGCAGGTTGCTGCCACAAGCACATTTTGCCTGTGTGTTCTTTTTTTTTTTTAAACTTTGCTTTTGTAACAGGAACTTCATAAAGGAAATACGGTACATGGCAAACTCCAGTGCTGGGTCGGCTGTGGTTTGTGACAGCACCTCCATTTCCGACGAGCCGTTCCTACACCTCGCTTTGGTTTTTTATGTCATGCAGCTCAAAGGCATCTTCAGCACCTTGGGGAGGATGCACAGTCACATTGCTGGTGGCAAGGCACCCGCAGCCCCAGCGCTCCCCATTCCTGTGGCCAAAGCAATGGGTGTGATGGAGGGGAAGGTGTTTTAGCTGACACCCAGACTAACCCTGCACGCATATGGGCCAGAAAAACACCCATCCCACGACTTTTTTAACCCTGCTCCCAGCCCTGTAGACCTAATCCAGCAGAGCACCAAAGCATGTGGACACATCCAGCGGTGGGAGCGATGCTGTTCGTATCCAGAGAGCTCGATCAGAGCATCATAGAACCACAGAATAGTTTGGGTTGGAAGGGACCTTCCACGCTCATCCAGTGCCACCCCTGCCATGAGCAGGGACATCTGCACCAGCTCAGGTTGCTCAGAGCCCCGTCCAGCCTGGCCTGGGATGTCTCCAGGGATGGTTCAGCCACCACCTCTCTGGACAACCTGGGCCAGGCTCTCACCACCCTCAGTGGAAAAAAATTCTTCCTCATGTCTAGTCTGATGAAACCCTGGTAAATTCAGCCCTCTGTGGTGTCCACAAAAATCAGGTTAAAAAACGGAGCTGAGGCCGAGCCCTGTCCTGGTCCATCCGAGCAGCTCACGGAGACCTTTTCTGAGCAGAAGACACTCCATCGGGTGGTTGCTCCAAGGCTCTTCCCAGCCTCTCACTCCTTTCTGGTGTTTCATGTCACAGTTCAGGAAGGGGTTTTGGCATCTTCTGGAGCTCATTTTTCCTGGCAGCTAATGGAGCCTTAAATACCCATCTGGGGCTTCTCAACCGGCAGTTGCCTCTGATGGGATATTTTTGCAATAACAGGAAAACTGCTGGGCTTTTCTCTTTTTTTCTTTCTCCCCAGAGCTCAAAACCAGGAATATGCCACTTGGTACAATCTGTCTTGTTTCTTGGGAAGTGTTTATTTTCTTCCTTTTGCTTCCATCTTTATCTCCGAGTGTCTTGCCACTAACAAGGACCGTATGTTCTCCCAAGGGTCATTGGCATTGTTTTCCCTAAGAGAAGATTTCCAGGGTTGACCCACTTTGAGAAAAAAACTCTAGGATTGTAGGAAAGCTGCATGAATTTCATACAAACCAGGTAGCTAAGAGGATTCAACCTCCGGACTTGGTTGCCTATGGCTGGGAAGGGCACTGAGATCCTGCTCCATCCCTAGAAGGTTTTAAAGGACATTTTTGGCAATGTGGGCAGGGAGGAGACCAGCCCTCCTGTGCATGGAGGGACAAACTGTATTGGTGGATTTCAACCCTTTTAAACCAAAAAGCCATCTGACTTGTGTTTAGCAAAGCCAGATATTGTTTTTCTTCCAAAGCCCCGTTTCGTACCTTGCCCACCGGTGCCCACCCTGGAAAAGAGCAGGGCTGAGCATCGACGTGGCACATCCAGATTTCGGTGCCTTGACTTGCTGTTCTGTGCAAGCACCTGGGTTAAAAAAATACCCAACTGTTCACCAGCTGGTTGCATCTTACATCCCCACAGGCTGATGAGCACCCTGGCAGCCCCGGCGCTGCTGCCTGCCCAGGCACGCGCCTTCCTGCTTCCCGAATGGCCAGATAAATGCAGGCAGACAATAAAAGAATAATAATTTTTAAAGGGCTCTTTGCAAGAACTAAACAATTTGCCGAGAAATCAGCTTGTGAGAAGTTATGCCTGGATTTCATGAGCTGAAAATTAAAAAAAGCCGAACAACTGGCTATGCTTGATTTATGTCCAGGAAAGGAGTGGGATGCAGGGTTAGAGGATGCTGGTGACACTGTGAGCATGGGACAGGGCAGCTGGTGGTGCTGGAGGGCAGTGAGCATGGCACAACACCTCCAAAAAGAGCATCGTAGTGTGAGCCACTGCCTTGAGCTGAGCAGCATCACTTTATTGCCTCCATTAAGTGTCAGTTCCGTCCCTTTGAGGCTCGCTGGCAGAGGAGCCGTCTGGCACGGAGGGGCCCGTGGGGACCGGCTGAGCCGTGCGAGGAGCCTGGCGGGAGGATGCGATGTAGGCTGGCTCACACGGCAGCTCTCACCTCCTCAGCATTTGGCCGGAGAGCCCTGAGCCTCTGGGCTTTTTTTGGTTCCTGTTTAGCAACATTTACAACTAAACCGCGTGTTGCAGGGATTTTTTTTTCTTTTTTTTTTTTTTAATTTATTTTAATATTTTCCAAGCTCTGTAATAGGAAAGGGCTCTGAGCTTCTATGTAACTCCTTGAAGCCCTAAACCATATGTGTCTGGGCATTAAAAAATGGGTTAACCAAAAGAGAAAGTGGCAGCCCCCTCCTTGCAGCAGCGGTGCCCAGTGTGCTCTGAGCCCATCCCTGGCTGGGGACGTGCTGCCATCTCTGGAGAGGACGGCGATATGGCAGGCCCAGGTCCCAGGAACACGTCGATAAGTGATTTATCTGCTGGTAGGGCGGCTTGGCCCTCAGCCGCCAATGCAAACCTTGTTGGCTGCAGCCAGAGCTGGGCTTGCCCGGAGGCAGCAGTGCCCGGCTGGAGCCTCCAAGTCTGCGCCCAGGGCAGGTAGGACACCAGGAAGGGCACAACATCGATTAAAAGCGCTGCAGAAGCCAGACGAGTGTGCCAAGGTTGCCGGGACATGCACAGACCCAGCCAGGGAGTGGGGATGGCGCAGGGACAGCGGGGTCACCCCGGCAGCCTGCAGGCCATTTCTTCCCTCCGATTATAAAGTCATGGATGGGTCAAACACCGCGGTGTGCACGTTATCCCAGGGCTCGGATGGAGTCTGCATTCACACACTTTAATAAAGAAACTATTTATTTTTAATTCAATTACTGCTTTCCATGGAGCATGGTTGCCCTGGGCTCTAAATCCACACATTGTGGTGCAGGAACCTCTCTAGGAGTGAATCCTCGTTAGGGTCATGGGCAGATGGTGGCCTGTCTCAGCCTGGGCACACACCGACCACACACAGCTCATGTCACTGCCTGGCCGTGCCCGGTCCGTCTGTCCTGAGCGATGTATGGATGCATATGGTGGAGGAAACCCCAGAATATTTTTCCACTGAGGGTGGTGAGAGCCTGGCCCAGGTTGGCCAGAGAAGTGGTGGATGAACCACCCCTGGAGACATCCCAGGCCAGGCTGGACGGGGCTCTGAGCAACCTGAGCTGGTGAAGATGTCCCTGCTCATGGCAGGGGTGGCACTGGGGGAGCTGGGAAGGTCCCTTCCAACCCAAACTGTTGTATGTTTCTATGGCCAGAGGGAACAACAGCAAGACTTTGCAGAACCATTATCTCACCTGGCCTTCATTCTGCTATGGTGAAACAGGTCTGGTGAAAGCCACCGCGCAGGCTGGGTGCTGTTGACTCTGCAGTCCCACGTGAGCCATCTCCAAGTCAATAACACACCAGTAATATGAAACCTGTACACGAACCAACCCTCGTTTCTTTTCTTTCTCCTTAGAAAACACCGATGAGAGGCACTGAGCTTGCAGGTCCCCCCCAGTACCTCCCAAAATGTAGGTCTGCCCTTTTCTCCAGCCAGGAGAACCTGGCAGGTCAAAAAAACAGAGCCGACCCAACCAGGTCATCTCCAAAAGGCCTCAAGATAGATTTGCATGAGTTTCCTTCTTCAAAAACCAGAATCCATTTGACACCAGGAGTAAATATCGCTGGAGAACTGGCAGGAACACAACTACACCTTGCAAGGCTTAGCTAAATAGAAGGGGAGAAGTATTTGCACTGTCTCCTCCATGGACACTAAGCAGATGGAGACTTTGGTTATCATAATTTTTTTGGCCTAAATGGTCACTTGAGGCAGATATTAAATCTCGTTAATACATGTGGTTGAGGGGAAATGGATCTTTCATTAAAATGATCATTTGCTTGCACGCTTGTGCCGCGAGGTTATACATCCCAGGCTCTGCTTTCTCTCAATTACTGCTCTTATTAAGGCTCCGGATCATCACAGATACCAAATTAAAATAATTACAGCAGGACAGGTAGCCATCTGAGTAACACAAATGCAACATTAGCGCCTGGAGGAATCAATTTTTGAGAAAAAAGTAAACTGCTCCTGAGAATCCACAGCCATGCTCAGGGGATAGGGGGTTAGGGGAAGAACAATGGACATGCCGGGGAGGGACAATGGGCATCCTGGCGAGGGAACCTGTGTGCCCTTCAGCTCCTTGACACGGTCATGAGCTGCTGCTCAAGTTTCTGAGGCTCCACACCTCCAAAATCTCCCTCACACCCCCCTTGCCCAGGCCAGGGACACCCCAAACCAGCTCTGGAGAACCCCCCTTGGCATGGAAGGGGCCCATGCACAGGATGAGGCGATGGAGCAGGGCTCCCAAATACTTTTATTCTATGGACACACACACACACCTCTCCTCCTTGTGCGTCCCCGCTGCCCTGAAGCCACACACCAAAACCCGCTTGCTTTCCTGGGGCCGAGTGCACCCCAAACCCTCCACAAAGTGCTGCTGCTCGGAAATATTCACAGGCACCCAGGACCACCCCCCTGGTTCCTCTCCGGGGTGAAACACAGCCTGGGGAGGGGGCAAAATCACTTCATGCCCACCCCTCACTGCGAGCTGGACACTGTTCCCTTCTGCAACAGCCCCGGGATGCTCCGGGGCCGAAGGCTCGCTCCTCATCCTCACCAGCAGCCGCCGGCTTCTGCCAACCCCACGCGCTCAGGGAAAACCAAGCTGCGGGGTGTCTGTCCTGCGCCATCCCGGGGGACAAAACTGGTTGTCCCCCCCGGGGACCGGTCCTTTCAGGGTGGCTTTCCGGGAATGGAGCCTCCGGCAAAGCCTGCGGATGAACATGCGGAAGACAGAGGTGCGGAAGATGATGAAAACCCAGGGGTCCACAATGGAGTTGACGGAGAGAAAGCGCAGGGCGCTGAGGTCGGCATTCTCATTGAAATCAGCAGCAAAGGCCCCCATGTACGCCCGGATCTGGTGAAAAAAAGAAAAAGGAAAAATGAGAAAAGATCTCACTACAGTGTTAAAGCTGGGAGGAAAAAGATTCTCATGGGGACAGCAAAAAGAAGTTTTAACCCCCAATACCTGTATGCATCGAATCAGGACAGGTTGTGGGTTGCAGACCCTAAAACTGGGAGTCTGGGATGGGTCAGTGACTGTGGTAGCACAGGGACACCATGTCCCCTTTGGGGCCAGGAGGTTAGAGCTGAAGATTTGGTCCCAAAACTGGGATTTTTCCTGGGTGAAAATCCTGGGATTTTCACCAGGCTGCAGTGGTGGGTGCTGCGCTTCCCTTGAGGCTGGTACATCCTATTCTGGTTGTCCCCCATTGCGATGGGTATCAGACCAGGTGTCTGCTGGATAATGCGGTTGGACCAGAGCTAGATGGTGACCCTTGCTGGGTCAAGGTCCTTCCTCCACCTCCAGGTCCAGCCTGAAGCTCTGCTTGTTAGAGGACGGCTGGGGTTATTCCAAAACCAGTATGAGCCCCGTCATACTGGGGCTGCTGGTGTGTCATGATACATCTCCAGAGTGTAACAGAGGGGACAGGGAGCAGTGGTGGACATTGTCACCTAGGGCAGTGGCAGCACCCATACCCCCCTGATTTTGGGACAACCCCCGCCGTGGCACCAGCTCCGCTCACATTTGGTGGCAGCAAGGTGACACCGCAGATCCAACCCTGGGACATGGGGCACTGCTTGGTGGGGTGGGCAACAAGAGCTCTGTCATGCTGGGAGTCTCCCACTCCCACCCCACCAGTGGGACCCCCACCCCTGGGGAAGAAGGGGGAGGATTTCAGGGAGTTTTTCCCTCAGATTGGGAAACCCAGTGTGGTTCAAAGGGGTCTGGATCTATCCAGCACCTGTGGGACAGGGAGGGAGTGGGAATAGGGAGGTTATTGAAGGGTCTAATGCAATGAACCAGCCTCCCTAGGAACAGTCACGGGGGAGAGTTATTTCAAGGGGTTAAAACAATGAACCGACACCCCCAATATCTCTGGGACACTCCCAGAGGAACAGGGTGGTGGTGATGGAGGGGGGGGTTTATTCCAATGGGATTAAAGCAACAACTAGACCCCCCAGGACAAGATGGGGAATATTCAGAGGGGGCCAAAATTATTACCCAACCCCCTCAACACTTCTGGGACAGAGTAGTGGTGATGGGGGGGTTAAGCAATGAACTAAGCCCTAGGGATGGGATAGTGCTGTGGTGGGTATTCTTGGAGGGCAACGCAATGACCCTACCCAGGACAGGGTGGGGGTGACGGGGGGTTATTCCAGCAAAATTAACTCCCCTGTCCTAGGACAGAATGGTGATGCTGGGGTTATTCCATGGGGGTTAAAGCAACAACCAAACCCCTAAGAGGGGGTGGAGGATATTCAGAGGGGACCCAAGTAATTATGCGATATCCCCCCCGAACACCTCAGGGACAGAGTGATGGTGATGGGGGGGTTATTCCATGGGGCTTAAAGCAATGAACCCACCCTCAGGACAAGGTGGTGGTGCTTGGGGTTATTTCGTGGGGGTTAAAGCAACGACCCAGACCCCTGAGAGAGGGTGGGGGACACCCACAGGGACAAAAGTAATGACACAACCTTCCTGGAAAGTCTAGAACAGAGCGGTGGTGATGGAGCCGGGGGGGGGAGGGTGATGTTATTCCATGAGGATTAAAGCAATAAAACAACAACAGGAGGTGTGGTGCTGGTTGCAAATATTCAAGGGGGGCAACCTCCCAGAATGGGATGGTGGTGCTGGGGACGGGGGGTTATTCCAAGGGGGTTAAAGCAATAATGTGACACTCAGAGACGGGGCTGTAGTAGCGGGGATTCAGGAGGGACTAAAACAATGAGCCCTCCCTGACAGCTCCTGGAGCGGGTGATGGTGCCAGGGTTTATTCTAATGGGCCAAAGCAACAATCTGAACTCCCCAGTGGTGGTGACAGGGGGGTTATTCCAAGGGGCTTTAGGCAACAACATGAACCTTGCCGACAGCCTGGGGAATGTTCAGAGCGGGGGCAAAGCCCCCAGGAGCAGGTGGTGATGCCAGGATTTATTCCAAAGGGCAAAACCAACAACCTGATGTCCCCCTTCCCAGCCTGAGTGGTGCTGGTGGGAGAGTTACTCCAAGGGGCTTTAGGCAATGACCTGAGCCCCATGGACACGGTGAGGGACTACTCTGGGGGGGTAACAATCCAGCCCCTGTGGGAGGAGATGGCAGGGAGGGAGATTATTTTCCAGGGGAGTTAATGCAAGAACTGACCCCCAGGGATGGGGTGGTGTATATTTGGGGGTGGCAAGGCAACTACACGAACTTTTGGGCACAGGGGGACAGTGCAAGGGGCTGTTCTGGGGGAGGGGGCTGGTGGGGTTACTCACGATGAGCGGCAGGGAGCAGATGGTGAAGAGAACGGTCATGAGCCCCAGCAGGACAAGGTGGTCGAACTCCTCCATGTGCGGGGTGGCAGTGGCGGGGGGGCCGCGGCGGGGCTGCCGCCGGGCCATGCTGTAGAGGTGCCGCATGCTGCTCACGTTGCAGGCGCCGATGGCCAACACCAACAGGCCCATCAGGCTGGCATAGAGGACGGGGAAGCCAAGCTGGCGCGGTCCACCGCCGGCCATGCGGATGAAGCACCATGTCCCGGGGCAATATTGCATGGGTACCCCAAAACCCAGCAGCGGCAGGGCGCAAAAAAGGGCGCAGAGCCCCGCTGCCACCGGCCCCAACATCGCACCCAGCCGCCGGGTGAGATGCCGTCGGTAGAAATAAGGATGTCCAAGAGAAAGCCAACACTCCAGAGCCATGGCTAGCAGTAGCAAGGTGGGGGCCAGCCCAAAGAAGGCCATGAAGAAGGCGAAGAGCTGGCAGAGGACACCCGGTTCGCCCTCGCTGCGCCCACTGGATCCCAGTTCACTGAGGCTGCGGTTGTAGGCGTAGGCAGCCAGCACGATGGGGCTGAGCAGGCACTTGCCCAGCAGGTCGGTGACCGCCAGCCCGCTGACCAGCACGTAGAAAGCGGAGACCCGCGGTGGGCGACCACCGGGCGACCGCGACCTCCGCCGGTGCTGGCCCAGCAGCAGAAGCGCCAACACGTTGCCCAACAAGCCAGCAGCGAATAACACCGACCCGGGCACCGCCGACTGCCCGCTCTCGATGTACCGGCTGTTACGGCATTTGTAACCTTCCGTCTCCATCGGGATAATCCGGTCACCGGGATGGGGCGTCCCGCACCGGCACCGGGGTGAACGCACCGGGGCTGCGCCGCGGCTGCCGGCGGCGACTGGCCCGGTGGGGCGGGCGGCCCGCGGCGGCGGAGGGAGGGCCGGGGGGAAGGAGGGGAGAGGCGGTGCGGAACGACCGGGTACGGCCCTTGGGGCGGCCCCTTCCCGTTGCCTGCCCCCCCCACCCCTCTCCTCGCCCGGGATGGCGGAGGGTGATTGCGGGGCGGGGGGACGCGCTAGTCCCCCGGGAGAGCCGGGGGGAAACCCCGGGAGAGGGGAAGAGAAGGGGATCAGGGTTGAGTCCCGGGGGAGTTACGGGTACCTGGGCAGGGGGGATTGTGGGGCAGAGGACAGGGACTGAGTCCCGGGAGGGGTTACGAGTGAGAGACTCAGGGCTGAGTCCCTTTGCGGGGGGGTTACAGAGCAGGGAGCTGGAGCCGAGCCCCTCAGGGGGCTGCAAGTAAGGGGCCCGGGCTGAGTGTCTTGCGAGGGGGCGCGTACAGGGTAGAGAACGGGGGCTGAATCCCTGGCGGAGGGGTTAGAGAGCAGGAAGCTGGAGGTGAGACTCTTAGGGGACTGCAAGTAAGGGGCCAGGGCTGAGTGTTTTGGGGGGCAGTGGAACATGGTAGAGAGTGGGGGCTGAGTCCCTGGACGTGGACTTATGGGTAAGGGGGCCACAGCTGAGTTCCTCGAGGGGCGGGTTATGGCGTAGAGGGGAGAGTTTGGGTAAGGGGAGCATGGTTGGGTCCCTGGAGGATAGGGGGTGCAGGGCAGGGAGCTGGAGCTGAGCCCCTTTCAGGGGGGTTCTAGGTAAGAAGCCAGGTCTGAGTGTCTTGTGGGGGGTGCAGGGTAGAGGAGAGGGGCTGGGTCTCTGGAGGGGGATACAGGGTCAAGAGCTGGAGTTGAGCCCCTGGGGGGCTGCAGGTGAGGAGTCAGGGCTGAGTCCCAGAGATGGTTATGGGTGAGGAGCTGGGCCAAGCTGCTGGAGGGGTTACAGGTACAGGGGTGCCTGTGCCTCTGTATGACTCAGGAGACATCCCACACTTGAGCCTTTAATCTGGCCAGGCATCACTTCTACCTGCACCCCATTCCTCATGCCTGCTGTGTGGGGGTACCACTGCCGAGCCCCCCATTGCGGGGGTTCCAGCCTCTCCATGCCCGTGGCTGTGCTCAGCTACCCCAGGAAACTCCGTGAGAAGTGCCAAAAGCTTCTTCCAGGAAAAGAAAGTGGCCTTTCTAGCTGCAGAAACACCACGACATAACGCATACCACAGCTTGCAGAATACATGTGATGATGAATAAGCACGAAACCACGGTTGTCTGCTTTCAGGCCCCTTTTTGCTGCTCTGAATGAGCGTACACAAAGCACAGGAAAGTATCAAGATGACAGGAGTGGGAAAGGCAGTCGGAGGGGCCAGACATAAGCCCTGGCATGTTTTAGTGGTGGACTGTATTTCTCATATTGCACGAAGGAAACTGATGACTTCAAACCTTCTCTGGCAGAAAGGGCAGGGACCATTTGTGGCTGGTGAGAGCCCCAGTTCTGGAAGATATCAGGATAAAGACTCGTTGCAGCTCAGCGCTCGCACATGTGTGGTGTTGAGGTGCTGCCCTCACTAGGGCTGAACGCGAACCCAGTGGCCACGTCCTGACTGGGGCCCTGGGGGAGAAGAAATTCAGCTGCTTTGGGGAAGTAATCTGAGCAATATCCTTGAAAACACACCCAAGCAGACGGCTTGCCAGCACCCGGGGAGTTCACTGCTCTGCAGAGCACACGGCAGCTCGTTCCAGGTCTGGGATCCTCCTTTTGGGGTGATCCCGGCAGCATGGAGTAGCGTGAGGATCCTTCAGGTTTTCCCCAGGATGAGGTTTGGGAAGAAGAGCCCAGCAGCACAGGAGAGCTGATTTACTGACTCCTAAGGGCCAGGAGGACAATGTCTGTCCCAGACCCTGGTGCCAGCCCTGCAACACTGCAGACGTCAAGGAGGATGGTCCCCAAGGCTGGATCTTGCATGTGGGCAGGACATCTCTTCTTCTTCTTGCTCAGAGCAGTGACATGCCTTCTTGAACCAAAACCCAGCCCAGGCAAGCTGCCTCCATCCACAGGAGTTGCCCCCACAAGTCAAACATCTGGGCTTCGCTTCCCTTCCTGCACTGAGGATGTTACAGGATGCTGTTCCCCTTCACTGAGGGGACACTATTCCTCATCACCCAGGGATGTGCTGCTGGCTGAGCGACGACCCTGCACACTCCTGCAAAGGGAACATTGCTACCCGTCTGCTCTGATGGAGATGAGACCAAAGTGCCGGGCTTCTCCACCACCGCTGAGAAGTCCCTCAACAGACACTAGCCTGCCGGATGAAGGCCACATTCAGCAGAAAGGAGTTGCCTGGGGAGAGGAGAAAGAACCATTACAAAACTCAACCCTTTTTGGAGGTGGGTGCTGCCCCTGAATGCACCAGGTGGCTGGAAACCCTGAAGTACCAGAGGATGCTGGTGTTCCTGTCCTCGCACCACTTGGTGCTGGAGTGATGGAAAAGCCTGGGGTGAGGAAGGCTTTTTGGGACTATCTCCTGATCCACCCATACCTCTGAGGTGCTGGGTGCAGCTATGGTCAGGGCTGGCAGAGGGTGGGAGGGGTGATTTTCACTCGATCCCAGCTCCTTCACCCACTGCTGGAAGGTCTGACGCTGAGCACGGGCACAATGTGCAGGCAGGAACATAACTGCAGACACATCTCCCTCCTTCCTCCCCCACGGCACAGAAAGCAGTGTGGACAGCCAGATACACCAAGTCCCCATTTAACTCATCTTTCAGTTAATTTGCATAAATTGCAGCTACTTGGAAGGGGAAAATCATTTTGAGAAAGTCTCATCACCGCGTATGATGAATCTCTCTTGTTTGTCACACTTCCGATGTGATGGTCACATTCCTGCTGGACAAGGGGGGAAAAAAAAGACAGAATAAAAACAACCCACAACGGAAGAAAAAGCAGCATGCCACAAAACCCTGAAGACAAATGAGGTGCTGGAAAAACTTGAAGCATCTGCAAGGAATTTCAGGGTTTTTTTTCCAAAACTCTTGCTTGACCCCGTACAGCTTCTTCTTGCCAGCCGGGTGGCAGCGAGGGACAGCAATGTCCCACTGCTGTGTTATTGCCAAGCCTGGCTTTCCCTGAAGAGCCGGTTCTGCCCGGAGAAGCCGTGTCCGCCTGCTTTTTGTCAGCAACGCGGCTCGGGGCGGCCGTGCTGTGATTTTCTCGCCTTCCTCCAGCTCAGCGCTCGCTTTGGAAGTGTTTGTAGTGGTGTCTGAATAACCTAATTTAGAGGCAGGGAGGGTTTTGGCAGGCGGTGGGTGACGTGCCGGGGAGCTGGACGGAGGATGTGGCTCGCCAGGAACGGCGGCTTTTTGGCAGCTTTCGCTGGATATTCGCATGTCAAGCAAACAAGGCTGGAAGGGTCCTGCGGTGAGAACCCTACTCAGGAGTGCTCCATCACCACTGGCTGGTGCTTCTTCACCCAGCCCTGGTTGCCCACCCCAGCCCCGGTCTCCTTCCTGGGGACACCAGTCCCCCAGGGGACAGGAGCAGGGCATCATTGTTCCCTCCCCAGTGTCCTTTTCTGACCGTTCCCACGTCTTCCCCTGCTCCGGTTTCCTCCGACTAAACACCCACCAGCCTTTCCACTCTTTCCATGTGGTGGGACTTGGGGATTTGCAGCTCCCCGGTGTGGACAGGTGGGTGATCCAATGGCCCAGACGATGCAATGAGAGCTTTGGGAGGCACCCAGGGTGCTGCATCCACAAATTTGGGGTGCAGGGATGGGAAGCACCCAAGTTGGTGATACCCCAGTGCTTTTCCTCCGAGGGGGATGTGTTTTCTTTGTTGGGAAGATGCACTGAACATCTTAAACATGCCCAAACGCCCCAATTTAAACTGCGTGATAGAGGCAGAAGCAGCAACTGGCACAGCCCAGCACCTGGCGGGGCTGGTCCTTGTATCCCCTCATCCTGACCGTGATGGTGTCCCCAGGAGAGGGGGGCTTTGAGGGGCTGCTGGGGTGCAAGCTGGGAACGCAGACCCACTCTGAGTCATCGGGTGACCCAGGCAGGAGAAACCCTGGTGATTATTTCCAGCTGTGTTATTGCAGCGCTGCTCATCCGGAGGAGAAAATAGCCCTTGGCCAGCCAGGAAATCTGTCAAAAGCCGTGGGCAGTGGTCGGCTTAGGCCCTCGGGGGGCAGCAGGTCTGGTGCTGTGGCCACGTCCTCCAGCTGCATTTCCGGGAGCTGCCGCTCTGGCCAGAGCCTGCCAAAGGGAGGAAAACAAGGTGAAAAAGCCGGCAGGGCCAGTATTGGAAGGTGTTGGGCAAGGAGGGGACGGTGGAGCAATATTTCCCCAATTGCACAAGCCCCAAAAACCCGGGGCAGGGGCTGGCCCAGGCGTGGGTTGACCGGAACGAGCAAGGAAAGTGGTTTGGACTGGGTGGTGTTTTCAGCACAGCCAGGGACGAGTCATGGGGCGGCTGCTTCACACACTGCCCTGGACAGGGGCTGAGGGGGTGGTGGAGAGAGCAGGGGGGTGTGGAGGGGTTTGGGGGTCCCCTGCACCCCCAGAGTGAGAGCAGGTGGGAATTGGCCCTGCCAGAGGGGAAGGATGGGCTGAATGGGGGGAGAGGGGCTGGGGGGGCAGGGATAGGGGGGCGGGTGGAAGGAAGGAAATAAAAAATAAAGGCGGGAAGGAAGGAGGGAAATAGGGAAGAAGAAGTGAAGGAAAAAAGGAAAAGGAAAAAAGGGAAAGGGTGGGGGAAGGAAGGAAGGAAGGAAGGAAGGAAGGAAGGAAGGAAGGAAGGAAGGAAGGAAGGAAGGGTGAATGACATTAAAAAAAGGAGGGAAAGGAGTAAGGAAAAGGGAAATAGTGGAAAAACGAAGGGAGGGAGGAGAGGAGGGAGAAAGGAAGGAGGGAAAAGTGAATGAGAGAGAAAGAAATGAAGAAAGGAAGGCAGAAAGGATGAAGAGAGGAAGAAAATGAGTCAGAAAAGGAGTGAGCAAGGATGGGAGAGCGGGAAAAGATAAATCAAGGAAGGAAGGGAAAAGGCAAAATGTGGGGAAAGGTGTGAAAAGCTGGGAAAAGGTGGAAAAAGGGAGACAATTGCAGCCAGCTGGTGGGGTGCGGGTGGGTGCAGAGCGGTGCTACGTGGCGGGGGGCTGGTGTGTACCGGGGTGCGTGTGGTTGGGGCGGGGGGATCTCGGGGGGTGTGTGTGTGTGTGTGTGTGTATGTGTGTGCGTGAGCTGCCGTGGGTGCCCGGCCGGGTGCAGCCCCACGGGCGGGCAGCAGGCGGCGGCCGGGCCCGCGGAGCTGCGCGACGGGACTGGGCTGCGCTCCGGCCCCGGCCCCGCCGTCCTCCCCTTCCCCTCCTCGCCGGGCGCTGCCGTGCACCAGGGAAGCGATCCGGCAGAAAATTCCGCTTCCCCCCCGCCTCCCCCCCTTTAAATTGTGGAAATTAAATCCAGCGGCTCCACTCCCTGGGCAGGGACTGACCCCGGCCCTGGGTCAGCAAAGGGATCTTGTTTCTGCTAATCAATATCTTCAGGGTGTGTGTCAGAGGATGGATCAGAGTCTGTTCAGTGGTGCCCAACGACAGGGTGAGGGGCAACGGGCACAGACTGAAGCACAGGAGGCTCCATCTGAACATGAGGAGAAACTTCTTTGCTGGGAGGTGCCAGAGCCTGGCCCAGGCTGCCCAGAGCGGGTGTGGAGTTTCCTTCTCTGAGACATTCAAACCCACCTGGACATGACCCTGTGTGATCTGCTCTGGTGACCCTGCGCTAACAGGTGGGTTGGACTGGGGGATCTCTAGAGGTCCCTTCAACCCCAGCCACTCTGTGATTCTGTGATTTATTTCATTTGGAGACTGACACAGCCACTGCAAAGAGGTGAGGACCATCACCCCTGGGAGCTTCATCCTCTGACACGTGCAGCATCCCGTGTAGCATCGTGTGACAAACCCCTCAGTTGTTGTCTGAGTCTCGTGTTCCCACTCTGCATGGAGCCCCCAGACCAGAGGTGAGACCCCTGTCTGGGTGCATCCATCAAAGCATCCCAAGTGCTGCAGGGAAGGGACCCACATGGGGACAAAAGCACCTAAGAAGCCCAAGCAAAGCAAAACAGCCCTCAGCAGGGTTAGACGTGCTGCAGAGCTGCCCAAACCTCCATAGGGAAATATCCTGGTAGGTTTTGAAACTCACTTTAAGAGGAGATGAATCCTGAAGTGAAAAAGAAAAGAAAAGTTAATTTAAAGCAGCCTGGCTTGCTTTTTTAGGCATGGGAGGCTGGTCAAGCCTACATGTGAGAGTTTACATCTCTCTGAAATTTGGTGGGTCCACAGAGCTCCCCTGCAGATGCACAGCCTGTCCTGAGGAACATGAGAAGGCAAATCCCAAATGTGCTGCCCATGTGTTTCGCTATTTCTCATTGAATTTTAGGCTGGCCCAAGCACTCTGTCCCCATTTAGCTGGATCACTCAGCCCTAAAATCCCTTTTAGCATGAAATGCCCCTGGGTCCGCATCAGTCTTCAATTTAAAGAACAAATCCTATTGCCTCCAGTTGGAGCTGGCCCATCCGCTGCCTGGGGCCGGGGTGACCTCGGCGCTGCTGGGTGCTTCTTTTTTGGTCACTGGTTTGATCACAGCAGTCGGAAGGGACACATTACAGGGGAGAATAACCTCTTCACCCAGTTTGGTGAGAGCTGGAGCCAGGAAAATGTGGCTAAAAGCATATTTGCTCAGAGAGGCTGTCAGGATGAGACAAAGGCAGGAAGGAGATAAATGCAGGGAACGAGGCTAATTGCTGGGATTAGTCACCCCGGAGCATTCGGGTGCTGCAGGGGTCAGGGCTGGAGGCCTGAGGAGGTCAGGCGAGGAGAGATGAGCTGCAGAGAGGTTTTGGGGAGAGTCTTGGACTTGTTAGACCCATAGGAAGAGCTGTTTGGGTGAAGAGCAAGGGGTGACGAGGGCCTGGACCCCAGCTCTGGTGGTGCTCCCTGGACATGCCATGGGGTCCCAGCTCCCCCCAAACTCCCTGCTCACCCCCAGCTGGGGTGGGCAGGTCCCAGGGACACCTAATTCAAACAGCAAATAAAGCCTAATTCTGAAGAGGGCTCTTGATTCAGGGTATAAACACCCAGAGAAGTGTCTCAAAGCTGCATCAGATCCCTGGGATGGGGATGGGGTAGGACCAGATCTGCTGTGGGGAGTGATGGGGAGAGGCAGTCTCTCCCTGATGTGTTTTGTGCTACAGGGAAAAACACTAGAGGGACCTGGAAATGTGCATCAATGGGATGATTTTATCTTTATTCTTAACATCTTCCCTCCCTGCCACCAGTCTGTCACCTCCCTGCTTCCAGCCCCAGCACGTACAGAGGACAAACCCATCCCGGCTGCTCTCCCTGGCAGATGAAACCCCGTCTGCAAGTGAGTTTGCTGGAACCAGGACCAAATAAGGAATTTGTGGCTAACCTTGGGGGAACGGTGTGCAGGAATCAGTCATGTCAGGCGTGCTCACGAGCTCCCTGCGAGCTCTGCGCTGAGCTCCTGGCACGCCAGCAGCACAGGGGCTCGCAGGGCTTGGGATGGCAGCTGTGGTACCAAAACCAGCTTTGCAGCAATATTTAGAGAGAGGAAGGAAGTAGAGTCCCAGAGATTAAAAAAAATATATATACTTTCTTTACCTTTATGCCTTAAAATAATAAAAAGTAATAATAATTATTATTAATAATAAAAATAAATAAAACCTGGAGTAATTCTTTGGGCTGGGGTTCCAGATGCCTCAGGAAGCTTTTCCACATGAGAAGTGTTTCCATTCCACAAGTCTCCAGGTCCCTGGAGTGCTGGGACATCAGAGCTCTGCTACCTTTCAGCTGGGAAGACTCAACCCTTGCCATCTCGCCTTTTAGTGTAGAGGGTTCATTATTTCTCCTCTCCACACACAGAGTTGCTTTCCCACACTTCTGCTTTGTCTGAGTTGCCCAGGGTCAAGTAGTCTTCCTCTCTTTCTATAAAAACCTTGATTTTCCGTATTATGGAACCACCTGTGATCTAACATCCCATCTTCCCAGCTCTCTGTAAGGACAACCCCTCTCATGTTTGGTGCCATGAGCTGAAAGATCTGTGGCTGGGTCATGGATCACAGATGGAGTGTGGTGGTTGGAAATCATCTGCAGGTAGATGAACACCCTCCAGATGCTGCAGGCTGCTTGTCTGGGCCAGAAACCTCAGAATCATAGAATGTAATTAGAATTAGTGTAGCGATTAAACCTTGGGTGTAGGTAGGATCGTGTAATCAAAGAATAGAATCATGGAACAGTTTGTGTTGGAAGGGACCTTCAAAGCTCATCCAGTGCCACCCCTGCCATGAGCAGGGACATCTGCACCAGCTCAGGTTGCTCAGAGCCCCGTCCAGCCTGGCCTGGGATGTCTCCAGGGATGGTTCATCCACCACCTCTCTGCCCAACCTGGGCCAGGCTCTCACCACCCTCAGTGTCAAAAATTTCTTCCTCATGTCCAGCCTGAATCTCCTCTCCTTTAGTTTAAAACCATCACCCCTCATCCTGTCACAACAAGTCCTGCCGTCTGTCCCCATCTTTCTTATAGTCCACTTTTAAATACTGGGCACCACTGGGATCACTGGGTGTTCAGTGGATGCTCTTGCTCCTGGGGGCTGGTGGTCTCCAGACCCACCTGGGCAACATTTGCATCTTCAAGGATGCATCTGAGCAAGTCCTGATGTACCTCCTGGTGCAGACCTGTTGTGGAAGGGTGTCCCTGCATGTGGAAGCAGCGGGACAGGGCGAGAAGGTGACGAGCTGTGAGGTGAAGCTGATTAAAGAAATGAGACCAAAGTCAATGAAAACCGTTCCCAAAAATGGAAATACCAAGAGTTGGGCACTGCACTGGAATCAGCCATTCTGCCACAGCTTCCTCGCTGTCAGCACCCAGCGGGACGTTCCTGGGAAAGGAAAGAGCCACGGGGAAGGCAGTGAGCCCAGCCAGGAGTTATGGTCCCACGAACCATCAGAGGTTGTTCCTGACAGTGTCAAGCTGGGATCACCCCAGCCGGACACCTGTTGGGGGTTCTCAGATGGTTTAAGCTTGGAGCTCAAAACCAAGTCTGCACCCACTTTCTCAAGCAAGTTAGCATCTAATGGGGTCTCTCATTCTCCTCTCTAGTTTTACAGACCCTCAGAGACGCTACTGTCAGATTTGGCTGGAATTATTCCAGGAGTTTCTAGTTATTAAGGATGGGGGGGCGTGGAAACCTGATAGACCTCTCTTTTTCCTTAGGACGTGAGGCCAAACAGCTTGTGCATGCTGACTCAGGGAGCTGTGCACAACCTCTTGCCTGCGAGCATTCTTTCCTACCAGAACCAGAAGGATGTTTGAGGCACTAATTTGTTGCTCTTCCTGCCAAATAGCTCGACCTCGAGCAGAACTGGTTTCCGATGACCAGGAGGAGAAATGCTCTGAGGACATTATTGCGGTGACCCACTTAACCCAGCTGGCAGCTGGACATTGCCTGCTCCTACCCCAGCCCCACACCACCCCTGTTCCTGCCCCACATCCTAAAGTGCTGAACGACTCCCATGCACCCTGCAGCATTTACTTTCTACAGCAGCCTCCAGCCACGCTCCAGTCACCGGGAATCAGTTTCCTTCCCCAGCCATCCCAGGAGAGATGCACATTTCCTGCTGCTTCCCTTATCTCCAGCGGTCGCAGCGGCTCAGCCATCTCAGGGCTGCCAGGGCTTGGGGAAGAGGCTGCTGGGATTTCCTGCCCAAAACAGCAGGATTTGCCTGCCCTTCCTCCTCCTCCTCGCTGGGAGCCTTCAGCAGGGCAGGGGGTTGCTGCCCCCTCCTCAGCAGCCACATCTGGCAGCAACACAGCGGGGGGTTTGCTGGGCAGGGAGTGGTTTGTCCTGGTTTACCCAATTTAGCAAGTGTCCATGGTGATGGGGGCTTCGGGTCAGGCTGGATCCATCCCCAGCCCTGTCCCACAGTGCATCCTCCACCTCCTCCAACTTCAGCACATCTGTTTCTGCACAAAACACCACCAAGTCAATGCCTATTGATTTTTTTTCTTATGCCCAAGCTATGAGAAAGACTAACCCCCCAGCCAAAGGCGCTGCTGACACACATGGAAGAAATTACAGGGATCAGTCCCCACAAGCACCCCCTTTCCCAGCACATGGTGTGAACAAGCACAGTTTGTCTGCATTCCCGTTCCCAGCCTCATTCATATTCTTATCCCTATCCTTGCTCCCATCCTCATTCTCATCCCCATCCCTGTCCTTGTCCCCCTATCCGTCCTCAGACGCATCTCATCCTCATCCCCCTCTCTGTCCTTGTCCCTATCCCCATCCCCATTACCATCCCAACTGCTCCTTTTTTAACTGATTGGTGCCAGTTTTGCAAAGAGAGTGGTAAAATGCATTTTTTAGCATCTTAAAGCTTATGCAAAAAGCCCAGTAGCTGCCCCTTCCTCGTGGCAGAGGGTCCTCAGGGCCTGCAGGGTCCCTTTTGCCTGGGCACAGGGCAGCACTGGCTGGACCTGGTGCAGGAAATTTGCAGGCTTATCAGCTCCTCCCTTGCAAACCCAAGATAATTTACCCTTTAAAATATACATTAGAAGATAAGTGTCTCAATGAAGTGTCTCAGGACAGCAGTCACAGCAGCCTGGAGGTCATCCACCCAAATCTTTCCCTTGCAACAGCAAGACATTTTAAAACTATGACACTTCCACCCCACTGAAGATGGATGGGTTTGTATTTTCAACAGCCCCCAAACATTCCATGGGACAGCAAGGTTGTTCTCACCCCTTTGCCCATCCCCACCTCATTGGTGCCACCAAATGCCACCATTCCCTGCAGAAGGGATATCCTGACTGGGGTCTCACCAGGCAGAGGGACTTCCAGCCCCTTGTGGCGCCTGATTTCCCCAGAAACAGCCCTGGGATTGTCTAAGCTTCAAAAAAAGGTCTCTTTTTTTTGGCACAGGGAACTCCTCGAAGGCTGCAGACTGTGTCCAGCTGGCTTGAACCCTTCTCACAGCCCTAATGGTTTTCCATGGCCAGGCGAGGAGTCTCCCTCCAAGGGCTGGAGCCGGCCAGCTGCCTGCAGCCGAAGCGGGGGCAGCCTGTCCAGATTCGCCCCCCCCCGGGTCACGCTCATTGGGACAGCTCATCCCCAGCCCCGGCACGGGTGGGAGCTGCTTTCCAGGAAGCCAGGGCTGTGGCAGCCCACATGCTGCCCAGGATGAAGGGGACAGGGGCCACAGAGACAAATCCCCACCAGCGCAACAGGGATGGCGCGGATGGCATCCAGCTGCTTCCCCTGGGAGGATTCCTACCAGGAATGCCATGAATGTGTCCCTGATTTATTTCTCTCACCAGTCTAGAGGGTTTGACACTTCTCTCCTTGTTATCTGGCATTCCTTGGGCATGTATACGTTTTGGGACAGATGTGATATTAACAATGGCCTGGGGCCAGGGAAGCAGGAAGCTCTCCAAGAAGATGGAGCCAAACTGTTGACTGTAATGGATTTCCAGGAGCGCTCAGTGAGTCCAGCTGCCTGGATTTGGGGTTGTCCTTTCCTCCACCGTTGCAGGTCCCCCAGTTCAACACACCAAATTCAAAGCCAGGGAACTCCCCCAGCTGCCTGTCCTTGAAGTGTTGACCCCTCCAGACCTCTCTGAGTGGAGACGATGATGTAAGATGAGTCTGAGAAACGATAAACAGCGGTGACCCCGTGCCCAGGCCATCGCGTGTGGGGACCCCACGGGAGACGCATGGGGACCCCGTGACCTCTGCTCGCTGACAACTTCCCAGTTGAGCTGCACGACAGATTTTGGCACTGTGGCTCCTCAGTTTTCAGTCAGTCCCCCTGCAACTCCCCGGTCCCCTGTGGATAAGGAGTCACGTTTCTGTGCGGCTCCAAGGGAGCGGGATCCGCGGGGAGGGAGCGGGGAGCGGCCACGGCCTCTCGCCCACGCCCCGGCCCCGGCCCCTCGCCCGCGCTCCGGCCCCGGTTGGCTGCGGGCCCAGCTCCGGCGGTGTTATAGCGGGGGGAGGTTAATAGGGGTCCCGGGGAGCGGGGGGGCACGAAGTGGGGAATCCCCGCTCTCCCCTCCGCAGCATCGCTGATAACCCACCCCCCGGGATGCAACCGGGGTACCCAGCCCGAGGAGGGGGGTGGGCGGCGAGGCCGAGGAGGGGGGTCTTACAGCCCGGGGCGGATTTTGGGATACGACCCGATTGGTTGGGACTGGGGCTGAGGGATCCAATAGCGGAGCGGCCGCGGGTTGATCCCGCCCCACTAGCGGCGCACCCCATCTCGTCCCGCCGGCTCCGGGTCCCTCCGCCGGGTCCCGGCCGTCCCGTCGGTCCGCTCAGCTTCTCCGCTCCGTTTCGCCCCACCGGGTCCACTCGGTGCCGGTGCGGGGAGGAGCCCTCGTGTGCTGGCGGGATGCGGGGGGTGGTGACGGTCCTGGCGGCGGTGCTGGTGGTGGGGACAGCGGTGGGGACAGCCCTGCCCCGCCCGGGGCTGCTGCCGTACGGGCCGGCCCGCGGGGATGCCCGGCTGCGGCCCGGGGACGACGAGAGCTCGCCCGGGGTGTCGCTGAGTCGAGCCCTGCGCCTCTACGGCCACGCCGCCCGCCGCCTCTACGTGAGTCCCGGCTGGTCCCGGCCCTCCTGCCCTCCTCCCCCCGGCCCCCCACTCCTCCTTTCAGCCCCCCTTCTTCCTCTCCAGCACTCCCTTCTGTCCCTCCACCTTCCCATCCCTCCTTGTTTCTCCATCTTCCCACCTTCTTCTCTCCACCCCTCTGCCCCACCATCCCTCCCCCTTCCATCTTTTCCCCCTCTCCATCTTTCTTTCCCTCACCCTCTTTCTCCCCAGCCATTCCCCTTGGCACCCCTCTCCACTTATTCCTTCTCCCTGTCCCTACGTCTGTGTTTTTGCTGCCTTCACCCCTGCACCACCACACGTCTTTTCTCTATTCCTCCCTTTTCTCCATCCATTCCCCCCTCCACACCACTCCCGCTGTCTCCTGCCCAGTCTCTCTGGCTGTGGAGGAACAAGAGGGCCTTCTCCTTCGCAGCTGTTCCCCATGAGCAGCAGCTGCAGCTGGGATGGCCTCAGAGCTGCAGCTCTCTGGGGGATGGAGAAACCCGAGGTCTTTGTTTTCTCCATGGCCGGACAGGGCCATGTGGTCTCAAGGCTCTCAACCCTGTGCCCCAGAGTGGGGACATACTGGGGGACCCATGGCAGAGGCACCTCTGCAACTCCTGAGCACCTTGTGCCACTCTCCCTGCAGGTGGGGACCAACGGGGTCATCTCCACCCAGGATTTCCCCAGGGAGACGCAGTATGTGGATGACGATTTCCCCACGGACTTCCCTGTCATCGCTCCCTTCCTGGCCGACCTTGACACCTCCGGTGACAGAGGGAACATCTACTATCGGCAAGATGACTCTCCAGACGTGTTGCACCAGGCTGCAGGCTACATCCAGGCTGGGTTCCCCCACATCGCTGGCTCCTTCATGCCCACCAATGCATTCATCGCAACCTGGGAGGACGTGGGTGCCTACCAGGAGCTCTCGCGAGACACCAAGCCCTCCCAGAAGGTGAGGCTGATGGGCTGAAGTTGGACGCACATCTTACATGTTATGGGAGGATGATTCTTCCTTGTGTAGCACCCAAAATGTTCAGTCTCTTCTTTCTGGGCAGCTGGATGTTGGGCCCAGCACTGGGTGAGCACCAAGAGAGATGTGGAGCTTCTCTCTGCTCAGAGCTGCAGCGGTGGTGGGTCTGTTGGCTTTGCTGGTGGGCAGAAGAGGTTTAAAGGTTGCCTTCAACTCCATGGTTGGAGGTGTTCAAGGTGTTCCCTGCTTTTCAGGCAAAGCTTTATGGTGCTGGTGCCTCTGGATTTGCAGGGCAGGGTTGGGAGGAGCTGGGGGAAGCTGTAGCCCGGGTCACCCATCGTGTCCCAAACCTTTTGCTGGTGGCTTGGAGCTGGTCCTTCCTTCTGATTAATGCTGCTGGCGAGGAACCAGCTTCAGAGTTTCCACTGTGGGCTGCTTTTTTAATCTGGAAAACAAGCTCGTAGGTGGTCCATCGGTTTGGGGAGGTGACCTGAGGCTGATAAGGCTCCTGCGTGGGTGCGTGCTGCTGGACCTTTCCCCGAAAACGCTGGATCTGCTGCAGGAGCACGTCACATTGAGCTGATGACGTGCCAAGGAGGTGACGGTGACGCTCTGCGAGCAGGACAGGCCTTCTTGAAATGAGCTGAACGTGAAGAGCTGCAAGAGGAAAACTCTGGTGATGAGCACCCAGGGCCATGCGATGGGCGATGGGCTCTTGCTGCGGTGGGGTGGGCTGAACCCAAAGTCCATCAGCAGCCAACAGGTCCCCGTGGGTCACCAGGAGCTGTCTCCACTGGCTGTCCCCTGGCTCTGGGGCCCTTTGGTGGCGGGTTGCTGAGAGGGAAGCCAAGCAGGGGAAGAAACGGAGGTTTGGAAGGAAACAACGCACATTTTTTCCTCTAATTTAAAACTTGAGAAAGCAGCTGAAGAGATGCCATCGGGGGCCTCACAGTGACCTCGCACTCACCAAAAAAAACACAGCTCCTCGTCTCTTCCCAATTGTGTGGGGTTTTTTTTTTTCCTCTTTGAGAAGTTGGATGGGGTTTTAAAATGAAACCAGTCTCGCTTGGAGATGAGCAGCTCCGGGGAAAGCTTCGTTCAGGACGCACCGAAATGCAGTTTGTGCCTGTGCTTTGCTGAGCTCCCTCTTAGCCAAAACTGCTACAAATCTCCCCAAATGCAACTTTTTTCTTACCAAATATGCCATTTATTGAAATGCTGCCTTCCAGCTGCTCAGAACCAGGACTGACCTCGAAGCCTTTACTCCTCGGTTTGGAAAGTCGTGATTTATCCTTTTTGAGCCACAAAAGCAGAAACCGGGGTTAAGATTTAGGGGAGTTAAGACACTCCCTGATCCCCAGCCTTGGGGGTCCTGCTGCTGGCAGCACCTTGTCCCCTCCAGCTCCTTGGGGACACGTGGCTCATCCCTGCAGTGACACTTCCCGGGGCTGCAGAGGGGGACGAGAGCTGACGCCGCTTCTGCGGGAGGAAAAAATGCCCTTTTGGGCTGGAATTTGCCCTTTGCAGCTCTGTGCTGGGAGCAGCCGACTGCGAGGCAGGGGCTGCCCACCCCCCGTGGTGTCCCGCGGTGCCAGCACATCGGTGTCACCCACCGGGTCCCCCCCGTGCCACCCACCACAGGGAAGAATGAATCCTGCAGCTGCTGCCACAATTTGGCTGCGTGGGGGTGGAATTCAACCCCCTGGGGCCGGGGAGTTATCCCCCCCTGGCTTTTTGGCTGCCTTTGCACGGGTCTCTGAATGCCCAAGTGTGTGACACACACAACAAGGCTCTTTATATCCTGCTGGGCCACTGGGAAACCCTGTGATGCCCTAGGGGCCCTTCACCCCAAAACTGGGGCTGGTGCTGCAGGGACAGGCAGGGCTGGGCTGAGGGGAGCCCCCACCCCTCCTACTCACTGCTCTGGGGCTGAAACTGGGAATTTAATGATTTTTCCTTTGCTTGTTGCTGGCAGTTCCTGGGGAAGAGCTGCTGCTTTGTGCTTATTTGTATTTTCTTTTTTTAATTTATTGGTCCAGCAGGACATATGCAGGGTGGGGGAGGCCAGCCCGAATGCTGCACATGTTGGTTTCTCTGCATTTGGGTTGACTGTGATGTGTGTGTGGATCTCATAAGGGTTGTGCTCACCCATCCGTGGGTTCTTGCTGTGGTCCTGTTCCCCAGTGCAGGGCTGGCACGTCCCCAGGGCTGGCACGTCAAGCGGCCAGCGTGCCTATAGTGGGATGTATGGGTGTGGGGAAGGCGAGAGCACGTGCATGTTTTTTCCTGAGGAAACCAAGCTAAAATTGTTCTCGGGGGAAGCAGGGGGGTGTGGGTTTTCCTCCTGTGCTGCTGGGATGGAGGGAGGCTGGTGGTGGCAGGAGGGGATCGGGAGCGACCCGATGGATGGGATATACAGTCAGGGATGCTCCTGGGCATGGTGCAGGGCTGTCACGTCCCTGTGTGACAGCTCCAAAGGACACCCCTACACCAGTGCAGCTGAGAGGGGGTGGCAGGGCTGTGTTGTGGGCTCCTGTGGAGGATGCTGAGCATCTTCCCAGCATGTTGCACTGGGGTTTGGACATGCACAAGCAGCTCCTGCTCCTCCCCAGGAGGTATCTGCAGGCTGATCATAGAATCACAGAATGGTTTGGGTTGGAAAGACATTCCAAGCTCATCCAGTGCCACCCCTGCCATGAGCAGGGACATCTTCACCAGCTCAGGTTGCTCAGAGCCCCATCCAGCCTGGCCTGGGATGTCTCCAGGGATGGGGAACCTACCACCTCTCTGGCCAACCTGGGCCAGGCTCTCACCACTCTCAATGTCAAACATTTCTACCTCGAGTCTGGCCTGAATATCCTTTCCTTTAGTTTGAAGCCATCACCCCTTGTCCTATAAAAGCCTGTCCCCATCTTTCTTACAGGCCACTTTTAAGCACAGGAAGGCCACAGTAAGGTCTCCCTGGAGCTTCTCTTCTGCAGCTGAACCCCCCAGCTCTCTCAGCCTGTCCTCCCAGCAGAGCTGTTCCAGCCTCAGATCATTGCTGTGGCTCCTCTGGGCCCTCTCCAGCAGGTCCATGTCTGTCCTGTGCTGAGGACCCAGAGCTGGACAGATGGAGGGTTGTTTTGGGGTGCTTGCATGCACTGTTTGGGTGTTTGGGGAGCTGGCTGTCACATCTCTAGTCCCCTTCCCTGTCTCCTCTGCTGAGGTCCTGCCCCTCCATGATATCTGTCTGTTCCTGTTCTCCCTTTGGCAGCTCAACACCTTCCAGGCGGTTATAGCTTACGATGATGAGGACACCTACGCCATCTTCCTCTACCCCAAAGGTGGCCTTCAGTTCCTGGGGACACGGCCCAAGGAGTCCTACAATGTCCAGCTGGAGCTGCCGGCCAGGGTGGGCTTCAGCTGGGGGGACGGTGATGACCCGAAGAGGGACGGGCTCTTCCACAGCCTGGCCAGCAGCGAGCGGGCACTGAGGCTCCTGGAGCGGTGCGTGGGGCTGAGGGGTTGGCAGGAGAGCAGGGTCACCTTCCCCCAGCCCTGGAGCCTTTGAAGGTTTGGGAGAAGGAGGGGAGTGAGCTGAGGGTGATGGGCTGTGTTGAGGGGCTTGGCCCTATGTGCACAGGAGCTTTTTGGGGTGCTGGGAGGGGTTCTGTGGAGCGAGGTAGGTACCTTTGGGGTGAGTTTCCCATCATGGCTGTGATGATGAGGGATTTGGTCTCATCTTCCAAGTAACAAGTGGTAGGATGGGAGGAAATAGCTTTAAATTGTGCTGGGGAGGTTGAGGTTGGATCATGGAAACAATTTCTTCCCATCAAGGGCTGTTGGGCATTGGAACAGGCTGCCCAGGGCAGTGGTGGAGTCACCATCCCTGGAGGGGTTGAACAGATGCGGAGATGAGATTCTTGGGATCATGGGTTAGTGCTAGGGTTGGGTTAACAGTTGGACTCGATGACCTTGAGGGTCTTTTCCAACCAAAATGATTCTATGCATGTGCATGTGTGTTGCTGTCTTGCAGGGAGAGTAACACGGGGGTACCCGGCGTGTGGGTCTTCCACGTGGGCAGTGTGTCCCCCCTGGAGCACGTGGAGCCGGGGGGCGGCAGGGGAGCCAGCCCTGGGGTGCCACAGAGCCCCGAACCTCATGTCCCCGGCACCGCTGGCTACACCCACGCACTCTACAGCCATGCGGACCACGTGGCCACAAATCTACCAGTGCGACACGGCTCGGCGGCCATGTCACCACATCCCGATCACAGATCCCATGCCCCCACGCTGCTGGGCATCGTCCCCAAGGGGCTGCCTGTGTCCCCATCGGGGCAGGAGCGGAGCCGCCGGCTGCACCTTGATGGGGACATTGGCACCCAGCAGAGCTACTCTCTGAACCCCTCTTCTTACAGCTCCGGGCATCACGGCGTTGGCGTGGAGGAAGATGTTCATTTTAACCCTGATGGTGAGTGGCTGTAGCCCCTCTGATGATTGAATGGGGATGTCTCATGGTGGGTGGCTTCTTAAGAAAGGTCTTTTTGCTGCAATCTCATCACTTCCCTAGACATGAGGAAGAAATTCTTTCCTCTGAGGGTGGTGAGAGCCTGGCCCAGGTTGGCCAGAGAGGTGGTGGCTGAACCATCCCTGGAGACATCCCAGGCCAGGCTGGACGGGGCTCTGAGCAACCTGAGCTGGTGCAGATGTCCCTGCTCATGGCAGGGGTGGCACTGGATGAGCTTTGAAGGTCCCTTCCAACCCAAACTATTCTATGATTCCAGAGCAGCCAGGGCTGGAGCAAGCGTGGGCTGACAAGGCTCCAGCCAAACTTTCGCCTCTCCAGATTCTCCCAGCCAAATCCTGCTGCCAAGGGGCTGCTGGGGCCATATGTCCCTGCTGGCAGGTTTGCCACTGCTCTGCCCCGTGTCACAAGGAGGGAAGCTCAGGAGATGGGAAGCTCAGGAGATAGGTCCTGGCATGGGGCCCTGCCGACCCTCCATCACCAAACTGGCTGTGAAGTCACCATGGCACGTACCCTGGGGAGCAAAACTCCATCCCCAGATGGCTGTCTCCCAAAAATATGCAGGAACTCAACCTCTCGCCCTCTGTCAAGGCTGAAATCAGGCAACAGGTTCAAAACTCTCAGCCTCCCCTGTGCATCCTGGGTGGGTTATCTGGGAACCGCTGCTGCTGGCTTTCATGTCTTCCTGATGGTGTTTTGGAGGTTGAGGAGACAGGTGACCCGACCACGAGAGGTTGGTTTGTCTCTGTGTCCTCAACCCTCTCCCCTCCTTATCCCCAGTGTTCACCTACAGCGCGGCCAGCAAGGAGACATGTGCGCGGCACCATGGGCGCTGCTCCCCGCATGCCTTCTGCACCGACTATGCCACCGGTGTCTGCTGTCACTGCCGGGCCACCTACTATGGCAATGGGCGACAGTGCCTGCCCGAGGGTACGTGGGGTGGGTGGCAGGGACGGGGACCCGGTGATGGGGTGACCATTGCCATGGGTGTCCATCTCCCTGCCCAGGAGCTGTGCATCGCCTCAACGGGAAGGTGAGTGGGAGCCTGATGGTGGGACGGATGTCCGTCAACTTCCAGGATGTCGATCTTCATGCCTACATTGTGGGGAGTGATGGCCGAGCCTACACGGCCATCAGCGGGGTGCCCCAACCTGCTGGCCGGGCGCTCCTGCCCCTCCTGCCTCTCGGCGGCCTCTTCGCTTGGCTCTTTGCACTGGAGGACCCTGGCGCTGAGAATGGCTTCAGCATCACTGGTGAGCACAGGGGACCTGGGATGTGTCACAGAGCCCCATGCCTCCAAGGGACACAGCTCCTGGTGGAGTGGCCTGGCTCCATGGAGAGCTTATTGTGGGACTTCCATACTCAAAAGGGGCCGATAAGAAAGATGGGGACAGACTTTTTAGCAGGGCCTCTTGCGATAGGACAAAAGGTGATGGTTTTAAACTAAAGGAGGGAGATTCAGGCTGGACATGAGGAAGGAATTGCTGGCCCTGAGGGTGGTGAGAGCCTGGCCCAGGTTGGCCAGAGAGGTGGTGGCTGAACCATCCCTGGAGACATCCCAGGCCAGGCTGGACGGGGCTCTGAGCAACCTGAGCTGGTGAAGATGTCCCTGCTCATGGCAGGGGTGGCACTGGATGAGCTTTGAGGGTCCCTTCCCACCCAAACTGTTCTGTGATTCTATGATGTGTGGCTTGGGGTGGGTGACGAGGGGTGAGGGTGGGCACTCGGGACAGCCCCACGGCTCCTCCGATCCCCTCCCCAGGCTCAGCTGGTTATCACTTCCCTGCCACCCTCGTTGGTGTGCCAGGGGAGCAGGGAAGGATGCTTTGGGGATGTATTCCTTAAAAATCCTACAACAAAATGCTACTTGTTCCCTTTTCCTGCCCAGGTGCTGAATTCACCCAGAGCCTGGAGGTGACCTTCTCTCCTGGGGGGGAGACGGTCCACGTCACTCAGACAGCCGAGGGCCTGGGGCCAGACAATTATTTAAGCCTGAAGACACACATCCAGGGCCAGGTGCCGTTTCTCCCAGAGAATGTCACTGTCCACATCACTCCCTACAAGGAGCTCTACCACTACTCCAGCTCAGGTAGGAGCCCGTGCTCAGCCCATCCATGTGTGTCCAAACCCACCCCATCCCCACCATGCTTCCCAAAGTGACAGACATCAATGCTGAAGCTCCTTCTCCCCGATCTGGGTTTTTGTTTTCCTTGCTGTCTGGCAGTCGTGACATCCTCTGCACAGCGGGAGTACGTCCTGGCCGCGGGGACGGCCAACCAGACCTTGTCCTACCGCCTGCGCCAGAACATCACCTTCTCCGGCTGCCCGCACACCCGCCTGCCCGCCTGGCAGCGGCTCAGCGTGGCCCGAGCCTTCGCCCTCTACGACGGCCACGAGCACGTCCTGCGCTACGCCCTGGCCGCCCGCATCGGCTCCGCACCAGGTGAGCTCCAGCACCCGCCCCGGGGTGCTCACTCCCACCCAGCACCCACCCCAGGGTACCAGCCCTCACCAGGTGATGCTGCTGTCCCGTGCCTGCTCCCAAAGTGGCAGCCTGCTTGCTTTACCCAAAACCAGCCAAAATAAGTTTTGTTTTGGTTGTTTTTCCCAACTGAAGCATTCCTGGCATGGAGGTGGGGACTGCGGTGGCACTGGGTGACACAACCACACGTCCCTGCGTGGGATGTGGCTGCTGTGATGCAGTGGTGATGCCTATGGCAGATAGAAATGGGAATGGTCGTTCCCTCCTCCCTGTGTCTCCCAGGCCTTTCCCCCCTGGTAACACCCACCTTTGCCCACAGATGATGCCGAGAACCCCCTGGTGAACCCATGCCACGATGGCACGCACAGATGCGAGGCACCGGCGCGCTGCCAGCCTGGCACAGGGATGGAGTACACATGCGAGTGTGCGGCTGGGTACCGCAGAGATGGACGGGGCTGTCGAGGTGAGTGGGGGCTGCAGGTGGGTGCAGGGGGGTGGCTGGTGCACCCTGTCCCCTGTGGGACACCAGGGTGGCCACTGGGACGTGCCACGGCATCACAGCACCTGCCGTCTCAAGAGGTCCCAGAGCTGCACCAAGGAGATATGGATGAATCGTGGGGGGAAACTAAGGTGGGGGGTTGAGGAGGTGCTGCAGGAGCATTGTGGGGATGGAGGGGGTGGCAGATGTGAGATGGGCAGCTTGGGATAGGACATCGCCCCTGCAAGGCTGGGAGCAGTCAGAGCCCAAAAATGGGATTGTCCCCTGGTGTCCCCCTCTTCTTCTAGATGTGGATGAGTGTGCGGAGGGCCTGAGCCAGTGCGGCCCCTTCACCATCTGCCTGAATGCACCGGGCAGCTACCGGTGCGAGTGCCGCAGCGGGTACCAGCCGGCAGGGGACGGGCAGGCGTGTGTGCGTAAGTGCCAGCCCCAAATTTAGGGGTCCCCCCACCACTGTGCCCCATGGCCCAGCCATCCCCTCACCTGCCCTGTCCCCACAGCCCTGGTGCCGGCGACCGACCCCTGTGAGGACGGGAGCCACCCTTGCGCTCCACCGGACCGGGCACGCTGCTTGTCCCACACCGGGGGACACCCCACCTGCGAGTGCCTCCCTGGGTACGCCGGCGACGGCATCGACTGCTCCGGTATGGAGACACGGGAGGGATTGCTGGGTGATGCCAGGCTGTCCTGTCCTGGCTGATTCCTCTCCTCTTTACGCACAGATGTGGACGAGTGTGCCGTAAACCCATGTCACCCAGCTGCCACCTGCTACAACACACCAGGCTCCTTCTCCTGCCAGTGCCCACCTGGCTATGAGGGCGATGGCTTCCAGTGTGCGCATGGTAAGGCTGCTCAGCTCCCTCCCGAGCCACCCCTGTCCCTGTGGCTGGCTGTGTTCTCACCGTGCTGTTGCTTTGGCCATCCCACCAGCAGCAGGGAGCACGCAGCGGCTGTCACCGTGCCAGCACGAGCAGCTGTACCCGCGGGAGGTGCCATCAGGACCCTCACTCGTGGGTGACAGACACATGCCCCAGTGTGATGAGGAGGGCGGGTACCGGCCCCTGCAGTGTCACAGCAGCACTGGGTACTGCTGGTGTGTGGATACTGAGGGGCAGGAGATTGCGGGGACACGGACGGCGCCGGGCAGCACGCCGCCGCGCTGCGGGAACCCAGGTCAGTGCCACCCGCTGCGCTTGAGAGGACAGGGGAGGCTGGTCAGGTCCTTGGGCATCTCCTTGGCATCTTGATGGGGTCAGTGGGCACCCAGGAGATGCCTTGGCTGGCTGGGCGGGTCGTGCTGGGTGGCAGAGGGTGTTGAGGGGCTGCTGGAGCAGGCAGAGCTCTGCCCATCCCGCATGGCTGTGGCGAGCATGGGGGACCCAACCACCCGACCCAGGACTTGTCTGCCATGGCCTGAGTGCAGGGTGCTGCCAAATGGGTGTTTGGGCATCTCAGGGGGCTCCTGGATCTTTAGGGCACCATGGTCTGTGGGGTTATAGTGGCAGTGAGCACAGAGGGGGCGGCCACAGGATGCTAAGGGGGCTGGAGAGGGGCAGCCCCAGCCCAAGTGGGGAGGCCAAACTGTGCTGGCAGAGCATCACCCAGCACCTGCAGCCTTGGGTGAAGTGAGGACAGATCTGGGTGCCAAGCAGGTCTGGGGGAGCTGTGTGGCACCCCCTGAGCCCAGGGTGGGGGTGTTTGCTGCCGGCAGAGTCCACCCAGCGGCTGACCCCCTGCCAACACGAGCGGCTGTACCCACGGGGGGTGCCACCGGGACCCTCGCCCGTGGGGGATAGGCATGTGCCCCAGTGCGATGAGGATGGTGGGTACCGGCCCCTGCAGTGTCACAGCAGCACCGGGCACTGCTGGTGTGTGGACGCCGCGGGGCAGGAGATCGCGGGGACACGGACGGCGCCGGGCAGCACGCCACCGAGCTGCGGGAACCCAGGTCAGTGCCCGTCCCCTCCCTGCAGCACCCCAGCATCCTTGGCAAGGAGAGGGGGACCCAGGGCTCTGGCAAAGCCCTGAGTCCCCCCCAGGCTTGCACATGGAGTGACTGTCACCTTCCCTGTGCCAGAGCCCACGGAGCGGCCCCGCAGCATGTGCGAGCGCTGGCGGCAGAGCTTGCTGGAGCACTATGGGGGCAGCCCCCGTCGTGACCAGTACGTGCCACAGTGCGAGGCGGGGGGGGAGTTCACCCCGCTGCAGTGCCATGGGGACAGCGGGTACTGCTGGTGCGTGGATGAGAGCGGCAGGGAGATCCCGGGGACGCGCTCGGAGCCTGGCAGCACCCCCCCGTGTAAGAGCTTGGGTTCCCAAGTGTGACCCCTCTCCTCATCCCCAGCATCTGGCATAGCATGGGTGCCTGGCACTGCACCCTGCTCCTGATCTGAGACCTGATGCTCCCTGAGCATTGTATCTCTCCCTGTTCCCCCTCAATTTATGTGCCAGGTCTCCCTAGCGTCGCGCCACCCAGCGTCCGCCCGTCACCCCGGCCCGATGTGTCACCACCAGCCACGGGGACATTTCTGCTCTACGCTCAGGGACAGCAAATCGGTTACCTCCCGCTGAATGGCACGCGGCTGCAGAAGGAGGCGGCGAAGACCCTACTGTCCCTGCATGTACAGTATCTCCTGCACCAGGACCACAGAGATTAGGGACAGGCTGATGCTGCAGCTCTGCAGTTTGCATCTCCCTGGACCCCTCTTATCTGAGCTAGGGTGGTTTCATGATCACAGAATCATAGACTCATGTAATCATAGAATAGTTTGGGTTGGAAGGGACCTTCAAAGCTCATCCAGTGCCACCGCTGCCATGAGCAGGGACATCTTCACCAGCTCAGGTTGCTCAGAGCCCCGTCCAGCCTGGTCTGGGATGTCTCCAGGGATGGTTCAGCCACCACCTCTCTGGCCAACCTGGGCCAGGCTCTCACCACACTCAGGGCCAACAATTTCTTCCTCATGTCTGGCCTGAATGTCCCTTCCTTCAGTTTAAAACCATCATCCCTTGTCCTATGGCAACAGGCCCTGCTGAAAAGTCCATCACTTCTTGAAGGTTGATGTTGGATTTTGGGGACATTGGAGGATGGAGGAGGAGGAGGAGCAGGTCACATCCTGCCAAGGGCAGGAGCTCAGGTGCTGGTGGAGCTCCCTGGCCCTCAGTTGTGGTCCCCAAGCTGCAAGTCTCTACAGCAAAACTTGTCTTTTCCATCCCTCGGACTCCTCTTGGAGCCTCATGTGCACCTCCAGCCAGGCCGGAGCGAGGGAGAGGAACGCTGAGAGCTGGACCATGACCCTCCCTGCACCCCGGGGAACTGGAACACCTTTTCAAGTCTTTCCTTTCCCCCTCCTGAAGGTCATTCCTCAGGCTGGGTTCACTGTTGGAGCAAGTATCTCCATGAGCCGAGGGGGTTTCAAACCCATCTGGATGTGGGTGTGTGCCTGCGACAGCTGGGCTGAAAACCTTGGCAGCAGGCTTCAGCTGGGGATGTGAAGGAGGAGCCCATCGGTGTTGGGTTTCGTTGGGGAAAAGGGATTTGAGCATCATTGCTGCATCTTGCAGAGTGCAGCGGTGGGATAAAGGTGCTTCTGAGGCTCTTGGCTGTGACTCAGGTGGGATTTCACCCCGTGTCCCTCTCCAAACCCCGCAGGGCTCCATTGTGGTGGGAATCGGCTACGACTGCCGGGAGAAGATCATTTACTGGACTGATGTGGCTGGGCGGACCATAAGCCGGGCGAGCCTGGAGCCAGGGGCTGAGCCAGAGACGGTCATCAGCTCAGGTGTGTGCCCATCACCAGTGACATCTCCTCAAAGCCGTATAGAGTCATAGAATAGAATCACAGAATCACTTTGGTTGAAAGAGACCCTCAAAATCATGGAGTCAAACCATAACCTAACTGTCGCTAACCCATGTCCCTAAGAACCTCATCTCTGCATCTTTTAAACTCCTCCAGGGATGGTGACTCCACCACTGCCCTGGGCAGCCTGGATATCAACAGCTCCACACCAGTTTGTGCCCATCACAGCTCTGGGCCTCTCCTGCTTTGGAGTTCTGCATCCCTTGGCTTTGGGTCAGGGCCCTGAGACAGAGCCAGGAGCCACATGTCCCTAAACCGCTGACTGTGTCCATCCCTTTGGCAGGGCTCATCAGCCCTGAGGGGCTGGCCGTGGACCACCTGCGCCGAGCCATCTTCTGGACCGACAGCGGCCTGGATAAGATTGAGAGAGCCCGGCTGGACGGTTCTGAGCGACAGGTCCTCTTTGACACGGAGCTTGTCAACCCTCGGGCCATCGCCGTGGACCCCGTCCGAGGGTGAGCAGCAGCATTTTGGGAGGGATTTGCACGCTGGGCTTTGCAAGGTGCAAGAGTTGGAGATGTGCAGTGGTGCCAAAGCCTCATCCTGACCCTGGGAGCAGCTCTCCTACGCTGCACAACCCTGTAGGAGGGCTTGGCTTTGTTCCTCATGTCCTCTTTTATTTAATAATTCAGGATTTGGCTAAACCTGCTGTTTCAGTGTCGGGATGCACATTATTTTTTAAAAGCTTTGAAGCACGCCTGGCGTTGGAAAACACAAGCTGTGCCCCTGGGGTGCTGTTGCGATACAAAATGTGCTACTCCTAAGACTCGCCCTCATCTAGGAGCTACAGTTTGGGTCGTAAACATGTTTGACATCATTCTGGTTTTCTTTTAAGAGACTTTTCAAAGCAAATAATAAAGATTAATTTCAGGCACTGTTGAAGGGAAAAACAGACTTCTTGCCTAACAAAGAAAAAGCCGATAATCTCCTACCGCTCCTTACTGTTGTGTGTCCTGTTTGTTCACGATACATTTATTTCCCAAGCAACCTTTACTGGACGGACTGGAATCGCGAAGCACCCAAAATTGAAACTTCTACAGTCAACGGAGCCAACAGGAGGGTCCTGGTGAACAAGGACATTGGGTTGCCCAACGGCCTGACGTTTGACCCCTTCTCCAAGCTGCTCTGTTGGGCAGACGCAGGTAAATTCACTGAGGACGGATCAAACTGTGACACACTGAGCCTCGAGGAGATATAATATCTATGTTTTGTCGTTAGCTGTGGCTACCTGTGGGCTTCTCTGCCCTTCTCCACTGTCCTGCCCCATGGGACTTGGTGTAATGGGGTTGGAGGTATCATGAGCTACTTCTACATCCTGAGGCTGAGAAGCTGTTTCTAAATTTAGCCAATATAAGAAACACATTTGTTGTGTGTTGTTTTGGTTTTGTTTTTTTCCTCCTTTCCTTTCTTTTTTGTTTTTTCCTTTTTTTATATTTTGTGTGTTTCATTTATTTGTTTGTTTTATTTTTTGTGGCCTGGTGACTGTCCTGTGTTTGCAAAGGAACGAAGCACCTGGAGTGCACATTCCCCGATGGCACGGGCCGGCGCGTCATCCAGAACAACCTCAACTACCCCTTCAGCATCATCAGTTACGCCAATCACTTCTACCACACGGACTGGAGACGGTAAGGGAAGAAAAACCCCAAAAGAGCCACGAACCAGCCCCTGGCATCTCTGGGGAGTCAGTTGGAGGGACTTTGAGCCAGAGGGGGGACCCAAACGCTGCCCCCAGCCTGGTCCCTCATCCTGAGCACTCTCTTGGGGCTCCAGTGCCACATTCAGCAACACCCACTTGTCAAGCTCAGTGCAGAACAGTTTAGAAAGAATCCCAGATTCCTGGCAGGGACAGAAATAGTTGTTGTGGGTTGTTTTTTTTTAAATAAAACTTGGCACAAGTTTCTGAATTTGAAGTCAAAGAAAAAACTCTGTCCTCAGCCGTTCCCTCTCCCCCCGCTACCCCCAACACCAGGGACTCGCCTCGGTTCCCGCTCCAGCTGGAGCCTCTCAGAACTTCCATCCCAACTTTGCAGATTAAAACAAACACTTAAGAGTTCACTGCGCTCAGAGGCTCTCGGGGAGATCATCTCTCCCTGGAACGCTGTTTCTGGCTCCGCAGCACCAAACAGAAATGCACTGAATGAGCTGGATGGATGTTTTACAGGGCAAATTCCTTTTCGCTTGTTCTGCAGGTGGTTCAGACCAATCTTTTTTAGCTGCCTCTTTTTTAAAAAAAATGATTTAAGATCATAAGAGGTTCCACTTAAACTTGAGAAGAAACTTGTTCCTGGTGAGTGTGGCAGCGCCTGGCCCAGGCTGCCCAGGGAGGCTGTGGAGTCTCCTTCTGTGCAGCCATTCAAACCCGCCTGGACACCTTCCTGTGGAACCTCAGCTGGGTGTTCCTGCTCCATGGGGGGATTGCACTGGATGAGCTTTCCAGGTCCCTTCCAATCCCTGACATTCTATGATTATTAATGTACTTCTCCCCCTTTGATCTCCAGGGATGGCGTGATAGCTATTGATAAAGAAACCGGCTCCTTTACCGATGAGTATCTTCCTGAGCAGCGATCGCATCTCTACGGAATAACTGCAGTTTATCCCTACTGCCCCGGAGGTAAAACACACCAAACCCCACCTCCTCTCGCTTGCTGGACAGCTGCTATATGTTTGACACACTAAAGATATCCATTTCTCTCTGCAGCAAGGAAATAGTTAACTGCTATTTCCAGAAACAACAATCTTTGCACCCAAAAAAGAACTTCAGACCCAGAAACCTGTCACTGCATATAACTAAAGGGGGAAAAACCCTCCACCAAGGCCAATGAATCGACTGACTTCCCTGCAAAAGATTATCAAGTTGTTTCTTTATTTTTTGAAGTTATACCTCAAGTCTTTACTACTGTATTTTTTTTAAAAAAGTGAAAAACATTGATATAGTACAAAAAAATAATGGTTCTGTGAATCTTAGGCCATTACTCTTGCTTATACAAGCAAATTTAAAATGTAGCATTCTTACTCAAATGTTTTATTTTATTGGAAGAATGGCTTAATTTTGAAGAGTTTAGGCAATCTGGCCACCAGCTCTTTTTATATCCAAAAATAAGTGCCTACGGGGAGCTTTGGCTGCGGTATCTTGCTGGGTCTGATTAATCCACAGCCCTAAGGGCAGAGACAGTGTGTGCTCCAAACTCATGCAGAACAGTTGGGTGATAGGGCAAAGGCATTGAAGTTTGTTATTTTCCAGAGAACAATTCTGTATTTTCACCATTGCCTCAATGCATGTCTTTTAGTATTTATATTAGAAGAATATGCTAGAATTGATCTGTTCATGCTTGTTGGTTCTTCCAAGTGCCTTCATAGACCTACCCAGCGTAGACCAATACATGTTCAGAAATACCATTTATATTTTTAATGCTTCACTTTTTTCTAGGTTACTTCAATAATTGAATAAAATGGTTGTTTTAAGTTTCCCTTTGGATTTAGGGTTTTTAAATGTTTCAAGTTGTAGGGTAGGCTGGGGAGAAGCAGCAAGCGAGCCAGGAGCGAGCTGTTCCTATGGCAGGACTTCAGCAAAAGAGGAATCCGCAGGGCCTTTATGTAACACTCCCTTCCCGACACAAAGCCAAAGACAATGAAAAAGAAGAAGAAAAAATCACATTTGCCAACTCCAAGCTAATCAAAACAATTTGTCTGTTTTCCCCAACTTCATTTATTTAAAGAAAAATGATAATTCAGTGGAAGTCAGAATTCAATTTCCTGTTTTCTTTCCAAACAGTAAAATAATACCATTTCAAACTGCATGCCAGAGTTGTACAGAGTTGTACATAGTTCCTAATTGTACTAAGTACACAAGAGACTAAAAGCTTTTATCCGTTCATCTCCCAACTTTCCCCAGTCTGTGGTCCGTCTTGGGATCAGCAATAATTGCCTGAACTGCTACGATGGCTTCGTTAATTTTCGTTTGCAGCTCTCGGAGCTCCTCTATATGCAGCAGTCGGAGAATTTGGGCGGCTTCATTGAGAACAGCATCTGGGTGAGTTGCAGAAAGAGAAGCCATATCAAGCATTTTCAATTGACACCAAGGGCCTAAGAGAAGTTCAGCCTAAGTTAAGACCAGCTTTCTGTGCTGCTAGACAGGGACAGGGTGCTCTGCAAAACCTCGCTCAGCCAAGCTGGGTCACTATGGAGCACTCTGAGTAGTAATTTAAGTGTACGTGGGGCAAAAGTGAAGCCAGACTGGTGGAGTCCCAGGTCATCTGGCCACTGCTTACAAAATAATCTATCAGGTCATGATAATCTATGAGATTTTGGGGTAAATTAAGCAGCTCAAACAGAAGGAAGCAACACAGAGGGCCTCTGCTGGCAGAAGCAAGATTTACAAGCCAACAGTAAGATAAATTCCTTCTGCTTGCAAACGTGGCTGCCATTAAAAGCTGTTATTTAAACACTACTCTGAAACAACATATTCCACCAGCTAAGATTTATGCTTTTTTTATTCCAAAACAAAATGCTCAGGAGTGCTCGTAAATAACAAACGTGGAGGGAGCAATTCTTTCCACAACAGGCTTTCTTTACTGTACGCATTATCTACGTATTTGACAGTAATATACTTCGTCAAAGGCAAACACCACTATTTAAAAGTAACATTAAGAGGGCTGCTTACCTCCCGTGTCGAAACCAAGAATGTGCTTTTCTAAAGCAACAGGCAAACCCTTTAAAAAGAAAAAAAAAGCATTAGAAATGTAATTTTACACATTTGGAAAATAAGTAATGCAGCGGAGGACACTTGAGTTTTGTTTCTACAGACGTGTGTGACAACTTCACAAAGTCACCATGCCGATTAAACAAGTGCCCTTGTGTCCCAAAATGTCAAACCCAGAGCCTTAATAAAGAAAAATCTTCATGCTTAATAATCCCCCTACTTGTCGAGCAAGCCCCATTGGATACACGCTGCCCACATTCAATCCTTAAAAGGCCAATACAGCAGAACTATGATGCACCCGATCCAGCAACATCGCTCTATGCACAAAAAAAACCCCCACAACTTGTACAAACCCAGCTGGCTGAGAAACTATGGCCCTAAAAGAGCTGATTTGAGAGCTGTAAAAATTCTCTGTCATCAAGCTGAGTTTCTCAAGCACAGAACTTGCACCCCAGAAGGATTTTTCTCCAATGTTAAGCTTAGGAATAAAGCTAAACATTCGGTTTTTCTAAACGCTTGGTTTATTGAGACAGTACAAGGAAAAATTTCTTAGTGGTCATTTATAAGCATCGCTCTCTTTACCCTCTTCAGCTGCTAAACAATCCCTCACCACATTTCAACATGCACATAAAATTAGATTTAAACAATGCAAATCTTAGAATTTGCTTTTATTATACTACCTCTACCTTTTTTTCAGCATTTGCCTTGCGTGGCAAAACCACTGAAGTTCAATACCATTTGTTTCTACAATGATGATGCCGTAAATCTCCTAAACTACCAGGACTTCTTCTGAGGGCTTTTAAAATTCTGTGTTGATCAAAACAACACAAACTAACTACAAAATGCTGCCTGTTTCCAAAAAGTTGGTTCTTTTCCGTGGTCTTTACAGTGATCTTAAAAGTACACCTGCATTGTTTGAATTTAAACAGTTTGTTGTTAAGAACTCACCTTCAAAGAGATTCTAGCAATATCGGACCTCATATGTATATTTTTGAGAAATCAGGTTTATGATTTAGGCTACAAAGACCCCCTTGCCACCCCTGTGTGTTCTCAGAGCTGCAAATCATTGATTCAGTCTCTTTTTTGTGGATGAACTCCCCAGGGCTACTGCAGGCAGCTCCAACATGGAGGGACCACAATGGTACCCTCAGAGGTGGGATTTTGAGTCACCCTGGTAATACAACATCCCTCCTCCCACCCTCCTCCCGCTACCCCCATATTTTAGCTCCTTTTTGGCTGGTGGAAACTCTCTGACAGAGCAGATCAGCTTTGCCTGAGCCCCAGAGCAGGGGTCTCAGAGCAGGCACTGGGATGTTAAGGCTCATTTGCACCTCAGCTTCCAACAGGGAGAGAAATCAAAAGCACCTTTAAATCCGTAACTACACAGACTACTTCACTTCATAGCCTTATTCCCAAAAATTTAATTTAAAACTGCTGCACAAAACACTTGCAATGGGCCTGACCACTGCAGTCATCTCCCCCATAACTGGAGTGTCAACAGCAAAACAGATTCCATGAGAATGGAAATCAAAAAATGCTTCCAGATTTCAGAGTAGGGGGAAAATGCGCCCACTTTGTTGTGCTTTTAGACATGTCCCAGGAATAGCCTTTGGGAGCATCCTTAAAGTGATCCTGAAGGGGATTGTTGTACTTGATCCTGCCCAGGACAAGCTCAGCAGGCCAGGAAAGCCCAGCACAGGCTGCATGGCTGTCAGCATAAATCCGAATCCTGTCTAGATACTGAGTACGCTGAACTGCCAGCCATCCAAAACATGATCTAAAATATAACAAGTGACATGTCTTATCTTGAAAACTGTACCTTGACAACCCAACAAGAAAAATCTCATTTTATCTGGTACATTTAATCCACAAGCGCAGCAGTACAAGTTTCCTCAGCATAGTCCTCATACATATCCTTCACTTGGAGAACATTTCTGCATCTATTTCATCTTTTCCCCACTCTATCTTGGTACTTTCAAGAGTGTAACTCATGACATTTTGTACATTAAGTCATCTGCCACGTAGCAGTCAGAAATTTATAACCTGCTTTCACATACAAAGTGTCACTAATTAGTATTTGGGCCATTAACAAGACAGACAAAATCAGAAGCAGTTTATTTTTCTTCTCCCATCCTGTGACCCGTCTATCCCCTCTGCTTTTAAGATTTCTTCTTCATTCACCTGGTATGATGTTGATAATCGCTGCTGGCACAGACAGCACTGTTTCTATCCCTGTCTTTTCTTCACCCCACTAAAAATTTGACATTTCTAATGAGAATAAACTCCCAATAACATCGATCACATGAGGCGATATTCCAGCCTATGACTTAACGATGCTCTGAGGATCTACTGAGTATGAATTTTTTGTTGTGGAAAAAAAATCACTGTTCCTCAAAGAAGCCAATTCTGCCAAACTCACAGAAAATCCCATTTTGATCCCTGCATGTCAGCTGTGCAGCTATGTCAACAACAACAAAAAAGCAGCTTTTTGTTAACACTAGTTATAGAACCTAAAATGACTACAGTGGTCCCAGCTGCTTTCGTATTTTCCTGCTCTTTTTAACTTTTTTTTTTTTTGGATATACAAGACCAAAGCTTTGATTTAGTGTTCCAATGCTTCTGGCAATTACCGCACTGCAATTGGGAGCACCTGCGATTGCCAATTAGTAAACACCATCGGCAGTGTTATAATAAAGCAAGTGTGGACTGTTCTGAGCAGCTGCTGGAAGAGATGAAGGGACTTGTAGTTTTTGACCAGGGACACATCTTTAGCAGGGACACATCCAAATGTGCACCTGCAAGAGACGCTGCCTTCCCCCTGCTGTGCCCAAGACCCAGCATCAGCAGAGAAAAAAATGCTGGAGAACAGGGATGGTTAAGAAATTACAACCTGAAAAAGCCCAAAAATTCCCCAGAATATCTTACAAATACACAGCTTTGTGGGTAGAAAATAATTCTGCAAATTCTGATATTTAAGTGCAGAAGTTTCCTTCACCATTCCTTTTAGGGGAAGAAGGAGTTTGATGTCCAACATCCCGTTCCTCAAACATGTATGGGGTTTATGCATGAAGCAAAACACTCCATACAAGGAACATTTCGACCTCTTAATGCAGCCAACGCTGCCAATTCCAAGGAAAAGCCACCTCACACATTTCTTCTCACACTGTAGGCCTGCTGCTCTGAACAGCAAGAATAATCCTCTAGCAAATAAGATAAGAGAACAACTATTTACACGATATATCGTACAGGTATATATATTTGTATTCAACCAAAACAAAAAGAGCTTCAGGTATCCTCCATAATCCTCTGGTGCTTTTACAATCAGGATGGTAAAGACAAAGCAAGTTTCCACCCACCTCCTAATTGAGGTATTCAAACAGAACCGGTTTTGACCGAGATGATGGATATTTACGCCTACATTTCTTTACTCGATATGGAATAATTAACACCAGACATTGCAGCGTGTATACAAACCTCCTTGGACTGACTGGCCTTCGCTATGGCGTCCTGCGTCAAGCGCTCTTGAACCAAAATGCGAATTGCCTGCGAAAGAAACATTTAAAGACAAGAGTAATTAATTTATGTCTTGATACATTTCCCAGCAGTTCCAAAGGAAAAGGAGCCAACATTGCAACCTGGCATAACCTCAAATCCACAGTTTTGTGAAAGACTCTTTGGAAAACTCTCTCAGACCTTAAACCTTTTCAAACAGCACTATTCTTTGCAAGGAGTGTCTCACACAGGTGGAGTCTCTTGGGCTGTGGGAAGACAGCTGAATTAGAAGAGACAAGGACATCACTATTAATTTCAGCCACAACTGGGCTGCAGCAAAACAGCTTCTTCGGGAAGAAAATCCTGTTATCAGCATCTTTTAGTAGGTGCTGAACCACCTTCCACAAGCAGAGAAGCCACGAGCAAGGTTTTAAAATGACCGAGAGCAAAAAGGAATTATTTTTAGACAGGAACAAGAACAGCCTTGATTTTAACAATCCTGCTGCTCATCTGTTTTTACTGGCTCCAGTACATAGCATGAAATCGTATCGGAGCTATCAGTTACTGATACCTACAGCTGTAAATGCCTCTAAAAATAACGGAGGGAATACTTCCACCAGCAAGAACTGGGTCTGTCAAACATATTCCTCAGCCTTTCTCCGATGAGCAGCCAAATGTGACAGAAGCAGCCTTACTGCTTCATGTTTCTCCCCCAGGATTTCTCTCTCTGTTTTGGGCATGATTAAAGTCAAGATGGTATCAGAAAGCTGCCACTGAATATTCCAGAAATCTTTCTAACTGAAGGGAGTAGCCTGCACAGAAGAGTGAGCTGATGAGGAGTTTAAATACCAGCAATGAAACCAGACCCTGTATAAGAGAGTTTTGAGTGCCTTTTGCATTCGAAAAGGGATATCCAGCTGGGTTGCAGAGATGCTTTCTGATCAACTTGCCAGATTTAAATTAATAAAATGGGACTTCAAATATCTCTCTGCTCACTCTGGCCAGATGTCTGTGGCACATTTGCACCCTTTGGCCTTCCCTAAGCATCCACTCCTGATTGTTCGAGCTTGAACAGGGATCATAAATTCTATGCGTGTGCACTGCAAACCTGCTTATTGTGGTGCAGAGTTCATAGTTTCACTGACACATCCTAATAGCATCAAACCCTGAAAACTAGCAGTGCCGTTGTTCACGTAACATGAGTTGCCATTGCAGGAATCTATTCTCACTGTAATTAAAAACAAGAAAACTCAGGCTGGTGGTTTTATCCAACCACTTCTATCTGAAAGAAGTGAGACTAGAAATGTGGAAATAGTGACAAATATAAATAAATTTATGCAGAAAGCATATTCTGTTTTCTCTTTGAGTTGCTAGTGCCGAACTAATAAAGTTTGCTCAGCCTCAAGACAATCCTGTAAGAAGAACTGAAGGAATTCTGTCTAATAAGGGCTGAGCTCATCCTGCAGTTCCTCAGCATCACCATCCACAGGTCACTTCTCTACCTGATATCCCTTTTTCACTGTTTTTTGTAGGGTCTGAGGTTTTCTTTTTTGGTAAGGGCTTGATGTAAGAGATCTTCACTGCTCTTTAAAAAATGGCAAAGGATTTGAAGGCTATTTTGGGGAGGCAAAGGGGGATACCATATGGGAGAGAATGAGAAAATGGCTGATGGGATAACTGCAGGCTGATAATTCCTTAGGAGACCAGGCTAACACGATAATATTGTTCAAACATATCTGCTATAAACTGACACACACTATATAAATTTCAATACCCACAGCATTTAGTTTCTCTAAAATAAGTTTAGCAAATATCACAGCTACTGCAATGAATGGGCCTCACTGCTTTTTTCAGTGAAATGAGTTTATTTTGGTGCCAAACAAAACTAAGCTTATTTCCACATTATGACATGGTCAAGCAGGAACTCAGGATTGCTGCAGTCTCAGTAAATACAGAACAGGTTCAACCCAGGACTTACAGATAACTACAGAGTTCTATCACCAAGTCAGAAATTTTCTCCAAGTCATATAATAGATGCTTTAGAAAAATAACTTGCCTGATTACTGCATTTAAAAGCCACAATGAGTTGACTAAATTAAACTGACTTCAGTAATGACAAGGAGTAAACAGTTCGTAGGACCAAGAGACAGCTGTTAACTGTGGCACCTCCCTCAGCTGGTCGTTTTAAAACATCCTTTGCCTCAGACCCTACTTTTGCAAGTTTTTCTTCATTTCTAGCACTGGAATGCAATATTTTCCTTTGATTATTATGCTCAATATTTCTGAGGTGGATTAAAAACACAGAAAGCAGTACTTCAGCTAAGCTAGAGCACTTCAAATTCTGAGCAACAGTTCTCAGTGTTGGAATTTCAGGAACTCAGCTACAATTGAACTATTTACCAAGATAATTATCCCTGCATTAATTTCCATGATTTATATTCTGGATTCTTATCTGCTTGAAGAGGCACATACAGGATGAGTTTTACTTTCTATGTGTGCCTGAAAAGTCATAGTCATCAGTAACTCTGCACCACAAGCTATTACATATGTCCCAGCCACTGGGGAAAAGAAGGAAGAAAGAAGGTCTAACTCTGAAACTCACCTTAAGCATTACCAAGTAATCATCATGTCGCTGAATTTGAAGCAGATTAGCTAAAGCCATCACTCCAGCCTTGAAATCAGGATTATTCACTGTAAAAATAATAATCATCATTAAAAATATAAACTAGTTTAATTGTCTCCAAAAGATAGAATTGGCTTCCTGACTCCACAGTATTGGATCGCTGTCTTTTTGTAAAAGGAGCAATGGGAAAAGACTTGGGGGATTTATGACTCATTTTAGCAGCTATTTTCCACCATTTCCTTTTATTGTCAATGTGCCTAGAGGTCAAAAAAAAAAAAATCAGAATTATTATGAGAGAGGTACAGCTGGGGAAGACAACGCCAGCATATAATATATGATAGTATTGAGGTAAACAGTCTGCCATCATGTTTCCTTAGCTGTTTTTTTTAAAGATATGGTCAAAGGCCTCTTGTTATTTCCCCCGACAGTAAATACTCACGTTTTACAGAGCTCTCTAATATACACCCTTTAGCTGTTTCCTCATTGCCTGATGTTAAGAGCCCTCCTAGCTTATTCACGTCTACTCAAGTCTCTGGGCACCTCATTCGTTTTCCCCAACAAGAAAAAATTCCACATCACTGCACATCCAGATACCTGGGATTCACACAGAGTAGTTCCTCTCTCCTTTAGTAGGAATGCAGACAAGTGCAAACAACTCCAAGTAACTTTTTAAACACTCTTCACAGAGAGGCAGTTTGACCCAGCAGTACAAGAATATACAAACCCTGCATTCCTAAAGCTTTAAATGGGGCGTTAAAAACTTTAACAGCTTAAAATTCACGTATGATGCATCCATACCATCAGTTGCTGCACACTTACCATCCAAGTTAATCAGTGGTTCTGCATTTTTGGCTGTATTGTCAGTATTTTTAGCACCATCAGGGGTAGAATCTTTATACTTGTCAGCTGATAAATTAAAAAAGCAAATAAGAACATCATTAGAGCCAACGACAAAAAGCTTAGCACCAAGCTGTAGTTCGCAATATCTGTATTTTTGGGGTGTGGTAATTGCCCAAGAACCTTCTGGGCTTATATTTTGATGCTCCTTGCTAATGCTGCTCCAGTGAGCTCTCATCTGCGGAGAGCTCTGCTATGCCAGAGCAGCTCCACACTTACGTAGGGTATTACGCTCTTGATTAAGGTTCTTCCTACATGCCAGAGAGCAGAACAAGCTGCACCTTACAGTTCCATCACTTTTAAAGTCCATCAGTTCAACTAGCATTGGCCCTCTGTCTCCATGAGCAGCCTACATAGAACTACAGATTGAAGTTGGTTCTGACCAGTGAGTAAAACATTTCCAGTGAAGGCTTCATCTTACAGACTGCAAAATTAATGTACAACTGACACAGGGGTCTTTCAAGCCTTTTGAGGACCGGACCTCCTGGCTTCTCTATCTTCACATAACCCTCAGTCCCAGGCAGCTCATTTTCTCCATCATGAAGGACTGAGGACCAGCACTAGAGATTTCAAGTATTTATTAATATATCCCATCCTTGTCTCAGGCAGAGCTCAGCCCTGCAGGAATTAAAGGTAACGGAAAACTGTACTTCGGCTGTTATGTTTGCCACCAGTAATTACATTTGTATCTGCACTCTCACTATATGGAAATGAAACTGCTGCTGACTGTTGAGATTTAGCTCAGCTTTTTTCATGACCTTGCCCTAGTTCCCAAGGGTTCAGGATCTACTCCCTGTAAAACAAGGGTCTAAAAATAACTTATTTGAATAAATGTAGTACTAAAGTAAATGCATTTAATATCCTTTAGAGTAAGTTCTCATAAAGGCTATCCCACAGGGAGAAGGGTATAAATATATACAAAGGGTTTCGCTATATCCAGAAATAAAGTAATAAAAGCACGTGTGCTACTGCACCATCCCACAAGAGCTGAGGAGAATCAGTTCACATCTGAATATGGTGCAAAACCAAGCAGATTAAACTGTATTTAAGAAAACATATATACTTTTGTCATTGTCTTAGTTTGACAAAAACTTCATGAAATTAAATAGAAAACCATGCTTCCATATTTTGAAATATTAAATAAATTCACTCATACCATTATCTCCATACTCGAGCCTAACCGCTAAGCCGAGAAGCCAGTCCACTGTTTCTTGTCGTTCTTGTATTTTGAAAGGACAGTTTACGTCTTTCATATACTGAGGAGCAGAAAGAGGAGAAAACAAACAGATGTTATTGGCCTGTATAATTAGCTAGGAGCAGAGAACTGTTCTGTAAATAGTTACAAAGATAGTCATTAACAAGAAGCATCACTTTGAAATGTTCTGCTGTGGCATCTGATCCATCTGAGGCATTCTGGAGTATTCCAATCCACTGCTAACTTGAGTCCGAGTTTTTTTAATAAATGCTTTTTAATAAATGTTATTCACATTACTGTCAGACTGCAACCAGAGAAAGCAAACATACTGTGTAAAGTGAACAGAGAGCAAAGAAAGGGGTAAGTGGAGGCAAGGGAAAGGGCAGAGAACAAACAAATTACAGCCTAGACTTCCCATCTAAAGCAGGAAGGAGGAACAATGCTACCTAAGGGTTCCATAATACTGATATTGGGGTACGACACTGCCTTTAAACCACCTGGACAAAAATCAGAGGGTTCTGAGGAGCAGCAAAAATAATTTTCCCTTTCTTAGGGATTCTGTACACCAGGAGATGGGACATCATCTCTGCTCTTCTGCAGCCAAACACAGGACCCAGCCCAACCTGCTACCAAGAGTCCCAAAGCCCAGGACACAGTGACATTCTGCTGTGTCCCTTTTCTGGAGGGAGAGAAGTGCCACACAGCCTCCGCTCCAGCAGCACAGGGGGAAAAGGGCACCAGAGACTGAAGAGCAGGAGCAGGGAGGAATTCCCTGGCAGACACGCAGAGAAGGACAGTCTGGCCAAGTCAAGACAGACACCACTGACACCCCAACAGCACCAGCAGCCAGTAATTCTAACGCCACATACATTTCTGTCTATCAGAAAATGTTTCTGTAGGTGGTATCAGAATACTTTAGGCTCCCCCCTGCAAAGCATGAGCACTGCAACTCCAGTCCCCCTGGGCAGTGGGGAAGGCAATATGTTCCATGGGGATGAAAAAGGTGAGCTGAATGGGCACCGAGCACTGCAGAGCAGCATGTTCAGCTCCTCACAGAGCCGTTTGGAGAGAAAGGAGATGGGAACCAAGCAGGAAAGCTCAACAGCAACTCAAAATGCTCCCAAGTGATGGCTGCTTGCCATGCTCTCTGTTCGCAGCGGAAAATCATCTCTTTGAAAAAACAGGAGGCGCAGAGATGAGCTGCAGTAGCTTTCTTCCACACGCTTGCAAAGCCTACAAGTGCATTAGCCTGATCCATTTTCCCTTTGGTACTAATGCAGCATTAATGTAGAAAAAGTCGTTCATTTGTAGTAAATTTTCTTTCTACTTCAAGAGCTGAATCAAATCAGGCAAGAACCAGATTAGGATGGATACCAGCTATTGCAAAACCACAGCTGAGTGAAAATTATGTGCAAAGTATGCTATCATCTTAACTCCTACTGTTTGGCTTCAATGATATATTGAAATTCCTAGAAATGTAGAAGTTCAGAGACAGGACAAATATTCAGAGTCATTTATATTCAATAACTACAGCAGCTATTAATCGTCATTTATATAAGACACCCTCATAATTTAAAATTGTGTTTGAAACAACAAGATACCTTTTCAAATGATTTGGGCCAGTCATCACTGTGTATATTTCTCAAATTCCCTCGGTCTTCAATCTTGTAATGTCTGATTTTCTGGTCTTCCAGCCAGACAATAAAATTTCTGAATTCCGTTTCATCTGTTAGGAAAAGTAAACACAGCAAGAATTAACCCATATCTTAAGGGCAAAATTCCAATTCATACAAATACTGGTACCCTCAAGCACTTTCATATTTTACCATAAAAAAAAGATTTATCTAACACTAAAACTATGTATTCCAAGATAACCTCTGACCAAAACTCAACACTGAGTGTTTTCCATTTTTTTAGTCACTTTGAATTGGTTATGGTTGACTGACTACACTAAAAGGCATCACACAACTGACTGTTTTTACTGGAAATACAGTTATATTAAGCGAAGAAGGAAAGGAGAAACAACAATAGAGAAATTCAGTTCCTAACTCTGTTTTCTGGACAAATACGTTACATGCAGCAGTAACCCCCCGTCTCTTCCAAAAAGCAATACATGCAACTCAGGACTGTGCAAAGACATCTTCTTCCTCCACTGTTGACTCAACTTTTTTTTGGCTGTTGACCCAACACCTCATTATTTGGGAGCTCGAATTCCACAATACAAAGACTGAGGTCCAAACAAAGCAATTAGTCTGCACCTGCGCTTCAGTGACAGAATTAATTTCTGGACACAGCCCCAGGATTTCACTGGCCTCTCAAAAACCAGCTGTGATATTTGGGATCTGGATGAGTTTTAAAATCCTGAGTTAATGAGTTTAATATCCTTCTACATCCCAGAGTGGGGGAAGCACACTATTTTTGCCCATCAGGGATAAGAATGATACATCTGCTTCTAAAAAAGCATCTTCTAAGTAATGTAAGTGCCCTACTTTTGTCAAATGTGTTGTAATAAACAGAGACGCAGTCACAACACAAGTCAATAAGATATTTTAAAACCTCTACACTGCCAAAATGAACCTTTAAGCAATAAAAGAACGTTAACTATAAGAAACATCTCTTGAAAGAGAAGCACTGAAGAAAGAACAACCTATTAAAAGGATGATCTGAATCCTATAATTGATCACACTGGAAAAATACATTTGTTACAGGGCACTTTCAAGCAAGTCTAAAAAAAGCATTGCAAAAAAAAAAATCAAACAAAGTATTCATACGTATCAGTACGTTAGAAAATTGATCTAAATCATGTTCCTAGACTACTCTTTGTGCGCAGGACACACCAGGCTCCAGGCAGCTTAAGGCTACAGCTGAGGAAGTTTTCTGCGTCACAAGTGTCTCCTGTCCCTTGCATTACATAAACCACAACTCCTCACGGGAGAAGGCCAAGAACAACAGCGACGTCGTCCACGCCTGGATCACATCTCTGCTTTTGCTCTGTTTCTAAACAACACTCAAAGAACCACTGAATCTGAGCAACTGCTGCTATCATACCATGGTTTGGGTTGGAAGGAACCTTAAATATCACCTAGTTCCCATCCCCTGCCATGAGCAAGGACATCTTCACCAGCTCAGGTTGCTCAGAGCCCCGTCCAGCCTGGCCTGGGATGTCTCCAGGGATGGTTCATCCACCACCTCTCTGGCCAGCCTGGGCCAGGCTCTCACCATCTTCAGGGGCAACAATTTCTTCCTCATGTCCAGCCTTAATCTCCCCTCCTTTAGTTTAAAACCATCACCCCTTGTCCTATCACAACAGGCCCTGTTAAAAAGTCTGTCCCCATCTCTCTTATTAGCCCCTTTTAAGTACATGAAGGCCACAATAAGGTCTCCCCAGAGCTTGTTTTCTCCAGGCTGAACACCCCAACTCTCTCAGCCTGTCCTCCCAGCAGAGCTGTTCCAGCCTCGGATCATTGCTGTGGCTCCTCTGGCCCCTCTCCAACAGCCATCAACCCTTGTCCTATCACAACAGGCCCTGCTAAAAAGTCCCTCTCCAGCTTTCCTACAGGTTCCCTTTAAGGTCCCGGTTTTCCCGGCCTCACCTCGGGATTCTCTCCGAACCCCGTGCTCCGAGCCCAGAGCTGCCCTCCTGCCCAGAGCCCAGCGGACCCGTCCGGCCTCAATCCGCCTTCCCCGCGAACCCCCTCCGGGAGACAAGAGAGGTTGGAAGGCGGGAGGTTTCCGAAGCGCTGAGGGGAGGGGACGGCGGGCAAAGGCCCGAGAAAGGCCCTGAGGGGAGGGCAGAGGGGGGCCCAGGGCCGTCGGTGCGTGAGACGAGCGGGGAAGTGACAGAGCAGCGGCCCCGCGGAGGTTCGCCGCAGCCGCTCACCCCTGCAGTTGAAGCCGGCCGGGTTGTGGTAATCGAGCGCCGAGAGCTTGCGGCGGAACATGGTGCCGGTGCCGCCGGCGGAGCCTCCGCTGACGGGCCGGGCCCAGCCACTCGTCTCCCTCACGCCGAGCCGACGGGAAGGAACACCCCCCGCCAAGTTTTCTGCTCGTCCATTGGCCAGCACACTTCGAGCGACAGCCTGTGCGACCAATCAGAGCGCCGACAGGACTGCCGGGAAGGGAAGACGCCCTGCGTCTAGTTTTATTGACACGCCGGCGGGCAGAGCGTGGAAGGAGGCGGGGCCTATGGCAGGGGCGGGGCCTATGGCAGGGGGTGGGGCCTGGACCCGGCCGGGGCTGGCAGCAGGGGAGAGGTGATCGATGCGAACTGGGTTTTACTGGAAGCGCTGGGGAGCATTGTGTAGTACAGGGGAACACAGGGCTGCACTGGGGAGCCCTGGGCAGCACTGGGGCACATTAATTCTACTGGGGAGCACTGGGCTGTAGAGGGGAGCACTGCACTGTACTGGGGAGTACTGGGCAGCACTGACCTGTTCTGTGGAGCACTGTACAGCACTGGAGAACATTGAGCTGTACTGGGGAGCACCGGGGAGCACTGGGGAGCATTAATTCTGCTGGGGAGCACTGAACTGTACTGGGGAGCACTGGGGAGCATTAATTCTACTGGGGAGCACTGAACTGTACTGGGGAGCACTGGGCAACGCTGACCTGTACTGAGAAGCACTGCACAGCACTAGAGAACACTAAGCTGTACTGGGTTGTACTGGGGAGCACTGGGCAGCACTGGACTGTACTGGGAGCACTGGGGCAGCCCCACAGCACTGCCCAGAGTTACTTGTGGGGCCAGGGGGCTCAGATCCCCCAAGGCCCTCTGCCCTCCCCATCTGCCCCACGGACCCCCAGCACCAGCTGAGGGACAGAAAGGCTTTGGGGGGCTCAGCCCCGTTGCCCCCACATCAGGAGATGACAGGACAGGCACCCCCAGCTCCTGGGCACACTGGGGGGATTTTGCACTAGGGTTGGCCCTGTGGCCACCTGTGCCCCCACATGAACAGTCCCTGGTGCCCCTGAGGGCATTTCTTGGGGTGGGTTGTTGCTGCAATGGGAATTTTGCTGTCGGCTTCGGGGGAGGGAGGAATGTTGTGCTTCCACCCCAATCCACTACACTTGTAACACCACACTCGGGGGCGGGCACCAAAAAGTCATCACAAAATTGGGCAATAGCAGAACTGAGCTTTCTGAAAGGGAAAAAACCAACCCAGCAGAGAATCATAGAACAGTTCGGGTTGGAAGGGACCTTCAAAGTTCATTTGGAAGGGGCATTTGTTTTCCCCGTGTCATTTGCTCTCCAGACTTGAGAAAAATGGCCTTTTTAATAGTTTTTCAAACTACGGGTGAATCATCCCAATTTCGCACTGATCCCCAGCCCGGAGCTGGCTCAGCATCGCTCCATCATCCTGGGAAGGAGCAAAGAGGGTTTCTGGACAGGGTTTGGCTGCTCACCAAACCTGAGCCCCCTCTCCTCTCTGTGCCACCTTGAGCTCGTAAATAAACTATTGCCCACGTAAACAGTGCTGCCATTGTCATCAGGTTCTTGCCTCTAGATATATTTTGGTTATCTTCAAGGGTTTCTGTGGTTTATAGGCAGGAAAAGTTTCTACTCTGCTGGCATCTTGCAAACAGGCTCTGCACAGTGCCAGCAGCAGGTGAAGGATGCCTGGGGAAAGGCTTTTTGGGTGGTTTTGCATGGAGAAGGTGATGAGCTTGGGTTGCGAATGACACCATTCCTGTTCCCCCACCCTTGGGTGGAACTTTGCAGATGTGGTGCTGACAGCATGACGAGTCGATGCAATATTCATCCTGACATTTCTCTCCGTGCCAGCCCTTGCCAGTGCTCCAGCTGGCAGCCGGCACAGCGATGTCGGGGTGGCACCGGGCTGAGTCCACGAGCACAGCACCGCGCCGGTGACACGTGCACGAGTGGTGACGTGCAAGTGACAGTAAAGGCACAAAGACTCTGACATGGTTAAAAGGAGTTTGGGACCATCCCAGGGGTGTAAACGTGTCCCCAGCAGTGTGTTATAGGTTGTCATAGAATCATAGAAACATTTTGTTTGGAAAAGACCCTCAAGATCATTGAATCCAATCATGAACCCAGCCCTGGCATTAAACCATGTCCCTCAGAACCTCATCTCCGTGTGTGTTGAACCCCTCCAGGGATGGTGGCTCCACCACTGCCCTGGGCAGCCTTTTCCAATGCCCGACAGCCTTTTCCGGCAAGAAATTGTTCCCAACGTCCAACCTCAACCTCCCGTGGTGCAACTCGAAGCCATTTCCTTTCATCATGTTGCTTGTTAATTGGGAGAACAGATGGATTCCCCCTCACTCAACCTCCTTTCTCCGCCCTTCCTCCTTCTCTCCTGCCTTCATCACCCTCAGGACAGCCCTTGCCCTTGACACACAGGCTGGCCAGAGAGGTGGTGGATGAACCATCCCTGGAGACATCCCAGGCCAGGCTGGACGGGGCTCTGAGCAACCTGAGCTGGTGAAGATGTCCCTGCTCATGGCAGGGGTGGCACTGAATAAGCTTTGAAGGTCCCTTCCAACCCAAACTGTTCTATGATTCTATCCAACTTACTCCCACCCCGCCAGGGAAGGGGAAAATCCCTGGAGGGTCTGATCCCTCCTGCAGCAACATGCTGCAAGTCTCCCAGGACAAAGCCAACCAACACAGGGTTGTGCTGTAAATCTAACAGGCTTGCATTTAATGAATGCAATCAGTGCAAATGGGTTTACTCTCATTAGCGAGCGACTGTCGGGGTGTGCAGGGCATGCAGCAGCATGGCGGGCAGGGAGCAAATCTCACCTACACCTTCCCTGGGTGTTCCACACCTCCTCCAGCTCAGCAGATGCTTTGGAGCTGAAACCTGGGGAAGCAAAGATGAAACAAGAGCAAATCTGGGAAATGGAGGAGAGCCAGCGAAGTACGGTGACAGCTGAGCATTGACTGGCTCGGCACGCACAGCCTCAAACTGAGTCAGGAAATCATCCGTCTGCACAAGGCCCCTACAAAACCAGAGGAAAAAATTCCCTGGGCTGTGGCTCAAAAGGGGCTAAAACCCCCAAGGCTTTGCTTTCCTTCACCAAAACTCCTGCCAAACCCCACAGGAGACCCCCCGACCCCACTGGGAACACCCAGCCATAACCAGGGTGGGAACCCCCCCCCCCCCACACAGACTGGCAAAGCACAGAGCATCATCTCCAAAGGCTTGAAACAAATCCAAAATTTTATTTCTCAACGAGTACACAGAGCACGTGGGATGGGGATGCGCTACATCACAACGCCGACCTCCCCAAAAACCCTGGCAGCAAAACCCATCGGCACCGGAGGGACCGACTCGGCCCCCCCATCACCAGCAACCTTGGTAGGAAAAAAAAGTCCTTTTTTCCAGTACTCCAGATATTTTTCTTTAAAAGCCTGGGGGTAGAGCTGGATGTCATTTGATACCACGCTGGAAATACAGCATCGGGATGGAGAGATGACTGGTATTTTTTGTTGCGAGGGGGGGAAACGGTCTTGGCAGGCGTTCTCTACTTGGCTAACAAAGGCGTATCTGTGTAAATATAAATACTGGGGTGAAATACCTGGCAGCACACCAATGTCAACACCACTACCAACAGAAAATAAAGACCAGCAACGTAAAACACCTTAAATGAGTAGTTTAGGCTAATTCAAAATTCACCCCCCCTCCCGCCCATACTCTTCATGCAGCTTTATTTCATCATTTATTTATTAAGAATTCGAGTTGTAAAATCCGCAAGTTGTTAAAAAAATTATTACAAACCACTTCATGACAGCGTTTGAGAAGGGTTGGGGCGTGAGCCCCGGGTCAGACCAGCTGCGCTTCACTCTCCGTGACGGTAAATCAGCGTTAAAAAGAAAAGACAAACCCGAGACGAGGTATTTACACATTTGCCTTGAAACACCGCGAGTGGAACCAGCTGCAGAGCAAACCACTTCATCCATCCTTCATCCTAAAGCTACGTGAGCTGTAGTAAAAAGATTCAAATACAGGGTCTGGGGGGCCAAAAGCTGGGACCGTCCAGGCTACTTGTGTCATATAAATGTTCCCAGATGCCAAAAGTTTTGAGTCCAGTGTAAGAACAACTGGTCTTCTCTGTAGAAGACTAGAAAAAGAGTATGAAAAGGTAGAAAAACCAAAATGCACTTGTAACGGGCTAGAAAGATTCGCCGAAAGGTACCTAAAGACTATTGCCCTCTTGAATCCACAGGGATTTTTAAGCTGATACCTGATTCAGAACTATGGTTTAGCGGGGTCACTGCAAACCCCCTAAACCCCTATGTGACACCCACCTCATTTTGTCCACAGATCCCCAAGTTATGATTCCTAAAGTTTTCCAGGAGTGGGGGGAAGCTGGGAGGTGTATAACAGCAGAAAGGAGAGACAAGCCATGTCCGCAAAAGCATTAATCCAAGGCCAAGCCAAAAAAAAGGTGGCGTGTGTCCCCCAAAGCACTGACAGCGGATGAACCGGACCTGGGAATAATTCCCCAGCCTGACATGGAGCTCAGGCTGCGTGTAAACAAGATATCAGGCACCTCCATGAAGGGGGACAGCATCCCAGTGCGGGACGGCATCCTGGTCCAGCCCCAAGGGAAGGAGGTGCTGCCAGGAAGCCAGAAGAGCAGGACACAGACCAAGCGAGGAGGGCAGAGGCACAGAGGTGTAGGAGAAGAGGAAAGACCCAGAAAGAAGTGGTCAACTTTGATTTTTCGGATTTCTTAGCTACCCTGCAACACCCAGGGCAGGGGCAGCCCCGTGCCTGGGGGCTGACACCCACCCTAACGCAGGAGGTATTTCAGGCACGTCTAAGGCATCGCAGGAATTGTCTTTGCTTTCAGGATCACCTTGGTTTCCTCCCTACAGCTTCTCCCACCAGCACGTGGTGTCAAACGATAGAAAAGAAAATTCTGGAGCGGATGAAAAGAGAGGAACTCTCATGCACTACCACCGAACGTCGTCACAGGAGTATGAAGCACCAACCACGACACACGATTCACTTTTACTTGCAGAGCCGAAGCTAACCATATACAAAATGTTAGAAAAGTGGGGGGTCGCTAGAAACACAGAGGTGCCGACGTCCTCGCTAACCCGCCGCGGGGGCCGCTCAACCCCTGTGCTACGCTACCGCCAGAAAGTAAAAAGCACAAGACCAAACATTGAGTAACATTATAGTCATCTAGCCTGTTGCTATATATCTGACAACTTAAATAAAAAATAATACTTTGGAAAGGAACCAACAATATCATTCCAAGAAGGTTATACACATCCTTAGCAGTTACTTTGCTCAGCACAGCTCTGGTGCTTTAAATATGGAACAATCAAACTATTTTGTGAGCAGAAAAGTGACACAAATTTATTCTTTACATATTATTTTTTTCTTTCTAGGCAACTCTACAGACTTCAGATCTTTTGCCTTGCAATGCAGATCATCTTATTCCCCCAAAGGTGGCCAGGTTCTTTAAACATGCACATCTCTGTGGCTTCCAGGCCATATATTTTACTTATTTTTTGTTTAAATTCTGCAGACTAGCAGGTTGTCCCCATTCCTAAAAACTCTACATCAGTGTTCAGGGTGGCCTGAGTGCCAGTCAGGCTCCTTGAGGGTTTACAGGATCACGCAGAAGAACTTCTTCTCTCTAAAGGGGTTTTCTGAGGCTGGGACAGGGGTCAATAGAGGGTCCTCCTTGGCGTGGGCTTCACAGTACGCCATCAGGTCTGCTGCTGCTTTGGACACCTGGAATAGAAAGACCCCCACGTTAGGGATGCGCTATGCTTGGGACATCCCACCCCAAGAGGTCCTGATGGTGGGGCTGGGCTTGCAGCATCACCAACCCAACATCATACCCTAGCCAAAAACCCAGCCAACAAACAGACAGCAAGTACCCAGTGGGGCTGGTTTGTCACCTCTGCGGCTGGTTTGTCACCTCCAAGCTCTAAGCTCACCTGCCAGCATGTGCTCCTGTGAGCATCCTTCACATCCCTCACCCATTCGTATCCTTCCCCCGACTTGATCACAGCGAGGACCGACTTCAGTGGGCACGGCATCCTCCCCATCCCTGAGCAGGGACATCCACCGCTGCTACAGCAGTGTTTTCTGCCCACAGCCACCAATTTGGCTATTTATTCAGGACACAGCAGCAGCTCCCAAGCTGCTGGAGCTGACCCTGGCCCCAGGAGGCAAGATTTTGCTTGCAAGTGCCCAGACGTGCCAGCAGCCAGCAATGGAGCATTTCTTTCTCCCAGACTGGCTGTCATGCAAAACCACTCCGGTGGAAAAGACAAATCCAAGCTTGATGCTGATGAGCTTTCGCGTGCCCAGAAGCAGCAATTCCACTGGGTTGTAGCAGAAGTGGTTGGAGTGAAGGAAGCACCTCCCAAAAATGATTGGGCTTTCCACAGGAAAGAGGCTTCAGGACAACATTGCTCACAGAGTTTCCCCACTAACCTCAAGGCTGAGCACCAAGCACTGCCCAAAGGACAGTTTTAACAGCAATGGTGACAAACAGCATGGGTTTAACCTGTTCCTAGGGTGAGAAGCATCTCCCACTGCCCTGAGCCTCGGCCATCGGGATCACTTAGAGAAGCATCCTCCACAACCACCGCATCCCGACTCCCACATGTGCTTTTGGCAGCTGCTCAGCAGCAAGTACCACCTCGCAGCATCCCTCTGAGCCAACATCGAGCCCCAAGCCATGCTACCTTTATCCTGTCAATGTTGGCCTCCATCTTCAGCTGCTCCACCAGCTTGCGGGCTTGCGCGATGCCAGCAGTGTTGTTGCTAGCCATGGGCAGGCCAGGTGGGTTCTCCCGATGGGCTGCAGGCACAAAAACACCCGGGTGAACTCTTGAGCTTGGGCAGAGAGCTGCTCCCATCCCTCAGATCCCCCAAATGATGGGCTGGGGTTGCATGTGTGAAGCTGTCAGAGCTGAACCATGTGAACTTGTCCAGCTCTGGGTCCTCAGCACAGGACAGACATGGACCTGTTGGAAAGGGGCCCGAGGAGCCACAGCAATGATCCCAGGTTGGAACAGCTCTGCTGGGAGGACAGGCTGAGAGAGTTGGGGTGTTCAGCCTGGAAAAGAGAAGCTCCAGGCAGACCTTATCACAGCCCTTCTGTACTTAAAATGGTTTAAGCGAAAGATGGGGATAGACTTTTTAACAGGGCGTCTTGCAATAGGACAAGGGGTGATGGTTTTAAACTAAAGGAGGGGAGATTCAGGCCGGACATGAGGAAAAAATTTTTGACACTGAGGGTGGTGAGAGCCTGGCCCAGGTTGGCCAGAGGGGTGGTGGATGAACCATCCCTGGAGACATCCCAGGCCAGGCTGGATGGGGCTCTGAGCAACCTGAGCTGGGTGGAGATGTCCCTGCTCACAGCCGTGAGCTTGGAAGGTCCCTTCCAACCCAAACTATTCTGTGACTCTATGAGGGTGTGAGGATGGGAGATGCAGATCTGGGCATGTCAGCCAGCATTTAATCCCATGTTTATACCAGGGCACTGAGCCACCAGCCTTTGTGGGTGTGTGGGTAGTCACAGTCTGACAGCAACACCCTCCTGTGCCCTCCCCATTGTCCCCAGAGCAGGGTATGCCCTAAGAGCCATGTGTGGAGACACCAGGACCTTCCTGCAGCAGCAGGACCACAGCTGAGCTGTACTTTGGCTTTTGCTGTTCTATTAAGGGCTGTGGTGGCACCAAGGCAAAGGAAATCAGTGAACAGGCTCCCCCTGAGCAGCCCTGTGCTGCCACTGCCATGCCAGGCTTGTCCCCCTGTCCCGAGCCAGACACATCACCCAGCCCCATGCCAGTGCCCAGCGTCCCTCCAGTGTCCCTTGGCCTCCCTTGCTTTGTCCCTGCTGCCAACTTGAACATTGAGATGCTAAACAGGATGCTGGAGTTTCCTGTTTCTCAAGATTTCTACCTCAGGCAGGCGGCGGGGGGATGCTCATTAAGTCCACGCCGTCTCAATCACGGATGTTTTTCTGTTACCTTATAACAGCCACGAGCTCCCGCAGCAGTGGCCAGAAACCCAGCGTTCAGCTTGCACAAGCATCAAATATTTTACAGCGGAGGCACAGCCGTGCTGTGCTGGGCCCTGCCTGGCTGGGGCTGCCTGCAAGCTCCAAAAAAAAGGGGTTTTGGGGGATGTTCTGCAAGAGCAGGGCACGGCCAGCCCCCTGCCAGCCCCTCAGGTGATGGGGCGAGGATGACACAGCCCTAAAATGAGGGGCTCGTGGCATTTTAGGGAGAACATCTTCAGCTGAAGCTCGTCTCAGGGGATATAAGGGGATCCTCATCCTGGGATCTACAGAAAAAAACAACCTGGAACTGAGCAGGGTGCCCATGCTCTGAGGTGACCAGAGAATGATCAATGACGAGGGCAGACAGGGTGGCAGGATGAGAGCCCTCCCCAGCCACCCCCCTGCCCATCAGGGAGCACGAACAGGAGTGATTTTTTACCAGAAGCAGGTCTCTCCGCTGATTTGTGCCTCTAGGGGAAGATCTGCTCCTCTTGGCCGTCTGCTACCTTTAAATAAAGAGAATATATTAAAAAAAAGGAGCTGGGTTAGGTTGCTGTCATGCCATTCAATGCAATGAGAACATTATTTACGGCACCAGGAAGCCTGGAGCCCTTGCAGACACCGAGTGCCATACCCCGCAGAAAGGCTGCGGGTTTCCTTCCGTACCACCCCCCCTTCCCGCCCCAAGCCCGTCCCCCAGCGACATTATTTGTTTGCATTCAGTGAGGTTTTTCGGCACAGGAAGAGGTTTCAAGTCAAATGGGCAACTATCCGAGGCTTGTTGGCAACCAGGCTTTTAGCTGTTCCTGGGATGCGACACATCCAAAACATGCTGTGGAATGCAGGGTGAGAGGGGATGATGCGATTTAACTGTTGGAACATGTGGTGGGGTGGAGGTTGTTCCTCCCCCTCTACCCTGCCCTGGTTGAGGCCACATCTGGAGTTCTGTGTTCAGTTCTGGGCTTCCCAGTTTAAGAAGGACAAGGAATTACTGGAGAGAGTCCAGCAGAGAGACACAAAGATCATGAGGAGTCTGGAGCATCTTTGTGATGAGGAGACACTGAGAGAGCTGGGGCTGTTCAGCTGGAGAAGAGAAGCTGAGAGGGATCTGATCAATGCTGATCAATATCTCAGGGTGGGCGTCAAGAGGATGGACCAGACTCTGCTCAGTGGTGCCCAACACCAGGGTGAGGGGCAACGGGCACAGACTGAAACACAGGAGGCTCCATCTGAACCTCTGAGGAGAAACTTCTTTGCTGGGAGGTGGCAGAGCCTGGCCCAGGCTGCCCAGAGCGGGTGTGGAGTCTCCTTCTCTGAGCCATTCAAACCCGCCTGGACCCACCTGTGTGATCTGCTCTGTGACCCTGCGTGAGCAGGGGGGTTGGACTGGGGGATCTACAGAGGTCCCTTCAACCACAACCACCCTGTGATTCTGTGAAAGAGCATCCCTTGGGGAAGGCTGCCAAAATCCTCCCCCCTTCCCCATAGCCCCCACCACAGCTCCCACCAAGCATCTCTGCAAAGCTCTGCACCATGGCTTGAGGTTTAACTCAGGCATGTGCATTCTTTCCACACTGTTTTTTCTCAGCTCTTCACTATTTTTTTGCTGGAGAGGCTTTTGAGCAGCAGGTTACCAGGGTGCCTCTCTCCTGCTTTTGCTTTCAGTTCTCCCTACAAAGCCACAAAGTGGGTGGCAGTGGCGGTGGCACCACGTTTCTGGTGACGTGGCAGCCAGCGCTGAGGCTGGTGGGAAAGCTGGTGCCTGTGTAGGTTCACTGAGGTGTACATCACCCAAGACACTATTGCATGGTTTGCATCCCACAGAGACTTTTCTAATGCAGCAAATGTTATTCTCAGTGACTTTGTGACATTTCATAGAGAGGACCATGGTCTGTTCTTGCTCCAGTTGCAGGGAGTCACTTAGGGACTGAAGTTTAATGTCATGGAAGGAGGTGCAGGAGTGAGGAGAAGTGTTGAGGGCTTCTATATGCTACAGCCCTGATCTTAAAAAAAATGTATCCAATACAAAAATATACAGATATATATAACCAAGAAAAAAACCCTCCCATGCTCTTACTACATCTGGCCCTAGAGGCACTCAGGTGGAAAAGAGCCCCAAAAACAAAGCTGGAGAAGACTGAGACCCCGCTGGGACAGAGCAGGGGATGTGTATGAGCACCCTGGAGTGCACCAGGCTACTGGGACAATGCTGGGGATGCAGGGACAACTCAGCCAGCTCACATGGCCATGGTGTCACCAGGAGACAGCAACGTCCCCTGGCCACGCTTGGCCCCTCTGCAGAAACCTGATGTGGGAACTGGAACCATTTTGGGGCCATCGCTGGTTATACAGCCTTTCCCTGCCATGAGCAGCTGGGCGTGCTTCCTTCAGCGAGAATAACAACCAGATAGCAGGTGATGCTTTGAACTGAGCCCATGAATGTCCCACACCAGAAAACAACCCCAGCACCGCTTGAGCAGCAGCAAAGCACTTCAAGCAGCTTCTTTTATCCCAACATGAGAACACCTGGGAGGTCGTGGAGCCACCAGGAGTAAACTCAAAGCCTCTGAAGACTTTTTGTTTGGATTTAAGCCAAGCCAAGCTGCTAGAGCATCCTCCTCTCCTTTAACCCCCTGTACCTCTTTACCACTAACTGCAATCAACCCAACTACACCCTGCCCCAAACCACAGCTATACGTGTATTTCAGAAATTGTTGCCCCTGAGGGTGGTGAAATGCTGGCCCAGGTTGGCCAGAGAGGTGGTGGATGAACCATCCCTGGAGGCATCCCAGGCCAGGCTGGACGGGGCTCTGAGCAACCTGAGCTGGTGAAGATGTCCCTGCTCATGGCAGGGGTGGCACTGGATGGGCTTTGAAGGTTCCTTCCAACCCAAACCATTCTGTGATTCTGTGATGTATTTCTCTTCCCAAAGATCCAACAAGGTGTGGAGTTCCCTGCCACCGGACCCCACGCTGAACTAGAAAATACTTGTAGATGCTAGGAGCATCAGACTTCAGACAAATTAAAACTACCCTGGATAGTATATAAATCCTCAGATCAGAGGAAAAATGAACGCAAAAGGAGCCATCACATAGGAGCCATCTCTTGTGCCAGCTCTCACCACATCACGCTGATTTAGCTATAGAATCATCCTCATGTCCAGCCTGAATCTCCCCTCCTTTAGTTTAAAACCATCACCTCTTGTCCTGTTGCAACAGGCCCTGCTCAAAAGTCTGTCCCCATCTTTCTTATAGGTCCCCTCCGTCTGACAGAGCTCGGCCCCTGCCCTTAGCCATCAAAATCCCCACCTCAGAGCTAAAAATCACCGCGCTTCCCAATTTTTCCTGATCCCCCCATTGCTACAGGGCTGTTCTTGCACCTGATGCTGTTGGGCTAAACTTTGCCTGCAAAGAAAAAGGTTTAATGGCACTCACAAGGGAATATGGATGGCATCTTATCTCACCTGCTTAATAGCACATGTGCCTGGATAATAGGATTCCTTCCTCAGAGCCCACAGGTTAATGAGCAAGGACGCTATTTTATTGTCATGCTAATGATGTTTAGCGTGTACAGTCCATGGTTATTGTCTCTTTTGGGCTCTGCATTGTAATTACAACTCAGGATCTTGCCAGGTTGTTTTGATACTTGTCTGTTGTGCAGAAGGGTCACGGTTTATTTACTGCATGTGGCAAGAGGCTGAATTCATTTAAAAGGATGCAAAAGTGCTTGTAATAAATTATGGACTCGGAAATTTTGCTGCTGTTTTTTTGCTATCTGGTACCTATGCTCCAAGAAAACACCTAATTTCTTGTTCTCTTTGTTGAATGAATATATTTTCTTCTTTCACCAGCAACACCCATCCAAAACAGACACTAAAAATGGAGATTTAGGGAAGGATTTGCATTAACTCAGATGGGCAAAAGGTGAGGGATGTGGGGGCACCGATCCAGAATTTATGGCTGTGTCATTGCTTGGTCTGCTTGCTACAGCTTTACCTAAATCTTCAGCTTTTACCTGAAATGTACAACAATAAAACCCAGCCCGTGAGCAGCCCAGCCACCGGAGACTCATTTAATTCATCAGTAAATTAATCTGTCAAGTTGCCTTCTCCTCCCTAACCAGTTCCAACCTCGTGAGCCGTTGGTGCTGCCTCCAGGCACCAGCTGCTTTGCCACCACCTTGACTGCAAAATCAATGCAAAATGCCACGTACAACCCAAAAAAAGACACTGCAAAAGGAGCATCTCTTGCCACTGGAGCAATTGAGACCTCCTGCTAAGACATGATCCTCCTCCTCCCTCCCAAACCGGGCTCCTATGGGGCTCTGGCATCCCGCAGCTGCCAGCCCTACTTGCAAGAGTAATCAGCCTTCGTTTGCCAGCTCCTCGTCAGCACAAGCTGCCGCCCGCTTTGCACAGAGCTGTGCCCAAAGGGGACAGAGGGTCCCCTTGCACCAGGCCCAAACGCACTAAATCTGAGCCAAACCTCCTCCTTAGCTCTATTTTCCGCTTTTCTTGAGTTTTATCTCAAGTTGCATTTGGGTGGAGACGGGATTTCTCCTAAATGTTTTTTAAAAATGCATTTTAAGGGTGATTATTTAGTCCAATTACCTTAAATAGGCAGCTGTCATTACAGAAGGGGTATCTCAAAACACACTTTTTGCACTATTCAAAAGCAGCGCTAACCCCGGCTGGGACACCAGCATCCTTGCAAAGCATTTCTTCATGTTCTTGAAGATGCAAATGGGCATTGAGTGAGACTTCGCAGGTGTCACCAGACACCTCCTGCATCTCCAGGGCTTTGCAGCCTTTGCCCACCCAACTGTGGTTCCTCCGTGGTTTTAAACCCTTGGATCGCATCCTCTCCTGTCACCCAGTTTTCCAGACTCCTTTCACTTCCCAGTGGGTTTTTGGCAGAAAACCGTTCTCCCCAAATCTCCCGGCTGAACCAAAAGGAAAAGCAGGTAGGTCTGCAGGAAAGAAACCGAAAGCATTGACATCTGCCAGGGCAAAACCTTGCTGATTTTCCACCGAAAAGAGCACCGCACAGCATCACCCACCACCGAAAACAGCTCCTTTTGGAGGTGAAAGCAGGAGCTTCCCTTCTTCTTGTTTGCATTAAAAAGTCTCATTTTCCATCACTGATGCACCAGAATTTTCCGCCCGGTTAGGAGCAAAATGGGTGGACCCCATTGAGGGCAGCCAAGGTTTTGGGCAGCGCAGGGGTCAGGCTTGTTCCTACCAGACACACATCACTCAGGATTTCTTTTTCTAGCCACAAAAGGTGCCAGGATGGGTATGGTAACAGTGAGATTTATTCCAGCTGGGATCGCTCCTGGCCCCTGCACATCCCAGGGGCTGAGGCCGGCCCAGCTCGCCACATCCCAGGGGCACAAAGAGGCACAGGACCAACGTCATCCCCACGGAGGCAAGCGGAATGTCCTGCAAAATGCCTTTTTTCACCCCAAAACTAAGTGTGATGCAGCATCCAGAACCAATAGCCGTGCCGGTCAGCGGCCGGCCGGAGTGTGGGAATCCCTCGCAGGGGGCTGAATGGCTTTTGAAGCCATTCTGTGGCTTTTACTAAAAACCATCGCTAAAAATAGGCAGCTTGGCTGAAAAATAATGGCTAAATATATACAGGAAAATGTAAAAATATTGCAGACAAAAAGAAAATAGCAAAAAAGCCACGTTACCAGGGGGCGGAGGCTGGTGTAGTTACATAGATCTCGACAGCAGTTGGAGACCTGGCTGGGAAAGGAGCCTTAATAGTGCCCAAATTACATGTGTTTCATTATTTCCTTAAGCAAATAAAACATTATGAGCTAGATTTGTGCCTGTGGGCTCCCATCACACCGCTTTGTTGGGGCACAGGACTTTAATCCTCGGCAGCGGTTACAGCCACAGCTCCCAGTCCCCATCCACAGGGATTTTATTCCTTTTCCCAACATCCTTCAATGTTTTCTTTTTATACCCGATATCCAATACGGTGTTTAAACCACTGACGAGCAGCTCGGATGTCGGAGCCGTGCCAGCAAATAAATAAATAAATTAAAAGGCGCCTCGGTGGGAAAAAAAATGAGCCTGTTTCCATGGAAACAGCTCCGTTATCACACCAGTGTCTGATCCCTCCTGCCAAACCGGGGCGAGGTGGGATGGGTGCACATTTTGGCCCTGATGCAGGTGTTTTGCTGGTGCCGGTGGGTTTTGGTGCTTCCCACTGCTCCTGCAGCAGTCGGGGAGGGCGCCTGTTCTGTTCCCCATCTTAGCCTTGTGCAGCCCTATTCAGCCATATTTCACCCCAAAAAAGCAGCGCTAGGGTCAGAGCCAGCCTGCCCAGCTCTGGCTTTGCCGGTAAATCTCATTATCAAGGCAAGACACGGCGTAAGGAGCTGCAGCAAAGCTTTTTATTTTCTCTTCCCTAAATTTTGCTGGGGCATTTAAATAAAGAGCTCAGCACTGGAACTGGCTTTGCAAAGCCGAGCTCAGGATGTTCCCTCCATCCACTGTGTGCTGCCAGAGCCAAGCTCATTAGTATCTGCAGCCCATAGCATGTTTTTCCATCAAGTTTGCAAGCAGTAAAGGTTTTAGCAACACCTTTCCCTTCGGAGAGCTGAGCATGTCCCAGCGCAGCCCATCAAGACTGCGGCTTCAGGACAAAACTCCTTCCCAAGAGGCACAGACAGACCCGGAGAGGAGCAGGGGGGATCAGCTGGGATGGAGCCAGGCGGCTCCGCTCCCATGGGGATGTTTTGGCTCTCTGTCCCTTTGGCTTGGAGAAGTCACCATCCTGTGGGCGTCACGCGAAAGTGAGACTCACAGCTTTTTATTTTCTCACAGGCATCCTAACGGTTCAAAACGAAGGCAAACAGAAACCAACCTCAACTTCCTTTTTTTTAAGTTGTTTTGGTTTTTTTTTTTTAGTTTTTTGTTTGTTTGTTAAGAGATTATTGGGGTGAAGGAGCAGCCACCAGACTGTCCCTCCTGCCACCATCCATAGGAAATGGTGTCTCTCTTGGCTGGGTACCATGGGGAGGGAGCACCGACCTGCTCTGGGTTTGGCACAAGGCTCCAGCACCACAAAAATGCCACCGAGGTTGTCGATCCCTGTGCTAAAGGTCAGGGGTTTAACAGCAGCATTGTAAACTGGAGATTTCCAATGAGCCCCCCACCCTGCCTCAGGGTCTTCAGGGATGTACCCCTGAAAAGGAAAAGCTACCCCCTAACATTGTTTTGGGGGGATAGCCCTGGGAAAAAGTGTGGGGTTGTTTTTCTAATGCACAAGGGACAAACCCAGCAGCACGTGCAGATCAGGCATTAGGACGATGGGTGCTCAGGGAGCTCAGCCAAATACTGGGGAACAAGGATGCCCCAAACCGTGGTCCAGCGGTCCAAGCAAGCCAAGCTGCAGCCGAGCATCGCCTGCTTCCCGTGGCCTGAGTTTTCATCCTGATTAAAAGCACCCGTCGCTTTGCCAACTCATTGCTGACCTCTGGTCAGCCCCTTGTCCTGCTCTCCACACCCACGCACACTCGTGGCGATGCTTTCCGGGGACGAGAGGGGACAATGCCTGCAGGCGACTTAGTTTTATTTTTATGAAATTTGCCGGAGAGGAGAACACGAAGCTTTGGAAACTCCCTAAAAGCACTGGTGTTCCCCAGAAAAACAGGGTTTTTCTGAAATGCCTCACTGGCTGCCTCCTGCAAAGTGGTACCTGTGCTGCCTAGGGTATCCCTGACTTCCCTGTTGGGCTGGAAGATGGAGACATCTCCACCAGCTTTGAAGTCCCCCCAACAGACCAAAGTAAATCCAGCACACAGATAGCCCAGTAAATACAGAAAAACTGAAGACGGAGAGAGTTGGGCAGAGAGAAGTGCTGAGGAGGGATGTATGGATGGGTCACGCTTCACCCCTGGGTCCTGCAGGTGCTTTTGTGCAGGAGCTTGCAGGAGTCCCCGACCATCGCCCACCGGCACAGACCTCCCGTCCCAACATCCACAGCAGAGCTCTCACCTTCCTTCCCCTGCCAAACCAATGTGTGGGGCTCCCCTATGGTCCCACATCCTCCCACGACTCAGTTTCCTGGATTTTTCCCCATCAGGTCCATGAAAAACTTGGAAAAGTGGTTGTTAAGCCTCAGGGCATCACAAGCCCCCAGGTTCCTCCCAGGCTGGAGGGTTTCTGCCCTGCACAGGGGTCAGCCCAGGCTGGAGCTCATAGAATCATCAAATGATTTGGGTTGGAGGGACCTTCCAAGCCCATCCAGTGCCACCCCTGCCATGAGCAGGGACATCTTCACCAGCTCAGGTTGCTCAGAGCCCCGTCCAGCCTGGCCTGGGATGTCTCCAGGGATGGTTCATCCACCACCTCTCTGGCCAACCTGGGCCAGGCTCTCACCACCCTCAGGGCCAACAATTTCTTCCTCATGTCCAGCCTGAATCTCCCTCCTTTAGTTTAAAACCATCACCCCTTGTCCTATCGCAACAGGCTCTGCTAAAAAGTCTGTCCCCATCTTTCTTATCAGCCATTTTATGTACAGAAAGGTTGCACTAAGGTCTCCCCGGAGCTTCTCTTCTCCAGCTGAACACCCCAACTTTCTCAGCCTGTCCTCCCAGCAGCACTGTTCCAGGTCCATGGCACTATCTGCAGCCCTGGCCAATGCACCTTTTAACATCAGTTAAAAAACTACCCAGATATCCTTGAAAATACTTTACATTATTTCGCATCTACTGCAGCAATGGCCAAGGAAAGTCTAATTCCTCTTCTAAGCCCCACTGTACTCACATTATATAATGCAGCAAACCCTTTCTTTACTATTATTCTGTCAAAATACTTATCGGGCACATGACTCTTCCCAGGCTGGACTGACCCTGATACAACCACGTCAGGGGCAGCTGGTGATAACCCAGCACTACCAACACCCACACAACAATGCAGAAGCAGCAACTATATCACAGTATCACAGTATGTTTGGGATTGGAAGGGACCTCAAAAGATCATCTAGTCCAATCCCCCTGCTGGAGCAGGAACGCCTAGGTGAGGTCGCACAGGAAGGTGTCCAGGCGGGCTTTGAATGTCTCCAGGGAAGGAGACTCCACAACCTCCCTGGGTAGCCTGTTCCAGTGCTCTGTTACCCTCACTGAGAAGAAGTTCTTTCTCAAATTTAAGTGGAACCTCTTGTGTTCCAGCTTGATCCCATTGCTCCTTGTCCTATCATTGTTTGCCACTGAGAAGAGCCTGACTCCATCCTCGTGGCACTCACCCTTTATATATTTATAAACATTAATAAGGTCACCCCTCAGTCTCCTCTTCTCCAAGCTAAAGAGCCCCAGCTCCCTCAGCCTTTCTTCATAAGGGAGATGCTCCACTCCCTTAATCATCTTTGTTGTCCTGTGCTGGACTCTCTCCAGCAGTTCCCTGTCCTTCTTGAACTGAGGGGCCCAGAACTGGACACAATATTCCAGATGGGGTCTCACCAGGGCGGAGTAGAGGGGAAGGAGAACCTCTCTCGATCTACTGACCACCCCCCTTGTAATACACCCCAGGATGCCATTAGCCTTCCTGGCCACAAGGGCCCAGTGCTGGCTCATGGTCATCCTGTTGTCCACCAGGACCCCCAGGTCCCTTTCCCCTACTCTGCTCTCTAATAGGTCATTCCCCAACCTATACTGGAACCTGGGGTTGTTCCTGCCCAGATGCAGGACTATATGATAAAAGCATGAATGAATCAACCAAATAAAAAATTCTCTTTGAAAACCTGATCACTTCTTGACTACCAAAATCCACCCCATGACTCCTGTGTCCTACCACTGAAGTGGCAGCAGGCTGGGTTGCCCCTTACTTCATGGGGTAGAAACTTCTGCTGTAAAGGAGACTTTAGGTCTAGGAAACACACACCACCTTCCAGCTGGTCAGAGAAAAGCAGAAACCCTCAAAAGAAGTTTGGGGTTTTTTTCCCCCCATGGAGAGATCTCTAGAAAACCAAAATCACTCTTTAATTAGAAGCAACATCACACCTATGGCTTCTCAATTCTTTCACTTCTTGATTCCTTCCCAAAACAAACTCAAACTGACTCTGAAATAAATTCTTTGTACACACCTTGCTCAGAAACCCCAGGAAAAATCCTTTTGTACCAGTTAAAAAAGAAGAGATGGTTAAAGCTGCAGAGGAAGCAATGAGCTCCTGTACCAGGAAAAGGAGTTCAACATCTGTTCATACAGCTCTGAACTCCTGACCCTTAATTAAGGGAAGCAGCCAAGAGCTATTATTTCATGTTAATTAACTGACCCATTCTTGGGTTTCAGTTTTTAACATCCTGCTCTTAAGTATTTGCAAGGGTCCAGATAAAGACCTTTAAGGGAAGGTGCGAAATGAGGTTTGAAAAGGAAGAAGAAGAAAGCGCTGCGAGGAAGAGGCACCACATTTCCAAAAGGATTTGGGTTTTCAGCTGTGTCAACGTCACTCCCAAAGGGACAACCCCCCCTGAGCCTCACCCAAAGTCTGAATTCAGTCACCCTGAATTCAATGCCACCATGACTTACCCCCCATGCACCTGTCAGTGTGGGGGTACAGCCACCCCGAAGGAATCAGGGCAAGCCACTGAGTTGCCCTGATTTGCCTAAAATGTCACATTTTTGGGGGACAATGGCCCCATAACACCAGGAAATCAGAAGGAGCATGTGGATTTTGCAGTAGCTCCTGCCATGGTACCACGCTGCTGAGCCCATCCTGCTGCAAAACATTTTTCAGCTAAAATAAAACCAAAACCGCTCATTTATTTTATGGCACAAGAGCCTCGCCGTGCCTTTTCACCCAGATAACTCCTGCAGCACGTGAAGCCCTCAGCAGCAGAAACCATTGCAATCAGAAATCATTCTCCCATGATTTCACCCCAATCAAACCTTTATTAGAATTTTATTTTAAGTAACACTCACACAAAGCCTCATAACCCTTCTCCAGCCGCTGGGAATCACCCAACAAGTTACATCAGCAAAGAAACAACCCCGTTAACCATCCCATTAGTTTAAGCCCCTCCAGGAATTACCTTAGACTGCTTTAATTAGGTATCCACCGTACAAAAGAATTAATTAATTAGTGATAAGCACCTGAACCACATTACTCATAAGGTTCTATTTCAAGCTTCAAATACAGCAAACAGGTCACAGCTATAGCAAAGCACTGGTGTTGCTGCTGGGTATTTCTCTTCCCATCCCTGCCAAAGCAGCAAGGCTGGGAACTTCTTTTTTTCCCTTCTTTATCTCATTTTATCTAATTTTCAGGTTTTTCCCAGCATCCAGAGCTGGTGTCTTTAGATCCACTACTCAAATAGTGGCTGTACCACGCAGAGATGGGAGAGCTTTGTAATTACTTTCGGAGGTTTGCTGTGCTTTAGGCATGGGTTGTGGGGGAAGAAAATCCTGTATTTTGCAGCTACAGTTACCCTGCGAAAGTTTCACTACAAAGCTGTTGCGCTACGGCATCACTAAGACCCCGCTTAAATGAGTAAAGCGCTTGCTGGTGGCCAGATCTCAAGCTGCGGGTGGAGGATCACCACTAAACGTGGGCGATTTTAGCAGGTTTCTGAAGGGAAAAAGAAAGAAAAAATCCCTGCGTGATTCTGTACGTTCACAACTGATAATTTCGAAGAGTAATTTATTGTGCTGCCCCGATTTCATGGCCTGCGATCTCCCCACTGGCAAACTTGGGGCTATCAGAGGGTTCTCTCTGAGCTGATGGCCCAGGGCAGGGTTGCAGAACCCAGGCAGTGCTGCAAACCGGGTTGGCTGGGGAGAAGTAGGTTGCTCCTCCATCCTCGGTCGGTGAGCTGACCCATATTATCTCAATTAAATTTAACTTCTGTGGCCTGCTGCTGCCTCTTCTTTTTTTTTTTTTTTTCCTCCTGTAACCTAATGCATTTTGGTCTAAAGTAGGACCCGGTTATGGAGACAGCGAGTACGCCTGGGTCCATCCCGCTGCGATGAGGAGGGCACGGCCACTGTGGCAGAACTGGGACAGGGACATGGTGGGGAATCGAGAAGCTGCAGCTTCCCCCAGCTCAGCCCTGACCCACCTGCGTTTCTCCTCACCACGATGCTCGTGCAAAACTGAAAAATCTGCTTTTTTCCTTCTGATCTGCACCCTTGGAGCCTTTCCCACGCTATTGCCCCAGCTTGTGAACATATCTCCATCCTCACCCCCCCTCCGGCATGCTCATCGCTTACTAACCTCTGCAAATAACATTCTTAGTTTTCCCATGGAGCCCAAAACCCCCAAACCAGCCCGTTTTCTCTTTAAAATGCACGCAAAGCATCCCTGCCACGCTTCCTGCTGAGTCAACGGCCCTGCTTTCACCACCACCCGTTATTCCGGTGATATCGTGAAATGACACATGCTCAGCAAACACCGATATAACGCAGACGGGAGGAGAAAGCCACCCCAGAGCTGCGAGCCTGGGCGGTGTTTTTACACTTGCAATCTCAAGCATTGAAGAAAAAAAAAAATATATATATATATATTTATATATATATATAAACCCAAAGAAACTGCAAAGCCCGGATTAAGCAGCACAAGACGGCGTTACTCACGCTGGCTCGCCCTTCCGTCCTGTGCATCAGTACCTCCTGTGCTGGAGATCAATCCGTCCCGGCCGTGCCACCAGCACCACGTGCTTCATTTATCCCCCACCCCGTGCTCACTCCTGGAGCTTTAATCCTTCTGCCAAACAAGCCGGAGCCACCGAATTTGGGCTCCACGAGCTGCTTTCCCAAGGGCAAGTGCCTTTCCTTGCCTCCCTGGCTGCTGGGAAACCTCAGCTCTGGGTTGTGATTTCTATATTGCTTTCTATATTTTTCGGTTGCTTTCTATATTTTTTTCCCAGAGTGATTTATGAAAATCAATGAAGGCTCTTTAGGGGGGCTGGCTTTTGGTTCCAGGTAGGGTGGAGGTGAAGCATCGATTCACAGCCAGCCTAACTTTTATGGCAATTAATGGAAACACACAGGGTTTAGAATTAGGCTTAAAAAAAAATCAGTGCCTACCTTATTTGCTGCTTATACCTCTCCATAAGCCTGGGTTGTTGCACGAAAATCATCTTTTTATACCCCTTGGCACGGTGCAAGGGAGGACACAGGGTCCCCCCCACTGGGGAGCACCGGACATGAAAACGAACCCCCCCAAGCGAGGATGTGAGGCTGAGCAGCAATTATATTGAATCAGCTGATAAATAATGCAACGTCTTTTGATGGTACCAGCCCTGCGAGTGCCACACAAACACCATCGTGTCTCCACGATATTAAAAATACAAGGGATGAAGTGCAATCAGGTCGGTGTGACTTGAATAATTGAACCTAAAGCCCTAGGAAAACGTTGTCCTTGGGGCACGCCGGAACCACCGGACCACACTGGCTCTTCATGAGGTTCTACACAAAGGGATGGACTTTACCAGACGTGGTCAACGTTCAACACTTTCCCATCCAAGGTGAGAGACTTCTGCTTGGGCTCTTTCCAGCCTGAGCAGAACCTCTCCAGCTGCAGACACAGTCCTGGGGACTATCTGTCATAGAATCATAGAGTAATAGAATTATTTGGGTTGGAAGAGACCCTCAGGATTATCGAGTCCAACCACTAACCCAACCCTAGCACCAATCCATGTCCCTAAGAACCTCATCTACGTGTCTGTTCAACCCCTCCAGGGATGGTGACACCACTACTGCCCTGGGCAGCCTATTCCAATGCCCAACAACCCATTTTGGGAGGAAATTTTTTCCCAATATCCACCCTAAAATAGAAGAGCTCTGAACAGGTTTGCAGGTTGTGGATGGCTGATGATCCTCTAAAGACCCCAAACCTCTGCAGACCTGATGAGGGGCTAGGAAGTCCACAAGAAGGCATGTAGAGATGTGGAGAAGACTTGGCCATGTTTCTGCTTGACACCCTGGGGCCACCTGAACCCACATGGACTTATACAATATGTAGATGAGGTTCTTAGGGACATGGTTTAGAAGTGGCCTTGGCAGTGTTGGGTTAACGGTTGGACTTGATGATCTTAAAGGTATTTTTCAACCAAAATGATTCTAGGATTCTATGATGCTCATGGGGACAGCATCCATCTGCCCATGGCATTGGCCCTGGTCTGAGCAGGAGATGGGACCAAAGACCTCTAGAGGCCCCCTCCAACCTAAATGAGTCATTTACCAGATTGGTTCGTTACCAAAATCCCTGTTTACTCACTGGAAAGTCCCTGAAGGATACAGAAAACAACATGAAAATGAAGGGGCAGTGGCACAAATCCCTGAGCATCTCTCTCCATGGCCACTGGCTCCAAGGACTGACATGTACTAGCCTGGTGAAAGGAAAAACCACAGCCAGAGTCATCTTCTACAATATATCTTCACAGCACAGGCTATCAACGGTCTGCACTTCACCTCCACAACCAGACAGCCCATTCCTTTATCCCCATTCAAGATGTCTTGGAGTGGTAACTGTCTTGCCATGCTCTTCATCTACCTCCTGCTAAACAAGAGGGGCCACAGGCAAGGAAGCCTCCATTGTGCAAATATGATGGTTGGAGGTTTTAATAGAATCACAGAATAGTTTGGGTTGGAAGGGACCTTCAAAGCTCACCCAGTGCCACCCCTGCCATGAGCAGGGACATCTTCACCAGCTCAGGTTGCTCAGAGCCCCGTCCAGCCTGGCCTGGGATGTCTCCAGGGATGGTTCATCCACCACCTCTCTGGCCAACCTGGGCCAGGCTCTCACCACCCTCAGGGGCAAAAATTTCTTCCTCATGTCCAGCCTGAATGTCCCCTCCTTTAGTTTAAAACCATCACCCTTGTCCTATGGCAACAGGCCCTGCTGAAAACACCTGCTGGGACCCCAGGAAGGACACGTCCCACAAAAGATCTGCTGTCCTGGAGCAGCTCAGGGCTCACGGGAGCTTTGCTGAGGGATGGAGGGGAAGCACCAGCCCCAGACACCTCCCATGGGCAGCTGTGGTCAGAGCAGCAAACAGCGCCGCTCAGCTCAAGAGAAGCTTTATGGAGATCATGAGAGGTCTGGTTTTGTCAGATGAAAAGAAGGAACAGGAAACGTCACGAGGTTGACTACCAAGCAGCTACAGATTTGAGTCCGTCTACCTCCAGCATGACTAATGAGCTTTGTGCAGATCCTGGAATCTTCACTTCAGAGCTTCCCAAGGCTGCAGAGAGGAAAGACCCATAATAAACTCCCTCCTAACACATACCAGCACTAGGGCTGCCCGTGGCTCAGAAAAATGGGTATTGAGGATTTCTCCTGGTGCTTTGGTGCCCATGAGACTCGGACCAAGGTCCTGTTGTACCTTCATCTGAGATGACCCTTTTCAGAGGCAAACGGCAGAGAGTTTCTGGTGGAAAAATCTGGGAGCAGCAATACAGTGAGGAGATGGTGCCCCTGGGCTCCATGAGTGCACAAGGATCTCCAGGGACATTCAGCCTTCCCCCAAAACCATAAATCTCAATGGGCTGGATGCAGCCCATACCTAAGGAGCCACTAGCTCCATATTGAACTGAGAAGATCGCTGCAGGCACCGGGGACACACTAATCCCCATCAGAATGGTGGCTGCAGATGCGAAAGCAAAAGAAGCAGCAAGGAAGGGGGTCTCCTCAACTCATCCCCCATATTTCTCCTGCCCCACAGTGTCCCCTGTGTGATTATCATAGGATCATTGAATGGTTTGGGTTGGACGGGGCCTTCAAAACTCATCCAGTCCAACCCCTGCCATGAGCAGGGACATCTTCACCAGCTCAGGTTGCTCAGAGCCCCATCCAGCCTGGCCTGGGATGTCTCCAGGGATGGGGCACCCACCACCTCTCTGGCCAACCTGGGCCAGGGTCTTACCACCCTTGGCTGGCCCAGGGCTCTCCGCAGGGCACACAGCCCTAACTCCATGAGCAGATGACAGATCGTTATTTACTCTCCTGCTCCCCTGACACTGTTCCTCCCAAGGTCTGGTTGAGAAGAAACACATCAAAATGGAGAACAAACTCTTGCGAGGTGATTTCTGCCTTGAAATGGCTCATGTGTCACCTTCCTCCTGCTGACAGGACTGGGAAGAGCAAGCTGAAGCCCTGGCCCACCACCCCAATTTGTCTGGCTATCACCATCCCCCTCTGGTTGCCCAGAGATGTGATGGATGCCCCATCCCTGGAGACATCCCAGGCCAGGCTGGACGGGGCTCTGAGCAACCTGAGCTGGTGAAGATGTCCCTGCTCATGGCAGGGGTGGCACTGGATGAGCTTTGAAGGTCTCTTCCAACCCAAACTATTCTGTGATTCTATGGCAGTTGTGACATGCAGGGATATGCTGGCACTGTCCTGGCATCCCCCATTGACAACAGGATTGGGAAGACACATTTCTTGCACCCCTCTCACACTTGAGATCCATTCCCCGACTCCCACCATCTTCTTTATCCCGCTCTCTCCTGTCACTGCACCTGCTCCACAGCAACACCAAAGACACCAGGACTGAAAAGGAATTAAATCAATAATGAGAATCTCACATCTGCTGGCAACTGGTGCTTTCTTACCCAAAATGGTCCAAAAAGCACAACTGCTCCAAACTCACCGTTAGTGCAACATGCTCAATCTGCAGGAACTCACAGCTACAGGGGGTTTTAAGACAAGTAAACCTGAAGCATCACAGAATAGTTTGTGTTGAAGGGACCCTCAAAGCTCATCTAGTGCAACCCCTGCCTTGAGCAGGGACATCTTCAGCACCCCCCTTCAGGAGATCACCCCTCAGGCTCCTGACTCTGGGATGCCTGCCTGTGCTCCCTGTGTTGTCCCAGGAAGATGCTGCAAGAGGTTAAATGCACTTGAACTTCATCCAGCTTCAGCTCCCAGTGTCTCCTCTGGGACACAGCTCAGATGGGAACAAGAGAGTAAACACGGCTGTTCTGTGTCCCTGCAAGATGCTGGCAGGTGCATGGGGACACCCTGACACAGAGAGGCGTGACAGCACTGAAACGACCCCGCTCTAATTAGCACACAAACACACCCAAACCCTGTCACTATTTTCCCTGAGGTGCCAGCCAGGGAGTGCTGGGGCACAAAGGTTTCTTAACACCAACTTACTCCGGGCATCTTCTACAATTAGGTCTGTGTCTCTGCGCAGAGGTGGTGGCACAGGGCACAGATGTCCCCATGGTCCCCAGCTGCAGCTGGTGGCTCTGCCCACAGGGATGGGGACAGGCAGCTCAGACCAGAGCAGGCAGCAGCCAGGCTTTGTTTGGGGCTGAGTTTTAGTCTCCCCAACTGGGAGGATGCTGGAGGCGGCAAGAGGAGGGATGCCAAGCAGTGCAGCAATGCAGTGGAGTTTGCAGCAGGGACATCCCATGCTGTGCGAGGGATTTTTACGCTTTGGTGGGATGGTGTGTGATCTAGGAAAGAGCACTGATTAAAGATCCCTGATGAGCTCCAAGGCCTGGGCAAGGCTGCTCCTTTCCACCCAAACCGGTCCCTCCTACAAACCCAGCTGCCCAGCCAGGACCTTCGTGGCCAGGAGAGCCACTTGTAGGGAGCATCACGGGAGGGACAGAGTCAACTTTCCTTCCCAAAGCCCCCAAGGAGAGAAAGTGAGGGCAGGAAAATAAACCTGTTAAACCAAGACACCGACTCAGCTAAAGGAGATTACCCACCACGGCAGCACCTCCACCCCGCACCGGGTACCAGGGTGTCCTACCCCGCCAACTACAGCACTTCGGGGTTCACATCAGCACCCCTAAGAATAACCAACCCCTTCTTGCATCTCAGCAGGCTTTGGGATGCTGAATGAAAGCATCACTGACTACCAGAGACCTCCCCATGATGCCGGTACCCACCAACCACCACCCAGTTACACCCGGACCTTCTCTTGGATAAACTAATTAGCCTGAGTTAACAATGATGATGACAGACAACAGGGGAAGAAGATTGCTGTGTAACAAGCAAGGGAAGGACAAGATCAGGTGAAAACTAACTGTGTTTGGTAGGATAAGCAGGTCCTGGTGCAGCTGCCACCCAGGAATTGTCAAAGGTTTCTCAACTGCATGCGAATAGCAAGGTGGTGATTTGTTTAAGGTTTGGTACGATGCCATTTCAGGGATTTTTTTTTTCCCCTGAGCCTATGAAAAATTGTGTTTGGTGTCTGAAGCCCATCATGCCTACGTGAAATGCAGGAGATCATTATTTTAGATTTCAGCCTCAGCAGGGCTGCATCCTCGCCCAGACCAGGGGCGCCTGCATCCAGCTCCCGCTGCCTCCCAGCCCGCACAGCGCTGGCGATTCGCTTACCCGGCTCTGATCGAAGACATCATTAATTAATCACTGGCCTGACCCAACGCCCAGGCTCAACAGACACCATCCCAGCGACTCCAAATAGGTTTTGGAGCAAGCCCTCCTTCTCGGCAGAGCCAAATCTGTGTCCTCCCAGCAGCTGGAGCCCGTCCCTCTCCCCAGCTCAGACCTGCCTCAAAATGGGGCGAGTGCCAAGCGGCTCACGCCAAGCATGTGTGGAAAACCAGGAGACAAGCCCATGTTCCCCCGCAGCCATCATGCGCTCACCTCCAGCAGCAGAAACAGGAACCCCCCCCTTTTCATTTCTCCCCATGAGTTTGGCAGGGGCAAAGCTGCTCCTGTGCTTTAAATGAACGTTTTGGGGGGTGTTTACACCATGCATGTTGTACATAGAATGAAAAAATATGCATGAAGAAGGGCAGAAGCCCCACTGGAAGTGAACAGATGATAGAACTGTGCAAGGACAAGCACAAAAATCCCTTTGCCAATGAACCATGGGGCAGAATCTCCTTCTGCCCTTTGTCCCATCCCTTCTCCCAGCAGCCGCTGCGACCCCATGAAGTGGCTGAGCAAGAAACCAAAGGGGGAGAAACAGCAAGAAAAGAGACTGAAGACCAAGAAAAATTTAAAACCCACCCTAATTCCTTAGCTCATTTCTCCCTCTTCCATGCTGGCTGTGAACACACATGGCTGCATCCTGCTCCTGCATCCCGCTTCGGGCCCAATAGAGAAATGCTCAGAGAAGTCACGCTGAGGACTGACACAACTCATGCCTAAAATAGTGCTTTTCCCAGGGCAAACTCCCTTTTCCCAACCCAAAACAGGGTGATGAGGCGGCAGGAGAGAACAGGTGGTGCAGCCCCCTGGTCCCTGGTGACAGCACACGTGTCATGAGCGTGCCAGCCTCGAGCATCCTGTCACTGACACATGGGATGCAGAGGAGCAGCTGCCCCAGTAAGCACTTTTGGGGGGTGCAAGGGGTTCACAGGCCTCCAGCGCCAGCTCACCAGCCCAAATTACTATGGCAACAACTTGCCACGGTTCCTGACTGTCCTCCTTCGGTGACTCACTGGGTTTCAAAATGAAAAGCGGTGCCTCGGATGCCGCCGTTCGGAGACCAAAGCACTGGAAGCCCAGTGGGCACATCTGTGAGGCCACTGAGTAGGAAGGCATTGCCCACCCTTGCAAAGTTTGGCTTTTTCTGGCATTTTCTGCTTGCTGCCGCCCAGGTGCGGGGTGGTAAAGCAGCAGGCTGGCTTGGGGATTAAAAATAATAATAATAATTGAGTTTCATTTCCAGCTTGCAGGCATCTACCCACCGGGAACCCTGTGAGAAAATGCAATGAGCATCCTTAATGCCGGTCCGTGTGCCGCTGGGAGCAAAGCTGGCACCTCTCAGGGAATTTGGGAGAGAGGATGGGCATGTGCAGGCACCATGTTAGTGGTGGGGGGTCCTGTGGGTCCCCCAAGTTGGGGATACCCCATTTCAGAGGTGATGCTGACTCCTGTCATCATCCAGGCGACACTGAGCCCATCAAGCTCCTGTCACAGGTGAGCAGCCTGCAGCGCCAGCAGCAACAAGCAGCAGTCTCTGCCTCCTCTTGCATGCAAATACAAGGCTGAAAAAGCCAAAATAAAAGCAGCAACACTGGTGCCAAGGCAGCAGGATGGCTGATGCCCAGCCTTGCAGGGCTGGGACAGGATGGGGCAGAGCCACATGCCCTCATAGCCCACAACAGGGGTTGAGAAAAGCCCCATTATAACCCAACGAGCACCTCAAAGCATCCTCCTGGAGAAAGGCTTCAGCCCGGGGCTTTCCTGGCAATAATTAATTGAGTCCTATTTCAATCCAGCCAGCGGCCATATGGTAGAAAAGAGGATTAAAATCGCATGCTCCAGCTGCATTGAGGGAAATCCAGTTATAAGGGAAAAAAATCCTCCGTGCCTGGCCCCAGCCTCCTGCCAGGGTACATGCCACCCCTCTCCTCCCACAGCCGGGGAGTGCGGGATCAGTGGCAGAGCAATGGTTATGTGGAAATTTAAGGGCCTAGAGGGAAACAGGGAAATAAATAACACACAGGACCTGCAGTGATGCCCGGCCCTGCATGCAGCAGGTACGGCAGCGGCAGATAACACACGCCCTGGGTCACTACCCTTCAGGGTAGCATGCTTTAAGTTCATTAGTAACTCATTAGTAATGGGTGGGGTTTCACTGTGCTTCATGTTTTATCTTAAATATAAATCTATTTTCCACCAAGCAGGCAAGAAGGCAAAAGTTTTTTTTGCTGGATTCCCTTCCCTCTCGGGTAAGAGAGCACCCTGGACCGGGTTTCCCCGAGCACATCTTCCCAGCTGACCAGCGGTATTCCCAGCGTTACCGTACCCAAAGCGCTCATCCCACAAACCACCGCTGGGAAAAATAAGGATTTTCGATGGAAATGATGTGGAGAGGGACAGCACCTCGGGGATGGCGCGGTGGGGTGTGGGGTGCCCCTCCGCCTGCGTGGCCGTCACCCCCAAACCCACCCCCCAAGCCAGGCTCGGGGCATATCCATCCCAGCTGAGGTTCCTTGCAGGGATTTGGGTTGGGAAAGTCTCACCCTTCTTTCCCAGGGAGGAAAAAAGAGAAAGCAAGAACACTACGTCTCATTCATCGGCAGAAAAAGCCTTTCCTGTGATGGCAAATCAGTTGATTAACTGAGGATCAACCCTCTAAATCAAACCTTTGTTGGGGAGACTGAACTCTCGGTGCCAGGTACCTTTCCCCCGGTCACCCCCCGTGGGACGGGGACCCCCCGCAGGTGCCACCGCTACCCGGGTCCCCGTGGGGCGGGGGTGACGCGGGGATTGCCACCCGGGGAGGAATTTGGGGGAGATTTGCTGCTGATTTTACAGCGGTTCGGGGGCCTACGGGGGTTACTGGGGACCGCCCTGCCCAGCTCCAGCGTATCCAGTGCTCCCAGTTCCCCCCCAGCCCCGGTTTTCCCACCCGTGCCCGGCGGTACCTGGTGGCGGGCGGTGCTGCCCCGAGTCCCCCGCGGGGCGGGCGGCGGCGGCGGGACGGATGGAGGGAGGGATGGATGGACGGATGGACGGAGGGAGGGAAGGATGGATGGAGGCAGGAGGAGGGGGGTCAGCAGAAGCCCCGAGCGGCGAGTCCCCACCCAGCTTTGTCTGCGCTCATCCCTCTGCCTACAGGAAGCGGCTCGGCCCCGACTTCCTCCTCCTCCTCCTCCTCTTGCTGCCGCTGCTGCTTCTCTCCGGTCCCCCGGGTTCTGCGGATCGCGTTTCTCCAGACCCCCCTGCTCCTCAGCGTGCCTCAGGCCCTCGCCCTGTCTCTGCCCCACAACCCTCCCACCCACCACCTGTACCCCCATCCTGCACCCCGCACACCCATCCCTGCACCCCACAACCCCCCTCATAGAATCACAGGGTTGAAAGGGATACACAAGGATCATTGAGTCCAACTCCTGTCCCTGCGTAGGAGGACAACCCCAAAATTCACACCATGAACATCACTCAACCCCCTGCACCCCACAACCTCCCTACACCCATCCCACACCCTGCACCCCACACATATCCCCATATCCACCCTTTGCACCCCATCACACACCCTGCACTCCATAAACGCCTCCCTTCACCCACAACCCCCCTGCACCCCACACCCCCATCTCTGCACCCATCATATACCCTGCATCCCACATGCCCATCCCTGCACCCACATCCCCCCTGCACCCAGCCCTGCCCTCCCTTCCCCCCACCGCCACCTCACGTCTCCAACACCCCATGACTGGATCCCCTCTTCTGCCCCCTGAACCCCCTAATGGTCACATCTCTGCCCTGATATGGGGCACCCTGACAGACACACACATCCCAACCCCCCCCGACACCCCCAGATCCCTCTCTGCCCCCTCCAGCCCTTCCCAGTTCACAAGTTTCCCCCTGAGCCTCTGCCTGCCCCCCCACCCCGGGCACAGCTCGGTAGGAGACCCAACGCTCAGTATTTTCTATTTCATTTTTAATCAATGTGATCCCACGTGCCCAGTTTTTAGGATTTCGGCTGGAAGATTTCAGAGACACAGGAGAGCTGGTAAGCACTGGATGGGTTTTTATCAGAAAGCCTTTTCCTTCCTCCTAGTTGCACCCCAAAAAACACCCTCAGCTGGCCCAGCTGTACCCTCAAATCTGCTCTCTGGAGATCTCAACATATATACATTGAAAATACATTAATGTGTTCCCTGGGCAGAGCTGGGGAGCAGCATGTCCCCCCAAAACAGGGTGCTGCAAGCTGTGCCCATAGCAGCATCACTGGGTCCCATGGGATGCAGCTCCCCACAGGCATCCTCCAACGTGGGGAGATGGGAGACCCCCGGGACATGGGGTGTCTGTGTGTCACCCCCCCACTGGCCAAGCTCCACACTGGCTGCCAGAAACCAGGTTGCACCCCCTGTTCCCACAGCAACACCTGATGACTGATTTCCTTCGCTGCCCTGCGAATGGGGCACAGGAGCACCCAGCACCCACAGAGCCCACCCACAGCTGCCCCTAGGGCCTTGGCAGCACCCAGCACAAGGCTGGGACCACCAGGGTCCCCCTACCACCCCCAACACAGGGAGAGACACTGGAACATGGGGTGTTTTTGTAATTATCACCAATTAGTTGTCGGTGCTTGATTGAGATGATGTCAAAAGGTATGTCCAGCAATGCTTGTTGTGGAGGGGCTGATGAGAGGGAGATGCTCTGCAAGGCACCTGCCTGGGGACAGTTGTTGCTGCATCACAGCAGGTGAAAGCACCACCTGGTTGGATCTGGCGGCAAAATTAAAAAAACAACAACAACAACAAAAGATATTACTGCAACATGGCACTTTTTTAAAGTGCATTTTGCAGTTGGCTCTGTAGATGTGGCATTTCCAGGTGTTGGTCTGCAAATCCCAAACCTTCGACCTCTTGAGCTGCTGCAAAATGATGGTAGAGGGTGCGAAATCTGGAAGTGCAATGACTGGAGATGAAAAGGCCAAAATCCAGCCTTTTTGTGGAAACTCAAATTAGTGAAATGGTAATCCAGAGCAACAGAAGGGCTGCCAGCACCCGGGAGCATCCCGGGGAAAAGGCCAGCGTGGGTGCAAGGCTGCCTGGGGACAGGCTGGGGTGGGAACGGGAGGACCTTTCCCCCTGGGGACCTCTCCCATGGTGAGATGAAAGAGCAGTGGAGGCCAAAACTTCAAATGCCTTCAAATGGAGGGGAATTCATTTAAAAGTGTAGCTGGGGGGTACAAGACCTTGCTAAATGCAGCCTGCAAGGAGGGTAGAACCCTCTTGCCTCCCTTTCCACCCGCCACCCCTCCAGAAGCAGGGCTGGCTCTGGAGGCTCGTGCGAAAAACCATTCAACATCTGGTTTTAGAGAAAAATTCTTTGTTTTATATAGGCCCAAGATAAAATCTGGAGACTATACTTAGTAGCAGACAATGCAGCTCCCCTCCCAGAAGTTGCTTGCTCCTTCGTGAGGCAATTAGCTGCCCTGAAAATGCCTGGCGTTGGCAGCAATCAGCACTGAGGCATCGAGACCCGCGGCTGCCCGATGGTCAACACCCACCTTGCTGAGGACAAGGGCTATATTTGGAGGACAAAAGGAAATCACTGGTAATGTGCAATTATTTTTGGAGCCTGTAGAAAAGGCATAGAATGCTCCCTGGTACTGCTTTGCTGCAGATGCCTGGGGAGGGCGGCAGCAGGGGTACCCCACATCTCCATCCCTCGTCCAACAGCTTTGGGCAGCTCCAGTGCAGGTCCCAGGGATGCCCCAGGGGAGGTGGCAATAGCCTCTGATCCCGGCATTACTGTGGCACATGGTCACATCCAAGTCCGCAGGACAGTGGCACGTGCCGGGAAAAAACACTCCGGAGGCTTTACTGCTGCTGCATCCCCATGGGAGAAGAGGCTTTTCATCTTCTGCATCTTCATCTATCTTTACCTTCTGCAGGAAATCACGATTTTGCTGCTAATAATGGTGAAAATGAAAAAAAAAGATCCTGAGCAGACAGCCCTCATCTTCCTTCTCTGCCACTTGTGCCTCAGCAATTAGGAGCAGGTTGGGGGCGAGGGGATCGATACGCTGAAGATCAAGAGATGCTCAGGGAACAGGGACAGGGCAAAGCTGTGGTTATTATTACAGTACCTTGCAGAGCAGCTTTCCCTAACTGGAGGAAGTAAGTGCCAGGATCAGCAAACCCAGCAAAATTAAGAACAGAAGAACGGGCTAATTATGTTCTGAGGAGTTTAATTAGTGCTATGGGAGATGAGAGGGTGGTCCTAGGTGTTGGAGAGGGGGAAGGCTGTAGCACAAACCTCCTATCAGACACTGACAAATCCACATGCTTCACCCAAAAACATCAATTCAAGAAAGAGAAAATGAAGAGTCACCCTTGCTCACGCCTTGCAGAGTGGGGACGTGGAAGATCCTGATTGAGAGTAGGCGGCAGTTCCGCAGCATCCCCAGGCTTGGCCCGAGGACGGATCCTGTCCTGGGCTCTCAGGCAGGATCATACAGGCAGACCTTACTGCGGCCTTTCTGTGCTTAAAAGGGGCCGGTAAGAAAGATGGGGACAGACTTTTTAGTAGGGCCTGTTGTGATAGGACAAGGGGTGATGGTTTTAGACTAAAGGAGGGGGGTGGTAAGACCCTGGCCCATGTTGCCCAGAGAAGTGATGGATGAACCATCCCTGGAGACATCCCAGGCCAGGCTGGACGGGGCTCTGAGCAACCTGAGCTGGTGAAGATGTCCCTGCTCATGGCAGGGGTGGCACTGGATGAGCTTTGAAGGTCTCTTCCAACCCAAACTATTCTGTGATTCTACTTGAGGTCACATCTTTAACTACACGGTGCAGCGCTGACCCCCACCCTTCCCACTGCCCACAGTGTCTCCTCCAGGTTGGGGATCCCCCCTGGCCCCCACCACATCAAATCACCAAAAAGGATGATTGAAAGGATCAGCCCATCCTTCCCCAAGGCAGGAGTTGTCTTAACCTGTTCTCTGGAGCCAGGTGATGCTGGAGCAGAGAGCACAATAATTATGTACAAAATTAATTAAATTCATCTGTATTTCATCACTCACTTAAGCCTGGGAGCATTTTTAAATGGCCAAGAATCACAGTAATGCAAACAACTGTCACTTTATTCTCATTTCCAGCTGTACTGCAAAAGGCACACAATAAACTTCATTGGTACAAAATCATTTTGCTGAGGGGTTTTTGTATAGTTTTCCTTGTGGTTTTTTGTTTGTTTTTTTTTCTTTTGCAACACAGTCACTGGCTCTCCCATCACCCCCGATGGGAAGATCCTTTCACAGAAAGGACTATTTCGTTCGTGCAGACAGATAATAGCTCATTATTGCGGGGGTGGAAGTGGCACGAAGGGCAGGCGGGTACGGCCGCCCCGTGTCCCCCGGGACCCCGCACAGCCACCTGTGGAATAAATGGCACCTCTGTGTCCCCCCTGCTCCCCGGCACGGCTCGGTCAGCTCGACCAGCTCCATTCCACTCCCCCTTGTTCCATCGCAGCCCCCAACATGGCTCCAGCCCCACTGGCTGGGATGCTTCGGTCTGGGTTTGGCTGCAGGATAATGGGGGGGTGGGGAGGGGGAAGAAATGCTCTAGCTGCCCCCCGCAATGCTTTCCAAACTGCACTGAGCATTTATTTATTCAATTAACCCTCAATTTACTCCAACTATGCGTTTCTGTGGAGCAGCGGGATGAGGGTCCCACGGAGAGACCCCAGTGGAGGGGGGGCCAGCGGGAACCCCCAGCTGGGTGCTGCAGACCCCCAACCTCACAGGGGCTGGCAAAGGGGGAAAAAAACAGAGGCTGGGGATGGATTTAGGGGATTTTCCTGCCCGTTCCAGCACAGATGCTGGTGCACACACTAACCCCCCCACACACTGCAAACCCGGCTGTGGAAGCGGGTCTGGAGTGGCGGTGCCACTAGTGCACCCCAACATCCTACCCTGGGATGCGCTGCCCACTGGAGAGGTTTTTGGGGTGCTTGCTGTGGTCCCCCCAAACCAGAGCGGGCCACGTAGCCCTGAGTCCCCCAGGCAGCATCGCCCCAGCTGCCCGGGCAGGTTTCCTTGGCAGCTGGTGGTCCTGGGTGGCCATTTGGCCACCATTGTCCTGCTCCCCTTGCCAGCATTTGGCTATCTACCTCATTTTCCCATAATATCGCTCGTGCCAGCCTCCCTACGGCAATAACACCCAATGTTTCTTTTTTGCACTGTGCCAATAGCTACGCTCCTTTTCTTTTGGTACCAGTTCCCCCTTCTTGGCTCGTTCGCCCAACATTTCTTATAAAAATAAGATTGTGCTTATTTATAAAATAGGTTTTTTTTAAGAAAAGTTTCCAGTTAAAAAAAAGGTGGTATATCAAAATATGGCAAAACTTTGGCTGTCAATCGCTAAATTCTAATTAAAAATATCGACTAAAAAGGCATTGTGCTATGAATATTAGCTGCTGCAATGCTTTACCCTCCGGTACCGATGGTCAATGTTACACCTGGGCAGGTTAAGCTTCCCTAGGACACGCTCAGAAGCCACCCCCAGGTTTTTCTAGCACATCACCATCATCCTTTAGCAGAATTATTCAAAGTGTAAGAGAGTTAAAGACACATGAAAAGCCTTGGTAAAATACAACGGAGACTGCACTGGGAAGAGCCACACTTACAAGGCAGTTGCATACCGATTCTTCTTGAGAGCAAAGTCTATTTTCTCTCCTTAGTGCTTAGAAAAAAATATGATTGTTTATACGGTTCATTAAAGAAGAGAGGCAGATCCTTTGTATAAAAGGTATTTTAGAGCAGAAGTAAAAATGCAAATGGGTCTATAAGATCCAGACATATATAAACATACATACCTCGATCTATTTATATATGTAATCTCTAGCTATTCAAAGTTTTGGGATGCATTATTGCAATATCCTTACAGGTGACCTGTTCTTTTCCATTTTCATTTGCTTTTGGTTTGCTTGGGTGGGGTTTTTTTTGCTAAAAAAAAAAGAAAAAAGAAAAAAAAAGACCACTCCAGCCTGACCTCCAGCACATGTTTCTGGAAGAACTGGGTTGATGCTCAGCCCCAGCACATGTTTCTGGATGAACTGGGTTGATGCTCAGCCCCAGCACTTGTTTCTGGAAGAACTGGGTTGATGCTCAGCCCCAGCACATGTTTCTGGAAGAACTGGGTTGATGCTCAGCCCCAGCACATGTTTCCGGAAGAACTGAGTTGATGCTCAGCCCAAGCAGCCTCCATGGTTCATGATCTGCGCCTGGAGCTCCCCAGCTGGTTATTGCTTAATTCTCCCTTCCCATACTGGCCTTTAGGGTATTTACATTTCTTTGGCTTGACTTTGAAACACAACAGTCTGTCACTTTTCTCTCCAACGTCCATTGTCACTAAAGCCACCGGCGGAGCCATCAGCATCATGCTGAGGATGGGGACATGGAGGAGAAGAGGCCACCTCGCTACGAGGCAACGAGAAAACACGGGTTGGCTTCTGCCAGCTCCGAGTCGTGCTTCTCCCAGGTGATATAAGACAACTTGTGTATTGCCCAAAATCATCCAGAGGGGACAGGACACTGGGGGACCAATGGTGAGACCATGCCCAGGGGTCTCCATCCCACCCGCCGTTGGGCTGATCCTCTGGGCGCAATGGTTTGCAGGGAGCGACGCGGGGAATGACGGCGTTGATGTCCCCCGGTGCCAGGCAGGGAGCCCCAGTGTCCCATGCCAAGTACGGGCAGCCAGTCCTGCCCCCCACGGCACTCAGACGACGAATTCAGGGACTTCATCATGGGTGAGATCCAACGAGAAGTATTTGCTGGTTCTTTTGCTGGGAAAGGTCTCCTGGATGTTGATGCACTGCTGGGCCAAGCAGCCGTTGCAGTAGAGCCCGTCCTCCTCCAGCCCGTGGGCGCAACCGAAGGTGAAGCTCTGGGCCGTGTCCTGGCAGAGGTTGGCCAACTGCAAGAAGTCCTTCTGGTAGAGCCGAATGTCATCCAGGCTCAGGCTGTGTCGGTCCGTTGATGTCTTGGGTTTCCGGCATGTTGTCTGGGCAAAGCAAGGAGGGGGCTCAGGACCCACCAGAGAGCCAAGGAGATCAGGGAGACCCCAAATTCCCAGTGCCAGAAGGACTTTGGGGTTCCTCAAAGCCCCACCAGCACCACATACCTGGGGTAAGGAGTCAGTGCTTTGTCCCCGCAGCTTCACCACTGTCTCTGAGGAGCTGGAGGTGGAGGAGCTGATCTCCTTCACGATAAGCCCTGCATGGGGGAGAGAGCAAGAAGAGGGTAAGAAGTTTATTTTGAGGCTTCTCAGCTCACAGGATCCATACCTGCTGCCCTTGGGGGTTGCCCTTGCTTTGAGGCGAAGGCATCCACAGCTTAACAGGACCTCAATGGCTCTGCTTGCAACCAGTGTTACCTAAAAAGCATCCCAAATTTGCACTAAAACACCTCTCCAGGGAGACTGGCACCCCGGAGACCTCCCAATAGCAGAGGTCTGTGATTTCCAGAGCTGGAAAACATAAAATAACTTTGGTTGGAAGAGACCCTCAAGATCATCGAATCCAACCATGAACCCAACCCTGGCACCAATCCATGTCCCTCAGAACCTCATCTCCACGTCTGTTCAACCCCTGCAGGGATGGTGACTCCACCACTGCCCTGGATAGCCTGTTCCAATGTTCGACAGCCCTTTTGGTGATGTGAGTGACTCTCTGGGTGCAGGCACAGCTCCAGAGAAGCCAGGCTCACACATGTGATAACAGCACTCATGCTCATAGGAACAAGTGAGTGGCTGTCATGAAAACAAAAGTGGGGGCCAGCAATTGAGAACATCACCAAAATTACTTCCATTTCCCATGGGCAGCTCCTGCCATTGTCCCCTGGTATCTCCAAACAACCCGACGTGCCTGGGCACACACCCCCATGCCACGGGGTGGCTGCTTGGAGCATCAGCCCTGCTCTGTCTAAAACCTGCACCTTCCCCCTGCACCAAATTAATCACATCTCTCCTTCTACCCACTGGGAAAATGGCTTTTTCTGGTGTCCCAAGTGGACACCTCGGGCTAATTTTGTTCTGCTGAACACCAAATGTGTGACTTGCATTGGGCAATTGGAAATAAAAGCAGCCACCACCTTACCCGAGTGCCCGTTGAACTTGCGGGACAGCAGCATGTCTTCGGTGATGTAGACGCACATGTCAGGGCTCACCTCCATCTCGCCAGCCTGCTCCAGCTCCCGGGGGTCATCCACTAGCATCTCGATTTCTGCAGGTGAGGAGAAGGTGAGACAAGTCATTGATGTGCATCTCCAGAGCATCTGCCAACCCCAGTTCCCTGGTGAGACCTAAGATGGAGCCTTCAGCACAGGACAGACATGGACCTGTTGGAGGGGGACCAGAGGAGCCACAGAAATGATCCGAGGCTGGAACAGCTCTGCTGGGAGGACAGGGTGAGAGAGTTGGGGTGTTTGGCTGGAGAAGAGAAGGCTCCAGGGAGACCTTAGTGTGGCCTTTCTGTACTTAAAAGGGGCCAATAAGGAAGATGGGGACAGACTTTTTAGCAGGGCCTGTTGTGATAGGACAAGGGGTGATGGTTTTAAACTAAAGAAGGGAGATTCACGCTGGACATGAGGAAGAAATTTTTGACACTGAGGGTGGTGAGAGCCTGGCCCAGGTTGGCCAGAGAGGTGCTGGATGAACCATCCCTGGAGACATCCCAGGCCAGGCTGGACGGGGCTCTGAGCAACCTGAGCTGGTGAAGATGTCCCTGCTCATGGCAGGGGTGACACTGGATGAGCTTTGAAGGTCCTTTCCAACCCAAACTGTTTTATGATTCTACAAGCTGGAAAGCTCAGCTGGTGTCTCACCATCATCCTGGGAATCCTCCTCCAGCCGGTCCTTCCCCCCGCTCTCCACCCCGGAGGTGTGGGAGCTGCCATGGCTGGTCATGGAGCTGCAGGTCTTCAGCTTGCGGTGGGCACCAGCATTTGAGAAGCCGTCCTCAGGTCCCATCTCCCTGGGTTTGGGGTCAGTCTCAATGCCCGAGGTGTGGGAGCTGCTGTGGCTGGCAGTGGAGTGCCGGGACAGGCGCTTGTGCCGGATGCTGCCGGCACTGCTGCCGCTGGCACGCGAGCGCTTCTCCAGCTGCTCCATGTCCAGGTCCAGGGTGTCACTGATGTAGGATTCGCGGTACTGCTTCTTCTCTGTGAAGCCAGCAGCGCACCGTCAGCACACCAACCCCTCGGGGTGCCATGGCCACCCTCAGAACCCAGGGGCACCCAGAGACACTGTCACCCAAGCCCAGTGGGGTGGTGCATGGGGTACTAGCCCTCTCCTGTTGGCATTTGGGGTTGGTGAGGTGGGGTGGGGTGGGGAGACTCAAAGCTGCTGTGCTCTGTGCTGTGTCATCCCTCCAAAGGAGGAAGTGGAAGATGAGGAAGAAGAGGAGTATAAGAAGAAGAGAAGGAAGAAGATGATGATGAGGAGAAACAGATGAGGAAGAGGAGGAAGAAGATAAGAAGGAAGAAGATGAGGATGCTGAGGAGGAAGAAGGAGATGAGGAGGAGGAAGAAGAGGAGAAGGAGGAGTGGAAAGAGGAAGATGAGGAAGAGAAAGTGGAAGATGAGGAGAGGGGAGAGGAAGAAGGTCTTATGTTGGCACAAGGGCTTTCTGAGCTTGGAGATGGGATGGGGCATTGGCAGCACTTCACTGAGGCTCTGCGAGGAACTGGGCCACCAGGGACCACAGTGGGGCTTGTGCCCATATCTAAGCAACCAGGGGAGTCTGTGAGCCTCCAGCCCAGCCAGGAGAGGGCTTGCCCACTGGGGACAGCCAGGGTCGAGGGGGACATGGGGACACACACCCCCACCACGCTCCCAGCCACAGAGCTGCCACAGTGACCAGGTGCTGGTGCAGACAGAAAAGCCGTGTGGACGCCAGTGGGATTTGCACCCCAGGGGGGTCACCTACCCTCATTCTCCTCCAGCTTGCGGACCTGGCGCAGGACGGGCTGCAGGTTCATGTAGAGCCGGTGGCTGCTGCTCAGCAGCTGCAGGAGGTGGCGGGAGCGGAGTGGGCAGCCTGTGTAGTAGATGAGCTTCCTGGCCGAGGGCAGCCCGTCCGGCAGGATCTCAAACTTCTTGCCCTATGTGGGAGAGAAAAATACTGTAATTGTCACACAGAACTACTGTAGCCTTTCTGTTAGAGTCATAGGATGGTTTGGGTTGAAGGGACCTCCAAAGCTCATTCAGTCCAACCCTTGCCATGAGCAGGGACATCTTCACCAGCTCAGGTTGCTCACAGCCCCGTCCAGCCTGGCCTGGGATGTCTCCAGGGATGGTTCATCCACCACCTCTCTGGCCAACCTGGGCCAGGCTCTCACCACCCTCAGGGCCAACAATTTCTTCCTCATGTCTGGCCTGAATCTCCTCTCCTTTAGTTTAAAACCATCACCCCTTGTTCTATCACAACAGGGCCTACTAGAAAGTCTGTCCCCATATTTCTTATCAGCCCCTTTTACGCACTGAAAGGCCACAATAAGGTCTCCCCGGAGCTTCTCTTCTCCAGCTGAACACCCCAACTCTCTCAGCCTGTCCTCCCAGCAGAGCTGTTCCAGCCTCGGATCATTGCTGTGGCTCCTCTGGCCCCTCTCCCAACCTCTCGGATTGCAACCACCCTGTCTGGGGTCTGGACAGCACTCCCCTGTGCCCCAGTCAGAGCCCAGGAACAGTGATGCTCTGCCTGGGGAGAGTGACACTCACCACAAACACCAGTTTCCCCACGTTGGTCCAGGGGAAGTCGTAGAGCAGCTGCTTTTCTTCATCCAGGTTCTGCAAAAAGAGAAGTGACAGGCTGAGGACACCAGCAGCGGGCAGGGAGCCGAGCTGTCACCCTTGCTCTGCTGCCTACCTGGAAGATCTGGATGCCCCGTGTCGTCAGCCCCAGTGTCAAGGAGGCTTCCACCTCCCTTTTGTCCTATGGGGGAAAAAAAAGATGCTTTTAAATACGTAATTTGCACTGTGAATTGAATAAATCCGCCCCTCTCAGCCCAGGTATCCTCCTGTAGCCACCGCAGTTGGTGCCACATTAATCATAGAATCATTGAGGTTGGAAAAGACCCTTAAGATCATCAGGTCCAACCACTTGATTAATGATGCACACACACTGCACAGTTGCATCGTTTAACAGTCTCACACCCAGGCGCCTGCCAGCTCGCTCACTGCCCAGAAACACCCCAGGATAAGGGTCTGGAAAAGCAGCTTAACCTCAGAAAATTGACCCTCAGAACCAGAGCTGGGGCACTTTTATGCTTGAGCCCAACCTGCTCCTGCACTGGCACGGAGTGGGTGACAGTGGGGCAGCCTGCCCTGCCCTGTTCCCCATGCACATCTCCCCAGGGGGCTGGAAACAAGCTTTTTATTTATTTTTACAGCCCTTTTTAACACCACACCCCCTTGCCATTCCCTGTGCTCTCCCAAAGGTTTCTCCTCTTGAGCTTAAGGATGCTGCAAAACGCTCTGTGAAGCACCAGGCTCCCAGCAAACAAATTGTTTTGTTCCCAGGAGAAAAACCCAGCATACACTTCTTAGAGGGGAAAATACCAAGAAATAAGATCCCAGAAATCTTACGGCTGCCTCCTCACACCTCAGCACACCTCTCACCTCTCCATCACTTGTAGGAAATGGCAGGACTATAAAAAGCTGCATATCCTTGAGACCTCTCTGCTCCGGCCAGTGAGTGCCAATTCAAATGCAGCAATTCCCGAAATACCTTAGAAATTGCTCAGCAGTTGATCCTTCTAATAAAAACCAGCCCTGAATCCAAACCCCCGCCTGGGCTCACCTTGTACAACCTGTAGTAGTGCACGGCCACGTCGTCCAGCCGCACGGCCTCCTTGATGTACTTGAGATGGGCTTCGGATGCTGTCAGCGCAAACTGGTCTTTGTGCATGTTGGGGACGTGCTTCAGGATGTAGTCCTTGCCCCTCTTGGCAACCACCTGTTTGGAGGAGAAGAGAAGCTGGTCCAGGGGAGCTGGAAATTGGAGCAATATGCCCCCTTCCTGGAGACATCCCAGGCCAGGTTGGACGGGGCTCTGAGCAACCTGAGCTGGTGAAGATGTCCCTGCTCATGGTAGGGGTTGGACTGAATGAGCTTGGAAGGTCCCTTCCAACCCAAACTGTTCTATGATTCTGTTCTATGTTCCACTATAGAGGCCTGCAAGCAAAAATAAAATAGATACAGCAGCCAACAACTTCTCACCAGAAGGATTTCCCACTGGGAAGTGCTGTTCCATGGAGCTCCCACCACCAGTGACACCTGTGCCAGGGCAGGGAGAACCGCACACAGGGTCCCTGCATGGCTGGGGACATGTCCCCAGGGCCATCGCTCCTCAGCGACATGTACACCAAAAAGAGAAGCTGGCAGACTTCAGGTAAAACCCCGAAAGCACATAAAGTGTTCAATGGTGCCTCCAACTTTTATTAAATCTTCCCAACTTTTATGAAATCTTCTTATTAAATCTGCACACGCTGGCAGTCTCGCCTGCATGGTTGGACTCCATGATCCTGAGGGTCTCTTCTAACCAAAATGATTCTATGATTCCAAGAACCATGGGGCAGGTTCAGCTGTTTAGGGTGCAAGGGCACGTCACATGCGGCCATGCAGCCCCTCGCTGCTCCTCTGAAACTCATATTTACCTGTCAGGGAATAAATGGACTTGTTTCTGCGTATCCTGGATGGGTTGGTGTTGGGCCCTTGCAGTGGGGAGGTGGGTCCCTGCAGAAGGGGAGTCCCAGCCGGGAGCTGCCTGTGCCACTGCTGTGCCATAAGGAACTGGTCCCTGCTCTGCTCCTGCATGGAGTCATTGCAACAGCATTGCCCCAGGACCCAGCTCTGCCTGCTGGTCAGAGGTGACCTCGGGTGGGTGTCATACCATATCCTGCCTCAGTTTCCCTCCAGAACTATCCCATAGAGCCATAGAATCATTTGGGTTGGAAAAGACCCTCAAGATCATCGAGTCCAACTGCTAACCCAACCCTGGCACTAACCCATGTCCCTGAGAACCTCATCTCTGTTCAACCCCTCCAGGGATGGTGACTCCAGCACTGCCCTGGGCAGCCTGTTCCAATGCCCAACAGCCCTTTCTGGGAAGAAATTGTTCCTAATATCCAAACTAAACCTTCCCTGGTGCAACTTGAGGCCATTTCCTCTCGTCCTATGGCTTGCTGCTTGGGAGAAGAGGAGTTGCCTATCGCCACGGCTGCTGCCAGCATGGAAGACACCAGTTCCCAAAAGGCTGCAATGCCTGTGTGGGTGCCCACCATGATGGCTTGGGCGATGCCACAATGGCATGTGGCACACAAGGAAACCCCCATGAACATCTCTGCAGCATGCCAGCCCCCCGACCCCAGCCCTCCATGTCTGCAACTATTTGCAGTCCCACAGTTGTCAGAGGTTATTAATAATCAGGATTAAGCCACAGACAGGGATGCAGCAGGAACACTGGCTGCCCAGGGAGCCTCCAAGCAGCCCGGCATCAGTATCCTCACAGGGATTCACGTAAGCTTAAAGCAGGGACTCCAGAGTGGTGGTGGATGTCCCATCCCTGGAGACATCCCAGGCCAGGCTGGATGGTGCTCTGAGCAACCTGAGCTGGTGAAGATGTCCCTGCTCATGGCAGGGGTGGCACTGGATGAGCTGTGAAGGTCCCTTCCAACAAACTATTTTATGATTCTATGATCAAAGTGCACTTACCCAGGCAGGGAAATAGGCTTCGGGCTCGAAGTACTTCCCATAGTGCTTGTTACGTTTGAAGTCGCCCAGGTCGGCTTGGAGGGCGAAGGCGGTGAGGAGGAAATACGCCTCCTCGCGCAGCACACACTGTGAGTGCAGCACTTGCTTCCGCAGGTGCCAGTAGTAGTAGTAACGTGCGGTCCGGTCACTGTGGAGGAGCAGAGGAGAGAAGGGAGGAGAGAGGAGTCAGCGGGACACCCACGCACTACCCAGTAAGGGGGTGGGAGACAAGTCCAGCACCTTTCTCCTGGTACAAAGCTCTTATGGAGGGAGCAGGGCTGGGTGCAGAGTTGTTTGCTCCATTTTCCCCCGATCATTAAAGCTCAGGATCACATTAGGTGGTGTAAAACCACAGCTGCTTTGCTGTGCTGAAATTCCCAGGTCTCTCACAGCCAGACTAAATCCCCATGAAAGCATCCTTGTGTGGCTGCAGATGCCATCATGTCCCCACGTTCCCAAGACCCTGAAAATCATTTTTGCCCTGAAACACAACCTGACACTCCCTCCCAGCCACAAGCATATGCATGAATTATAAACAGGCTGTGCCATGAGTTAAGCTGTGACAAAACCCTGAACATGATGTCCCCAGCCCCACAAAAGGCTTTGTCATCACTGGCTGAGAGCAGTGTCCCCGCCTGTCCCTGTCACAAACAGCCCCAACAGAAAGGATGAGCTTTTGGGTGCACAAGCAGCATCCCTCAGTGTCCTGCAGCATCCCACAGCTTCTTGTAGCATCCCACAGCATTGCAGAGTATCCCACAGCACCCTGTAGCATCCCAGAGGATCTCACAGCACCCCACAGCATCCTACAGCATCCCACAGCATCCTACAGAATCCTGTAGCATCCTGCAACATCTCACAGCACCCCACAACATCCTACAGCATCCCACAGCATCTCACAGCATCCTGCAGCATCCCACAGCATCCCTCATCATCTCACAGCTTCCCACAGCATCCCACACCTTCCCACAGCATCCCGCAGCATCCCACAGCATCTCGCAGGATCCCACAGCATCCTGTAGCATCGCACAGCATCCTACAACACCCCACAACATGCCGCAGCATCCCAGAGTATCCCACAGCACCCCATAGCATCTCTCAGCATCCCACAGGATCCTGAGGCTGTGTAGCCCCCGGGAGCGGTGCCTCAGCCAGGGGCATCCCTGGGTGCTCCCCCACCAGCCGCTCGCCCTTGGGGGGTGCCCACCACGAGGGGGGCGGAGGGTGCACCCCACCTGATCAGCCTGCCGTTCTCCACGTAGTACTGCACCCGGAAGTGGATGATCATGGGGGGGCCAAACTGGTCGATCCCCTGGAACGGAGGAGACATTCAGGGCTCCTGCAGAGACCCCAGCATCACGTTCCCGCCCCCAGGCCCTCACCTCAGTCACTGGGGGCCAGGTCCATCACGGCCACCCCTTTGTCCCACATGGGGGGAAAGCCATGGGCAAGAATTCACTAGCTAGCACCAGTCACATTTTTTTCCTGAATTGAGTTGACACCATTTTTTTACCCCAAATATACTGAAACGAGAAGGGGATTTGGATTTAAAGAAGCAGGTGGCTGGGTTCAAGACCGCTGGGGGTCTGCAGCCCCCCCACAGCCACTGTCCCTCCCCAGCCCATCTCCCACCAGTCTCTGTCTCAGCCCCAGCACAGGACATTCACACAAACCCCCCTGGCATATTGCACTGAAATAACTAAAAGGCGCTTTTTGGGGAAAAAAAAAGCCAAATGCTTGATTTTAGAAACTGGAAGAAGGGATACCTTAAAAATATAAGGAAATGACGGGGCGAAAAAATTCCCATCAATGGGGTGAGGAGTGAGAAGGACATGTCCCCAGCTGGGGCACTTGGTGACACTTGGAGTGACAGTCACCAAACACTATCTAGGTTTTGTTTTGCACACCCACCCTCCTTCCCCACAGTGCTAACAGCCAAGTGCCACCCCACACCCCTCAGCTGCGTTCCCATGTCCTGGAAGTGACCTGCGACGGGGACAGAAGTGGCCTTAGTGCCGTCAGCTCTCCATGCAAGACCTCACCGCTGACCTTGCTGGCCTCCTTCTTCCACTCCTTGGGGCAATACTTGTAGAGTTTCTGGGCCAGGTCCATGTACACGTGCTCATTGTCTGGGTGGGACAGAGGTGGCATCAGCATCCCCACGCGTGTCCCCTGCATCCCGCCAAGCACTGCCCTGGCCCCCCCAACCCACCAGGGTGTGGTGTGGTGGGGTCCATAACCTCCTTGTCACCTAATGAGAAGCCACCAAAGGGTTGGGTAAATTTGCACCCACTTTTGGGCAAACATGCACCCTGTGCTTGGTGGCACTGCGCCTTGCCAAGCCGTGGTGGCATCATGCCAGACCCATGGCGCAAAAGCCCCTGACTTACTCTGGATGACGCTGAGCCCAAAGAGGTGACAGTCCTTCAGCCTCAGGAGGTCACACACCTGCACCAGTAACTCATGGCACAAAATCTTCACCTGCAGGAAAAAATCTACACGTGGTCCCCACTGCATCTGCGCCCAGCCCAGCTGAGCCAGGCAGGTGCCACCGAACCCCCCACCAGGTCCCTGGGTAGGACCAGGAGGTGACAGGCGAGGCTGTGGGGCTCATTTCTGCATGGGGACAACATGGCAGTCCCTAAAAGCAGGTTCCCACCCTGAGGTGCAGGACCAGAGCTCTCCGGGGGACCGTGTGGCACGGGATGGTGGTGGAGACCTCTCTGCAACCAGCCTGTGCCACGGAAGTGGATTCAAGGGCACACAGCAGATCATCCACTGAAAATCCCAGTGCTGCCAGCAGCACATTGAGTCAGGAAGAAGCAGGACAGCGTAAAACGCTGCCACAGCCTTCAGGGGGAATAACTCGTGTGTATTTTTCCAGCAGGGCAAGAGCAGGCAGGCTCCAAATTAAAACCAGAGCTTACAAATGCACCTGGCTGCAAGCCCCTGGGTGTGATGAAAACACTGGTGCTCAGGGAAGGTTTCATAGAATAACAGAATGGTTTGGGTGGGAAGGGACCTTCAAAGCTCCCCCAGTGCCACCCCTGCCATGAGCAGGGACATCTTCACCAGCTCAGGTTGCTCAGAGCCCCGTCCAGCCTGGTCTGGGATGTCTCCAGGGATGGTTCATCCACCACCTCTCTGGCCAACCTGGGCCAGGCTCTCACCACCCTCAGTGCAAAAAGTTCTCCTCATGTCTGTCCTGAATCTCCCCTCCTTTAGTTTAAAACCCCAATTCTTGCAGCCCGTCCCCCAGCAGAGCTGCTCCATCCCCTCGTAGCAAAGGTGTTTCCCCAGCCCCCGCGCCACCTTACATTGATGATGATGTTGAGGGAGTCGTCATTGGGGAGGAAGATGCAAACGCTGCGGCGGTCCTGCATGACTCTGTTGTTGTGGAAGGTCAGTTTGTTCATCCTGGTCCAGGCTGGGGGCTCGGGTTGGGCGGTGGGCACCTCACCAGCGGGCCGCGGTGGCCTCGGTCCCCGCGGGTGCCATCCCTGTGGGCGAGAGGGGAGCTGAGCCCCATGCACAGAACCCCCAGCTTCCCACACCCATCACCACGTCCCCCCAGAAATGGGGTTTCCTCCAAAACCCCACAGTGCACCACGCCATGGCCACCCTGCATCCCAGACCCGGCGCCGTGGCTGGGGCAGTGGAGAACTGCAGTCAAGACCAAAAAACCTGACACAGCAGTTTTATTCTCCCGGCTCGGGTTCAGAAAAACCTTAGGAAAGACTTTCCCGGCATAATTTTTTTAAAGGATAAAAGTTTATCCGCTGGGAACAGCCCTGGCTCTGCCCGGGAGGAGTGGTGCAGTGGCACTGGGGGTTTTGCTGCCAGCAGGACCCCTGTGTCCCTTCCAGCATCACCTCTCCCAGCTCCAGCTCTTTAGGGGGGTTAAATAAAACCAACCTAAGCACTAAGAGCGATTTGAAAATGGGATTCACCATTTCTTGCCACTTCCCAGTAGTCGTGAATCCATCCTATAATAGCACTAGCCACAGGCAATTCTTATTTTCAAGAGCAAATATTCCTTAAACACTTTTTACCCCACGACCATCCCTAGGGAGACAAATGCACACACGACACCGTGAGCATGGATCTTTAAACTCTAAACTAGTTCCCCCATTTTCTAACCCACAGATTTCTGCTGGCACTGAGGACAGTATAGTATCTCCCTCTTCACCAAATATTTGCTTTGGTCTAAATGAAAATGCCTTTGGCTTCCAAAACAGTTTAACTTGCATATTTGTACAGCAGGGAAAAAAGTGCCCCGAGGTGACTCTGTGTTCAGTAGTTACTGGGGTTTTCCAGAAGTTGGGAAATCCGGAGACGACGCCACCCTCGGTTTGCAGAACTGAGGCCCTGTGCAGCGGTGCAGCCGGCTGTGCCTTGTGGCCATGCATTGAATCCATACATTGTGGCAGTGCATTGTGGGCATGCATCGCACCCATGTGTCTCAAATGTGCAACATGGCCATGTGTTGCACCTATGCATTGCACCCATGCGTCTTGGCCAGGTACTGCATCTGTGTATTGCATTTGTGCATTGTGGCCATGCATGGTGACCACGCATTGCACCTATGTATTATGGCCATGCATTGTGGCTGTGCATTGCATCCACGCATCATGACCATGTGTTGCACCTGTGCATTGCATTCATGCATTGCATCTGTACATCATGACCATGCCCTGCAACTGCGCATTGCTCTTGTGCATTGTATCCGTGCATTATGGCCACTCATTGTGGCTGTGCATTGCATCCATGCATTGCATCTATGCATTACATTTGCACATTATGACCATGCATTGTGACTGTGCATTGCATTTGTGCATTGTGATCGTGCATCGTGGCTATGCATTGCGGCCATGCATTGTGACTGTGCATTGCATCTGTGCATTACATTTGCACATTGGATCCATGCATCGTGGTCACGTGTTGCACCTGTGCATCACATTCATGCATTGCATCTGTGCATTACACTTGTGCATTGCATCCATGCATTGCATTTGTGCATTGTGGCCACGTATTGCACCTGTGCATTGCATTCATGCATTGCGCTTGTGCATCGCATTCATGCATTGCGCTTGTGCATCGTGGCCATGCATGGCTGCTATGCACTGTAGCTATACTTTGTGGCTGTGCCTTGCATCCATGCATCATGGTCACATATTGCATCTGTGCATTGCAGCTGCAGATCGTGGCCACGCATTGCATGTGTACGTTGTGGCCACGTGTTGCATCCGCACACCGTGGCTGTGCATCGCAGCCATGCCCAGACACGATTGATCCCAACTGGGAGCAAACAGGGCAGCACATGGGTTGGTTTCAAGGTTCATTAAAAATCACAATAGTGAACAAAACGGGGCTGAAGGTATTTGGCAAACGTCCTGGCCCAGGCCGGCTGCCCAGCAGCTCTTGTGCACCGACACGGGGCTGGGCGTGAAGCGACTTGCACGGGCTATAGCAGGGAGAGTGCCGCATCCCCACTGAAGCAGCCGTGCCCCAGGGCACCCTCCAGCACCCTCCACACCTCACTCCCACCCAAAGCTCCCCTGCAGCTCCAATGGGTGCACACGAGCATCCTCCCACGGGCTACAGCCTGCTCAGAACTACACCCACAGGTACAAAATATCCCTGATTTGTTGGCAAAACCATCACCACGTGGTCATTCTCTGTCACCAGCACCAGCCCTGCACCCCTGAGGCTGGAGCGGCCAGTCGGGAACGGGTCCCTCCTCCATCACAGCCTCTGCTGGCAGCAGGATCCCCAAGGAAAACACCTTCTTAAAAGCACTTGGCAATGAAATCCAAGTCTTCAGGGTGCTGGCAAAAACCCCAGTGTCACAGCTCATCACCTTGCTGCCTCCAAATTGCCTTTAAAAACCAGGCAGGGGCCAGGCATCCAGCCCCACCGTGCAGCGTGTGCGTCCCCCGGGAGAGCTTCCCCGCGGCACCACGCTGCTCTTGGCATCTCGGGGCTGTTTGTCCCCACGCCAGTCAATATATTTACTTGTCTTCCTGTGGCCTGACTTGGTCCCTGAGCATCGGGGATTAAAACACACAAGCTGGCATCAGCAGAGCACGGGCACCGTGCGGCTCGGTGGGGATGGTAGCGCCGGAGCCAAAGAAAACAGCAGCTCTGCCGGGTCCTAGCTCCAGAGGCAAAAAGACCCAAGTATTTTGGTATTTGTAGAGAAAATGCTCCAGTTCCTGCTGCTGAATGATAACACCCCATCAGACCACCACATGGAGCACCATGGGGGTGGGCAGTGAGACCCCCGTCATCTCCAGGAGCTTCCCCCATGGGCTCTGCCAGCTCTCTGCAAGCCGGAGCTACGGCAGATTTAGCAAATGGGCACAAAAAAGCCCTTTTCCAGGGCGATGTGCCTCCAGCAGCCTCAGGCCAGACGCCGGCAAAATTCTTTCCGAGCATCTGTTGCTCATTCCGACAATGTCAGCTTTGATTCCCCAGGACCCCACGCCGCTGCCCTCGCCTAGACACTTCTGCTCCAGTGCAAAAGTCGACATGAGGCACGAACTTGCCTGGTTCTGAGATGGAAAAAGCCTGGATTGCAGGGTGAGACCCCCTGGAACGCTGCAATGGCGGGGGACACGGGTCACCCCATAACCTGAGTAGGAACCACCACCCTGGCCAGTTTTGCAAGGCGATTTCCAAAGAAAACCCCTTGCAAAAACCAAAGACAGCTGGAAAAAATTCTGGCAATGAGGACTCAGGCACGGACCAGCCTCCACAGCACTGGGATATCCAGGTTTTCCAGCTGCGCTTTCCCTGCCCTAGGGAAAAAAAGCTTTAAAACTCCGTAAGAATGCACCGCAAACCCCTTATGCGCTTTGTAACTCCAGAGCTACGCCGAGAAAATTCCTCGATCCACCACGTTTTTCAGCCTAGGCTGCTGGAATATCGTCTCCCTCCCTTGTACCAACGCCATGGGATAGACCCCGTCACAAAGCTCTGCTGTAAAGTAAACGTCACGCAATAAAACCTGCCGGGCTTGGGAAAAGCAGCTGGGCCCGTCGCTGCTGACTCGGCGAGGGATTTATTCAGCACAGGGTCTCGCAAACACGGCCGAGGGCAGGCGGAGGTCCCGGAGCAGCATGCCAGGCTCTCATAGGAAATATAAATTCAGATGCAGTTCCAAGGTTGCGGATTTAGCATCGCTTGAACTTGCCGGCTGAGGTGGGTTTTTCTTCCGAAGAAGCAAAAGTGCAGGCTCTGTGCACGCCAAGTGAGGCTGGTTTGCATGTGCAGCATTTCTGCCCCCCTACAAGGATTTAATTACATTTAAAAGAAGTGGCTGAACCTCCGTGCCCATGGTTTTGGGTCAGGTTTGTACCCTTGTGGTACCCACCAACCATCACAACACCAATGGCTCAAACCAGCCCCAATCTCCAGCCCCTAGAAAGATCCAGCCCATATCTCCATCACCCAGATTCATACCCTCCTTGCCGAAATACCAATTTAAAAAAATAAAGTCTACCTTATCAGATATCTAACCCATCGCCAAGCTTTTGTTCCAGCCCTCCCGATCCACAAGTGGGGTGAGGGAAGGGATTCGGCACGGGCCATCCCGCGGCGAGAGGCAGCCCAAAGCGCTGGGCAAGACGGGAAGATGAATTCACAGGGCAGGAATTTCTTGTTTTCAAGAGTTTAGAGTCGGTTTTTACGCCACATCACAGGGAATAGGTATGCGCGAGCTGTTATTACAAGTTTTCAGGCCATCACTTAATGCAGCTTCTCCTAACCCAAAAGCTAGATTAATTCCTGCCTGTGGTTGCCCCGTAATTAAAATCGTCTCCAATTCTTCATGAACTCAACAGTTTCCTCCTAATGAAGAGAGGCAGATGAAAGAGACCTTCACTGGGAAAAAGGACTCAGTTATAAATATTACATTACTTCATCCACCACAAAAGCTATTTATTTGGATGCTGTAAACTCAGCCTGGGCAGCCAAGGGCCCACCCCACCAGCCCCAGAAAATGCCCTAAAGTGCTGGAGGTGTCCAAAAAGGCCTCTGAAAGGCAGGTCCCCCCATAAGCAAAACTGTCACCAACTCTGCAACACTCCTCCTCTTCATTCTCCTCCTCTTCCTCGCCTTTGGCTGCTGCAATGGGACAACAGCAAGGGGCAGAGTGGGTGCTGGGGACACCCAGGGTCAAGTGCATCACCCCAGAAACGGGATAACGGCCCCTTTGTCACCTCCTATTTGTGCCACAGCAGCAATAGCGGTCAGCGTTGGGGACAATCCCTGCGGGACATCACACCGGGATGTGGGGAAACACAGGCTGAGCCACGGTAGCTCGGGAATCCTCTCCCCCCGTCTGTTCTTCTGCCACGCACGGAGCCGAATCCCGCCTGGAAGCGGGGATTTTCCATCTGCCTGTGACTGACAGCGCAGCCACCCCAGGCCTCTTCATTCCTTTACTTTGGCGTACTAAAATATAAATAAAGCCGCCCGGCCTCTGCGGAGGATGCACGCAGAAATGGATTTCGTTGGCGCAGGCTCCAGCGAGGGAGGGACGGCGCCTGCTCTTCCTCTTCCCTCTTCTGCGACTGAACCGGCCCCTTCCATTTTATTTCCTTCCGGAGAACTTTGCCCCAAGCCTTGGGGATTAGAGCAATATCTGCGAAGAACATCCAGTTGCATCAAGACCGCACCATCCCAACGCTGCAGAGAGCACAGCCCTGAGTTTCCAAAGCATGGACCTCTCTGTGTAATAAACTGTCCCCCGAGATGCTCCAGCCCTGGGCAAACCCTTCCTTCCTGGGGAAAAGCACTTTTGGGGAGGCCCATCCCCAGCACCCAACTCCCAGACGTGCTCCCATGTGTGGGATCAGTGCCCAAATCCATCCCTGCTCTGGGAAATACGCACATGGGGAGGGAAAATAAAGGATGTGCAGCACTCTGCAGATAGCCAAGAGCTTCCAAACAGCTCCATTTTACATCAAAATGCACAGAACCACGCATGGACCATCTAGAGCATCCTCGCCTCCAGCTCCAGATTCAGCAAAACGAAGCCAAACAATGTTACTTGTTTTTAATCCTGAAGCGGGCAGAGCAGGGGGATTTGTCTTCCCCTGGCAGCGCCGTTCCCCGGTTCTCCAGCTGGGATTGCTCCCCGGCCCCGCCGGAGCCTCCATAAACTTCCCTGCCCCAGCAGCAACAGGGAAAGTCTGTTTTGTTTTCCCCATGGAAAAAAAACCTAAACCCACTTTTCAGACAAGAAAAAAAAAGCCTAAAACTCAATTAAGAAGCAGGCAGATATTTTAACTACCGCCATCATTTGTATACTCCATCTGGAGTCCAAAGGCTGCTATTTTTTTTTTAGGAGGATGGAGCTGACATCATCTTAATTTGAAATTCACATTTATTTTTACATCTGGTCTGAATTAATCTTTTTTCAGCATACTGACTTTCATGTAATGGAATAATTGCTTACAGACTCTGGGTTTAAAGAGCCTGAATAAACCCAGTTTAAAAAAAGAAACCCCTTTACAAAACGATAGTAAAAAGCCAGTACCTTTAACCAAACCCCAATATGCCTTCGGGACTGGGAGTTTTAAACAAAACAACATCGCTTTCAAGCAAGAGAGCTCAAATTAATCCCCGCTCTGGCCAAGAATTGGAGAGGGCGAGCGAGCTCCGTGGAAAAAACACCGTCACAAACCAGCCCGGGAATGAGGCAGAGCAGCAAAGCTCCGCATGCCCGGCTCCATCACCACCACGCAGAGCATCTCTGGAAAAGCGGAGTTTGGCTTTGAGGGAAAAACATCCTCATGATCAGGAATGCAGAAACAAAAAAAAAGCTGATTCAGGACCACGAGATGACAGCAAAAGGTGGCAGGGGGCACGGCGGGGACAGGCACTGCCTTACACCCACGTGAGAGTCCAAGGACACGGGAACACCAACCTGGGAAACCTCAGCCCCAATTTCCCCGCTGCCACGAGGGCACTATGTCAGTTCAAGCCCAGCTTAAGAGCTGCATGGGTTTACCCTTGACACCGCCAGAATGTGGAGGGGATTTGCATCCCCTGTTGGAAACATGGAGAAGAGCATTAGTGGGACTACCAGGTACCAGCTAGCAACCCGAGCCACAACAGCCCCACAGTCAACCCATGGATAAGGGGGTCCACGGACAAGGCGGTGCCACAGGTGACTGTGACCCAGAGACAGAAGGATCTGTAGATGAGAGGATCCATGGGTGAGGGGACCAACAGATGACAGGACCCATGGGTGAAGGATCCCATAGGCAAGTGCAACCCATGGGTGAGGAGACCCATGGGTGAATGCAACCCATGGAAGAGAGGTCACACAGACAAGAGGACCCATGGGTGAGGGGACCCACTGGTGAGCATGGTCCATGGGCAAACGGACCCACTGGTCAGTGTGAACCATGGGTGATGGGACCTATGGGTGAGGGTGACCCATGAACAAGGTGTCCCACAGGCAATGGGATCCGTGGGTGAGTGTGACTCAGGGGTGAGGGGACCCATGGATGAGTGTGAATCAGGGGTGAGGGGTCCCACAACTGAGGGGTCCCATGAGTGAGTGTGATCCACTGGTGAGTATGACCCATGGGTGAGGTGACCTGTAGGCAAGTGTGACCCACGAGCAAGGCACCCCAGGGCTAAAGAGATGCATGGGCAAGTGTCACTGAGAGGCATGGGGTTCCAAACACAAGGGGACCCATGGGCGAGTGTGACCCACAAGCAAGGGGTCCCAAGACTGAGAGGACCCACGGGCAAGTGTGACCAACGGATGAGGGGACCCGTGGGCGAGTGTGACCCACAGATGAAGGGACCCATGGGCGAGTGTGACCCAGGGATGAGGGGTCCCGCAGATGAAGGGACCCATGGGCGAGTGTGATCCAGGGATGAAGGGTCCCGCAGATGAAGGGACCCGAGGGCGAGAGTCCCCACGGGTCGCCGGGCGAGGGGCGGACGGGGGCGGCGGGGCCGAGGCGGCGGCGGCGGGGCGGGCGGAGGTCCGGCGGGGCAGCCCGGCCGCCGTTCGCCCCCAGCTCCCCGCGGGCGGAGGAAATGACTCGCATTCCTGCAGCCGGAGCCTCTCGCACTTCTCCGCCACTAACTCATCCCCCAAAGCGCAACAAGCAGCCCCCCCGCCGGCCCCACGCCGGGCCCACCCGCGGCAGCCCCCGCGGGGGAACCCTGCCGGGCCGGGAGAGCGGCAGCTCCGCCAAGCCCAGTCTAACCGAGCCGGGCCGGGCTTAAGCCGGGCCGGGAGCGCGGTGCGGGGGCGCCGGGCGCGCACCTACCTGCGGCTCCGGGGACCGCGCTGCCTGCCGAGCCTTGATGAGCCCTGCCTTGCAGAGCCGAGCCGCGCCGAGCCGAGCCTAGCGGAGCCGTGCCCAGCCCAGCCCAGCCCGGCCCAACCCGCCGCCCCCGCCCCTTCCCGGCCCGCACCGCCCCGAGCGGCACCGGCGCCGCCTCCCGCCTGAGCGCGGTCCCCGGGACAGCCGGGGCGGGGGAAACCGGGCAGCCCCGCGGAGCGAACCCAAGCAGCCCCGGAGGGATCCGAGCAGCGCCCCCCGCCCCGTCCCCGGCGAGGGAAGCCGAGCATTTGAGCCGGAGGGGGAGTGGGAAGTCGCGCATCCCCCCTCGCCCCGGTCCTGGGGGTCCCGTGTTCCCCAGGGGAGACACGAACCTGCCCTGGAAGGGACCTGAGCAGCCCCTGGAAGGGACACGGCAGCACCTCTAGGGCACTTGTGCATTTTCCAGGTGGGAACTCAAGCTCCCCTGGAGAATTATGCTATCCCCCGAATTATACTCGCCACAGAAGTCCAGAGAGAGGAGCTGAGCATCCTCATGGGGGGACCAGGACATCTCCCGGGGAGGACACTCACATGTCCCCAGTGGGGACCTGAGCATCCATGGAGAGAGGACCCCAAGCTCCCCCTGCACCCAGCCCAGTATCCCCAGCCCTGGCTGTGCTGCTGCTGTATTAAGCCAGTACTTAAGAGTTGGGTTGAGGTAGGAGCAGAATTAGGACCCAATCCTGGTCGCATTAAAGCCACTGCTGATGTCCTGGCAGCCTAATCGAAGGTGAGCTGGACTCGCTCATGTGACGACCAGCTGCCGCTCAGTGAACGTAATGGGGCCAATGTGCACACAGGTCTCTGTAGGTGACTCAGGGCAGGAATCTCAGCAGCAGCACCAGAAACACCATAAATTAGCAGCAAAGCATCTCCAAGCCGCTCCTTCCTCAGAAGTGCCATATGATGAGATTGTTTTCGGAGTAGTTATTTATTCCTCACTTTTAAGTGTCTACAGGCGTTTTTTGGGATGACCTGCGAGGCTGCCTCTGCCCCCACAGTCTTTAAAAGGCTCTGGGAGAAAACAGTCGCTTGTCCCCAGACCTAAATAAAGAGCAGCTCTGCTGTGAATACCCTGACACTCATTTCTGAAATCTGTTTGCAGCTCAACAGATCGTGCTGGGTAATTACATTATGTTAGTGTGCGGTACCAGCACTGGGAATCCAATACACTGCTCTCCTCATGGAAAAAAAACAGCCTGGCTTTCCGCAGAGCCGGGGCTGTAAAACCCTCAGCTTCGGGCTCGTTGTCGTGCTCTCGTCCATCCCATGTGAAATTCAAAGAGAATTTCTACCCAGCAGCTCATTCCTTCCTGCATCGTGGCGCGTCCCTGCAAAGCCACCTGTGCCAAATGTCACCGCAGCCAAGGGCATGGGTGGCATCATCTGACCCCTGTCAGAAAGGTCTTTTTTCCCAAAAAAATTCACTCTGAAAACACCCCTCCTGTAGATAACTTGGGGGGATAGCCAGGTAAGGGCCAAGCATGTGGCAGAGCTGCTGTTCGGCTCATTTAATCCAACTCATCAAATATTTTAGGGGTCGGGAGGGCACAAGTGGGATGCAGCCCCATCACTTTGTGGAAGACGAGTTGGTCCTGCTGAGCACGTCCTGCACAGCCCCTGCCCCATCTCTCGCCCCCCGCCCGGCCTCATGCTGTACAGAAATACAGAACACAGCGCCTGCCTTGCCGCAGAGGCTAAATAAAGCAGCAGGAAGAGCTCTCGAATACCAGCAAGGCAATATATAAACATGTACGTGGATGGCACATATGCTAATGCTGTTCTATAGCCGAAGAGAAAGGCCGTGTCATGAATTGACGTGAGATGCTCTCATGATCGGAGATGAGTCTCTGGGAAAAGCCGCATGAGCTGCCCTAGACTCTGATTTTGGGAGAGCTCGGAAAGATGGACAACAGCCAGTGTCCGGTCTGCCTCTCCTCTTTGGGAAAGGAAAAGCCCAGAGACTCCAGTGACATTTCTCTTTGACAATTCTGGAATTAATCTTGCTCAAAGTCCAAAGAAGCGGAAACACAGATGGAAAATGTAATAAATGGAACTCTTGTTTTGGGTGGGTTTTTTTTTGGACAAGGTTTAACTGAGCTAATGGCATTGCTAGGCGTATCTCAAAAAAAAAGAAAAAAAAGAGGTGTTGTGGTTATGACTGAAAATACCATTCACATAAAATATACAGATTTTTCTAGCACTAGATATATTTATATTAAGAGGATGGGAAACAGCAGCTGTTCACTGTGATCCTGCATTATCACCAGCCGAGTATCTTCCATCCCAGTGTTTCAATAACAGCATTGTTACTGGCAGGGATGGTCGCACAAACGTGTGAGCTCTCTTATCTCATACATATTTTCCCTAGGATTTTGCTAATGGGATAAAAATTATAAACAAAGCAACAGAGTAACAACTAAATCCAGTCGGATCTCAGCATCCCGCTCCCTTTCCCAGGAGCTAATGCTCTTATGGGAATAATTTGCAAGTCTGGGTCTGTGCTGACCATCTCACAGTCACTGTCGGTGCTCAGCATCCACCCACGTGATTTTTAGGATGTTCTGTTCAGAAAATTTACCCCAGCCCAGCATCACGGGGACATCAATGTCTGTCTGCAATGCTGGGCTTTTGGGAGGGCCCTTGTGGGGTGCATTTGGGGACAGAAGTGTCACCGCTGCTTGACAACGCCTGGCACAGTATCAGGGCTCCGGCTGCAGCTGAGGTTTGGAAATTCTTCCCTGGACCAGACAGGAAAACAAATCCCAGCTACTGTGAAGGGGCCGTGCTCAGGCCGGGGATGGTTTCTTGGCCCATAAGGGGAAGAAAATAAATAAAGAAAACCCTAGCACGGAGCCACAACAGTCAGCGCGTTGCTATAAACTCCAGAGAGGAGCTGGACCTTGCGTCGCTTCTTGCATTTCATGGGGGATTTCCAAGGAAGTTTTTCGTCCCTCCTCATCCCGGCTGGGGGGACATTTCCCCCCTGGTGACCGGGATGGAGGGACCCGAGCTGCATGCTGGGGAGAGGGTGCTTCCTCCAGTGCTTGCTGGGCCTTTTGGGAGAACGACCTCTGATTTTTGGCCAGAAATACCCACTTCACAGAGACATAATCAAGCTTTTCACTTTAATTTGTTTTATAATGGAATTCCTGGGCACACATTGGGATCCCTCTGCAGGGTTTTTGCCCCGATGCTGCTCCACTTTGCTATTAGAATCATAGAACGGTTTGGGTTGGAAGGGACCTTCAAAGCTCCCCCAGTGCCACCCCTGCCATGAGCAGGGACATCTTCACCAGCTCAGGTTGCTCAGAGCCCCGTCCAGCCTGGCCTGGGATGTCTCCAGGGATGGTTCATCCACCACCTCTCTGGCCAACCTGGGCCAGGCTCTCATCACCCTCAGGGCCAACAATTTCTTCTTCGTGCCCATCCTAAATCCCCAGCTGGCCTCAGAGGAAATGGGAGTTTCCTGGGGGGTGGCCTGGGGACACCCCAGCTCAGGACCCTGGTGGTGGCCGGGGGCAGGGTGACCCATTGAGCGTGCTGGGGCGGCCGGCCATGGCACACAGCCATCGGCGCTGGAGCAGGAATTCCAGCAATGCAGAACCACCCCCGGCTCCCCAGCCATCCGGGGGAAGCTCATGGAGGGGGGGCTGCTGTCAGGTTTTGAACAGGGTGGGCATTAGTATATTTAACTGGAACCTCAAATTTCGCTCTGTATTTGTGCTGCTACCCTCACTCTTTGCCTGGGAAGTCAGCGAGGATGAAAATACAAAGGAGTTTCATGAGATCTAAATCAAAACAGGGCAGGAAAGACAGAAAATCCAGCCTGAATGCACAATATTGGAAACATGAAGAAAATTTAAGCGTGCATCCCAGTGGGCAGGCATCCCCCCTGCTTGCTGCTGTGCCGGTACTGCTGATATACTATATTCTGCTAATCTACCCCACGGTATTTACAGCTGCCTATAGCCCAGGATCCTCTTTAACATCCAGCCGGATGCGACGCGAGCCTGTGGGATTCCTCGGGATGGCCGGATGGAAAGCGGGATCACCTCCCCTCCACCAGACCCCCACCTCCTCATCCGGCCTGGGACCTCGAGCTAGGTTTTATTCCCAAGTTATTGATAAACCTGGGCTGAGATGGGCAGGGACTTGCCGCAGGGCAGGTCTGGTTTTGCTGCAGCCCCCCCGGCCCTTTGCACAGTGAAACACTTGTCATCTCTGCAGCCCCACATAGAAAAGCCTGTCCCAGTGCATCCCCCATTCATTCCCTTTCCTGGGGTCCTAAAGGGGCTTTTTTTGGTGCTCTGGGCCTGGGGGTTATTCCCAGGCTTGCTCTCAGCTTCTGAAAAACCCATGGAAATGTGCTATAATTCAGGAAATGCAGTGGCCAGTGCAGGGCAGGGGGGGATGGTGGGGGTGCAGACGGGGAGGAAAAGATCACAGAAGAGGGGGAATATTTTTAGCCTGTCTGTGTGTCTGCTCGCCGAGCTTCAGAGACGCCCGGCTGACTTCAATCACATCGGATGGAAGGACAGACGTCTCCAGGATGCTCCCATCCCCCAAGACAGGAAAGAAACCCCAGCAAGGGCCTCCCCAGGGGGGAACACCACCAGCCCCAATGCTACGAGACATCAGAGAATCCACAGCAGGCTGATGGAGTGGGCGGAAAGCTGGTCTGTGAGTTTCTCTGCTGAAAAAGAATTGCAATTTGTGCAAACAACAGCGACATGAGGAATGAATTGTGCACAAGGGGTCATGGACCAGTCTGCCATTGGCACTGGGGGAACTGGAGATCTTCCAATGCACTTCCTCTGTCGGAGCAACTGCAGCCACACTCCTGTGCCCTAAGCTGACGCTTAGATTAGGCTCTTGCCATAAATACATTTAAATCAGCCTCAACTCCAGTGCAGGAGGACATGAAAGGCCACATTGCATGGGGCAGGGTGGGCATCTCCTCACCACCATCTCCTCCATGCCCAGCGCTGTGGCCTGGCGATGCCTCAGCACACTGGGGAGAGGTTTTTCTTTGCCCAGCATGGTTTAAAACACCCAGGGCAGGCAGCTGGCTGCAAACCCAGCAGCTGCCTGTGGCCAGCACAGGTTTCAGGAATCCATTGCAAGGTGGATGCTGATTTTAGGTATCACCTGTATCCCTAGGGTGGGTGGGCAGCCAGGGGTGCGGGTGGGCACCTCTTTGCCCAGGGAAACAAGGCTCTGGCCTCCCGCTTCATAAATATGCAGGATTGCAGCATGGAATCATAGAATTATCAAAAGTTTGGGTTGGAAGGGACCTTCCAAGCTCATCCAGTGCCACCCCTGCCATGAGCAGGGACATCTTCACCAGCTCAGGTTGATCAGAGCCCCGTCCAGCCTGGCCTGGGATGTCTCCAGGGATGGTTCATCCACCACCTCTCTGGGCAACCTGGGCCAGGCTCTTACCACCCTCACTGTAAAAAATTTCTTCCTCATGGCCGATCTGAACCTCCCCTCCTTTAGTTTGAAACCATCACCCCTCATTCTATCTTATGCTAAAATGTCTGTCCCCAGGTCCAAAAAAAAAAGCCAGCCCAAGCCACTGATTGTCCCCCCAGCCCCACCAGCCCCAGGGACAAACACCCCGGCCTGCCTGAGACGATGGGGAGCTTGGCATTGGCCCGATGTATCCGTCACCCATCTATCAATGATTTACTGCTGCTCTGAAGGGGTGTTTGTGCTGCTGGCGCTTCCCAGCAGCCCCAGCCAAGGTCAGCGCTCTGCTCAGAGGACAGACGGACACTGAGGGGCAGAAGGGCCAGGAGCCCACACAGTGCTGGTGGGGATGAGGCAGGGGCAAAGCAAAGCTCCCTCACATCCCACCAGTGCGACAGGTTGACCCCAAGTGTCCCTCCTCCCCAGCATCCCTTCTCCTGAGCGTCCCTCCCCCTGCCATGCTGAGGAACCCTGGGACAGCTGGGGACACCCAGCTAATGCTGCTCTTACACCCCGAGGGGTTACAGGTACAAACAGCCCTCACTAGGGCTCTGCACTACAGGGGGGTGAAAACCTCTTTTGGAGGCACCGTCCATCCGTTGGAGCCAGGCCTGGGAACTGTTTATCGCCAGGGTCACCGACACAGTGGCCATCACAGCCTAAAACTATCCCTGTGAGCACCCATGGCTCCGAGGTGCTGGGTCTGGATGGCACCAGGTGCCTCGCACACAGGAATACAAAATGCCAGCAGTGTGGGGCAGGATTTGTGCAATTCCTCTGCTTTTTGAAGCAGCCACGGCATCCTTTAAGTACCTGATCAAATGCAAATTGATTTTTAGGAAGTGGAGTGAGCAGACCTCCACCAGGATCCATAGCCTGGCTAATATTTATCTCATGGGCTCTCACAAATAGCTCGTTAATCTCTTTGTATTTAATTAATGGTGCACAGGACCCAGCCTGCTGCAGCTGAGTTCCCTGGGCATGTTGCTGAGCTCCCTGCAGCTCCATGTTGCTTCGCCCTGGCCATCTCTTCTTTCCTTCCCACTCCATCCAGTGCCTCTCCTTCCCCTCTTCGCTCTATTCCACCCCAAGGAGATGCCCCTGTCACCTGGAGCCAAAAACCCCTTATGTAGCCTCACAGTGAACCAGGAAAGGCTTGAAACCTCATGGCTTCAGGCACCAATTGCAAATATCTCACCTCTCTTGCAGCAAATATTTCATTTATCTATTTACTTATTTAGCTGTGAGTTAATACCGGAGGCCTGAGAGCATCCTTGCAAACTTACATGTGAGCAAATGCATTGGAGGGGTTGCAAAACTGCAGTGCATTATTTCAGTGTATTTGCCAAGGCAGTATTTTGGGGTGCTCCTTTTGCAGGGAATGCATGTGCATATGCCTGTGTATATGTGTATGGACATATATATACATAAGCACACACACACATATATATAAAGGCCATGGAACTCAGCATTTTCCCAGTGAAACACACTGTTTTGTTTTGGTTTTCAGGGCAATTTTCAGTGGAAACATTTCCCAGACTTGCCATTTCCCCGGGAAGCAGCAGCTGTGCAGCCTCCATCCCACCACGTCTTTCCCCTGCCAGCTCACACATGCGACTCCCAATTAATTGGACAAAGAAAAAAAGCCAAAACATGTTTAAATGGTGAGTCAGGCAGGCGCAGGCAGGGCTTGGGCAGAGCACCACCAGATTTAAACTTGCTGGGAAAACATGGCTCTGAAATGGCACCATCTTCCCTTAATTCTGCGCTGTGCGGGTACCCGGATGGGTTGGGAGAACACCAAAGCCGGGTCAGGCTCGGGGACGTGCTCGGAGCGGTTTCCATCCTGGATTCCTCCAGCATTGGCTGATGCGGATGAGAGGCCCCAAGGTAAACACAGTGCCCAAGCCCCCCACTTTTGGGTGCTGAGGATGCCCTGATCACCCACCTCTGGGTGCTGGGGGTGCCCTGGCACCCTGCAGATGGAGAAGCAGACCCAGCACTGACCCCAGCCCAGGGTCCTACATGTCCTTTGCTCAGGTTTCAGACCCCTGAGAAACCCCCTCCCTCTCTCCCTGGTCACCCCTGGGCTGGAGGAAGCGGGGTGCTCAGTGGGAGCACAGGCGCTGGTTCCATTAAAGCAAACTGGGAAAGGAGGAGTTTGCTCATCCTTCCCCAAGGCTGCATCTGGGAGCCAGCACAGTGTGGGAAGGAGGAACCACGGCTTTGGAGACCCAGCTGGGCCACCCTCTAAATGCCACAGCCCCTCCCCACCCCACCAGGCTCTTACCCCTTTTTTGGGGTCTCACCCCAGCACTGGGTGCCTGGCAGAGGGGGGATTTGCACAGCAGCACCCGTGCCCCCAGGCAGGGCGTTATCGGTGCAAGCCCTGATCTGCAAAACCCTGATCGCATCTCATGTGTGCTCACGTTTTCATGACGCCCTGAAAATCCCCAGGAGGTTTTTGGGGTGCTGTATGTAGCCGGGTTGCCCCCACAAACACCCCCTGGCTGCAGCAGAAGCCAGGAGCACTTTGCAAACCCAAGCTGTTTATGAGCTATATGAGCACAATAAAGCAAAAGCAGCTGTGGCTACTACCTCCTTATATGTGGGGTTTTTTTCTTCTTCTTCCTCCCCCACTCTGAATTTTTATGATCCAAATATAAAACCCCAGGAAATATAGGTTTAGAGCGCTGACACCCCTTAATGCAGGAGTATGAAATGCAGCACCCTGATTCTCATCCATCCCTGGAGCTGGGCGTAGGGATGGGGATTACAGCGATTCCCACAGTGCCCATGTGCACAGAGCCTCTGTGCTCCAGGTTTTCCAATGATTTTTGTTTTTTTTTTTTTAAAGAAAATACTAAAAATAAAGTGCCTGTAATCCGGTGACGGGCAGCAGGACAGATATCCCAGGTGTTTCTCATTCAGCCGTGCCACAGCTCCTGTTTGCACAACAGTGCCCCTTGCCAACATTTCTTTGCCTGAGCTCTTACCTGAACAAAGGCGAAGGGGTGAAGGATGCTGCAGGAGTCCCAGAAAAGGACTGGGAGATAATACTGTCACCCTCGCTGAAACCCTGCTATCAGCACTGCTGCCGGCTCTGATTGCTTTGTCAGCACTAGCTGTATTTAGGATTAGTGTATTTTTTTCTCTTTTTGGCTTTTTGGAGAAGCACTCTCAGCTTCAGAGCTGTGAGCAGGAGAGGAAAGCAGGACATTAATATTAAAACATCACCTCATCCCTGCAGGAGGGACTGTGGGACAGGGTTTACCAGGGGCCATGGCCTGGCAGGGGAAAGCATGCTGGTATATATATATTTTTTCAAAGTAAAACAGAAAAGCAGGATTAAGCTGATTTTCCCCCCTGTCCCTTGCACCCCAGGCTGTGGTAAAGCTGCTGTTTGCTGCCCTGTAGCTGCTTGGTCCCGGGACCGAGCTGACTGCGAGTGGCACCGTGGGGACCACAACACACTGGTTTGGACACTGGCTCTGCCCCAGCACCTGCACACTGGCACCTAAGAAATACTGGAGCCTTTCTAACTCAGCTGAGCAGGTTCCTAAAAATCTGTTGGGTCCATAACCCACGGGCGAGCTCAGCTGTCCTGGTGCTCACCCTCCACAATTTCAGTGTTTTCCATGATCTTGGTGACACCCCCTCCAGCTCATGGCAGAGGCACTGCGGTCCTCCTGCCTTATCCCACCCAATAAACCCCATCCCACTGACCCACACACCTCATCCTGCTCCAAAGCCCAGAGCAAGTGGCACAGATGGCTCCTTCGTCTCCAGCCACGCTTCTCTCAGGTACACAGCACCCACTTTGCACTCTCCCCTGTGCAAACACAGCCCTTAGACCTGTCGCTCTGATGAGGTTCGTTCATTTTGCTGCTTTGCACAACCACACTGGCTAACTGAGCCCCTGCGTCAGCTCCCCCTGGTTTACACCCCTCCTGCCATTGCATGTGGCAAAGGCAGTGTATCCTCCTCCCCAGATTTACACAGACCCTTCAGCACATGCTTGTGTATGGCAGAGTGACTCCTTTTACATCATAGAATAATCTGGTTGGAAAAGACCCTCAAGATCATCAAGTACACCCATTAACCCAACATTGGCACTAAACCCTGTCCCTAAGAACCTCATCCATACATCTTTTAAACACCTCCAGGGATGGTGACTCCATCACTGGTAAGGTAACAGCAGAAGCAGCAAGCAACCCCTGGAGCAGCCAGGACCCCCTGAGCCCGGCACAGGCTGTGTCCCCAAGGCTGTGTCGGAGACTCTCTCTGGAGCGAAGGCTGGTGCTGCCTCTCCCTGCCACCCTCTTGCCCGACCAGATGGGTCAGTGGGGACACACCAGTGCCAGGAGACCGTGGGTGTCCCCAGCGGGGACTGGCCAGGATTCATTGGCTTCATCAGAGACCCCGCTCCAGCTCCTAGCCTTTTTGTGATGGTACTAGTACAGGGGGCTGTGGGCAGGAACATCCATCTCCCAGTGGGACCCCCCACCATGGCAGCCAGCCCAGGTGGGAGCAGCCCTCAACCGTGATGGGGATTTTCTCATTTTCACAGCAGACCCAAGAAGCGATGTGTCCCTTGGCTGGGGTTCTCTTAGCTCTTCGGGGGTACGGGATGCTGCTGCAAATGTGCACTGGCCCAGCCAGTGATCCTAGTAGGTGATCAGGTAAACAAAGCAGAGAAAATAAGGTTTACAAAATACTTTTCCAAGTATAAGTCCCTATTTTTTATGCTGAGGGTGGTGAGAGCCGGGCCCAGGTTGGCCAGAGAGGTGGTGGCTGAACCATCCCTGGAGACATCCCAGGCCAGGCTGGACGGGGCTCTGAGCAACCTGAGCTGGTGAAGATGTCCCTGCTCATGGCAGGGGTGGCACTGGATGAGCTTGGAAGGTCCCTTCCAACCCAGACCATTCTGCGATTCTATGGTTTTTCAGGTATAACCAGGCCAGTAAAAGGTCTCTTCCATTTCTTCACCACCAAGCTCAGCAAACAAACCTACCTGTGGAGCAGGATTGGATGCTTTATCACCTTCCCCTGTTTGTGTTTATGACAGGGCTGGTTCTTAAGCTGCTGCATGAAAAACACCAGGCCTGCCCTCCTTTGCATGGGGCTTCACACCCAGCCTAAGCCGACACTGCACCTCCTCCTGTCCCTGTCCATCAGACACCCCAATTAACCTCCGCAGTGATTGCTCAAGGCTCTGCAGCACACGGGATTGTGCTGCTCCCTCCTGATCTGGGGGGTTCAGCTGGAGAACAGGAGCTGAGGGGAGACCTTCTGGTCTCTGAACTGCCTGAAAGGAGCTTGGAGCCAGGGGTGGGTCGGGCTCTGCTCCCCAGAAACAAATGACAGGACAAGAGGAAATGGCCTCAAGGTGCACCGGGGAAGCTTTAGTTTGGATATTGGGAACAATTTCTTCCCTAAAGGGTTGTTGGGCATTGGAACAGGTTGCCCAGGGCAGTGCTGGAGTCACCATCCCTGGAGGGGTTGAACAGAGATGAGGTTCTCAGGGACATGTGTAGTGCCAGGGGTGGGTTAACGGTTGGACTCAATCTTGAGAGTCTTTTCCAACGAGAATGGTTCTGTGATTCTATGATTTACGGGACCAGCAGCATCCCATCCCAGCGCTGCCCCATCCCAGTGGCGTGGGAAGCTTCCCACAGCAGTGCCTGGGCCAGCCGGGTGGGGTGAGCCCGGAGAAGACATTTAATTACAGAGCACTGGGTGTTTTTCCAGTTGCAGAGGGCTGGTTGCATTCCCTCTACATGCACTGGGTGCCATTAGTCCTGTTTAACAACTAATTGGCAATTAATAACATCTTTGCGTTATGCAAATGGGTCATGAATATTCCGCAAATCGATTTATTCAATGCCTTTGTATTTGCTTCGAAGTACAGTGGTGTTTTGGGGCTTGGATTATAAATATTTCTTCTTTTGCCACGAGATCGAAAAGCAGGTGTTTGGGGATGCAAAAGCAGAAAACCCTTCCCACAGCACCCAGCATGAGTGTCCAGCCCAGGGGACCATTGGCATGGGAGTTTTCCCCGCTGATGGAGCACTGGGCGATGGCTGCGAGGCAGGGCTGAGCCTGCTGGCAGCAATGCTGCCGCTGCTGCCGCTGCCCAGCTGATGAAAGGCCACGGGGACGCGTCTGTCTGTCCGCCGAGACGTGCTGGGCTGGCCTTGTCACTACTGGTAATGCTTTAGGTGGCACAGCAGAGTAGGAAAGAGCATTGAAAATAGCCTCAAATACCAGTAGGAGCAGCAAGAGCTTGCAGTCAGCATCCAGCCAGCTTAGCTTTGCTTATGTTAATGGAGGAGAAAAGGACGGCAAACAGCTCGAGGTGAGAAGATGGAGCCAGCTGGGAATTTCCGTGGGCAGGCAGCCAGCGCCAACCCTTTTATCTGCTGTTGGGGAGCGTCTGGTTCCTCGGGGAGCTGCACCCTTGTGCGGGTGCTGGGGGTGAGCTGCTCCACCACCTGCATTCCCTGGGCTGGGGTATCATAGACCCGTAGAACCATAGAATCGTTCTGGTTGGAAAAGACCTTTAAGATCATTGAGTCCAACCATTAATAATCTCGATACACAGCTTCTAGGAGGATGATGCCTGATCTCAACAGAAAAAGGAGGTTTGGCTTCCCCAGAGCATCTCATACCTGCACCCATCTATGAGAGTCTGGGTTGAAGCTGGACAACCAGTATAGGATCAACCTGGTGTTCTTCAGCAGCTTTGAAAACACTGCACATAGGGTTTTCTGGGAAGGGCAGGAAACATGGTGTCATTTATTTTGTTTTCTATTTCCAAGGGCTTAAATGGGGAGCCTTGTATAGAGTGATCCTTTCTCTTCCATCCTCAAAGCCCTGTCCCAGCAGGACCCCTGTATTTGCAGTAAGTAAAAGCCACGGTAGTAGCTACCCCTGCTCAGCCATTGAGCTGCCTTAAATCCATTGGGATGCAAACTTGAGATGCATTTTCATAGCAGAGGCTATTTACTCATGCTCAAAGTTCAGGCCCTACATTGCCATTACCTTTAATTTTGGGGGAGCAGACAGCTTGCATCAGCCCTGCTAATGCTGCTGGCTGCCCAGCAAGTCTTGCTCGGAGCTTAAAGAGGTGTCTTTAAGAAAGATAAGCAAGATAAAGAAATTAAACCACCTCAAATAATAGGAAGAGACATGCTGAGTGCAGTGTGAACACCTGCACTTTTGTCTCCCTGACGCTGGGGCTGGTTTTGCAATCAGATCTCCCCGCACATGAACTTAAACAAAGAACACGGAAAACCAGTAAAAGGCCCATTTTTCCCCAGTCTGGGCAATTCCCAGTGATATGTTTGCAAACCCAGAGACCAGGAAAATTTAACTCACTTGTAAAATTGTTTGCGCGATGCTGTCAAATGCTCGGAGAGATGTTTCACAGGGAGGAAAGCTATTTGGGAAAAAGCAGAGCTAATTTTTTCCCTGCCTGTGCCCACACACTTTGCCTTAGACTGAGCAGACCCTCCTCAGAGGAACACCTCGAGAAACGCTTCGCTTCCCAGACGACGCATGAACTTCTTATAAAAAAATCTGCGTTCCTTTGATAAATTGTTTACATTTAAGGTAATTAAACTTTAATCAGCAAAGCCAAAGAAACTGAGATATTTTTTTCCAGCAGAAATGATATAGAGATGGACCTGATTACCTATCAGATGTAACATGTCTCATTAAAACAGCCCAGCTCCTGCAGGTCTGTCCTTCACTCTTGTAGTGTGAAACAAGACGAGGAAGAACTAAGGGCGGGGGGGAAACAGCAGGAAAATTCAGGCATTTTCCAAGTGAAATGACATTGCTTAGTTCATGGAGATAAATATTACCTGCTTGTTTCCTTCTACTTTCTCATGCCTCAGTTGCAAACCCTTGGTGCTGGAAAAATCCTCCCCACCCAGGCGAGGAAGCTGAGGCACAGGTAACCTGCTTATTAGCTGAGCTGGATGAGCCAGCAAGCAGGCAGGACTGCAAGCAACGCAGGCACCGCGGGCAGGAGGGTGCTGCCTTTCCCTTCCTCCATCCCCTTCTTCTTCCCCATCCCCATCCCCATCCTCATCCCCATCCCCATCTGCATTTTCAGCCCTGTCCCCATCCCCATCCTCCTCCTCATCCTCATCCTCATCCCCATCTCCATCCCCATCTCCATTTTCATCCCTATTCCCATCTCCATCCCCATCCCCATCCCTATCCCCATCTGCATTTTCAGCCCTGTCCCCATCCTCATCCCCATCTCCATTTTCATCCCCATTCCCATCTCCATCCCCATCTCCATCCTGTCCTCTTCCCCATGGGGGAAGGACCCTCTCCTCCAGCAGCCAGAGTGAGATTGCAGGGTTTTTTTAGGAAAACTTGGTTTTTATCAGTTTTTTACCAGGAGGACAAGGCTGGCTGATGTGCAGGGCTCAGCCAGGCACCTGCCCTGTCTGTGGGACCCAGCACACAGGTGACAGTCCCACTCAGCCACTTCCCCCAGGATAAACCACCCTGAAAGCAGAGTGTAGCGTGAAAAGAGAGTGAAACCAACCCTGGGGACAAGTTGTTTGCAAAGCCACTGAGCATTCCTCCTCTTCCCTGCAATCATTAACTGATGTCCTTCTCTGCTATTAACTCATCGGGACACCAAAATAACAGCTTGCACCCTTCCTGCGGCATGGGGTGCGCTGGCTCCTTGGCCAACGTCCTTGTGCAGGAAAATGGGTGTGCTGAGTAGGGCCAGAAAATAATGGCCCAAAAATCAAGTTAAGAAATGATATTTTGGGGGTACTTTGAAGGGCCAAATGTGAGTCTCAGGGGGGGAAATGCTGGCAGAGACCCTGGCACCCCGTTCTGGGAGCAACACGGGTCTTGCTTGCAATTGACTGCCTGGGCAGAGGATTAAAAACGGTGTCATGGGGATCCTCTGCAGGAAGCTGAGGTCAAGGATGATGCTTTTGGGTGCTGGGGGTGCTTATGGGGTGCATGCCCCCAGAGGACAGGGGTTTGCTTTGCCTCTTTGCTTTGTGCAAGGGGCAGGTGAGATGGGGGAGAGGCCTGGCTGCAAAGGGAAGGAAAGAGAGGAGGAGGAAATGAAAACTAATTAACTAATAAATGTGCTGGGTTGGCTCAGGGGCAGCAGGAGAGCAATCCAGAGGGCTGACTCACTCTGACTCAGTCTGCAAAGAGTGGGTTGAAATCTGGTGCTGGCACATCTCCTGCCCCAACCACATGAACGCAGAGCTGCTGGGGCACAAGCATCCCCACAGAGACCCACCTCGTACAGGTACCACTTGGCTTGCAGGAGAGAAATCATTTTCTCCAGGGAAATGGAACCAGACGGAGCTCACATAGAATCACAGAACGGTCTGACTTGGAAAGGACCTTCCAAGGTCATCCAGTGCCACCCCTGCCATGAGCAGGGACATCTTCACCAGCTCAGGTTGCTCAGAGCCCCGTCCAGCCTGGCCTGGGATGTCTCCAGGGATGGTTCATCCACCACCTCTCTGGCCAACCTGGGCCAGGCTCTCACCACCCTCAGGGCCAACAATTTCTTCCTCATGTCTGACCTGAATCTCCCCTCGTTTAGTTTAAAACCATCACCCCTTGTCCTATTACAACAGGCCCTGCTGAAAAGTCTGGTCCAAACTTTCTTATTGACCCCTTTCAAGTATGGAAAGGCTGCAATGAGGTCTCCTTGGAGATTCTCTTCTCCAGGCTGAACACCCAACTCTCTCACCCTGTCCTCCCAGCAGAGCTGTTCCAACCTCAGGTCATTTCTGTGGCTTCTCTGGCCCCTCTCCTACATGCCCATGTCTTTCCATGGAGCTGGACCTTTTGGATGCAATCCCCTGTTTCCCTATTTTCACCTTAAAACTGACAAGGCTGCAGGATGGGTGGGAAATCCCCCTGTACACAGCCAAAGCCAGCATAGCAATGGGAGATGTTGCCCCCAGTGCAATGATCCCAAACACTAACCGCAAAGCCAGTAAGCATGTCCTGAGCCATGACAGTGACCAAAGGGTTGGTGTTGAAGGATGGATTGAGCCCTGCCTGCCTCACCGAGCAGGGACCCCAGCGAGGAGGCAGTGCCAGTGCTGCCGGCTACGCCGCCCAGCATGTCAGTGCATGCCGACGGGGAGGCACAGCCTTCCCCTCCGCTCCCGCGTGCCCCGGCTTCGCCTCGTTCCTGCCCGATGACTGGGTGTGATTGCTTCACCCCACAGGCCATGGGGTGAAGGTCCCTCTTTCCTCCCATTCCCTGCTCCCTGGGGGGGTACAAGCAGAGGGGCGTGGGTTTAGATGCAGTCAGGAGCATCACTCGAGGCTGGGGGTGTCACCTCTCTGTATCTCCAGTTCCGGGGGGCTGTGACAGTGTTTCAGGGGAGACATAGCTCCTCAAGGAGGGGCACAATTCCCATCTCCCCCTTCCAACCCACCAGGGACCGGGCTCAGCCAACACTGTGCTGTTTGAGGCGGCTGAGGGAGGTGAGAGGAGTCCCACCCTCTGCACAACCATTAAGAATAAGAGCAAGAAAAAAAGTTCTGCAAAAAGTTCCGTAGTCAAGTTGGTTTTTTCCCACCCCCAGAGGCTTTGGCACAAACTTACTTATTTTTTTAATTTTCTTTCTTTCTTTTTTTTTTTCCGTTTTGTAATATTTTCAACCAATGCATTACCAAAGTCTCTCGCCTCCTGACAAAACCCAGGCTCCCTGCCAGCACATATTTTTGATAATTCATCCATTATTAAATAAAATCAAAGATATGAGTTAAAAAACAAAGACAACACATGACTGTCTGCATCCAGGAGAGGCTGTTTACAGCTGGGCTGGGAGTTTCTTTAACTGCAACAGGATCTCCTCAAGGAAAACCCACCCAAAATTCTTGCTCTGCTCCTCAAACTGCAAACATCTCTGGGTGGCCATGCCAAAACCTGGGGATTCTACGGTGTTTTCTTGACTGGATAAAGGCGATTCCCTCCTTGCTGTGGGCTGGGCTGATAGAAGCCCTAATTCGGAGGGGGTGCTGGATGAATATGTCCCATCCCTGCCAGTGGGCTCCCCGAGAAGAGCCTGCAACCCATGGCCAGAGACAACCCGACTGGATCAGCCGGTCCTCTCCAAACAGGAGAGAGAGGAAAATCTGATGGAGAGGGAGGGGCACAGCAATTACAGCCTTTTCGCTTTAATAACCCTTGCTGCTTCCCCGAATCCGTATTTACATCCTTCTCGGCACAGAAGTAGTAATTAAAGTCTCTCCGCTCAGGTCTAAACAACAGCAGACCCTCCTGTTATGAAAAGCAGAGAGGCAAAGCTGAAAATAAACTTGATTCTTATGGCTGGAGAGGCTCAAACCCCTCTCTATAAGTTGGCTAATCAAGGGAGGCAGCAGGATTTAGGGCCACCTATTCATCCTCTGCCAGAGCATCAATACACTGCATTTATCTCCATGGGATGCTAGGGATGGAAAAACACTTGGAAAACATCTCCATGCTGCTGGTCCCTTCTCACCCCACTTTTTTAGCTCTTTACACCACCCATCACGGAGAAAATGGGTGTCGGGGTCTGTGGACACCAGCTAGCGGGTAGAGCCACGGTGGTGCTGGGAGCTGCTCGGCGGCAGCTTGTGCCTTACCGGAGCCTTGCAGGCCCTCCTCTGGCTTAAAAGAAGCGATCAAAAAATTTGAGAAAATTAATTATTCACTAAGACTGCTAATTAAGTTGATTTCTTCTGCGAGGGCACGGAAGGAAATGAGCTGGAGAAGCTTTTAATTGTTTGAAAAGAGCCGTCCTACAGGCGTTCCTCCCAAGCTGCTCTGCCTGTCGAGAGCACCCAGCTCCATGTTTCACCAGGGCCGGAGGAGTTTGCTGATATCAGTGCCAACCTCACACCTTGCAGATGCTTTCAAAGAAGCAAAGGTGAGCAGCAAGCCACAAAGGGCTCCTAAGCCCCTTCCCCAAACGCACCTAGCACCATGCTCCTTGAGGAACAAGCAGGGGCTGCAGAATGCTCCATGGGTGAAACCAATCCAGAAGAAATAGCACTTTTCTCATACAGGTTATTTCTAGATGGCCCAAGAACCCAAGGAAGATCTCATCCTGCCCTGGGGTCCAGCACAATGTGGCACTGTCTCCTGGTCAGGTCTGCACTGTGGGCATCCCCAGTCAGGAGTGGTCTCACCACCCACGCCATGTCCTCTCAGTCCCAACACCGATTCATTTTGATCCCCCTTTTACCAGGACCTTCCCTTCCTGTCCTGTAGGGGTTCAAGGAGAAAAACATTCCAGGATCTCACATGGCGGAGAACAAAAGGAGTTGTTTTAAAACAGATGGATTTGTCTCCAGGAATGGGGCAATGCTGCACCAGCCTGGTCTCTCCTGTGGAAATCAGTCCTGGCACAAACATGGTGGGCACATCCCGTCCACCCCAACCCTTCCCAATCTGGCAGCTGCCAGGATGGGAGAAATTCGAGGCTCGGCGCAGGCAACAACCAGAGATCATGCAAAGAAAACTGAGGGAAAACAGAGTGGATCCAGCCAAATGGCATCATGCTGGGAACTTGGGGTTTTCCCAAAATAGCACCGTCCTCAATGAGCATCCCTGGGGACCTGCACCATTCCTGGCACAGTTCTTGTACCAAAATGCCATGGTGAAGGAAAAGGTGGTCCCAAGCAGCATGGCTGCCAATGCTTAGCTGACTGTGTCCTCACCAGGGGAAGACAAAACTTGGTAACATCATAATTTCTCTCTCCTTTGCTGAATTTCCAGCAGCTGGAAATCATTTACAACCACTCGCAAGCCACAAGTAACACATGGACAGACACTTCTCAGTCAACGCTGCAGCCCCACAGCTCGGCTGGGAGCCAGCTAAGATGGCCCCTCCAGCACCAGGTCACCATCTGCACCACCTTTCCTTTCCCTTCTGCAGCTCAACGCCATTAAAAACAAACACACATTTTCCTACCTGGTGCTGGGAACATCTATGAGTCAGGTTCTTCCAGCAGCTCCATGGCGAGCTTGGGGTGATCTCAGAAGAGCTGGAGGATAAAACCACCAAGAGAAAAGCTCAGTGTCCCTGCAGAGGTGGGACACTTCAAGGCAGGTTACTCCTGCATGGCTGGTGAGACCCCATCCCATGGGAGCCGGTGGGACGTAGGGCTTTCCACGTCCTCCTGAGCTGGTGAGGCACCAGGATCCCTGGGAATCGTGCTCTGCTTCAAGGGACCTACCCTTTTTTGACTGGTGTCCAACCCTTAAATACATGTTCTTACCTGCTCAGTGGAAGATGGGAGAAGGCTTGAGCACCTTCCCGAGAAACACATGGGTCTCAGCAGCGTGTGGATCTTGCCTGGTTCCTCCTGCTCTTCAGCCAAATGACGGTTAGGAAAAAAGGGGGGCGCAAAGTTGCAGCAAGCTGGAGAAAAGAGGCCAGCGGTGCGAACGCTTCCCACAGCTGGTGTCTACACAGCTCTGCCGGTTGGTTAACAGTGGAGCTCTGATCAACAGGTACATTGATGTCAAGCTGGGACTTGTTCTCCTTGGCGAGGAAAGGGAACAGCAGAGATTACTAAGCAATGCAGGAATGTGGTTTGTTTAATATGAGCCATCAACACAGAAGAGTAAAATAATGACAGATGTGTAATCACATTTCCTGAGTCTAAAACCATGAGATAGAGAATTTAAACACCACTTTTCCCAAGATCAAGAAGAGGAGCCGTTTGGCTAAGAACTCATTTGGTTACTAATTTCCTCAGCATTAAATCAGCTGTTTCCCAAATCTCTTGACATACTTTGCTGAAGTGCTCCAAGGATGGGGCTGCTCCCCGGCTGCCTTTGATGTGAGGGTAAGCCAGGCGAGAAGATGCTTTGGAAACATGGATACACCAGCTGACCGAGCTGGCCCAGATCAGAGGTTCCTGAGCGTTGCTTAAGTGGTTTATTTTAATGAAAGATGTTCAGATAAATTTCACGTGACTCTTTATTGGGGGAGGGGGGAGTGGTGGGAGACAGAAAGCAGGATGCGGGTTAAGTCAACTCTTCTAGGGCAGGCTGGGGGGAAAATGGAGCCCTTTTCCCCCAGGAAAAGCCTGGAGATCTTGGAAAGCCAGAGGTCGCTTTGTTTTGGTCTCTCCTGCAAGGCTGGTCTTCAGAGGGCACGTGGCTGAGGGACACTGGATCTGAAGCCCACCAAGACAGGGGGAAGAAATCGCTGCTCAGCCTCAAGGTTTGCCTCCGGCCTCAGCAGTTTCCTGAAGTTCAAGGGTGCAGAACCTGGAGGGACCTGGTTAGGTGACATCCCTGCACTGCAGATGGTGGGGAAGGGCTGGAAGGGAACTGTGTCATTTGCTTGTCGGGTGTTTTTATTTATCTCTAAAGATCAAAAGTGGGAAAGCCACCGAGCCAAGTGGAGAAGGTGCTGCTGAGTGCATGAGCCAGCTGCAGGTGGACTCCAGTCTGACTCTTCTCCAGATTTACTAAGCGTGTTGTTTTCAAGGCTGAGAGGCTGTTCACCCTGGAGAAGAGAAGGCTCCAGGGAGACCTTACTGTGGCCTTTCTGTACTTAAAAGGAACCAATAAGAAAGATGGGGACAAACTTTTAAGCAGGGCCTGTTCCAATAGGATGAGGGCTGATGGCTTTAAACTAAAAGAGGGGAGATTTAGATAAAATTTAAAGAAGAAATTTTTGGCACTGAGGGTGGTGAGAGCCTGGCCCAGGTTGGCCAGAGAGGTGGTGGCTGAACCATCCCTAGAGACATCCCAAGCCAGGCTGGACGGGGCTCTGAGCAACCTGAGCTGGTGAAGATGTCCCTGCTCATGGCAGGGGCTGAACTAGGTGAAGGTCCCTTCCAACCCAAACCCTACTATTATTCTGTGATTCCCCTGGCCAAATTATCAGCCTTTCCTCTGCTTCCCCTCCCTAGTTTTGCAGGACCTGTGATCCCAGGTCACTTCACTCATGTGCATCCATGGGATTTCTTCGGTGGCCTCAGATAGTTGCAGAAACAGTGCTGGAGTGGAAAAGACCCCTGTGTATCCCATCTTCCTGCCCCATCACTGCAGCGAAGGGCAGGAAAGCAAAGCTCTGCAGAGCCTTCAGTGTGATCTTCTGAGAAATGGGGGCCTCCAAAGTGTCCCCTTGCATGGTAGTGGCCATGGAGGAGTCACTCTACCATCCTGAGATGTTGCAGAGGACACTGTCAACATCAGACCTAGGTCAGGCTTATTTTTTACGTCCAGGAACAGGCCTGGGCTGCACGGTAAGCCAGTGCCAGGGCAGAGCGGTACTTCTTGGTCTTGGAGCCTCCAAATTCGTCTTCATCTTCTGGATACTCAGATCTCCCAGGGACTCTATCTCCAGGAAACCCGATCTGGCACCAGGGAGGTTTGCAGCTGGCCCCCACACCAGCTCTCCACACCACCACAGTCTGGACGAAGCTCCTGGACACTCATCCAGAGATCCTGGAGAACATCAAGAGAACAGCTAAGTCCTGGTAGCCCTATGTCCTTTGCAAGCCCCTCTCTGCTCCTCCAGGAGCTTGATGAGGTGTCCAGTCCTGCCTGCTAGTTGTTTCAGGGGAGCAGCATGCAGATGGACAAGGATTTTGCATGGTACATCCCTAGCCCAGCAGTGCTGTGCCTGCCAGACTCTGGCAGAAATGCCCAAATCTGGGGGTTTAGGGAGCCAGAAGAGCCGAAAAGGAGGTACCCAAGGGTGTGGGACCACTCTCACAGGTCATGGGAGACCTTGCAAGGCTGCAGTGTGTTGGGGTGCAACACACAGAGAAAATACATGTTCTAACATGGAGCTCAGCCAGGACAGAGTTTATTAATTTATTTTGTATTTTCAATCATGTCCTTGTGTTGGACATCCTTGCCAGTGCTGGCAGAGTGAGGTCCCACTGCTGCCAGAGGAGGTGATCATACAGTCAATGTCCTTACAGACCAGTGATGCCATCAGCTCGCATCTCCCTGGTGTGAGCAAGGAAGTGGTTCTTTATTTCCAGTTAACTGAAAAAACAATTGTTCCTCCCCCAAAGACGTCTAATGAGCAGCATCCCCATATCCATGACCACATCCCTACCTCCTCCCTGACTTTATCTGAGCACACGAAGCTGCTGCCTCCTGCCATGGGAAAGGCAGCTCCTTCTCCTAAATGGACTTTAATTAGCCTGACCGCCTCCCAATAGCTGTTCTGGTGACACCCATGTTCCAATTAAATCTTGGTTTCACCCCAAATTGTGCAGAACCCAGGCACAGTTTGTCCCTGGCTGGTGGTGCAGAGAAATGCCCGAAGTGGTGCTGGCAGAGCTCAAAGGCCATATTCAGCCTGAAGAATTGGGGGACAAATGCCCCGTTGGCCAGCACTGGGATGGTATCGCTGGCCATTGTATGTGACGCGAAGGGATAATTTGGGATATGGGTAGATGAGGTTCTTAGGGACACGGTTTAGTGACAGTGTTGGGTTAGCAGTCAGACTTGATGATCTTGAGGGTCTCCTCCAGCCAAAATGACTCGGAAAATGGCCCATGCAGTGAATTTGAGAGCTTTGAGGGAACAGAAGCAGCCATGGGAGGCAGAGCAGCCTGACAGCCCTGCCTGCACAGAGCAGGTCGCCCCATGCCTGGGGCACAGACAGGTTCCTGGGTACGTCTGGCAGCCCCGTGGCTCCCATTCAGGGCTGCAATTTCATCGCCACTGACTTTATGAAGAGTCACTTTGGGTGGGATGCAGATGTCGGCTGCGTGCCGAGCTGAATCACACCCTCCCAGCCGGTCCTCTCCGCACAGGGAGTCTAGACGGCTGGCTGGTGCGGAGACATCTCCTCTCCGAGATACCTGCATGAGGTCTGGGGCGCTCCCCACATCAAAGGGCCCCTGAGCTACTCAAGTGAGGTTATAATTAAGCCACCCTGGGGCGAGAGAGAGTTTCTCTCAGCGCTGTCTTATCTCCCTCCATGGCTTCATCACTTTGGGGTGGTGTCTTCTGCCACCATCCCAGGAGGTTTTTGCAGCTGTAGCGGGGGCTCCTGTCCCAAGTCTTGGAGGATTCATGCTTGCTTCATGCTGACTCCAGTCCAAAACCCAGAGATCCAAACCCTCCTTTGCAAGCAGGTCACACTCCCATGTCAGCTTCTTGGACATTGAGAAGGGAGCCTGAAGTGAGGAGGGGGACACAGATGCATCAGGAGCTCCTTATACTCATTTTGCTGCCAAATAGATCCAAAATCCAAGGGACAATCCTCAGCAGCTATGGACTGTGGGAAGGGGTGTCCCAAAGAGCAGAAGGAAGCTGAAACCAAAGAAATCATAGATTCACAGGATAGTTTGGGCCAGAAGAGACCTTCACAGCTCATCCAATCCAACCCATGCCATGAGCAGGGACATCTCCGCCCAGATGAAGCTGGTCAGAGCCCTGTCCAGCCTGGCCTGGGATGTCTCCAGGGATGGGGCAAACACACATACACACACAAATCCTTGCAAACACCACCACAGCCAAACAGTGACTTGCACTGCTGATGACCAGGTGTTGCAATGCAGCAGGGTGCAATTTTGGCTTCAGAGAAAGCCCAGGAAAGCAGCCATTGAATTAACCAGCTTTGTGTCACTCCTTGCCGGGGAATGCATTGGAGTCTCATCTTTAGTTACACAAAAAACCTCAGGAAACCAAATGCCTTGCAGGTGGGAGATGCTGGATAATGTTCTTCTCTTTTAGCGGGGTTTTGTCCAGCTGGACCTTTTCACAGAGCCAGATGGTGACCACAAAAAAGGAGAAAATGGGCACAAGAAAGAAGGCCATAAGCTCTGGTAGGCAGAGAAAGATGAACCAGCCACTGATCCTACCTGCCAATATCAGGAGGGGCCAGGTGTGACATTGCCTTAACAAAAGCAGGGACATGCTCCTCAGCTCACCGTTAAAGCTTAAGCTCTATAGGGCATCAATAAAGCCGATATTAAAGGACTGAAAACTGTCGAGAAGATCCCAGGAAGCAATTGTCCATCAAAATGCCTCCATGAAACACAACATCGCTCCTGGGGGTTTCACCAGGCCAGGCACTGAGCCTTTGCATCTGTAATCTGGAGATCGCTGCAAAATCACAGCTGGGAAATGGTGTGTGACATCCCCCGTGCACACAGCAGAGTGCACCCTAACCAGCAGGGAGAGGTTTTTTGTAGGGAGCTTAAAAATAATATAAATGTAAATAAAATAATGGACTAAAAGGGAGATCTCTCATCCACCCAGCTGGCTGCTCAGATGGCTAACCCTCAAAAAGGGGGTTATTTGGTAGGATGACATTCCCTTCCATGCACACAATGACTGGATGGGCCTTAAGCAACCTGTCGAGCATCACGCCAGGCACCCCCAAGGCTGAAAGTCAAACCCAGTGGTCCCAGCACATCCCAGCACGTCCTCCCAGCACATCCCTCCTGTCTCACCAGTAACTACCTCTGCACCAGGACAATGCCTGTTCCAAAATGCAGAGCTGGCCACTCAGGCTGTAATTAATCTCCATGCAGGAAAAATCATGCCACTGTTATTGTCTGGCTGTCCCCAAGCAGACACGCCAACCTGCACCAGGCAGAGGTGGTTTCTGCAGAGCCACTGAAGCCATCTTGCTGTCCCTTCACAGCCCTGATGGCTTTGTGGTTGTTTTCTCTTCCCACCATGTCATTCACTCTCTGGATTGCCTTGGAACTTACTTTCCACACTCCAAGAGAACAGTTTTTTCTTTGCTGTTACATCCAAAATCTGTTGTGAACACAATTTGGGTGCATGCTCGCAGCTACATAATGGCCTCATTTCCTAACAGACCCAACTGGGGAAGTTTAACTTGGGAAGCATGCTGAGATAAACAAAGAACACCTCTTTTAAATGTGGAAACCTTGCTTAAAGCTGAGGAAGGATTTCAGGTTAGTGATATGTAAGGAGCAAGCCAATGCAAAAATACTTTAATGATTCACTCTGTCTCCAACCTGGTCTAGAAGCTGTTGCAGATTTTGACTCAGATGATCAACAACATTGAGACGAGAGGGACAACATAGACGTAAAGATAATATAAGGTGTAGTGTCATGGGTTTATGGGCTAATGTATATTAGCCCCTGCCCAGACAGAGCTCACCCATGGTTTGGTGTGTTCATCCCATATTGTGCTGAAGTGGATGGGTTAGAGCAGAGGACAGGAGCTGTGCATCAACATGTGCCCTGATCCAGGAGCATGAGGGGCCAAGGAGCAGCAGCATGGGGTGTCCAGGAGAACCTTTGGATATCCTTTGGCTCACAGATCCATTCCCCTTCCTCCCACAGCTTTTGCAGAATTGCTCCTCATACGGCAACACCAGTTTGAATTTGAGGCAAGAGGAATTACCCAACCTCACTGCCCTGAGCAGTTCCAGGGCACCAGGTAAGATCAGGAACTTGTCAGTGCTGCAGTTGATTTGCAGATTATTTATTTGCTTATTAGACCACATTTGGCTAATAGTTTCAGTGATGCTCCATAGTACAAGCTAATTAATCTTCCCTGGAGACCCACTAGCATCTTGCTTGCTGGCCAGCTTGAAGGCATCCCTAATTAAACCAGTTTTGCCTTGCTAACAGATCCCTAGGAGTCAGCCAGCAGAGAAGGAGGTGTTTACCTACCTGCTACCCTTTGATGACAGAAGTGGATGTAAGGACAAGGAGGTGTGCTTGCCTGATGCTGTGTCACGTCTCATCACAGCCCCAACCTGCTGAGACCTCTCCTGGTGCCTGAGTTCAAGTCAGTGTGGATGTATGTGCTGCCTGACTGTGGACGTGGGTCCTTCCACGGCTTCTCCTCTACCACCACCTCTTCTTGCATGGGATGGGGCAATGGGGTATTGGTGGAAGAAGGTCTCAAGGCAATGGGGAGATGTGGGAGCCTTGCACACAGGTTCCTGGCAGAATTTTCCCAGGGGAAAGGCTTTGTGTCTGCTCTGTGGGAACACGCTAGCCTCTGCTAGCCTCTGAGTCATTGTCCCAATGGAATATCCATCCATCCGTCCATCCGTCCATCCATCCATCCATCCATCCACCCATCCATCCATCCATCCAGAAGAGCCTGCTGACCTGCAATGCATCAGACATCCTATTCCCATCCCAGCTTCTCCCCGCTTACAGCACCACTGATGGGCTCTTCTCCAGGAACTTGATGTCCCTCCCAAAACCCTGTTCTTCCCCTCTCACTGAGACCTGTACTTTATCTTGTCTTGCCCCATCAAGGCTCTCACCCCTCTGACATGGGAAATCATGGAATAGTTTGGGTGGGAAGGGACCTTCCAAGCTCATCCAGACCAACCCCTGCCATGAGCAGGGACATCTTCACCAGCTCAGGTTGCTCAGAGCCCTGTCCAGCCTGGCCTGGGATGTCTCCAGGGATGGTTCATCCACCACCTCTCTGGGCAACCTGGGCCAGGCTCTCATCACCCTCAGTGTAAACAATTTCTTCCTTATGTTTAGCCTGGATCTCCCCTCCTTTAGTTTAAAACCATCACCTCTTGTCCTATGACAACATGCCTCTTCTTGACACAGCTCAAGCATTGCAAAAATGCGTCCCGGCTGGCTGGGGCTGAGTGAGCAGCACGCTGTGGGCAGGCATCCCAAATCCACCTCTTCTCCAGCCCGGGGCCAACAGCTCGTCCCTCGCCCCTTCCTCGTCTGCCTCTTCCTCGCTACTCACCCCCGCCTACAAAACAAGAAGTCTTTGTCTGCTCCCCCCGTTCGGAGAAGCACAAATGGCTTGAACTTTCCCTGAGCGAGTTTTTCCCCGCCAGCAGGACTGCTTGCTGTGTCGGTGCCAGGTATTAACTAAGAGGATGACTCAACGAACCGGTTCAGACCAAGCAAGAACAATTCTTCGCTTTTCTTCCAAAGCTCCAGCTCAGCCTAGCACAGGCTGTTCTGGGGCATCAGAAAAGGTTATTTAACTTGAAATATAACTTTTTAAATGGTTTATTACATCTCTTTCGGGTTGCAGCTGGAATGGGAGAATGGTGGAAATGCAATCAAGGAGATCATTCCAAGGTAGTTTTTCCCTAAATTTTTCTGTCTGGTTTTGAGGTTTGCCTGTGAGATCTTGGCATGTAGTTCAGAGAAGAGATGTACTACATGGCATGTACTATGAGAAGTGGTGTGGGATGGCGATGGGGCTTCATGAAGGATGAGCTCCCACTTGGTTTGTGATCAGCAGACTCATGACAGCCCCACATCCCAAGCTCCCCAGCATCCTGAGAGCCCTGTCAGCCTCTGCCAGATGCCTCTGGTTTGTGATGTGGCAAAGGGACCCATCCTTCTCACAGAGGGTCAGTGGCTCCAGCTGTGACAGGGAACAGAGGCAAAACTGAGGGTTTCAGCTTAGGAAAGATGCAACACTGAAATGGGCTGACAAAGGCATTGAGGAAGGGAAAAGGGAAAGGGAAAGGGAAAGGGAAAGGGAAAGGGAAAGGGAAAGGGAAAGGGAAAGGGAAAGGGAAAGGGAAGGGAAAGGAAAGGCAAAGAAAAGGCAAAGGAAAAAAAGAAAAAAGGAAAGGAGGGGAGAGGAGAGGAGGGGAGAGGAGAGGAGGGGAGAGGAGAGGAGAGGAGAGGAGAGGAGAGGAGAGGAGAGGAGAGGAGAGGAGAGGAGAGGAGAGGAGAGGAGAGGAGAGGAGAGGAGAGGAGAGGAGAGAGAGGAGAGGAGAGGAGAGGAGAGGAGAGGAGAGGAGAGGAGAGGAGAGGAGAGGAGAGGAGAGGAGAGGAGAGGAGAGGAGAGGAGAGGAGAGGAGAGGAGAGGAGAGGAGAGGAGAGGAGAGGAGAGGAGAGGAGAGGAGAGGAGAGGAGAGGGAAAAGGAGAGGAGAGGGAAAAGGAAAGGAAAGGAAAGGAAAGGAAAGGAAAGGAAAGGAAAGGAAAGGAAAGGAAAGGAAAGGAAAGGAAAGGAAAGGAAAGGAAAGGAAAGGAAAGGAAAGGAAAGGAAAGGAAAGGAAAGGAAAGGAAAGGAAAGGAAAGGAAAGGAAAGGAAAGGAAAGGAAAGGAGGAAAAGAACATTAATGCCGTGTTTTTCTGTGCTGGTCCAGAGCTGCTTCCAAGTCGAAGAGCCCAGGTGCTGCCAGGAGCCCACTGGTGACAACCTGCACTGATTGGAGTTGCACCAGCAGCTCCCACCGCAGGACATGGAGGGTCAGACTCCAGTTTTCATGTCACAGCCTCCCTTCTGGCCAGTGGTGGTTCTGCGCTGACCTCAGAGCTGCTGGCATAGTTGTTCCCATGGGCATTGCATTCCTGAATCCTGGCCACCACCTCTGCTGGCCCTGCAATGTCCAAGTCACTGCTGTGTGACAATGTACCCAGGAGACATCTCCTCTCTTTGCTTTCTTATGGATGACACGGATAACGAGAAGGAGGAAAGACAGGAGCATGGGGTGTGAAGCAGCAGCACCCAAGTGTGAGGCAGAAAAGGTTCCCCAGGTGTGGGAGCATCAAAGGAGGACGAGGGGTTGATTTGTGCTTGCCAGTTTGCTGGAAGTTTGTGCTGCCCATGGTTCACCAGCATTTGCAGAAAAGGAAGCCAGTAGGTTTACTATGGCAAGGTGACATCTATGCCCAGCTCCACGAGGAGAAACCCTGCAGTCAACTGGGACTGTCCCAGTAGAGAAAAGAGCAAGACCAGTTCAGGAGGATCACACCAGGCTGGGCAGAAGTGCAAACCAGGGAGAACAACTTCAAGGCAATATGGAAACCAGCTCCCCCTGCATCTAAAACCAGCTCCAGACCAAGGTGGCACCTGGAGGGAGGCTCAGCAAACTGCATCCTAATGGCCAAACGGAGGGTGAGGAGCACCCAGCCATGAGCACGGCTGCATCTTGGAATGTCCCCAGCCTTGCAGAGCCCAAGCAGAGCAATGCCCCATCCCTGGATACATCCCAGGCCAGGCTGGATGGGGTTCTGAGCAACCCGATCTGGGTGAAGATGTCCCTGCTTATAGTAGGGGTTTGGACTAGATGAGCTTGGAAGGTCTCTTCCAACCCAAACTATTCAATGATTCTATGAAGTGCTCAACGAGAGGGATGTGCAGTGGGAAGATGCCTTGTGACCCGGGCAGAGCAGAGGACCAGGGCTGAGATGTGGGTTTGCCGTGGGAGAAGACCAGGGCACAATAGAGCTGCTCTGGCCGAGGGAGAGCTAAGCAAGGTCAGGGTGGGAGGGTAGGTTTCCCAGTGTCAAAATGAAATGTTTCGTTTGGATGGTTTTTTCTACATGAAGCTTTCTGCTTCCAAACAACCAGAGCTTTCTGTTCAGCCGCTGACCTCAGTGGGAAGAAAAATTGCTGCACAAAAGGGACAGCGAGCCTGACGCCAGAAGCATAAACTCAGCGCTGGTCCCATGAGCAGATCTGGGTGGGTCCAGACAAGGCATTTTTCAGAGCTTTTGTTAAAAATAGTGAAAAAAAAGCCTTGAAAATCTGATTTCTTTTTAGAAATCTGAAACATGCTTGATTGGGACCCTCTACACTAGCACCCTCCCAGTTTTCTGGTTTGCCCCCTACACCAAAAGCATCCACAACTGCCCTGTTATTTTGTCTTCCCTGAGATCCTTTTACTCATTCATGTTAATAGAGAAACATCACTCTAATTCAGAAACCCTGCAAGAGCCACTGAAATCCTGAGTACCTCATCAACCCTCAGAGCATTAGTGTATTTTTATTCCTCTTTCAGCACCATTGCCTCCTTCACTTGACTGTGGAGATTGTTGCAGTTTATATTTCTGTTTTTATTAATAGCAGAGAGCACATTTACCTCTTCTGCAAAAAGCACTGGCTGTTTGGTCCCTCTGCCCACACAGAGCTCCCAGACACACACCTTTTGGGAGGACATTAAAAATAAACATGCTGCCCAGGGGAGCAATAGCATTTTGGTGGCTGCTGATGGACCTTCCTAATGATACCTTCTCCAGAAGAAACTGATGTTTCCCAAAAGATGCTTTGCAATTTTGACCCATCAGCAATTGTTTTGGGTTGAATTGCCACTTTTTGCTCTCCAGCAAGGCCACCACGGAGCACATGGGTGGTGGAAGAGACACAAGACATGGTGGCTGTGAGCAGCCATTATGCCAAAGAAACCAAGCAAACTGCACACTCAAAATGTCTTAAAGAGAGTTTTGGACTAGCTCAAAAGTCCTGTTTCTGCATGTGCTAAATAAAAATTTGTCTGGTTTCTCTTTTTATTTTCAAGGCAGGGCAATTATTTCACTCCAGCATTCCACTCAATTCATTTTAAAACATGCTTAAGAGGAGGAGAGAAGATGAAACCTGCACCCAAATTTTCCAAATTCTGGGCCTGTGCCCAAATACATCTGAGCTAAACCATCCATGACATTTGCTTCCCAACCCCAGGCTGGGAGTTTTCCAAGGGATGTGTGGGCAAGGAAGCCCAGACTGGGAAGACCACTGGGATTCAGGGGTGGCTACTGGGTCATCTGGATACTTCTTTTTGGAGGTTTAACTGCTGGTTTGAGAACTGAGCTGCAGCATCCATCATTTTGGATGCTCCAGTGAGTATCCCTCATTGGATCCCAGTGCTTGGCATAGCTGTGGTCTCTGACAGCTGTGGGGCTCCAACTTCCCTGGAGCCCCAAAACTGGAATCTAATAGTGCCACTGCTCACACTGGCAATCCACCAAAAGGTCCAGACATGGCAGACAGGTATGTGCTGAGGGGATTTCCAAGAAAATACCAATTAGGTGCTTTTCTACCCCAGCCTGAAGTGTGTGTTACTGAGCCCAGGTCTGGGCATCTCTGACTCTCCCTGGCTGCCACCACACTCTGAGTGACCTCACTTCATTAATTTGTGGTGCTTTGCATGACCCTATGAAGGTATAAATCACTGCACCCCACACTAGGTATTACTTGAAGGAGTTCAAAATGCCTGTAAAGGTCTCTGAGGCTCTTTAATGACAGGAAATAAAGGAAAGCCTCATCAGCATCGGGTGATGTTCTGCACCGATGAACTAGTGTGTCACTCCAGCAAGAAATGATCTCCTTATGGTCTCCTTTGATGAACTGTCTCCCAGGAGTCAGCCAGGCTTCCTCAGAGCTCAGTGCTAAAATGCAGGGTGTCTTTTTCAGCCATAATCCTTGGCCAAAAGTCTTTATGTTCATGAAACGCTGAGAAGCAGCTGCATCACAGGCGATGCAAGAAGGTAAAGCCCCTTCACCTGCCCGGGCTGCCCTGAGCTGTCCAAGTAGCTCAGGGCTGAGACCAAGGTGATGGGCCTGCACAAGCATAGCATCCAGGCACTTTTGTAGTTTTCTCGGTCCCAGCAGCATCCCACAGCTATGAGTTGCACAGCTCAATGGTGCATTGAGTGCACAAATACCCCCTTTGGTATGACTGGGGTTGCAAGTTGTCGTCTTTGGTTCTCCCATGTGTTCCTCGATGGGGACATTAAAGGATGCTCTTGACCTGAGGAAGCACAGCCAGGCTGGATCAGTCATGCTGGCTGGTGATGGTGCCTGTCTGAACTTTACTTCTGATTCCAGGAGCTAAATCCCAGACTCTGAAAGCAAGAAGAGAAGCGAGTGTCTGTAGGCAGAAGCTTTGGGGCTGGCTCTCAAAAGAAATTGGCTTGACTGTGTGCTCATGCAAATCCTGGCTGGGTCTTCAAATCTGAGCTTTGGTCACCCACATCCACCCAGGCCCTTTGGCCACCCACCCCACCGAAATCCAGGAGCGGGATCCCAAAGAACCGAGGGCTTCCCAACTCTCCCCTTCCCCAGGGTTATTTGCAGAGCTGAGGAACCAGCACCAGCTTTTTGTCTGGAAGAAAACTTCAGGAGAGGAAAAGACAGAGGGAAAAGCATCAGTTGCAAGAGAGGTTTTGCTTGGGTCAACCTCTAGCAGGGGCCCCTTTGATTCAGTATCACTGGCGTGGATGAACCTCTGCAGGTGGAGAGGTTTTCTCCATCCCTTGTATGCTCTGCTGCAGCAGGTTCAGAGCTCTTGCCTGTCAGGATTGCTAGGACTGTGCTCCACCATTGCAAACTTGCTTCAAAAACATTTTTAAATTCCTCAGGAAAACAATTTCCAAAGAGGAACTGGGCACTGGGGTGGATCTGGACCTGTTATTCCAGTTCTGATTTAAAAAGATAACCCATCTTGTCATGGAGAGGAAAATTTGTCTCTACAGGAAAAGTCAAAATGTGCCCTTGCAAGGAGGATCAGCCATGTTCCTACAAAACACCGCCGTCTTGATGAATAATTATTTTCTGCCAGGAAAATTACTTTGTCATAAAATACCAGCCCACGGGAGATGGGACGTGGCAGAAATCGTCCCTCATGGCTATGCCAGGGAGTTGTCACCTCAGCTGGCTGGTACCAGGACCTCGCTGCTCTGCGGGCGTCTGGCCGATCACCCCAACTCCCCAAAGTTTTCCTTGGCTCCAGAAGGCCCTCTCAAGCAATTCTTGTGTTTCTGAGCTGACATTTAAAATGTTGGGAGGTTCTGGCTGGCTACAGAGTTCTTCTCTAATTACATTCCAGTGCATTGCTTGTCATGAACTCGTTACTGGACGGATCCAGTGTGGACAGATTGCAAGAGTCAGATTTTGTCTGTGAACACTTGGGTTTTGGACCTCCTCCTTGTCAGAGACTTACCCCAAGAGGGCTGCGAACAAAAGGAAGTTTTTCCAGTTTTCAGGACTTGCAATGACTTCATCGTGTTTTCTCAGTGCAGATCAGAAGTTCAATGGCAAAGGAAAATAAATTAATCCAGGGATTAGATTTGCAGCGAAAGAGCAGCGATCTGGGAAAAACCAGATGTAAGAAGGCAAGAGAATATCAGTTCAATACCACAAGCTTTGAAAAAACAAAACAAGACAAAACAAAACAAAACAAAACGAAACAAAACAAAACAAAGCAAAACAAAACAAAACAAAACAAAACAAAACAAAACAAAACCATACAAAACCATACAAAAACCAACCACACACACACAACCCCAAAACAAAACAAACAAAACAAACAAAAAACAGAAAATGTGAAGATTTCCCACTGCTATTCACAGGGTTTTTTTCCCAAGACTAAAATTTTGATTTTACGACCTGTGCCATGAGAACAATTCAAAATGCTCCATGCCCAGGAGTAACCAGCCGGGCTTTGGACCTGCTCCCTTTGAATGAACCAACAATGGGGTTTTAGAAGTTGCCCAACTCCCTTGGCTCTTCTGGGGTCCCCCCACCCATGGGTGCAAGGCAGGAGAGGAGCTGCAACACGGTGGGTTGTGTCTGCAACCGGCTGTGATGCATCCAGGTGGTGATTTGGACTGGAAAGTAAAGATTTGAAGAGTTTGCTCACAGTTCGCAGATACAACCACCAGTCTTGGACCAGGATGGGGGGTGTTCATCCCAGCTGTCAGTCAAGTGGAGTTTAAGGATGGTGTTGCTTCTGCTTAGGCTGGAGACTATACAAACGGCCTCAGAAACTTGTCAGAAGTCAATGGGGGCTGTGCAATGCTAAGCTCAGTCTAAAAAGGAGTTGCTTTGCTCTTCGTTCTTAACTATGATGCTCCTGAGCGCCAGCAGAATAGGAGCAAAGATTGCTTTTCTCTCCCCAGTCATCTCTGTGCCATCTATCTCCCAACAGTTCATTTTAATTATGCAATTACAGTGTGTACAAAGCTTTCTGTGAGCTTTAGTGGCTAATTAAAACAGATGGTGAGCTTAATGGGACCAACTCCTTTTTCTTCTTCTAATTAATGTGTTAACAGTTTATGAACCAGCCTGTGGAAATCTGTTATTCAGCAGCTCTGTGGGTCTACAAGCCCTTCTTGGGTGTATGGCCCTCCCACAGGCATAGATGTGCACACATGGACACGCTGTCATGAGCATGGTGGTAGTCTTGATCGGGTCTCCACACACCTCATGTATCACCTCCATGGTGGCGTGTACCTCACTGGTAAGACACAAGAACCTTTGAGGTGAGGGCGGATGGATCATAGAATCATAGTAATAGAATCATAGACTCATAGCATTGTAGAATATTTTGGGTTGGAAGGGACCTTCAAAGATCATTCAGTCCAAGCCCCTGCCATGAGCAGGGACATCTTCACCAGCTCAGGTTGCTCAGAGCTCCGTCCAGCCTGGCCTGGGATGTCTTCAGGGATGGGGCACCCACCACCTCTCTAGCCAACCTGGGCCAGGCTCTCACCACCCTCAGTGTCAACAATTTCTTCCCCATGTCTGGCCTGAATATCCCCTCCTTTAGTTTAAAACTTGCTAAAACACAGGTCTTCCAGGCACACATTGACCTGTTGCAGGACCAGGACACTCAAGCACCTCTGAACATGATGTTCATCTCAAACCTCCGCTGGAAGCGATGGGGGAGGAAGAGGAGGAGGCAGGCATGGGTCAGGCACACAGATGAGTCCCACAGCACAGTCTCCTCCATTTCCAGCCTGCAGGCAGAAATGTTCTTGGGTTGCAGATGCGGGGACCAGCAGTGGTTGAGGAACAGCAAAAGGATTCAGCAACTGGTAACAAGGGACAGCCCTCCAAAATGGAAGAGCAGGGAGGGGATGAGGCAGGATAAGCTTTGCCAGAGGCTGAAATGAGGCACCAGCACCCTGATATCATTTCATGACATATGGCCAACAGCAGCCTCCAGGCACTTTTGACACAAGGTGTGGGTTGTCCAAGGCCAAGCCAAGCTGCAGATCTCATGGTTCCCGGAGGAGCTACCCCACCATCAAACACCCAGCATCAGGATGGACATCAGGAGGAGGACTACAGATGGGACCTTGAACCTGGGGTTACATCAGGAAGAGACGCTTGAAGATGTGCAGGATGGTACAGTGCAGGGACAGAGAGAAGAGCAGGCCAAGGATGGACATTTCCAAAGGAGCTCCCTGTTTGCCCAAGGTTCCTCAAGGCTGCAAGACAAGGCAATGGCAGGCTGTGAAATCTTGGTGGTCCCAGGAGGGCCTGTGGCTGGTCCCTGCTGACGCCGGACCAGGCAGATAGCAAACGATGCCAGCAGGAGCCCTGTTCACAGCACTCAAAAGGAGGTGGCTCCCCAAACAGCACATATTTAACTTACTGAGCTCCGCACCTAAGAACGTTGTGGATGCTGGCCTAGGTTGCCCAGAGAGGTGGTGGATGCCCCATCCCTGGAGACATCCCTGGCCAGGCTGGACAGGGCTCTGAGCAACCTGAGCTGGTGAAGATGTCCCTGCTCATGGCAGGGGTGGCGCTGGATGAGCTTTGAAGGTCCCTTCCAACCCAAACAGTTCTGTGATTCTATGATTTTATGATTCTATGCTGCTGGTTACATGGGTTCAAGAGGACAGTTGAGGAGTTTATGAGATAGAAATCCAGTGGGTTGCAAAATTCACAGAAGCCCCATCGGGAGGCCCTTGAGCTGGCTGTGTAAGATGAAGTATCCATTGCTGAATGGCTCTCATGAGCCCTTGGCAGTGGGACAGGATGAGCCAAGAGGATTAACTTCAGCAGGGTAATGCTCTTTCTACAGTCAGAAGTGCAAAGCCGAAGAGGAATGAGCACTTCCAAAGCTGCTTCCAAGCCTGTGGGTTGCTGGCAGGCGTATTACAGAAGTGATACCCTGATGAACTGATAATTTTTTTTGTAAACTGGCCCTGGTTATGGTAACAAACAAGACACTGGGCACATCTGGAGGGGAATCCATCCAGCTCACCATCGAGGTGGGGAAAAATCACTGCTGAGGCACTGGATGCACCCTGGGTTCAGTTGTGCCACTGGGATTAATTTCTTGAAAGATCAGAAGCTTCAGGGGATGAATCCCTGAGCAAAAAGGGCCACTTGATGCCATTTAGCAAGAAAACCTCCCTGCAGAGGTTTGCTCTGCCCAAGCCTTGATGCTCTTCCAGGCAGTGGGATGCTGAGCCACCCTCCCCGCTGTGGGACAGGGACAATCTCTCACCCACCAGGCAGGACATGAAACTCTCGCTGCTAAAAGGATGGCCAGAGGATGAGCACCACAGGTCCCAGCAAGCTGGCAAGATGGAATAATTCCCTGCTCCAGGGAAAAAACAACATGTGTTATTTCTGAGAGCACCAGGGTTTTGTCTGTTTTTTATCTCATGCTGTTCATTGCAGACTGGACTACAAAGTGGCTTTTCAGCCTTGTGGAGGGATGCAGAGGTGCAAGGTGCTGTGCAAAATTAATGATGAGCCCTGTTCAAAGATGAATCCCCCACATGCACAGGGCAGACACGGCCAGAGGGGACGGGGACACATGTCCATGCCACGGGCTGGCATGAGCTTCCCCCCACACATCTGCAGCCCAGCTGCTGGGCTACGGCTCGACATCGCTCAGTGTTTCCATCCCTCTCTTTAAAATGACATTGAAAAATGTTAATGGCAGGGAGAGGGACACGTCGGCGAGGAAAACGTGGCTCAGCAGCCACATCCCAGCACCGGAGGCGTTTGAATGTTGGGGCAATGGACTTGCAGGAAAACCACCCAACTCTTTCCAGGCCAGACCACAGCGATGCACTCACCCACACCAAGCATGCTGTCCCCAGGAGGGACACACAGACAGGGCAATATTAATCACCTTGCTCTGAGCCCTGTCCCCCCAGCCAGGCTGCCTCGGCTCCCCTCATGCCCCTCACCGGAGGACCACACGCTTCCCAGACCTTCCATTGCATAAGGACCTCGTTGCTACAACAGAAATTGCAAAAAACCATGGAAACCGCTTGTCTCAGCCAAATCCAAACTTAACTGTATACACAGCATAAAATTTAGTTGCTTGAAACTTGCATTTTTTGGCTCAACTCTCCTGGCCACATCCTGAGCTCAAATGGATTGAATTACTGAGCACAAAATAAATTCCATCTGAGCAGGCTGCGGCCATTGTCTCCCTGAACAAACGCTGAGGTGTTTGCTTTGCCTTTTTTTTCTTGTCTTCTGAAAGAAAATGAGCTAGTTTTGCCCATGTGGGGGAAAAGAGTCTGGGGTGCTAGGGAGAAACAGCTGCGACTCCCTGACACCAGCCACCTTCCCTACAGCTCTACACCAGGGACTGAAGGTGAGCAGAAGCAAAGAATCACAGAACGGTTTGGGTTGGAAGGGACCTTCAACGTTTATCCAGCAAAACCCCCTGCCATGAGCAGGGACCCAATCAGGTTGCTCAGAGCCCCGTCCAGCTTGGCCTGGGATGTCTCCAGGGATGGTTCATCCACCACCTCCCTGGCCAACCTTGGCCAGTATCTTACCACCCGCAGCATAAAAATCTCTCTTCCTCCTGTCTATCCAGAGCAGAGGTGGAGCATAGAGCACTGTGCCATTGCCTCTGGATCATCCCCAAGGACCATGACGCTGCGGTCTCCAGCATCCTCCTGGCAGATGCCATCTGACGTGACAGTGTCCCAGGAACCCATCTCCTCCTCTGCAGCAGGAATCAGGCACTGCGCAAAGAGTGAAGGACTCCATGTCTTTGGGAGGTGGGGTAGCAATGGACAGCGCTACTTGGGGGTTCTCTTTTGTCCTTAAATTGGGCAGGAGAGTGAGGAGGAAGGAGGAGGGAGAGGGAAGCAGAAGGTGGTGGCAGAAGAGCTGGAGAGGAGCTGCAAACATCCACCAAGCACCAGCATCCTCTGCCAGCTGGGGGGTGTCTCTGATCCCCCCACCCAGCCACAGTGCACAAAACCTGGACACACAGGGAGGGAAATACCCCCAGCAGTGCCCAAGTCATCATGGTGGGGCAGGAGGAGTTTGCATACCAGAGTTCAGGAGACTCGTATGGTGTGAATGAGTGGGGTGGGGGTCCACCTGTGCAAACAAGGAATTGCATACCCCAGGTGCATCTGCTAATTCCCAGATAAACTGAGGGGGTTCAGCAGCCAGACCCCCACCACTGTGCCCAGCTCTCACAAGCATGGGGTGAACGTGGAAGAAGAAGACGGAGAGAAACCCCTGGTGGCCCCTCACCGCTGCCTCCAGCCCAGGGCGTCTCTGCGTGCAGGCGTGGGAAGTGGCTCAGCCGGCTCTGCCTGTCCCGGCTGCACCTCACTCGTCCCAGCAGCCGCTCCACCCCGGAGTCGACATTCCCCCGGCCCTGCGGCGCTGGACAGAGTTCAGTCCTCTGGCTTGAAGACTTGGTCCACAGACCCCATCTCCATGGGGTCTCCTCCCACAGGGCCACAAGAGCCCCTGGTCCATGCTCCAATAAGCCCACCAGGAGGGCTGACCCCAAAGCCATCCTCAATCATAGAATCATTTTGGTTGGAAGAGACCTTCAAGATCATTGAGTCCAACTGTTAACCCAACACTGTCACTAAACCACATCTCTAAGAACCCCAACTACACATCTGTTAAACCTCTCCAGGGATGTCACCACTGTCCTGGGTAGCCTGTTCCAATGCCCAACAACCTTTTCTGGGAAGAAACTTTCCCAAATATTCAATATAAATCTCCCCTGGCACAACTCTCATGGGACCTGGTCCCAAAGCCCACTGGTGCTGGGAGTAGGGCTCTGCTTGCCCCATGCCCAGTAGCCTATGGAGCTGGCATGGGATGAGAAGGAGACTTGGGACTAGCTCTGGTACAGCAGCAGGATAAGTGCATCCTCCATGGGAGGGGATGGAGGAAGAGGCACCTTCTCAGAAGAACTTTCCAAAGAGACCAATCCAATCAAATCACTGCTGTCATCCCAACCTGAGCTGAATCTGACAGCTGCCTTGGGCTAAAATGGAAAAGTCCCTCCTTACCTTCCCCAGGAACATCCCATCCATTGGCAAACAGGCGTTTGCTTCTGGAAGGAGACGATCTGGAGTTTTTGCTAGCCCCGTGGTCCATGGACAAAGTTGTTGTCCTCAGTGCATGGCTTTTCCCCAGTCACAGCTGCTGATGCAGCACATCAGGATGCACCATGGGTGCCCAGGAGGGAGAAACACGGCTGCAGATGTGTTATTTTTGCAGACGAGAAGCATGAAGGATCCGGCCTGACCCCTCATTACACACATCTGAGGAGCGACGCGCGTATTGAAATAATCCCTTCAAAGGGACTGGTGAGGAGAGAGCACTGCAGTATTGATGAGCCAAGCTGGCACCAAGATTGATCTCGATGCGTTTGTGAATTTTATTAATGACTTTAGAGAGGGCGCACGGCACCCCGGTGGCACCGCACACAGACATGTCCCCCCTGCCAGCTGACCCCCGCCAGGCTGTGACAGGTCCCTGTGTCCCGGCCATCAGCCTTGCTCAGCTGAGGGTGAGCCAGGGGTCCCCTCATCCGACCCCAAGCTGGTCCAGCTCTTGCCCCACTGGTCTGGCTCTGCCTCTCTAAGGCCCAGAGACTTCTCTTACACCCTTAGGGCCTTGGAAACAGAGGCACAAACAGGAAACAAAGGCAGAGTTTGATGCTGATCATAAATACATATATATATATTTATATATATATATATTTTTTTTTTTTTAAAGGGCTAAAAAAAGTGGGGAAATGGGGGAGAATGGGAAAAAAGGGAAAAAAAGGGGGACAAAAGAGGAAAAAAGGTGGAGAAAAGAGAAAAGGGGAAAAAAGAAAAGAAAAAAGAAGGAAAAATAAAAATAAAAAAATAAAAATAATAAAAATAAAACAAAAACAAGAAGAAAAAAGGAAAAAAGAAAAAATATAAAGAAAAAAAAGAAAAAAGTGAAAAAAAAATTTAAAAAGAGCATGAAGCAGAGACTCCTCTGTGTTTTTTCAAGCAATATCATGGGAATCCCCCATGTCCCCATTGCCATGTCTCCTTCCAGCCCAGGTCAGCCTCTGCTCCTGCAGCATCTCAGCACCCACAAGGGGCTCAGGCTGCTCCTGACCCAGAGCAGCTCTGGTCCTGCTGTGTTGTTGCCCCCATATAGATCAGAGGATTTTCAGGACTCTGCTGTGATACTTGCCGTGTCTTGTTTCCAGACTGCTGTGGCTCCACTTTCCTCCCTAGGCTTTACAGATAAACCAGATGATTATCAACAAGGGCTTAAAATGACCCCCAGACTCTGCTACAGATAAGCCAGGGTCTGGTGGGTCACCCAGCCTCACATCTCCTGGGCAGGAGCTTGAAACATCTGAGATGCTCCTGGAGAAGGGTTGGATGGGGGGGTTGGTTTTGCCTGCCTCCTTCTTGCCCCCATGAAGTGGCGATGCACCCCACATAGCTCAAATCATGGCCATGGTCTAAGCAGGCTGTTCTGTTCCCAGACACGTTCACCACCCTCCTCTCCCTGTGTCGTGACTCTCCTTCTGTGCTGTATTTGAACCCCTTGTCCCCAGAGCCACAAATTACACAGTGACACACAAGTCAGGACTGGGGACTCAGGGGGATTTGCAATTCAGAGCAACCCCAAGACTGAATGAGATATCTCAGACCGGTAAAGAGGAGAGGGCAAAACCTGAGATGCGGCCAGTCAGTCCCAAGAATAAAAACACCCTTGGGTGCTCATTCAGTTGGATGCAAAGTGGTGAGCACACTGGCAGAGGCTCAGCCAACCATGGGGTGCTGGCCATTCCCACAGGGAGCGCCATTCATCCCTACGGTGGATGCACGTGCCCTGTGGGATGCTGGAGAGCTGGAGGGGATGCACAAGGGCAAGGCACCTTCTCCGACGTCTGCCCCTCTACTCCACTCTGGTGGGACCCCCCTGCAGTGCTGGTCCAGCTCTGGATCCCTCAGCACAGGACACACATGGACCTGCTGGAGAGGGGCCAGAGGAGCCACAGCAATGATCCGAGGCTGGAACAGCTCTGCTGGGAGGACAGGCTGAGAGAGTTGGGGGGTTCAGCTGGAGAAGAGAAACTCCAGAGAGACCTTAGTGTGGCCTTTCTGTACTTAAAAGGGACCAATAAGAAAGTTGGGGACAGACTTTTTAGCAGGGCCTGTTGTGATAGGACAAGGGGTGATGGTTTTAAACTAAAGGAGGGGAGAGTCAGACCAGACATGAGAAAGAAATTGTTGGCCCTGAGGGTGGTGAGAGCCTGGCCCAGGTTGGCCAGAGAGGTGGTGGATGAACCATCCCTGGAGACATCCCAGGCCAGGCTGGACGGGGCTCTGAGCAACCTGAGCTGGTGAAGATGTCCCTGCTCATGGCAGGGGTGGCACTGGATGACACAAAAAGGTCCCTTCCAACCCAAATTATTTTGTAAGTCTATGATTCTAAGCTCCAGCCCTGTTGCGCAATCCCATGGGATGCTGGAGTATTTGGGTGAATGTGGGGAGTCAGAGACAGCCGCACTTGCAAACTGCAAAATCTTCCTTTTTTTTTTTTCGGTTCAAACACAATCTGCAAGTACCCAGGTAGCAAAGGATTTCTGTCAGGTGCTTCCTCCTCAGCCTTGAGGAAAATAATTATGTGGCAAGAGTGAGCAGATGATACAGGACAAATTAACTTGGGAGATGAAGTACAAGAGGCAAGCTCTAATGAGGTGAGAAGGAGGTTAGAAGTATTGACTACCACAAGGTGTGAGAGAAATGTGAAATAGACCCACCAAGTGAGAAATCCGAGGCAGGTTTTTATCCAAATACCAGCAGCAATTCCCACAGCTGATGCTCCCCAGAGCCACACGAGCAGTGAAATCTGGTCATGTGCAGAAACCCCAAGCAGGAAAGAAGAGACAAGAAGGGAGGCTCCAAGGCCCATAATTTGTGAGGGTTTGGGGTGGGGATTCTTGTAAAGCAGATGAACAAAAAAAATAAATCATGGTAGAGAAGTCTACCCCCACCAATTTTGTTTGTTTGCTTGGTTTTTTGGTTTATTTTGCACTACTATGGCAGCCAGGACAACTCTGGGATGCAGAGCTGCTCTTGGAGAGGCTGGTGTCACACTCTGCTTGGCCAGCCATGAAGCTCAGCGGGACACTAGCTCTGAAGCCACACAGATGACCTGGTAAAGCCATTGAATGCTGGTCCTGGGGAGCTTCAGAGGAGGCAACAGATGCTGAACCTTCCTGAGTGATAAATATTGCAGGAGAGCCTTGATTTTCTTTTTGCAGATGGTTCCCCCACAACCTGGGAGAGGGGATGCAGGGCAAAATAATTTGCATCCAAGGCAGAGAGGTGTGCAGGCAGGAGACTGTAAAGACAAGGACTGGCAGACGGCTGGGACCAGCGAGGGGCCACTAGATGCGTGGAGAAGCGATTTGGGGTTTCTCACAATGCAAGAACTAAGAGGCAGCTGGAGAATCATCGCAGAATCGTAGAATGTCCTGAGTTGGAAGGGACCCATAAGGATCATCGAGTCCAACTCCTGTCCCTGCACAGGACAACCCCACAGGTCACACCGTGTGTCTGAGGGTGTTGTCCAGTCTCTTCTTGAACACTGTCAGGCTTGGGGCTGTGACACCTCCCTGGGGAGCCTGTTCCAGTGTCCAGCACCCTCTGGGTGAAGAACCTTTTCTTAATGCCCTACCTAAACCTCCCCTGGCACATCTTCCTGCCATTCCCTTGGGTCCTAATCTAAACTAAGAATTAATCAGGTGTCTGATTTAAAACTGACCAAAGGACAGACTCATCCGTGAACAGTGGAATTTACTGGGCAGGATACAGTTGAGAGCAAAAATATTTACAAAGTGCTAAAGACAAGTCCACAAATAGAAGCTCTACCCATAGGCTTTGAGTGTGAGGTTGCCAGTGCAGCTCCTCCAGCCCAGGAGATGCTGACACCCCAGACCCCATCGATGGCCCAGCTGTGAACATGGGGGTCTCACAGCAGTTTGCTGCATCTCCCATTGCCAGAGGGAGGATGCTGACCTGCATGGGCTTTTTATCCAATGCAGGATATGGTTAGCCCTGAACAAAAAGCCTGCTCTGGTAGTGATGATGCCCCAAGGAAGACCAAAATTTGGTAAGGAGGTTGGAATGTGTGATTTGCAGCTACTCCAAGAAGAAAGGGTGAACAGCTGCTGTCTCCATGCCAGTAGCATAGCAGTGCCCATTAGACCCAGCAGCTAGCAGGACACAGACTCTTGCTTTGACCAGCCTAAGATGGCTTTGAGTAGTGTCATCTGAAGGCAAATGCCCAAATGATCTTGTTACGGCAGCAGACTAGACCTTTCTTATCAGCAGAATCTGCTCTTGACTGTCCTCCCAGGCAGGGGAACACACTCCTGGTACCTGCTCAGAGGGACTGGGAAACATCGTGGGGACAGACTGTTTAGCAGGGTCTGTTGCCATAGGACAAGGAGTGATGGTTTTAAACTAAAGGAGGGGAGAGTCAGACCAGACATGAGGAAGAAATTTTTTACACTGAGGCTGGTGAGAGCCTGGCCCAGGTTGGCCAGAGAGGTGGTGGATGAACCATCCCTGGAGACATCCCAGGCCAGGCTGGACGGGGCTCTGAGCAACCTGAGCTGGTGAAGATGTCCCTGCTCATGGCAGGGGTGGCACTGGGGGAGCTGGGAAGGTCCCTTCCAACTCAAACCATTCTGTGATTCTATGATTTTTGGTAGCCTGGTCTCCTGCCAGCCTTCCTGAGGAGCAAGATCACCAATCCAGGTCTGCACTGACAATGCTCATCCCTGTATAAATACAGAAAAAGTACCTAAGAGATTTTAGCATGAGGCACATTCACGCCAAATGCTTAGAAGTCGTCCCAGGAATCAGGGCATACGCATGTTTTGGCTGACACCACCAACCAGGTAAGAGCTTTCAGGTGATGGACTGATGGCTGTGGAGCCAATCCTGGGCACAGAAGCCTGGCAGCCGCTCAGCACCCACTCTGCCAACCTGCTGCCAAGGTGTTCAGGTCAGGAGGAATTTTTCCCTCTGTTGTAGCCAAGTGATCATGATCTTGTGTTGAGAAATGGGGTTTGATCCAAAGCACATGGACAATGTGTTGGCAAAAGCCAGATTCAACGATTCTGCAGCACTTGTTCCAACAGTGTCTATCAACAGGTCTCAGATTTGAGGGGAAATTAAGGTCCAACAGTGGCAGTCGTTGCTCTGCAACATTTATGAGGCCTGTTAATGCTACACCCTATGAGGTCTCTTATTGGAGAAGGTGATGAAACCAAGACTTACAGGGGGAGAGACAGAGGGTGATGAGCTCAGCTGGTTCAACAGTTTCTTTCCAAAGCAAGGGAATCACCAGCTGTGATTCCTTTAATTCAATAAATTAAAAAAATACATATAGAATTCAGCCCCAGTCTGTTTTAAATATATGTATTAGCATTGGCAGTGTTAATAACAAATGTAATTATTTAAAAGCTCCTATGCATATCAGGGCAGTGAAAACTGCAGATGTCAGCAGACTTTGAATATTCGTCTTTTACACCTGCTCTTTAATCAATTTAAAGTTCCTATCTAAGTGTATCAGAATTAATTACATGCTTTTAGGCAGAGATTACTGGACCTTTATTTTGTGTTGCTCAGGTCTGGGTAAATGACTGCCCCATCTCCAGTGCGGATACCCGGAGGGTGACGCAGAGCACAGGCAAGTACCAGGGTATCGTGGGGCAGATTCTGCCTCATTCGGTGGCCGCTTGTGTCCTGAAAGATCTGAAGATGCTCCTGGGCTCTGCCCCACAAACAGGTCACAGAGCATCTCTTATCCACAGCAGGAACGGAATGAAATGGAATATTTCAGTTGGAAGGGACCCACAGTGATCCAACCGCATGACCACTTCAGGGCTGACCAGAAGTTAAAGCAAATTATCAAGAACTTTGTCCAAAAGCCTCTTAAATGCTGACAAGCTTGGGTCATCAAACACCTCCCTAGGAAGCCTGTTTTCCCTGCACACACCACACTACAGCTGAAGTGTCATCATTCCCACCCAGAAAAAAGTCCATTCCTGGTACACTTCAGATCCATGTCGTGCTTTGGAGTTTTTGTTGGTTGGAGTTTTTTGTGGGTTTTGGTTGGTTGTGTGTGTGTTGTTGCTTTTTTTTCCCCCCCCCTGCTTTTTATTTTCCTCTTTAAAAAGAAAAACAAGCTTGGAAAATCACAGGAAACAAAAACAAGAAATCGCTGACAAGTGTCCCACTGTAATTGAGTGAGAACACAGAGCTCAGCTCTATGGATTCCCAGAAATAGGGTCCAGATGTGGCTCTCTGCAGCAGCCCAGCCAAGCCACAACCCCCAAAATGACTATCCCTGCGACTGGGAAACTTCCCCAGCACCCCTACCAGCCACGCACAGTGACAGACAATGCTTCGAAAACACTCAGCCAAGGACTTGAGCAAACGGGGTTGGCAGCAGAGCCTGGAGGGGCCAGCCCAGTCCCTGATGGTGAAGGTCTGCAGCATGGATGTTGGAAGTAGATTAATTTGATCCACACTAAGCCCAGATTACTCACCTACACACATCCCTTGCAGTTGCAAGAGTCATAGAATCACAGAACCATTTTGGTTGGAAGAGACCCTCCAGATCATCAAGTCAAACCATAACCCAACCCTGGCACTAACCCATGTCCCTCAGAACCTCATCTCCACGTCTGTTCAACCCCTACAGGGATGGTGACTCCACCACTGCCCTGGGCACCTGTTCCAATGCCCAAAAGCCCTTTCCAGAAAGAAATTACTCCCAATATTCCATCTAAACCTCCCCTGGTGCAACTTGAGGACATTTCCTCTCATCCTGTCGCTTGTTCCTTGGGAGAAGAGACCAACACCCTCCATGTACCAATGACGACAGGGGGTGCACAGGGCCAACTGGGACACTGACATCATTGTGTTATTTACGGCCAAATACGCGTATTAGAAGCAGCCACTGGTGCAGAGACCCACCTAACTCACACCCTCAGTGCACACCACCCTTTAAGATGGTTGCAGTGGCACGGTGGGTATGCAGCGATCCTTTGGCTTCTGTAAAGACAGCACTGATGGCAGTGAGAAGCTGAGAAGCAATTAGTCTCCCATGTGGGAGTAGAGGGCCTAAGAATACATAAAGAAAAACTCAACTCAACTAGTTTCAATCAGGTTGCAATCTTCTGATCCAGCTCTGGAGTGCCACAGCAAGATGCAGCAAGCAATTAGCCCGTCTCTGCGGAGCCCAGACATTGGCACAGAGAGCAAAGACTCCACATGCAGACGATACACAGGGCTGTTTGATCAACCTGGGAGAACAGCCAAGCAGAACCCACTGTCAGCAGAAGCGAGAGGTGTGTTTTGGTTATGAGTCCCAGAGCGAAGCCTGTTAGATCTGAGTTCTCTTTCCAGCCCTTTCACAGGTGCCTTGCAAAACCTTGGGCACGTCACTTCGTTTTCATAGAATCACAAAAGAGTTTGGGTGAGAAGGGACCTTCCAAGCTCATCCAGTGCCACCCCTGCCATGAGCAGGGACATCTTCACCAGCTCAGGTTGCTCAGAGCCCCATCCAACCTGGCCTGGGATGTCTCCAGGGATGGGGCATCCATGTCATTTTTACAAATGGTGAAACACTGGCACAAGTTGCCCAGAGAGGTGGTAGAAAGGTTTGGTCGCAGCCAAATCACTTCCTTGCAATGCTGCATGTAGTTCCCAGAGCTTCTTTCTATGCTCTTCCATCAAGCAAAACCTCCTGTTGCCATTATTCCCTTGGCTGGGAAGAGTTCTAACTGGGAAACTCGCTCCCTGCACAGCAGAAAATATTTACTCCCCATACTGTGCAAGACAGATTATCTCCAGTTGCTATTATTCCCTTATCAATAATTCACCATGCAGCCGCACTCCGGATCGCGCCTGTGCTGCCTGCCTGGTTTCTGAGCTCGGTGCCGACTGAAGGAGCAGCCGCGAGTAATCACGTCTCCTCTGATATTGCTTCTGCTCTCAGCCGCGCAGAACAAGTAATTCACACTGCAAATGAGTCATGTTCCCCTGGAAGCTTCTCATTTTAGCATCCCATCAAGGAGGAGAGCAGCGCTGCAGAAGCACCTGCTAAGGACTGCAAGCCCACGACGTTTAAATAAATAAATAAAGGGGAGATAATTAAACTACATATTTCAGTCTTATAGGAGGAGTTCACATAAAGGCACTCTTTCTCCTTCCAGAAAATCCAATACAATTAAATGATTAAAACAGAAAAGCAGACATAAAACCCAGGGAGGAGAAGCCAGACAAGCTGTTGTGAATACAGATGGCATGCTGAAGTCTTGATCAAGAATCATCCACTCCCCCGTTAGAAGAACAAGCTTGCTGCTCTCCCAGCTTATCTCATACAGAATAACAACTGTCATGGACCAAACTCAGGATTAAAACAGCAAAATTTCTTAGCAAGAGCCCGTTTGACTCATTTATCCTGTACACACACACACATCACACATGCACAAAAGCCTCATTTCCCACTGAAGAGATGATCAGCGGTGTACGTGATACCATCTCAGCACACCAGCCTGCCATCTCGGATTAAAACCTACCCATTAGAATGATTCATGGCTCCCAAGATGCACAAGTGTCCTTTGTGACTAAATTAGGCACCGGGTGAGAGAGGAAAGATGATCTATACCCTTTCCAGTTGTCACTGGGAACCTCCACAGCCACAGCTTGGATGAACCATCTCAGATGTCCAAGACATCTGTGCAGTCGTTAACTGAACCTTTAATCTTGCAGGCTGTCTTTTCTTCAAAACACCCTGCCAGAGAACCGAGCCAAAAAAACAGTTGAGTGCTCCTCAGTCCAGCCAGGTGGATCTGTCTCCTGTGGATTTATAGAATTACAGAATTATTTTGATTGGAAGAGGCCCTCAAGATCATCGAGTCCAAGCATAACCCAACCCTGGCACTAACCCATGTCCCTCAGAACCTCATCTCTGTGTCTGTTCCACCCCTCCAGGGATGGTGATGCCACCACTGCCCTGGGCAGCCTGTTCCAATGCTCAACAGCCCTTTCCAGGATGAAATTGTTCCTAATATCCAATCTAAACGTCCCCTGGTGCAACTTGAGGTCATTTACTCTCATCCTATCCCTTGCTACTTGGAAGAAGCAGCACATATCTCCCATTTCTTTATTTACCTGCATGTTTCAGCATGTTGCTTCAGAAATCCTTGCACAGGACAGCAGGGAGCATCCCTCCAATGCTCTCCAGGATGGTTTGAGCAAGGCAGAGGGCAAAAGGTTTGACTAAGGGAGCTTGGAGAAGACTTATTGAGGGCAATTCCCCTTTGCACGTGCCACCAGCACACGTAGGTAAAGCTGAAAATACAAGAAACAAAAGATTGCTTTTTCAACTCTCCAGAATTGCTTATCTGCCCAACAGCAATCTACAACCCTGTCTGCAGCAGCAATGAGAGCCTGGGAAGAGGATTGCTCTGCGGTGAGGCAACCGGGTGTCAAGATCAGCCCTGAGGACAGCATGGCCATCATCAGAGACAAGCTGCTCTCAGGGACATCAGACCTCTGGAGCCAGGCGTTTTGCCTTTGGAGGAAAGCAACCAGGACCAGAGCCCCATGGGGGTTCTTAGGCAATAGTAAAGCAAAGCCTCTGTGCCCCCAGGCCTGGGGATCACCTGTCTGCATGCAAAGCTGTGACTCACGCCTGTGCAAGCACGCGTGCGGCCGTGGGCACCAAGGCTATTAGTCTCTGCCTGGACCCCTTCCCATTACTTCTAGCTGAGTGAAATTAAATAGCAAAGAAATTCAATTAAGAAGGTCTTGTCTAACACCAAAGGAGCCTTCAGAGTTGCTCTATGGAGCTGTTAACAGATCTGATGGGATTAGCAGCCCCCAGTTGTGGTTGCAGCATGCTGAGCTCCAGTTGGGATTTGCTGCTGGTGCAGCCTCCAAATATGGGACTTGCTGCCCAGCTGTTTCCTGAGCCACCAAAACTCAGTACTAAACAGCAAAAAGAGCTGCCCTTCCCTGGGAAAAGAGTGGCCACCAGGCTACGGACCCTCACACAGAGCAATCCCTGCAGGGCTGGGTGTCTGGAGGAGCTGCCATGCTGGACCTGCCCACTCTGCTATGGGGGACACAAGTCTGGGCAAGGGGGATTTTCACGGGCAGCACTGTCTGGGCTTGGCAACAGCCTGGGGAGCAGAAGACCAAAGTATGGAGAAGACCTTCCTCTGCTCATCAGCAAGTGACAAGGCACCAAGTCCTTGCCAGACCCACCATGAAGGTGCCATGAGAAGGCAGGATGGGAGATGATCTTAGGTTTGGACTTTGAATCATAGAATCACAGAATGGTTTGTGTTGGAAGGGACCTTCCAAGTCCATCCAGTGCCACCCCTGCCATGAGCAGGAACATCTCGACCAGCTCAGGTTGCTCAGAGCCCTGTCCAGCCTGGCCTGGGATGTCTCCAGGGATGGGGCATCCACCACCTCTCTGGGCAACCTGGGCCAGGCTCTCACCACCCTCAGCATAAAAAAATTCTTAAAGATCTTTTCCAGCCCAAATTATTCTATGAAATGCCAAGGGCTTACACCAAGCCCCAGTGACAGCCAGGAAGAGAAAGTCTCTACTCTCTCCCGGCGCTCAAGGCAGACTAAAGCACATGAAATTAAAGTGCCTACCAGACAGTTGGCTGCAGCAGCTTTGCTTCAGTCTCCATTTATCCCGCGACTCGACACAGTAAGACAGGATAATATAGACGGAGATGTTGCGGTACCTAATACACTGCAGAAGATGACAGTAGTTTCAAACTAATGGACAGGGCTAAAGACAGCGTGACCAACGTGATGAATCAGAGCTGTGCAGTTTCAGGGGAACAGAGGAGTGAGGAGAATTTAAAAAAAATAAATTAAAAAAAAATATATCAAGGCTTAGAGCTTTTAGTCCCAGAACTGAAAGAAAAGGCAGTGCTCTTCTCAGGAAGGCTGAGCCCGTGGCTCCTCCCCACTTGCAGCCCCCCAGGGCAGATGGGACCCCCAGGGTGCAGATGTTCCCCCTATCCCCATGCACAAGCCACCGTTCACAGCCCGTGCAAGTCCCCAGCTACTGACACAGTCCTTGCAGTGCTGCCAGCCTGCACAGAGGGTTCCTTCAAGGGATCAACAAGTGGCTTCTTCACCTTGCCAGTCATGCTCAGACCTACAAGTGGCAGAAGGGACTGTCAAAGCTGCACTGTTAAAATATCCCCCTGCAGACTCCCTCCCTCTGTCGGGGACAGTGGAACAGCACAGGATCTTATTCCCTCAGGACTCCAGAGTCCTTGCGGAGAAGATAAACAGGGTCATTTCTGCCATCCCCAGTGTCGCTAGCAAACCCAGTGCCTATATCTGGCATTCACAGAGCAGCATCTCTTCAGTGCTTGGGTGGCAGGCAGGGGCAGGAGGAGATGTGAGAAGGTCCAAGGTGCAAGCAGAAAAGCAAATAGTATTTGCCAAACTATGGGCTGGAGAGAGCCCAAAATAGCATTCAGCATGAAGTGCTAGAGCACCCACAATGTGCTCGTTCCAGCCTTTGCCAATAGCCTGCAGTGAAACCTAGTGGAGCTCCACAGAGCCAGCAGCTCTGGCAGAGCCCCAGGGGCTGCCCCTGCTCCAGCCTCCTTCTCTCAGCCACCTGCCTACACAGCAGATAGATACCAGAGCACCTACAACAGCTTTCCTCCATCCCCAAGCATGGCAGAGCCTTCCTCCCCCTTCACAGCCCTCACTGCAGTTGCAAAAATCCCAGCAAGATGACCTACACCTACCCAATGACATGGAGGAATCATAGAATGACAGAACAGTTTAGGTTGGAAGGATCTTCCAAGCTCATCCAGTGCCACCCCTGCCATGAGCAGGGACATCTTCACCAGCTCAGGTTGCTCAGAGCCCCGTCCAGCCTGGCCTGGGATGTCTCCAGGGATGGTTCAGCCACCACCTCTCTGGCCAACCAGGGCCAGGCTCTCATCACCGTCAAGGTCAAAAATTTCTTCTTCAAATTTTGTCTGAATCTCCCCTCCTTTAGCTTAAAACCATCACCCCTTGTCTTATCGCAATAGGCCCTGCTAAACAGTCTGTTGCCATCATTCTTATCAGCCCCTTTTAAGTACTGAAAGGCTACAATATGGCCTCCAAAAGGTGAAAAGGAAAAAGAGTGAAATTCAGGACACCTGCACGCCTGCTCACCTGAAGACTGTGTTCCTGCCCTGTGATGGAAAGGACAATGGGTGCCACAAAGAAAGAGCAATAAGCTACTGAGCACAGCATCCTTCCCCCATAAAGATGTTCACTGCACCTTCAGCTCTGCTCCACACCCCTCTACTCTGCTGTCTTCAAAGTTTTTTGGATCCTGCCCAGCCAGGCTGTAAATCCCCCAGGACAAAACACAGGAGCCACATCACTGTTCATACCCTGTAACACAAAACCTCCACCCTAGAAGCCCAGGTCACCTAGAAAAGGTACCAGAGAGGGACAGCACTTAGTGCAGGTGGGACAAGACCTCCCATGATGCCCATCAGCCCTCGCAAGTGATGCCCTGCATCAGTGCGAGATGCTGTGGGCTGGGTCCCCAAGCACAGGGACAGTGAGGAGTGTCACCCCATCCCACGTGGGGACACTGTGGGCTGCGATTCACCGCGGCAAAGGCATCAGGGTGCAGGAGAGCCGGCAGTGCTGCCAGGCATGGCAAAGAGCCCAAAGCATCTCCAGGATGTGCTGGTGCCTCCTCTTGACCTGTTAAAAGATAAACTGAAAAAAACCCACCTCCATTAAATCAACCAAAAACGTAAGCCCTTGAATTGATACCATTTAAAAACAGCAACCACCTCTCCTAAGCACAGTTCTCATTCCAGAGAGGGAGAAGTGCCAGAAATCAACTCAAAATTGCAGCCGATTCTCTGTGGAAGAAATTCAGCTGCTTTGCTGATAAGCAGCAATATAAATCTCTAAGCTGGAGAGGTAGATCATTAAGGGGAAATGTTTAGAGAAATTAAATCCTTTTTCCTGCTTCTTATGCTAATAGGGAAAACCAAGCTGATTTGCAGGACAACATTTAGCAATATCTAATTCATCATAGTCCCCATCTGTTCTCATTCTCATGCTGAGTTTGTCAAAAATCAGCTTTTCTTCAACCAACAGCCGCCTCACTTTCAACCATAAGAGGCCAGTTCTGGAGAGATTTGTAAATAAACCACTTCTGCAAATCCAGCCAGGAAAAATAATGACAGGCAAGACAGGATTGAGGAGAGATGGTGAAGCAAATAAAGGGAAAAACAAATCTCCTAAAAATCTACTAAAAAACTGTATCTCCAATGGGAAGTGATGCTGAGCTGGTTTGTTACACTGTTCTACCTATTCACGGCTATTAAAGCAAACAGATCAGGAATCTATTTAAGCAAAACACGCCATGGAGCAGATCTTATCTCCAAACTTGGAAATTATGGGTTTAAGTAACAAGGCTAAATTCCCATATTCTCCTTTAGGGGCAGGATTATTCAGTATGTTCATGGATGACATTTATTTAGCAATTTATACTGGAGTATTTAGAGTGTATAAATACCTGTGCTGGAGCAGAGTTGCAGGCTCAACAGTTAAAATACAGTGATAAATGATAAATTATAGTTAATACAAGACTGAGAGGCTGCCGCTCAGCAGTTTGCTGCTGTTTCAATTACTTAGTGGCCTGGTGGGGCTTGAGAACTTCTTGCCTTTGGCAACACCACAGTGGGGGTTTGTAGGCAGCCCCTTGCTCCACAAAGCACAGATAACTATTGTCATCTTCAGAACAATCAGAATATTTACACTTCGTGCTTTTACCATCCTCTTTTAAGCTCTGAAATCACCTCAGGTCCCTCTGTAGAAGGAACATTACTAACACAGGTCCAAGCAATCTCTCTGTAGCATCTCCATGTTGCCACCATGTGGTCACCCGACTCCTCTCGCTTCCTCTCCTTTTGGCCATGTAACTTCTTCCACGACTCTCCAGAGTAAAGTAAGAGCAGCCCTTTGGGAGATGTGCTTCAATGTCTTTTAAAACAAGTACATTTTAAAAGATATATATCTATATATGCGTACCCAGAACGGAGCAGATCTCTAGTTTGGAGCCTTTGAGGTTCTTGGAGCAGTGTGATGAGCTTTAGCTTTTGGTGAACTACTTACCTATAACTGACAAAAGCAAAAAGCCACACCCTTGAGCTCCTCCCGAGGTGGGGGAACCCACCAGTGTGCTCCCCCCACAGCCTCCCCTTCACAGCCTTCTGCAAAACTCTACGAGAAACCAAACAACAGCATCTGGACGCAATGATCTTGAAGACAACATCCAACCTAAGCAATGGGATTGCAAGGCTTGAGTGCTGTTCTGGATCAAGTCTTCCATTCTCTATCAGTGAATCCTGTAATTCAAAAAGACCATACTGGATTGAACCAATGGAACATTCCTTGGATAATAGAGATGGTCCCCTGGTTCCTTCAGTGAAGCACTGCACTCCTGAATTATATCATAATTATATATGATATGTATCACTGGAGCCCTGCAGCCCCAACCTCAGCAGGAGGTGAAACCCCTGGAGCAGGCTGCAGCCGGCTTCCCGATCTTCTAGGTGTGCAGAAGACAAACCAAGGTGTCAAACCGAGGTGTTTAAAGTGACCATAGGACATCTAGATATCATGGACAATCTGAGGGACTTCAGTCAGGATAAATAATAATAAAAATATCTCTTCAGCAGCCTCCTCCAGCCCAGCAAGGTCTCGCTACACCACCCCATGGTGGCTTTAGTCATCACTGCGGAACTTTAGCAGAGCATGGAGACAAACAACTCTGACAGCTCCTGGCAGGGTTTGTTCTTGCCATCTCTCACGCTTCAGGAAACATACAGAAACCTCCAAGAAAAACTCAGATCCCACTAGAGGAGTCCTGATTGGCTTCAGCGATCGCTCCCCACTGGGCTGGTAACCGGCTGGAGCCTTGACGGATCTGGAAGGGGATGGATCATCCTCGTCTGATGCACCAAACCAGACAGTTCCTTCAGAAACCTGTCACAATGACACCCACCACACACATCAAACTGACTACAAACTACTGTATTTAAAAATATACCATAGCAGAGACTGCACACAGATTATTCTCCTTGAACAAGAGATATTTCAGAAACATTTTGCTTTTATTCATTGTCACACAGGATTTCATTGATCAGCTCTTGTGTTCTCATATCACCACTTGCAACAGATCAGCATTTCAAAACCTTTTTGTGCCACAGGCTCAAGCTCTAGCCTAAGGGGGACACATCAGATGTAACATCTATTTCTGCTCAGCTGTGTGTACACAAGGCCCACACCAACATCTGCTTAATACTGAGTATTTAATCTTGAGTTACAGTTAACAAAGTCCTGTTGAATTTTTATTAATTTATTTTTTAAAAAGCTCTGCGTAAGACCACACTTCACCTCCCTCCCAAGCACTCGAGAAGGGGATGGGAAGAAGAGGAAGAAAAGGAGGAAAGGATTAGTTATCCTTGGAGAACCACTCCTCAAATCATCAAAGAAATCAGCTCTGTAGTCCTGTAAACAGTCAGGAAGATTCAACAGGGGAAACGTGTGATATTTTCCTGGGACTGAGACAGGCTATGTGTAGAAAGCAGCCAAGCTCTGCAGGCACGGGTAAGGAAAGGCTTCGCTCAGTCAGCATTCATTCTCTGACAGTAACAGCAACAGATCTTGAGAGCCAAATGGGTCCTCGCTCCCATCTCACTCCTGCAGTACAGTTGCAAACCACGTTCACTTTATATCCTGCCCATTTCTTCATGTCCAGGCTCTTCCCATTGAGGTAGAAAAATCAAGGGAATTCAAAACCAACATCCGTCCAAAACAAAATAACCAGCACTTGGCCTCCTTGGGTTTCATTTTCTTTTTTTTGACAGATTGAACAGCAATTCCAAGACAAATATGCACCATGGTCTGCCAGTGAATAACATCTTGGCTCATCTGAAGAGTCAAGTAGAAGAGATTTACATCAGCAGGGCTAAGAGCAGGTCTGAGCTTCACTGAAAGAGAACAAACCTGGTGCAGTGACAGGAACAGGGCGAGCAGTCTTTCTTTGCCACCACTGTGGCACCGGTTGTGTCAGAAATACAACCAGGAAGGGACACACCGGTTAAACTTTACTTGTGGAAACGGCATCCCGGCTCCCTGTGATTGCAGCCACAGGCAAGGAGAAATCTGCAACTGAGCAGCACTTTCCATTCAGTTGATAGTCTCGATAAAGCAAGTGTAGTGGGGAGGAATCAACCCACCTACTAAGGAGTTTTAAGGAAGATTCAGACATAATCTTTCTGAGGAACTACCAGTCACCCAAGGGGGAGGAGGGGGAAGAGACACTGAGGTCCAGGCCCAGCAAAGCATAAAGACTTTGCAAGGAAAAGCACAGCTAAAAAATATATTTATTGATAATCTTGCATTAATGGTTTCTCATGTAGCATTTTTAATTATGCCTCTAAGAGGCATAATATAACTTATAAGTGAACCTAGTGCACTTCGAGGCTCTCCAAAAGGAAAGGTTTGTTTGTGGATCCACCTTTCACTTAACCCACATGGGACCCAAATACCTTAGTTATTACAATTATCGGTGTGTTCTCTCTGGCCAGGGCTGCATCAGAGCACAGAAAACCTCTCCATCAGCAAAAATCAAATCCCAGTACACAGGGGACACTATTGTCAGAAAGAGGACAATGTTCCAGGAGGTTTTTGGGAGGTGGGTCTTGTATGCAAGAAGGTCAAAGAGAAGAAGTGCTAGAACAGGGCTATGTATATACTCAAGTACTTCACCAGATGAATCCATGAAAGGAATAAACATACTTCCTTTAAGGTAGCTGTTAAATGCCAGATGTGTACCTAAGAACTGGCTGTCTAGATCTGCCTTGCAGTTAGGAAAATTAAGCAATGCTAAATGGAAATGAAACTGGTATCTGGAAAGTTTTAAAGAGCTAAATGTGGAAAAGTGAGGAAAAAGAGCAGGTTGAGGCAGAAAAGCTGACCCAGAAGAGTGGTCGGAACAGAATTTAGGGGAGAGCCAAAGGTGATGCTGTTCAGGTCAAACCACCAACTCCAGCTGACACAAACAAGGAGACAAGACAACTGCAGGAAACAGATTCCCTCTTCTTTAAAGCAAAGGAGTCTTAAAACTAACATTAGCATTGTACATCGGTGTTTCTAAACATCAAGACAGTGCTGTAGCGTACTGGAATTTCTCCTTCCTCATGGATCTTTGTCAGAATTAAAAACTATTTGTTTCAAAAGCAAACCTACAGCTGACCTGGCAAACACCAACTGCCAGCTACGCATAGTTGTCTTTTTGTTTCTCATCAGGCTAGTCACAATAACTGTAACTACTTAAATATACTTCAGCTTGACTTATTATTTCCTTCTTTTTCTTTTTCCTTCGGGCTGGCTATCATTTTCTGTTGTATGTAATATATTGAGTGGGAGAGTAGGGAAGTGAGACTTTTATGACTGTCCACTTGATTCTCCAGAGAATCCATATTCCTTGTTCCTGTTGGGGAGGAACTGCAAGAGTATTTGTGCACTTAAAACTCCACACATTCGGACCGAGAGCTCACACACAGACCTACCATGTCCTCAGTGCTTACTCCAAAGAGAAGAGATGGCAGAAAGCACAAGGGAAGACGTAGGACAGAGTCTCCAAGGACAAGATTTGCACCAGGCCAGCTGTCACTCGGCAGTGCTTTGAGCACACCTTGTCCCGATTTGTTTCCTCCTCGAGAAGCCTCTTTCATTCCAGAACTCATACAATTCTGAATTAAGCTTCCAACACCAAAATAAACTCATTGATGTTGACCCCTTCAACTGGTAAGATCTGTTGTACAACGAAGAGGGGAGGTGTCCAGCTGTAGCTGATTACACAAATACACAAAAAAAAGGTTACAAAGAACTGTATTTTGAACCTAATTTGTCAACTCAAGCCTATATTCTTTTTGCAACACAAGCACCCATTTTATTACCATCGCTGTCAAGCTGAGTAGGCATAAAAGCTCCTTCCCAAACCATAAAACAAACCATCTAACCAAAAATCATAAGTGTCAGCTCATGCTACCATGAGGTACCCAAGCCACTCCCAACTGAAAACCACAAGTGCTTCAGTCCAGATTTAAAGTATTATTCCAACTTGTCTTTCCAAAAAGACTTATCACAAATAGTTTGTTCGCTATAGTGTTAGGATTTTTTCCCACAGAAACAGCTGCAGGTTTGTTTCGTTGCTAAACAGCAAGATATTGTCTTAAACAAAAAAGACACACACACAGGAATCCAAAGTTGGAGGGTGTATTTTACTTGACGACTCTGTGAAACATTAAAAAAAAACCCCATTGTTACAGTTAATTGATTCTTCCTGGGTTAAATTGGACATCCTCAGTCAAGGTGATGCTATGGAAAGGGCATTCTGACTTTCACAAAACTGATATTCAAGCATCATCGATACACACAAAGGGCAGGCTCTGTCGCACATTTGTTACATCGCAACCTTCACTCAGCCTTAATAAACATCTTTGGAATAGAGACTTAAAAAAAAAAAAAATCAAGAAACTTAAATATAGGACAAACCCATAAGATTATTAACAATATGAACAGTAAGATTTACAGAGATCAGCCAACACAGGCTGTCTGTGGACAATGAGAACAGAACTAGCAGAAGTGACATGATTCACAGCACAGGTCTGTCACACAGAGGCTGGATTCCAGAAGCTCGGAACACCCAGGACTGAGAGGCGGTTTTGGAATTCGGTTACTTGCCTAAGGCAGGGAGGCGGTAACAACAGGCAGGTGAGCAGGAGGCAAAGGCCAGGTAAATGAGCGCTAGGAATTCTGGTTAAACCAGGAGTCTAGAACACCAGCAAGAAAAAACAAAAGGTTGGTTGTTCTTTTAAAATGAAAAGTTTGCCAAAGGTTATCAGTCTATACTTTCTGTATCACACAAACAGTTTCAAAGTAACTAAAAAATTAGGAAACCCTGCATTTATAACAGCTACATTTAAATATATTCCAAGTGGAGTTAGTCCATATAGTTCAGTTTTTAAAACAATTCATCACTCATCCCTCACAAGGGCATCCAGTATTTCTGTGACCCATTTCCTCAAGCCCTCTCCATACTAAAAAATGCACCATTTATCAAGGATGGTGCTACTATTTCTCCGTCGTACATCACAGATTTATTGCTTTATTTTACCAGTGACAAGGCTATGATTTAAAGTTTTAGACAATTTAAGGCAACCCCACAAGACCAAGACCTTAAGGGCATTTATAGCACACAGTGGTCTTCATTCAAACACCAGGAAAAGCTCGGTATTAAAAAAATTGACAAAAAAACTCCGATTTTAAGCAAAAGGATCCTTTCAAGCATTACTAACCCAGCACTGAAGTCATAAGTCATTCTAGAGCACCAGTGTTCACAAACAAGAAAAGAGTCAAAGGAGGAAGTTCCATCTTGCATAACAACTCATTCTTACTCATCTAACAACTTGTTGGAAGATTCACTCAGATATTTGGAGAGCTGAATCACTTGTTTCCATTCATTGAAGGATGAATATGATCTGTCAAGATATACTTAAAACGCAACTTACAAAGCAGCATTGAAGACTGACTAAAAACACAGCGTATTCTTGACAGCTTTACAAGTCGATTCACCTGCAAGAGCTCAGGTTTTCCCAATATTTCTTTCAAATCCCACGGATTTCACTATGAGCGCCTTGTTTGATGTTCTGTCTTAATAATCACGAGGAGAGTCCGGCTTTAAAAAGCCAGGCTGCAGTGAAAACATCACTGAGACCACTTCTAGATTTGTGGTCTTAATTACTCATGATCAAGTTTACTGTTGACAAAGACGGATCAACTGCCAGTCAGGCAAACCCACTCAGATGAATTTAAAACAAAAAAAACCCACAAACATAAAACAGCAAACAAACCAACTAAAACAACAACAAAACCAGCAAAATACCCAGTGAGCACAAGCTTGTCAAAAAAAACTAAGTGCGCTGAGCATTAGGCTAACGCTTCCTCTGCAAATACTTCAAAAATTAACGGAAAAAACATGGAAAATTCTTTACAAGCAATGCGAGATAACACTGGCCGAATGCGCAGGTGCACTCTTTTTATTTCTATACAGAGCGAAAACAAATACCGTACAGAAAACAGTAAACGACAGGGTTTTTTTAAAGAATTAGGGTATGTTGTTTCAAGATGGGTTTTGTGAAAACAGAAAAGATGACCTTCTGCAAAAGAAATTAAGCAGCAGTTATTTCAGCTTCAGAGCAGGTACAACCTGACGAGATTTGCAGTAAAATTCAATTAAGCAGAAACCACTGATGATGTATTAAAAATAGGCAGAGTCCTACTGCCACACAGCAGGAGGAATGGATGAGGATTTGCACTGGGCAGAGAACCCTGCGTGTAAACTATTCCCACGTGATTCGGAGTCACTGAGACAAACAAGACTTTGTGGAGCTACTCACAACTTTTTCTAGAGAATTACTTCACCATGAAGCTCATATATTTTTCTACAGCCTTTCCTAAAAGAAATGGATAGAAATAGCAGGTTTTGGGTCCACCAGAGGATTCGGACTACACAGAGCGCTTGTGGTAACTTCCGTCTGGGAGGACGGCAAAGACTTTTGTTCAGAAGGAAATTCTCTTCCTCTAAGTGAAGAGAGCAACTTTCATTTCTTTGGAAAAAGAAAGATTATTGGGGGGTTGTAGCACTCATTGTCATAGCAGAAAGCAGGTTTTGTCACATAAAAAAACCTGGAAAGGGTCCCATAACTGAAGGAACTTTTCCCCTCAGCATTTCCTCAGAGCACAACTAGATAGATTTATACTGAGAAACCTTTTGAACACTGTAACAGCAAAAAGGTTAGTGCATTTTCCTTGCTAATGTTCCCTAATGCAACAAGTACACTGGTTTACATTCTGTTGAAAAATATCCCTGTGGAACAAATCTTTCATGAAGCCATATAATTTCTTTGCACTTCTCCGCACACAGGAGAAGTTTCAGCCACTTGCAACAGCATGTTTTAGTTTTGAATACCTGAAGCCAAAGATATTTTCTTTTTTTTTTTTTTTCTGAATTCATTAAATGCATCAATATTAGCGTGACAGGAGTCAACCCTCTCTTCAAGCTGAAGGATTTGACATTTAGTCCCTTTTGAGTTGATGACTCAAACACTAATCCTGCATGTAAATAAAGTTAAGACTTATCCATCGTAGGAGCGGGGTTCACTGGGCGCTGCCTTACAGCACTTGGTGATGAGTTTCTGCTGGGCACCTCTTTACCCTCCGTTTCATCATCTGAAATATCTTCCTTGTCTGCTTCTTGCTCTTCATCCAGCTTTTTCAGCAGCTGAGCTGACTCTGGAGCTAGCTTCCCTTAAGGAGAACGGAAAATATTCATACATGAACACATACCATTTACCATGTGAAATACACTTTTTTAACATCGCAGCACTTTAATGAATTTAAGCCAGGTAGTACTTGTTGCTAGCACGAAGCTACCCACAGGTCAAGTATGAACAGATAGCCTAGACAAATTAATATAAAACTTCCTCCAACTTTGAAAAAAATGAGTCAGGATCATACAAACCATAAACCAGCATCCAGATCTTCTTTCATGACTTTTTAAGATTACCTTGAAAAATTTCAGAGACTAACCCCAAACTGAATCACTTACCATCCACAGAAATGCAAATTCACTTTTAATTCTCACTTGGCCCCTAAAACTTATGCAAACCCCCACCTTCACAACACTGAGAGTTCCACTCAAAATTTTCATCTCCCTGCACATACGGAATTTCCTATCTTGCAGGTATGAAAATGCTGTAAAAACATTTTGATTCCTAAAAAAGTTTTCTACAGAATACAAACCTACTATAAACCATAAGGACAAGCTGCTGCAGGTAAAGCAACGCACCAATCACAAGTGTAAAGTTCTATGCTAAATCTCACATCCTGCAGACACAACTTACACATCGATATTTATTAAACAAGATTTACCAAACAGCTCCTCTGAATTAGAAGTTACAGTGGGCTTACTTGAATAAGGATACGGTGGTGGTCTGTGCCTTTTGGATGGACAGATACAGTCTGCCAAGAATACCATTACCTGAAACCAAAGAAAGACAACAGTAAACCTCCAACATCCTGCACATTAGAACCACAGAATCATTTTGGTTGGAAAAGACCCTCAAGATCATTGAGTCCAACCGTTAACCCAACACTGGCACTAACGCATGGCCCTGAGAACCTCATCTCTGCGTCTGTTCCACCCCTCCAGGGATGGTGACTCCAGCACTGCCCTGGGCAGCCTGTTCCAATGCCCGACAGCCCTTTCCAGGAAGAAATTGTTCCCAAGATCCAACCTCAACTTCCCCTGGTGCAACTTGAGGGCATTTCCTCTCATCCTGGTGCTTGTTCCTTGGGAGCAGAGCCCGACTCCCCTGGATCCAAGCTCCTTTCAGGCAGTTCAGAGATCAGGTCTCCCCTCAGCTCCTGTTCTCCAGCTGAACGCCCCATGTCCCTCAGCCGCTCCCATCACACTTGTGCTCCAGTCCCTCACCAGCTCTGTTCCCTTCTCTGAACTTGCTCCTGCACCTCAGTGGCTTTCTTGTCTTGAAGGGCCCAAAACTGACCCCAGGATTCGAGGTTTTGCCTCAGCAGTGCCCAGTACAGGGGGATGGTCACTGCCCTGGTCCTGTTAACCACACCAGTGCTGATACAAGCCAGGATGTTCGTGGTCTTTTTGGCCACCTGAGGACATGCTGATGCACGTTCAGTCACTGTCAGCAACACCCCCAGGTCCTTTTCCACCAGGCACTTTCCAGTCACTCTCCCCCAGGCCTGTAGCATTCATAGGGTGGTTGTGATCCACGTATACAACCTGGCACTTGGTCTCACTGAAACTCATATAATTTGTCTCAGCCCATCGATCCAGCTGGTCCAGATCCCTCTGTAGAGGCTTCTAAGTGCTGCAGCAGGTCATTAATCATTTCCCTTTGGATCACTGGGGCTTCGTTCTGCTCCCTGTCTTCCAGCTCAGGGGGCTGTGTACCCCGAGAACAACTGGTCTTACTGTTAAAGACTGAGGCAGAATCAGTGTAAGACCCAAGTAGTCACAAGCCAATCTGTGCTAAGCGCATCACTTACAAGTCCCAGTGTCAGTCCCGAGAACAGAGTTGCCAATACAAAAACAGCATAGGAGCCCCAGACTGGCAGTCCGACATTTTCTGTTAAATAACCATGGCAGTGCTGGAATAAAAGACAAGAGAATCATTTCAAGAACAGCTGAATATTATGTCTGTTAAACTAAAATAAAGCAGAGATTGAAGCACATACCCTGATCCACATTGACAACTGAAACAAAGCTGACATACTGCTCATCCTGAAACAAAACAGAAAAAAATAAACGAAAACATTTTTCAGCCAGTCACATACCTGTACCTTCTGGTTTGCCTGACTAGTCATCATTTAGTCCCATGTTGAACAGCTTTCTGCTCATGTCCATTTTCCCTTCTAACTAGCTTGATTTTTATCTTCTACTTTGTACCTTTCACATCAACATCAGCACATGCAACGTTTCACATATGGACAAGTATGAATTCACAAGCCACCTTGATGTGGATCTGCTGGCATATGAATCTGAGTTAATTTTGGTTATGTTCTAACCTATATTTGGACCAGCAGTTTGAGAAGCCAACTGGAACTCTCTTCAAGATAATAAGAATTAAGCATCTGGATATTTAATTAAAACAAAAAAATCATCTGTTAAATAATCAGGTTATATAAGAACTGAGAGATGTCTAGACACTTAAGTTTTGCAATATTTTACACACAACTGAAAAGGACCAGGCTACCTGCCATGTACATCCTGCTAACTCTGACACTTCCCCATTTTGCGAAACTTCAGCATTAGGTATTTGCTATCTGTAAGGGAGAAGTTGAAACATTAAGCCAACCTAAGGTGCTAACGGCTGAGCCACAGAAAAAGCCCATTTCATACTGTTTCACTATATGCAAAAAATGGAGCTGCTACTGTGCACTTGTAACAGAAAACTTATTAATCCTAAAATTATTCCCCTTTTCACATATTGCTTGGTGTGGGCTAACAGTTTGTAGATCAACCACACAGTTCCAAGATTCAAACAGCACTTTGAGTAGACAAAGTAACAATGCTGAGCTTCCTAGAAGAGCCACAAAAAATGTAAAATGTAGTGTTTCATGAACAGAGCACTGCTACAGTACAGTTACTACAGAGGTGTTTCAGCCATCATTGCTCTAACGGGAGAAAAAACAATGAACTATTTGGTTCATTTGCCTCAACCAACAGTGTCCCCAACACGCTTTATCACTCACAGTTACTCAACTACTCTGAAACCACCACACAGCACACGCAGGAACAACTAAAAGCACTTCAAAGCCACAAAACTAGAAAGAATACCAAAGAGAGTGTTTCTCCTCAGATGACAGTCTCCCCACTGCACTATTCCTTCAGCAAGGAACCTTCACCCTTCCACTCTTTTTAACTTTTCTTAAATGGCCAGCCTGTATCTCACAACTACACTCCTACATTGTTTCCAAGTTTTTATTGCTAATTTCCTAGAATTTCACTGGGCAAAACATCTCCCTGCTAGATAAGAAGAATTTCAAGTGTTACCTACAGGACTTTAGTAAAACGATACAGCCACCTCCAACTCTATGAAGCCTTAAAGTAAACCTTAAGCTGTCCACAAGGAGGCAGCACACCTAAGGATCTGTCCCAAAATGTGCGTGTTTGACAACTAATTAAGAACATACCAAAACTTACAGGAAAGAGGAAGGACCAAACCATGATGAAACTGGTTCAATAGATTTCCATTCCTGGTCACTGATGAAATTTATAAAATCAGTTTTGGTTCTTCCCCCTTGGTATCTCCTGAACTCTCCATCTTTACAACTGTAAAACAAACCAACAAAAAAGTCCTTCATTTTAAACTATCCAAGCATTCACCATTTGCTTCCACCCAACACTTTTCCTCCCATCACCTTGTCTTTTTCTTTTTTACTTTGCTTTTGATGATACTGGCTCTAAAATGTTTTACAAAACTCCTGACTACAAGTATTTCTAGGATCTTGACTCCACGTGTATCTTGGCTACCTTTAGGTTGCGATTCCACAAAAAGATAATGATCTTCCCAATGCACTTGCCACATAAATGCTTTAAGATCAGCCTACAGAGAAAAGATTGCAAAATGGAGACACCCATAAAAACACAGAATAAAATAGGCCTAAAGCGAAAAGAAAAAATAAACCAGCCGGCAGTGCTGTAAGGTCACAGCGGGTAAGACAGTCATCTCTGTGTAAAGTAACTCACATTCTTAGAAAGCACGGTATTCATTTGTCCCCCAAAAATGAAGAAGGAAGTCCTCTCTCCTCCAAAAAATCCTGCTGCATTGCATACTTACTGATAGATAGTAGGAAGAGCTGTTATGATAAATCGTCCACTTAATCCTGTAAGAAAACAGTTATTTTCAGAATAGTAGAGCAATCTCGGGTAAGAAAAAGCAAGAAATTCTGTTATACACCAACACAAAAACAGCTGCCCCCAGGTATCAATCTTCCATTATGAACAAACACATACACCTGTGCATATCAAAGTACTGCACACAGTCTAAAGCGACGTCCCTGGACAAAGAGCAAGACAGTTTCACCATGGGGAAAAAAAAAAAAGATGTCTGGGATAACGGCTCTACTTGACTCTTTCGGATGTAGCTCTTGAAAGAGAGATACTCTCCTTTTCCAGCATGATCTGGAAACTCCAGTGCTTGCAGAAAATAACCCAAGTGAGGCAAGTTTCAAAAGCTTTTATGTGACTTTGGAGGAAAATATCAGCATGGAGAAGGTCATTTTTACAAACTCCACACACATAAGGGCAATTCAGCAAAGTGAGTTTCAGTTGAGGGACACCAGACTGCTTGTACTGCCTTTTGCCAACAAAGGGAGGTACTACTACAGGGAAGGCTATAAACATATTTTTTGCTCTGTATGATGCTTAAAAAGATAAAAAATCTTGGAATTCTCTAAGTTACTTTCTTTATAAACCTTCTTGTTTCCTTTATCTACCAAGAAAGACGAGACTGCTTAGTCTATATGGAATCATAGAACCATTCTGGTTGGAAAAAACCCTCAATATCATTGAGTCCAACCATTAAACCAACACTGGCACTAACCCATGTCCCTGAGAACCTCATCTCTGTTCAACCCCTCCAGGGATGTTGAATCCACCACTGCCCTGGCCAGCCTGTTCCAATGCCCGACAGCCCTTTCTGGGAAGAAATTGTTCCCAAGATCCAACCCAACCTCCCCGGTGCAACTTGAGGCCATTTCCTCTCATCCTGGTGCCTGTTCCTTCAGAGAAGAGACCAACACCTCCCCCCGGCTCCAAGCTCCTTCCAGGCAGTTCAGAGATCAGAAGGTCCCCCTTCAGCTCCTGTTCTCCAGCTGAACCCCCCAGGTCCCTCAGCCGCTCCCATCACATTTGTGCTCCAGCCCCTTCCCCAGCTCCGTTCCCTCCTCTCAACTCGCTCCAGCACCTCAAGGGCTTTCTTGGTGTGAGGGGAACAATCTGCCTTCAGACGACATCAGGAAAAGATCCTTACTTGTCCTACTCATTCAATCTCTCTTCTAAGGGCACATACACCGAACGTCCCCCGCGAGGTGACGGGAGGCCCCGCCGGACTCTCACCCGGCTGCTCCGTGACATCCACTTTGGCAACGTTCACTTCCAGGTCCTCACCCCACTCGGCAAACTTCTCCCACTCGGGCTGCAGGCTCTGGCAGGCGGGACACCACGGGGCGTAGCTGCGGGCAGCGCAGGTCTGTCACCAACGGGCACCGCTCGGTCCCCGCCACCTCAGAGCGGGCCGCCCCGCCCCACCCCCCCCGCCCACTCCCCGGCAGCGCGGACGACCCCGTCCCGACTCACAACTCCACCATCCACTCGCCCTGCAGCAGCTCCTGCCACATGCCGTCCGATAGCACCTTCACGGGGCTCCGCTTGCCCAGCGCGGCCGAACCGACCGCCAGCGCCAAGCAGAGCAGAGCGCAGCGCGCACCGCCCGCCACCATCTTGACCCGCGCGCTTCCGCCTTCCCGCTGACACCGCCCCTCAAGGCCTCGGCGCATGCGCAGAAAGAGCATTGAGTAACCCACAAGGATCACAGGAATTAAGGGGCTGAGAGGGACCTCGAAAGTTCATCCAGTCCAATCCCCTCACCGGAGCAGGAACACCCAGCTGAGGTTCCACAGGAAGGTGTCCAGGCGGGTTTGAATGGCTGCAGAGAAGGAGACTCCGCAACCTCCCTGGGCAGCCTGCGCCAGGCTCTGTTACCCTCACTGTGAAGAAGTTTCTTCTCAGATTTAAGTGGATCTTCCTGTGTTCCAGTTTGTACCCATTGCCCCTTGTCTTGCTGCTGGTTGTTACCGAGAAGAGCCTGGCTCCATCCTCCTAACACTGACCCTTTATATATTTATAAACATTCATGAGGTCACCCCTCAGTTTCCTCTCCTCCAAGCTTAAGAGCCTCAGCTCCCTCAGCCTTTCCTCACACAGGAAATGCTCCGCTCCATCATCTTCATGGCTCTGCACTGGACTCTCTCCAGCAGTTCCCTGTCCTTCTGGAACTGAGGGGCCACAACTGGACACAATATTCCAGGTGTGGTCTCCCCAGGGCAGAGCAGAGGGGCAGGAGAACCTCTCTGACCTACTGACCACCCCCTTCTAACCCACCCCAGGTACCACTGGCCTTCCTGGCCACAAGGGCCCAGTGCTGGCTCATGGTCACCCTGCTGTCCCCAGGACCCCCAGGTCCCTTTTTCCTACACTGTGAACAAGTTTCTTCTCATATTTAAGTGGAACCTCCTGTGTTCCAGTTTGTACCCATTGCCCCTTGTCCTATCGTTGGTTGTCACCAAGAAGAGCCTGGCTCCATCCTCCTGACTCTCACCCTTGTAGGAAACAATTATTTTGCAAATATAAAAGGCTCAGGCAGGATCTCTCAGCAAAGCAATTTTTGTTAATAACGATATTGCAACACCAGGTGTTCTACCTAATGGTAGGCACACATAATAGGCAAAAAGCCCCTGCTTATATCCCCACAAAATCCCGGTCGCAATTTCCCTCCCCTGTTCCCCATTGTTTGAGTGCTTCAGGGTCCACAGACTACCCCGACACCTCCCTCAGTTTACATACAATCCCCTTCCCCTTATCAATCTATTTAAAATACAGATTCCTGGTACTTTTGCTACCCTTCCCCCTAAATTAACTTGTAAATACAGGTAGCAGTATGCACCTAGGTGTCAGTATATATACTGGGAAGAGATTGTATTTTACATGAAGGATTCATAGTATGATGTCTCTCAGTCCTTCCCCCCAGATGGGGTCAGGCGCCAGGTCCTCAGTTATGTAAAAGCAACAGTTCTTTGTTAAACATTCCTTACACCCTTTACGTATTTATTCATTCGCTCTTGCCCTGGTCTGCCAGCAGAGCTGCCTTTTCGGGAACTGTTCTGCCACCCTGCACCTTGCCTTACCAGGAAACATCCCGGCCTTGCATGGCTCTCCAGTTATTATCATAGAATCACAGAATATCTCACGTAGGAGGGGACCCATAAGGATCACCAATTCCAACCCCCAGGTCCTCGCAGGACCAGCTACAATTAAACCATATAACTAAGATTGTCCTTCAGACACTCCTTGAACTCGGACAGCCTTGGTGCCGTGACCCCTTCCCTGGGGAGCCAGTTCCAGCCACCAACCACTCACTTAGGGAAGAACTTCTTTGTAATGTCCCATCTGAATTTCCCCTGTGTTGTGGTTGAGACAGACAAATCACATAGGCCAAGTTCTTCTGAGACGCAAGTAGATACCATTTATTGCCACAAGTGCATTCTTATACAGTTTTACCAGTTCAGGTGTCTTTTTACTACTGGTTACAAGTTGCAGTAGTAACATCTCATCGGCTAATTTTTGCGGCGATTAGGGACGACGCACACCAGGACACAGACAGAGATTCATGCAGAGACAGAGACCTTGTTCTGGAAAAAGGCACAGAGCCTGGCCAAGCAGAGAGCTGACCTAGGCCACCTTCTTTATTCACCATAGACAATTTATATGATTTACAGGTACAGGCCTGGACTAAGATGTTTACAAAAGGTGTTTTTCCACTAATTGTTATTAAGAACACACTAAACTCATGTGATGTTTGTCTCACTTGTTTTTCTACTCATTCACAGACCAGGCCCAAGGACATTCGCACATCCCATGCACTTGGGGGTGGTTATCCGGCCCAAGATACCATTCTCACGAGTCTGGGCTATAACTTTTTACAATTATGAGAAACATACTTCAAAATAATCTGTCCAAGGCCCTTTATATATTATTCTGCTAGTATTATGTCTTTGTTTGTCCAGATAGTCATGTTAGTATTGATCTTCCTTTATTATCCAGGTGGCTGGAACTGCACATCTTGCTTTCCTACATTTTACTTTCCAGCAAATTTTGCTATCATCAGTGTTACTTTTTCACTATCTTCTCTCTCACAGGTACATCCCTTCTTTCTCGTGAGTATATCTTAAAATCTTTGGATACTTCTTTACTCCAATCTTTCTCACGGGTAAGCCTTAATATCTTCAAGGCTGATCTCTGCTGCCATACCCTCTGTCAGGGAATCCACAGGCCCATCGTAGTCCCCCACACCCCTGATGCAGTGTCATGGAGGCACTCCAAATGTCAATTTTATGCAGAAAATAAGTTCCAAACCAGATTTTATTCTAGCTGGAATGTGTAGCCAATAAACAGACTAGAAACAGAATCACAGAAATCAAGGGGTTGGAGGGGACCTTGAAAGATGATCCAGTCCAATCCCTCTGCCAGAGCAGGAATACCCAGATGAGGTTACACAGGGAGGTGTCCAGGCAGGTTTTCAGTGTCTCAAGGAGACTCCACAACCTCCCTGGGCAGCCTGGTCCAGGCTCTGTCACACTCACTGTGAAGAAGTTTCTTCTCATATTTAAGTGGAACCTCCCGTGTTCCAGTTTGTACCCACTGCCCCTTGTCCTATCATTGGCTGTCACCGATAGGAGCCTGGCTCCATCCTCCTGACACTCACCTTTTACGTATTTATAAACATTAATGAGGCCACCCCTCAGTCTCCTCCTGTTCAAGCTCCAGAGCCGCAACTCCCTCAGCCTTTGCTCACACTGAAGATGCTCCACTCCATTATCTTTGTGGTTCTGTGCTGGACTGTCTCCAGAAGTTCCCTGTCCTTCTGGAACTGAAGGGCCCAGAACTGGACACAATATTGCAGGTGTGGTCTCACCAGGGCAGAGTAGAGAGACAGGACAACCTCTCTGACCTACTGACCACCCCCCTTCTAATCCACCTCAGGTACCATTGGCCTTCCTGGCCACAAGGGCCCAGTGCTGGCTCATGGTCATCCACCAGGACCCCCAGGTCCTTTTCCCCTACACTGGTCTCTAATAGGTCATTCCCCAACTTATACTGGAACCTGGGGTTGTTTCTGCCCAGATGTAAGACTCTACACTTTCCCTTGTTATAGTTCATTAAATTTTTCCCCGCCCAACTCTCCAGCCTGTCCAGGTCTCTGGATGGCTGCACAGCCTCTGGCGTGTCAGCCACTCCTCCCAGCTTCATGTCATCAGCAAACTTGCTGACAGTGCACTCTATTCCCTCATCCAAGTCGCTGATGAGTATATTGAATAGTACTGGTCCCAGCACCGACCCCTGAGGCACTCCACTAGATACAGGCCTCCAACTGGACTCTGCCCCATTGACCATGACTCTCTGGCTTCTTTCCTTCAGCCAGTTCACAGTCTACCTCGCTACCCGATTGTCCAGAAGAAGGGCTGGAAGGACGATCCAGGGAACTATGATCTTGAGTAACATCACATGGCACATACAAGAGAACGATATGATGAGGTCCAGTCAACATGGCTTTATGAAAGGCAGGTCCTGTTTGGCCAACCTGATCTTCTACAAGAAGGTGACCTGTCTAACTAATGAGGGAAAGGCTGTGGATGTTGTGTACTTAGACTTCAGTAAAGCCTTTGACACTGTATCCCACAGCATTCTCCTGGAGAAGCTGCAGCTCATGGCCTGGATGGGTGTACTCTTCAATGGATAAAAAAATGGCTAGAGGGCCAGGCCCAAAGAGTTGCAGTGAACGAAGCCAAATCCAGTTGGTGGCCAATCATGCGTTGTGTTTCCCAGGTCTCAGTACTGGGGCCAGTTCTCTTTAATCTCTTTATCAATGATCTGGCTGAAGGGACTGAGAGCACCCTTAGTAAGTTTGCAAACGACAGCAAATTGGGTGGGAGTGTTGATCTGCTGGAGGGTAAGAAGGCCATTCAGAGGGATCTGGACTGGCTGGATCATTGGGCTGAGGCCAATTGTATGAGGTTCAAAAAGCCCAAGTGCCGGATCCTGCACTTGGGTCACAGCAACCCCAGGCAGCGCTATGGATTCGGGAAAGAGTGGCTGTAAAGTGCCTGGCAGAGGGGGATCTGGGGGCGTTGATTGACAGCAAGCTGAACATGAGCCAGCATGTGCCCAGGTGGCCAGAAAGGCCAACATCATCCTAGTTTGTATCAGGAACAGTGTGGCCAGCAGGACTAGAGAAGTGATTGTGCCACTGTACTGGGCACTGGTGAGGCCCCACCTTGAATCCTGTGTTCAGTTTTGGGCCCCTCAACATAAGAAGGATATTGAGGTACTGCAGACAGTGCGGAGGAGGTGACGAGGCTGGTGAGGAGCCTGGAGCGCAAGCCTAATGGGGAGCAGCTGAGGGAAATGGGGCTGTTTAGCCTGGAGAAAAGAAGGCTGAGGGGAGACCTTATCACTGTCTACAACTACCTGAAAGGAGGTTGTAGAATGGAGGGTGTTGGTCTGTTCTCCCCAGTAGCAAGTGAAAGGACAAGATGAAGTGGCCTCCAGTTGCACCAGGTGAGTTTAGATTGGATATTAATAAAAATTCTTCATGGAAGAGGTTGTCAGGAATTGGAACAGGCTGCCCAAGACAGTGGTGGAGTCACCATCCCTGCAGGGGTTTAGAAGGCATTTAGACGAGGTTCTTAGAGACATAGTTTAGTGCTAGAGTTAGGTTAGGTTATAGTTTGACTCGATAATCCTGAAGGTCTTTTCCAACTTAAATGATTCTATTATTCTACTCTAGGTTCAAAATTATGAGATTGCCATGGACAGGCAGAGGATAACAAACCCAGCATGAAGCACCACACAAGGGCCCGTGAAGAACATGAACTCTGGTCCAGCCTTCACCGGGACAGTGGGGCAGCTGTGAGTGGGCCGGACAGGCTGGGGCGGCAGGCGTGTCTGTGACGTGCTCTGGCGCCTGTGACATCACAGGGGACGAGTCCCCACGGGGCGGTTATCAGGGGCGCCAGCAGCAGCGCTGCCCCAGTCCGGACTGGGCCAGCGGTGAGTGCGCAGGCGGGGGGAGGCCAGGCTGGACAGGAACCCCGGGCTTGGGTTCTCACCCTGCATGGAGGGCCCGGCCACTCGCGGGAGCACCTTGGCCAGGGCACGGAGCCACCGCCACCGGAGCTGGGGCAGCCCTTGCTGCCTCCCAGCTGCCTCGGCCCAGCTCCTACCTGCCCCCAGCTCCCCGCAGCCCCCGGCCCCGCTCCCCTCAGCACCAGCCCCCTCCCTCTTGCCCAGCCCCACTGAGCCCTTCTCTCCCTTCTCCTGCAGGCCATGGCTCTCTTGGACATTGTCTTCGGACTTTGGCAAATTCTTACCCTAAATGTGCAATTGGTTGGCTATGAGCCGGATGAGGAGACGCGCGAGCGCATGGAGCAGCGGGCGGAGATGCTGAAACGGGAGATGACTCGGCTGTGGCAGGAGGTAGAGCAGATGAATCAGGAGAAGAGGAGCCAGGAGCAGAGTGGCTTTGCTTGGGCATCCCTGCTCCTCTCTGCCTTGCAGCACTGGCAGTGCTGGGCCGTTGCTGGAGTCCTGGTCCTGCTCTTTGGTCTCTGCTGGTGGCTCAGGAAACGAAGCCGTGAGCCAGAGAGAGAAGAGGAGAGCTTCGGTAACAACGTGGAGAAGGAGAAACATGGAGAAGAGAATGATGACGCAAATGACCCAGGAAGGTTTTTTGAGGATCCCACACAGAGGCCGGTTCAGAACCGGGACAGAGATTGCGAAGCTGTGAAGAACCTGGTGGAAAAATTCATCGATCTCTTCAACCGTGACGTCTCCAATACTTGGTACCCTGTGGTGCAAAAAGCCATCGAGGTGGGCACCATCTTCGAAGGTTGGAGTCCCCAGGAAGCAGACATCACCCACCACCTGCTTGTGTCTCTGAGGCCCCCCCGTGGACACATCTTCCATCTCGAGCCGGGCCCCGTGTGGCCAATGAGGAACTTTCGCATCCATGTGGAGTTGGTGTGTACCTGTGAGATGGAGCAGCCGGCAGGAGAGACACGTTGCTTCCTCCATGACCCTGAGGAGGAGCAGAGTAGGAAGGAGGGCCCCAACATCCTAGACGACCTCTGCACTGACTCCTACCTAGATGTGCAGAAAACTGCTCACTGGTTCCAGAAGATGGTGAGGTGCTTCTGGAAGGATCTGCCTGAGTCAGCCACACACCACCTAATGGTGCTGCCCTCTGACCGCTCCTGCAAACTGCAGGTGCTGACACAAGGGTGGAAGAAAAGGTTCTTAATTGAGTTGATGTTTGGGGTGCAAGAACGTGACTCAGACGTCTTTCTGAGCAGCCAGTATACAGAGGCTGCCTACACCCCAAGCACGATGTGGCCAGAGACCTATGCTGTGGCAGAGATGAAGTTCTTCAGTCATATCGCCATCCAGGCAGAGCCTGACACCTGCCACCTCAGATGCCTGCAGCTCTGTGTCAGCAGCCTGCTGGGCAGAGACATTTCCGCCTATACACTGACGACAGTTGTGATGCACCTGCTGACCATTATACCCCTGTCACGCTGGCGCAAGGACATTTTCATGGAGCGGCTGGAGGACATCATGCTGTACCTGCAGAGGTGCCTGAACAAGAAAGGCCTCAACCACTTCTTCATCGGCAATGATAACGTGCCTGAGGTTATCATCTTGCCCGAGGAAGTGCAAACGGCTAAACCGTTCAATCTCTTCCAGCACCTGGAGCATGATCCTGACGCCAATGAGGAGGCATGGCTTGATTTTCTGGTGCTGCAATGTTGGCTTCGTAAACTGATTCTCCACGGACACTGAAAGAGGTCATTCTGCACAAGGAGGCTTGTGACAGGGACTCTTACCAACCAGACAGTGACTGTACCCCTGACTTTGAGACAGTCCATTCCTTCTGGGAGCTTTACTTTGTGCGGAGTTGCCAATAAAAGTTGTGTTTGAACAAATGCTGAATCCGTGAGTGTCTGTGCATCACTTTCTTGGGGAACACAGGCATAGGGTGCACGTTTTCACAGAAGATACCCCTGTAATCCCTGGCAACTAAGACCTTGCTGCACAAAGTCAATACACTGCTGAGCTGCCACAGAATTAGGGAACCTTTTGCAGAAGAGCTGATGTGGCGGGCTCTGGTTTCATGGCTCACTTGGCTTTGGCTTCTCAGGTGTTGCGGGTTCATCCCAGCAGGCAGCTTGGCATCACACAGCTGCTCAAGCCCTTTCCTCCAGTGGCACAGTGGAAAGAATCTGAAGGGTAAGTGGGAAAACTTGTGTGTGTTGAGCTAAGGCAGCTTAGTCCGTAAAGCAAGAGCTACATGCCCGGGCAGGGCAAGATTAAGAATTCATTCACTCTTGCCCTGGTCAGCCAGCAGAGCTGCCTTTTTGGGAACTGTCCTGCCACCCTGCACCTTGCCTTACCAGGAAACATCCCGGCCTTGCATGGCTCTCCGGTTATTATCATAGAATCATAGAATATCTCACGTAGGAAGGGACCCATAAGGATCATCAATTCCAACCCCCAGGTCCTCGCAGGACTAGCTACAATTAAACCATATAACTAAGATTGTCCTCCAGACACTCCTTGAACTCGGACAGCCTTGGTGCCGTGACCCCTTCCCTGGGGAGCCAGTTCCAGCCACCAACCACTCACTTAGGGAAGAACTTCTTTGTAATGTCCATCTGAATTTCCGCTGACACAGTGTCATGGAGGCACTCCAAATGTCAGTTTTATGCAGACAATACAGGGTCTTAGCCTTTTGAAAGTGACTTTGCAAAGGACATTACTATGGGGCAAGGCACTACCCAAAGATCCAAGGAACTGGCAGGGCTCATTTGGAGAGCGTTAAACTAGATTTGAAGGGGGATGGGAAGGTAGCTGGGCTTGCACCAGTAGGGCATCACTCTAGAGTTCATGAGGGCTGGGAGGCCCCCCATACCCCTGAGGTGAAATCGAAGTGCTCAGCTCGCTCTCTTAAATGCCTGTACACCAATGCGGGCAGCATGGGGAATAAGCAGGAGGAGTTAGAAACCTGTGTTAGGGCGGGAGGTTATGATCTGGTGGCAATTACAGAGACATGGTGGGACAGCACACATGACTGGAATGTGGTCATGGATGGCTATGTCCTGTTCAGGAAAGACAGTCCAGCCAGGCGTGGTGGTGGAGTTGCTCTTTATATGAGAAAGCAACTACAATGTACTGACTATTGTCCAGGCACAGATGAGGAGTGAGTTGAGAGTCTGCGGGTGAAAGTTAAGGGGCAGGCTGGCAAGGGTGATACTATTGTGGGCGTCTATTGCAGGACACCAGATCAGGGTGAGGAACTTGATGAGGCCTTCTACAGACAGCTGGGAGCAGCCTCGCAATCACAGGGCCTGGTTGTGGTGGGGGATTTTAACTTCCCTGATGTTTGTTGGAAGGACTACTCAGCCAGCCACAGTCTAGGAGGTTTCTCCAATGCCTTGATGATAACTCTGATGCAAAAGGTGGAGGAGCCAACTAGAAGAGGTGCGTTGCTGGACCTCATCCTCACTAACAAAGAGCGTCTGGTTGAAGTGGTAAAGGTTGAGGGCTGCCTTGGTTGCAGTGACCATGAGATGGTGGAGTTCAGGATCTCATGTGGTAGGAGCAGGATAGCAAGCAGAATTGCAACCCTGGATTTCAGCAAGGCAAACTTTGGCCTTTTCAGGCAATTGCTAAGGGAAATCCCATGGGCAAGGCTACTTGAAGGTAAAGGGGCCCAAGACAGTTGATTAGTGTTCAGAGATTGTTTCTACCAGGCACAAGATCAGAGCATCCCGACACGTAGGAAGTCAAGGAAGGGAGCCAGGAGACCTGCGTGGTTAAACAGGGAGCTGCTGGGTAAGCTCAAGTGGAAGAGGAGAGTTTATAGATCATGGCAGGAGGAGCTGGCCACTTGGGGAGAATATAAGGCTGTTGTCAGAGGGTGTAGGGAGGCAACTAGGAAAGCTAAGGCCTTCTTAGAATGAAACCTGGCGAGAGGGGTCAAGGACAACAGGAAGAGCTTTTTCGAATACGTAGCAGATAAAACTAACACCAGGGGCAATATAGGCCCACTGATGAATGAGGTGGGTGCCCTGGTGACAGAAGATACAGAGAAGGCAGAGTTACTGAACGCCTTCTTTGTCTCTGTCTACTCTGCCAGAAGCTGTCCTGAGGAGCCCCGTACCCCTGAGGCCCCAGAGGAAGGCAGGACAATGGAGGAGTTTGCCTCGGTTGATGAGGACTGGGTTAGGGAGCAGTTATGCAATCTGGACATCCGTAAATCCATGGGTCCCAATGGGATGCACCCACGGGTGCTGAGGGAGCTGGCTGAGGTCATTGCTGGACCGCTCTCCATCATCTTTACCAAGTCTTGGGAAACAGGAGAGGTGCCTGAGGACTGGAGGAAAGCAAATGTCACTCCAGTCTTCAAAAAGGGCAAGAAGGAGGACCCGGGTAACTATAGACTGGTCAGCCACACCTCCATCCCTGGGAAACTGATGGAGGTGCCATCTCAAGGCATATTAGGGATAAGAGGGTCATTAGGGGCAGTCAACATGGTTTCACCAAAGGGAAGTTGTGCTTGATCAACCTCATTGACTTTTATGAGGACATAATAAGATGGATGGATGATGGCAGAGCAGTGGGTGAGCAGATATATAAATGGTGAGCATCAGGAGGATGGATCCAGGATCTTCTTGGTGACAACCAATGACAGGACAAGGGGTAAATAGTACAAACTGGAACACAAAAGGTTCTGCTTAAATTTGAGAAGAAACTTCTCAGTGAGGGTGACAGAACACTGGAACAGGCTGCCCAGGGAGGTTGTGGAGTCTCCTACTCTGGAGGCGTTCAAGACCTGCCTGGACACCTTTCTGTGGAACCTCATCTGGGGGTTCCTGCTCCGGCGGGGGGATTGGACTGGATGAGCTTTCAAGGTCCCTTCCAATCCCTGACATTCTGGGATTCTCTGATTCTGTGAAACAACTGAACTGTTAACGACATGGCACTTGTTGCTAGAGACTTTGAGAGGATTAAAAGAGCAATGGGAAGAGGCAGAGACAGTGGAGGGGGGTGGCTTTTCTGGGCTAGATTTGGAATCAAAAAAGAAAATGTGCACTGTTCCAAACGCCCCTGTTACTAATGATTCTCCAGCACTGCTCAAGTCTGCGTTATCTGATCACTTGGATGAGGATGAGGGTCCGCAGCATTCACTTGAAAAGTTAAAAGGAGAAGAAAAGGAGTATGTGTATGTGTTGCCCCGAGATCAGATAGAAACCATGAAAGACTCAAGCAAAATTAGACCTATGCCATGTAACAGCTATAGATCATTTAGGATGGGACAATGGGGATTCGGTGAAAGCGGCAGGTATCCCCCAACTTTTGGAAGAGACACCAATTGACATATTGCAACTACAGGTGCTATTAGTTTCTGAAATCCTGAGGCAGTCAGCAGACCTTGGGTATCGAGCTATGATAAAGGTGCCTGAAACCGACAAAGCAGCCAACTCATTTACGACTATTGAACAGGGTCCCAATGAGAATTACATGCAGTTTATTGACCATCCTCAAGAGGCCATCAAGAAGCAGGTTGAAAACTTAGGGGCAATTGTGGGAAACTACAGTGGGTCCGTGGATTCCATGACAGAGTGTATGGGAACAGAAATTAGCCTCGAAGATATAAAGGACTACCCATGAGAAAGATGGGAGTAAAGGAGTAGCTTTGACGATAGCAAAGTTAGCCAATGACATGGTACCATTGCAGCCTGCAACCAATAGCAACAAGGCACATGAACTGGTAAAGACCATATAAAGCGGTGTTTGTGGCAATAAGTGGAGACTGCTGTTTGTACTTAAGAACTTGGTCTACGTCGTTTGTCTGTCTCAACCGTGACAACGATAAGTTCCAAAATAGACTTTATTCTAGCGGGAATGTGTAGCCAACAAACAGACTAGAAAGAGAATCACAGAATCACAGAAATGTAGGGATTGGAAAGGACCCCAAAAGACCATCTAGTCCAATGCCCCTGTCAGAGCAGGAACACCCAGCTGAGGTTACACAGGAAGGTGTCCAGGTGGGTTTTCAATGTCTCAAGGAGACTCCCACAACCTCCCTGGGCAGCCTGGTCCAGGCTCTGGCAACCTCACTGAGAAGTTTCTTCTCATATTTAAGTGGAACCTCCTGTGTTCCAGTTTGTACCCATTGCCCCTTGTCCTATCACTGGTTGTCACCGATAGGAGCCTGGCTCCATCCTTGTGACACTCACCCTTTACATATTTATAAACATTAACGAGGTCACCCCTCAGTCTCCTCTTCTCCAAGCTCAAGAGCCCCAGCATTTCCTCATAAGGGAGGTGCTTCACTCCCTTCATCATCTTTGTGGCTCTGCACCGGACTCTCTCCAGCAGTTCCCTGTCCTTCTGGAACTGAGGGGCCCAGAGCTGAACACAATATTGCAGGTGTGGTCTCACCAGGGCAGAGCAGAGGGGCAGGAGAGCCTCTCTGACCTACTGACCACCCTACTTCTAATCCACCTCAGGTACCATTGGCCTTCCTGGCCACAAGGGCCCAGTGCTGGCTCATGGTCATCCTGCTGTCCCCCAGGACTCCCAGGTGCCTTTCCCCTACACTGCCCTCCAACAGGTCATTCCCCAATTTATACTGGAACCTGAGTTTATACAGACCTGCCGGTCCAAGAAGGCCACTCAAAGCAGGACTTTGACAGGGACCCCGTCTTATAGCCCAGTCAGGTGTGGCTGTGGGCATTACAACACGGTCTAGAAGCTTCTCAGCTTCTCTGGGAACCCCCTTTGTTGAGGACCCTGTCAATTGACCAAGGGTCCCACCCCTCCTGCCCCCTCAGCAAGGGGGAGGTGAAGTCACCCTGTCCCCAGGTGTGGGGAGGACAGGACTGCCAGCACCATCTGAGGTGTGTATGTGGACACAGGCACAGTGGGGCACAAAGGGGCACAGCAGGTATGGAAGAGTCATCAAGTGTCCTATTGAAGTCTCTGGATCTCCTCAGGGGATGTGCAACTGCCACAAGGAAGCTGTGAACTGCAATGAGGTCACCCCACAGCCTTCTCTTCTCCAAGCTGAACGAGCCAAGTGACCTCAGCCACTCCTCACAACTCTTGCCCTCAAGGCCTTGCACCATTCTGGTTGCCCTCGTCTGGACACACTCTAAGAGTTGGATGTCCTGCTTATCGTGTGGTGCCCAGAACCGCACACAGTGCTCCAGGTGGGGCCGCACCAGCGCAGTGTGGAGCGGGACAATCTCCTCCCTCGCCCAGCTGGTGATGCCGTGCTTGGTGTGCCCCAGGACACGGTTGGCTCTTTGAGTTACCAGCAGACACTGGTGACTCGTCTTCAACTTCCCATCAACCCAAATCCCCACATCTCTTTCTGTTTGGCTGCTCTCCAGCCTCCCGTAGACTCAATGATCTTAAGGCTCTTTTCCAACATAAATGATTCTATGACTGTCTGATTTAACTTGAAGCTTGTCTGGTGCAGAGTCAGAGGTTGGCCTAGATGGTCCTCGTGGGCCCCTTCCAACTACCGGATGTTCTATGATTATGAGATTGCCATGGACAGGCAGAGGATAACAAACCCAGCGTGAAGCACCACGCAAGGGCCCGTGAAGAACATGAACTCTGGCCCAGCCTTCACTGGGACAGCGGGGCAGCTGTGAATGGGCTGGACGGGCTGGGGCGGCAGGCGTGCCTGTGACATGCTCTGGCGCCTGTGACATCACAGGGGACGAGTCCCCACGGGGCGGTTATCAGGGGCGCCAGCAGCAGCGCTGCCCCAGTCCGGACTGGGCCAGCGGTGAGTGCGCAGGTGGGGGGAGGCCGGGCTGGACAGGGCAGAAACGTGGCCCCCGGGGGTGGGTTCTCACCCTGCATGGAGGGCCCGGCTGCTTGCAGGAGCACCTTGGCCAGGGCACGGAGCCACCGCTGGGGCCGGGGCAGCCCTTGCTGCCTCCCTGCGGCCCCCGGCCCCACTCCCCCCACTGTCAGCCCCCTCCCTCTCGCCCAGCCCCACTGAGCCCCTTCTCTCCCTTCTCCTGCAGACCATGGCTCTCTTGGACATTGTCTTCGGACTTTGGCGAATTCTTACCGTAAATGTGCAGTCGGTCGGCTATGAGCCGGATGAGGAGACGCGCGAGCGCATGGAGCAGCGTGCGGAGATGCTGAACCGGGAGATGACTCGGCTGTGGCAGGAGGTAGAGCAGATGAACCAGCAGCAGAGGAGCCAGGAGCAGAGTGGCTTTGCCTGGGTATCCCTGCTCCTCTCTGCCTTGCAGCACTGGCAGTTCTGGGCCGTTGCTGGAGTCCTGGTCCTGCTCTTTGGGCTCTGCTGGTGGCTCAGGAAATGGAGCCGTGAGTCAAAGAGAGAAGAGCAGAGCTCCGGTAGCAACGTGGAGAAGCAGAAACATGGAGAAGAGAATAACGATGCAAATGACCCAGGAAGACATTCTGGGGATCCCAGACAGAGGCGAGTTCGGAAGCGGGACAGAGATCACGAAGCTGTGAAGAACCTGGTGCAAAAATTTATCGATCTCTTCAACCGTGACGTCTCCAATACTCGGTACCCTGTGTTGGAAAAAGCCATCGAGGTGGGCACCGCCTTCGAAGGTTGGAGTGTCTATGATGAAGACAACCCCTACTGCCTGCTTGTGCCTCTGAAGCCCCCTCATGGACACATCTTCCACCTGGAGCCATGCCCCTCATGGCCAATAAGGAACTTCCGCATCCGCGTGGAGTTGGTGTGTACTTGTGAGATGGAGCAGCCGGCAGGAGAGACACGTTGCTTACTCCACCACCCTGAGGAGGAGCAGAGTAGGAAGGAGGGCCCCAACATCCTAGACGACCTCTGCACTGACTCCTACCTAGATGTGCAGAAAACTGCTGAATGGTTCAAGGAGATGGTGAGACGTTGCTGGAAGGATCTGCCTGAGTCAGCCACACACCGCCTAATGCAGGTGTACTCGGAGCGCTCCTGCAAATTCCAGGTGCTGACACAAGACTGGCAGAAAAGGTTCTTCATTGAGTTGATGTTTGGAGTGCAGGAAGGCGACTCAGACCTCTTCCTGAGCAACCAGTGTGTAGAGGCTCCCTACACCCCAAGGACCTTGTGGCCAGAGAGCTACGCTGTGGCAGAGATTAAGTTCTTCAGGCATATTGCCAGCCGGGCACAGCGTGACACCTGCCACCTCAGATGCCTGAAGCTCTGCGCCCACTACCTGCAGGGCAGAGACTTTTACATCTATATCGTGAAGACAGTTGTGATGCACCAGCTGACCACCATTTTGCCCCTGTTACGCTGGGAGAAGTCTAATTTCCTGGTGCGGATGGAGCACATCATGCAGCACGTGGAGAGCGGCCTGCTGGAGAGATGCATCAACCACTTCTTCATCGGCAATGAGAACGTGCCTGAGGAGATCAACTTGCCCCTGGACGTGCGAACGGCTGAACCGTTCAACCTCTGCCAGCTCCTGGACTATGAGAGTGCACGCCTTGATTTTGAGTGTGTGCTTAGGGAGCTTTGGGGACTCTTGCTGTATGAAAGCTGAAAGAGCTCTTCCTGCAGAGAGCTGTGTTTGCGGAGGTCACAGCTGCTGGCAGACGACCGTGTCTTCCAGGAAGCAAAAAGACAGGAGAACGCAGGGCACGGAACGGAAAGGGAACACCCTGCGCAGCAGCCCTCCACCAAGACTGGCAGCGTTCCTCTCTCAATGGTCTCCCCAGCGCAGCAGCTGATGATGACAAAGAAGATTTTCACCCTGCTTTCCCCACTCACTGTCAGGGCCATGGTGGCGACTTCACATTGGCCCAGATAGATACTCTTGCTGGGAGCTCTGGCGGGGCAGGGACCAAGTGAGAGGCACCGCTCCATGTGCCTCTATGTGTCTGTCCTCTGGGGCCTGGGGGACACTCTGCCCACCCCAGACACTCCCCGGGGAGCTGGTGCCACAGAACTGAGCACGCTGGACATGGGGAACACGCTGATAAGTGGGCAGCGGGAAATTTTCCTGCCCAGCAAAAGCACACACTGGGGAGTGGGACCTGATGCAGCTGAAGAGGCCGTCGCGAGGAGCCTTGTGACAGGGACTCTGTTACCAACCAGACAGTGACTGTACCCCTGACTTTGAGACAGTCCATTCCTTCTGGGAGCTTTACTTTGTGCGGAGTTGCCAATAAAAGTTGTGTTTGAACAAATGCCGATTCCGTGAGTGTCTGTCCATCACTTTCTTGGGGAACACAGGCATAGGGTGCAGGCTCTCACAGAAGATACGCCTGTAATCCCTGGCAACTAAGACCTTGCCGCACAAAGCCAATACGCTGTTGAGCTGCCACAGAATTAGGGAACCTTTTGCAGAAGAGCTGATGTGGCGGGCTCTGGTTTCATGACTCACTTGGCTTTGGCTTCCCAGGTGTTGCGGGTTCATCCCAGCAGGCAGCTTGGCATCACACAGCTGCTCAAGCCCTTTCCTCCAGTGGCACAGTGGAGAGAATCTGAAGGGTAAGTGGGAAAACTTGTGTGTGTTGAGCTAAGGGAGCTTAGTCCGTAAAGCAAGAGCTACATGCCCGGGCAGGGCAAGATTAAGAATTCATTCACTCTTGCCCTGGTCAGCCAGCAGAGCTGCCTTTTTGGTAACTGTTCTGCCACCCTGCACCTTGCCTTACCAGGAAACATCCCAGCCTTGCATGGCTCTCCGGTTATTATCATAGAATCACAGAATATCTCATGTAGGAAGGGACCCATAAGGATCATCTATTCCAACCCCCAGGTCCTCGCAGGACCAGCTACAATTAAACCATATAACTAAGATTGTCCTCCAGACACTCCTTGAACTCGGACAGCCTTGGTGCCGTGACCCCTTCCCTGGGGAGCCAGTTCCAGCCACCAACCACTCACTTAGGGAAGAACTTCTTTGTAATGTCCATCTGAATTTCCGCTGACACAGTGTCATGGAGGCACTCCAAATGTCAGTTTTATGCAGACAATACAGGGTCTTAGCCTTTTGAAAGTGACTTTGCAAAGGACATTACTATGGGGCAAAGCACTACCCAAAGATCCAAGGAATTGGCAGGGCTCATTTGGAGAGCGTTAAACTAGATTTGAAGGGGGATGGGAAGGTAGCTGGGCTTGCACCAGTAGGGCATCACTCTAGAGTTCATGAGGGCTGGGAGGCCCCCCATACCCCCTGACTTTGAGAGAGTCCATTCCTTCTGGGAGCTTTACTTTGTGTGGAGTTGCCAATAAAAGTTGTGTTTGAACAAATGCCGAATCCGTGAGTGTCTGTGCATCACTTTCTTGTGGAACACAGGCACTGGGTGCAGATTGTCACAGAAGACAACTCTGGAACCCTGTTATGTGTAAGCCAAGGCGGGCCCATCACAAGAAGCAGCCAGAGGCCTCAAATGGAATTGCAAAGAGCAAATTTATTTTAGTTAGCTCACTACCAGGGGATCTCCGAAACAGCATCTAAGCTCCTGGGCACAGGTAACACAAGCAAAGACACCGGTGCTGCAGATTTCAGCCCTGGTAGAAGATCGCTGAGCCTGCTGTGTTCACCTGTGTTTTCAAGGCTTCAAGCAGGCGCAGCCTCCTGCTTTCTCCCAACAAAGCAGGAATCTCAGGCATAATGCTACAGTGCCTTAGAGTCTCTCACAGGCCTTTGTTATCTACTACAGAGGTTCTACTTGTCAAGCACACAAGGTCAATACAACTATTAGTGTGATGTATGTGCTTTTTCTACACCCTAGCTGCAAGTCACTTGAGCGTGTTTACATCTAATCTCCTCGCCATTCTTCCACTGTATTCCCATATGTTCCACCCCCTTGCTCAAGTGATGGCATCTGCTGGGGCCAGCAAAGCCAGAGTTATTTGGTCTTGTGAGGTGTAGCACAGAGCAACTTACAGGGGCACACAATAAACACATACAGGAAAACAAAAAAAACCCATATTTCTAAAATAATGCTTTAAATCTGCTGTCCCATTCATCTCCTCGAGGAATGAAACAAGACTTTCAGTCAGGCATTATCAGTAGCGTGGAGAATGGCTTAGCAGTTATACGAGCAGAGCCTATTCTGAAGGCCTTAGCATAAGTAGTAAAACTAGGCCGCAGTGGGAACCGATGACTGTTTCAGTAAAATCAGCAAGGTCACTGAGACCTTGGCAGAGTTTCACAAACAGTTTTCAAGAGCACAAAAATGTAGAATAAGCATAGCTAGCAGCTGCAAATAGGAGGACCATGCAAATGTGACTGTTAGAGCTTAAGCCAATTAGAAGGTGACAGGTATGCATAATTATCGTGAACTGTATAAGTATATGCTATTTGGGCTAATAAATTGAATTATGCTTTATCGCTCATATTGGGTCGACCTGCGTGTTCCTCCGCCGCTCAAAACATCTCTTTCTGTTTGGCTGCTCTCCAGCCTCTCGTAGACTCGATAATCTTGAGGCTCTTTACCAACTTAAACGATTCCATGACTGTGTGATTTAACTTGAAGCTTGCACTGTGTGGAGCCAGGGGTTGGCCTAGATGGTCCTCATGGGCCCCTTTCAGCTTCCATCAACCCAAACCCCCACATCTCTTTCTTTCCGCTGGGCTGCTCTCCAGCCTCCTGGCCCCACGTTTCTATCTATAGCCAGGAGTACTGTGTCCTTGTGGTGAATTCAGCACTTAGTCTTGTTATATTTATTCAGTTGGTGAGTGTGCAGGTCTTTAGCCTACCCACATCTCTCTGTAAAACCTCTCTGCCCAGGACACAGGCCACAGCTCCGCCTAGTTTGTCAAGGTACGTTTTGATTCTTCTACACACATCATTTATAAAAGCTTGTATTGCGTTTATTCCAGTCGCTGCCAAAGCTCTCCCGGCTGTGGTAGCATGAAGTGCGACCTCTCCAGGGGCTCCCCTGCTCGCACTCCCCTCAGTCCCTCAGCCGTACGGCCCAGAGCCCGCCAAAAGACACGAGAAGGTCAAAAACACACACGCCCAACGTGGGGCTCGAACCCACGACCCTGGGATTAAGAGTCCCATGCTCTACCGACTGAGCTAGCCGGGCGCCTCGGCAGCAGGTGTTGGTGCGTTTCCCTCAGCACATGACGCACTGAATTCAGCGCCCCGCCGAGCGGTTCCGCCCCGCCCACACAGAGAAGCGCTGGGCGTTGCTCGGGGCTCTCGGCTGCCGGTGGTTGGCCGGTGCGAGGGCCAATTGGAGCGCGTGTTGCTGCGCGGTCGGGAGCGTGAGCGAGGCCGCGGGGCAGGGGCTCCGTCCGGCTGTGCTGAGGCGCCGCCATGAGCTCCATCGGTACCGGGGTGAGTGCGGCCCGCTGGGCCCGCGGCAGCGCGCCCGGCACAGCGCCGGTCTGACGGTCCCCCCTGTGCTGGCGACGAGCGGGGGGGTTGGATGGGCCCGGGGCCAACAGCCACCCCCCCGTTCCCTTGCGCTCGCCCCCGCAGGGAGCGCGGCCGCTGCGGGGCTGCCGGGGTGCGGGCGGCCTGTGGGCTCGGCCTCCTGCGCGCAAAGCGGCCCGGGCCGGAGCCGCTGCTGAGTCACTGCGGCCCGTTAGGCCGAGGAAACCGGAGGCGGGGGCGGAGCCGCTGCGGGGGCCGGGATGGGGATCGGGTCTCCCCAGGCTCGGGCGGTGTGGGGCTTGGGGGCGGCCCCGGGGGTGCGGAGCCGCGAAGGGGCCGCTCTGTTCTACGCTCAGGTTGCAATGCAGCTCTCGCCTGGGGCTCCCCGGGCTGGCGGGATCAGACCGAGCCGCCTTGGTGGCTCCTGAGGCCGGTTGTCACCCAGGACTTGCCACCTGCCAGGATGGCTGCCCAGCCGCCGTCACCTTGCAGCGCCACGGGACCTTCGGCAGGAGTTGAGGGAGCTTCTGCGCTCTCTTGCCTTTGTCCCGACCCGCAGCTCAGTGCTTGGGTGGTACTCTGGCAGTAAGTTGAGCATGAGCCAGCAGTGTGTTCTGGCAGCCAAGAGGGACCCGTGTCCTGGGTGCATCCAGCACAGCATCGCCGGCCGGGCAGGGAGAGGATTGTCCCGCTCCACTCCGTGCTGCTGCGGCCTCACCTGGAGCACTGTGTGCAGTTCTGCAAGACACAGGATAAAAAAAGATATTAAGCTACTGGAGAGTGTCCAGAAGAGGGCTACAAAGTTGGTGAAGGGTTTGGAGACGAAACTGTGTGAGGAATAGCTAAAGCGACTTGGTTTGTTCGGCTTGGGGGAGACTGAGAGCAGACCTCCTTGAGGTTACAGCTTCGTCACAAGGGGACGAAGAGGGGCAGGTGCTGATCTCTTCTCTTTAGTGACCAGTGACAGAACCCAAGGGAATGGCAGGAAGATGTGCCAGGAGAGGTTTAGGTTGGACATTAGGAAAAGGTTCTTCACCCAGAGGGTGCTGTACACTGGAACAGGCTCCCCAGGGAGGTGTCATGGCCCCAAGCTTGACAGTGTTCAAGAAGAGACTGGACAACGCTCTCAGACACACGGTGTGAACTGTGGGGTTGTCCTATGCAGGGACAGGAGTTGGACTCAATGATCCTTGTGAGTCCCTTCCACCTCAGGACATTCTATGGTTCTATGATTTTTATTTTCCAAAAATGATAATATACATTTCAAAGGCACACAAACAGTTCCCATAGTTTTAAGTATTGTGTAATGTGCGGTGCTTGCAGACCTGTGCAGTGCCTGGATTGACAGGGTTTGAAGTGTGGGTGTATCCAGTCCTGATGTGATGACTTCTCAGAGTTGTTAGTGTATGTTTGCTGCTGTTCATGCACCTTGTGTAAAGTACTTCATAGCCATCCATGTCATGCAGGTGCCAGTCATGCACTTATAAATAAATAAACTTCTGAAAATACCGTGTTCCTTTTTTCCTGAGTAGTGTGTTTTCTTTTTCAGTACGACTTGTCAGCTTCCACGTTTTCTCCAGATGGCAGAGTATTCCAAGTTGAATATGCTATGAAAGCTGTGGAGAATAGTAGGTAAGATACAAATATCTGCATCTCTGTCTGTTGGTTGGTCTTGTTTAAAGCAGCATCGTTGGACTAGACAAGCATGATGGCATTGCAGATAAAATTGTTGTTAAAATTAGTTCTGAGCAACTGTGTCTTACGTTCAAATTAAGTGCAAAAGTAGAGTAATTACTTTTGCTTGCTGGAAATTGCTTTTCATGCTTTCTAGAAATCACTTTTGCTTGCTAGAAACAGGTATGTTGTGGAGAATGGAAAGGCAGTAAACTTATTCGTGTGTGTTGAGGGCAATAAAAATCTTATGCTTTGGGGCAAAATCTGATTGTAGGTCTTATTAATATGTGTTACGTGCTTGGCTGTTATGGTAGTAAAGCTGTTGTGGCAGCACTTAAAAGCCCTTTTTATGGATGTGAACTGAGGCACTGAAAGTCTGACATGCTCAGTGCCTCATAAATTCATAGTAACTTCATTGCATTCCTTGGAAAACAGGACATCCATGTTCTGCTGAAGCTACTTCAGCTTCTCTGTGAGTGTTTGTCTTCCCTTGAGTATACGCAAAGGAATTTTGTAAATTAAAAATCTCTAGCAGCAGCGAGATGATTGATTAGCCGGGGTGGACTGGGTCACCCACGTGTCTGATCACAGCCACAGGATCGGTCAAAGTATCTTGTGTAGAGCCTCATGCCATGGTTGGTAATTTCTGCCCAATGATGCACTTTTGGAGGCTTAGAGAACGAGTTGTCACATCTCCCAGATCAACAGTGAATTTACCAAAAGGAGAGGTTATACGGGCTGTGGTTTTTGTACTGGTATCGCTCAGCCCAGTGACGGGGCAGCGGCTGTGCCATCGCTCCAAGCAATGTTACTGCTGCACGTAGTGTGTTCAAATCTCTTTGGGTAGGGACTTGTGACAGCCCCGTTCTCCTTTGTTTAAGAAAATATTTGCAGGTTTAATGAGCTTTGGCTTTGTCCTCCCGCTTATTGTCCTCAGTGCTAAAGTGGAGCTGTAACAAATGTACTTATGGGGAGCTACTGTCATTGTGTCTTGCATTTTGTTACTTCTCTGTTACGTATTTTGCACTATAATTCTGCTTCTGTGTGAGAAACTTATATTTATCTTGTCTTTCAGTACAGCAATTGGGATAAGATGCAAAGACGGTGTTGTCTTTGGAGTAGAAAAACTAGTTCTGTCCAAACTTTACGAAGAGGGTTCCAATAAACGTCTCTTTAATGTCGATCGACATGTTGGAATGGTAAGGTGCTATTTAACTTTGGTTTTTAATAACTGAAAGGGACCCCCCTCAAGAGCAGAAATCTATAAATCAGAGAATCAATAAATAGATAAAGAAAATAATCTTTATGTTTCTGTGTACAGAGTCAGAAACACCAGTGGGTTTTTGATTGTTTTTTGTAATATATTCTTGAGTGCACACACACGTATATAAGTAAAATTCAAATTCAAAATAGAAGGTATACATATTTTTGAAGCTGTTTTTAAAGTTTTTTGAATGCTTTTCAGCATTCCACTTCAAACTTGAATGCAAATCTAAACACAGGCTTTAAAGTGGTAATTTTTTAATGCAACTAACAAATAATGTGTGGTAAGGAGAAAAGATGCTGCATAGAAGACTCTCTTCTCAGCAGTCTGGGAGTCAGCTGAATTCTTTAAAGATTGGCCTTATAATTACCAGCTAATCAATAATAGTGATGTGACAACGATGTCAAGTACTGGTTACTGTGGGAGAGAAATGCCTGGTGTTACCTGTTGAATATATATTATATGAAGTATTGTTTAGGTTAGCGTAGTTGTGGCAAATCATAAGATGCTATTTAGCGCAAAGACAATTTTGTTTATTGACTTTTCCTAGTGAAAAACTGTATACTGTATTAGTATGGAATCATATTGACGTGTTTTGAGCTTGCTAGTAGATGGATAGTTTGATTGAATTCACTTGTAGTACATGGAATTCAGTAAAGATCTTGGTTAAGTCACACAATTAAACTTTCGTCCATTTATTTTATTAAATCATTGCAGGGTATGTTTGGCCTAGCTGATGGTAATTCTCATTTCAGGCAGTAGCAGGACTTCTGGCAGATGCTCGTTCTTTGGCAGACGTAGCTAGAGAAGAGGCTTCTAACTTTAGATCTAACTATGGCTACGATATTCCACTGAAGGTAAGAAATTGGTGCAGTTCACTCAGGATTTCTGGCTTTCTTAGTCTTGACATGGAGAACTGAATTTTATTACTTGAGGTTTACTTAATTCTGTAAATAAAGTTTTCAATTTCTTTTTCCTTTTAGCACCTGGCGGACAGAGTGGCGATGTATGTGCACGCATACACGCTCTACAGTGCTGTCAGGCCTTTTGGTTGCAGGTAACTGTTGGAAACATACACTGTAACTGTCTTTTTGTTTCACGACTGCTGAAACTACTTAGGTTGTCTGAGAGCTTTTTTTGAACTTTGAATAAGTAACCTACAATTCATCTTGTAAACAGATTCCCTTCCCGTTCCTCATTGCATGTGCATGTAAAACCTTAGGTGAAGAATTCACATGTGGATATTATGCCAAGATTAACAGTTTGTCCCTGAATTTTAAAGTTTTGAAGGGTTGATGCTATTAAGTCGGTGACAGTGATGAAACCAGAACTTTCTTTTGCAATCATCTTGCTTGCTCTGGTAGCTAAAGAGTAGGTTACAACTACTATGCAGTTCTAGTACAAAGGGACTAAGTAACTGAGATGTGCTCTCTAGTTACAGATAAATAAAATGATTCTGGCAGCCTCGGAGTGCTGGGCTGTCATGGTAACACTGAACTCTTCTGACAAATAGCTTAGTAGAATGTAGCAAGAAACCTGAGTTTGTGTAGTCTCTGTAATTCTGTGTGGGTTGGTAGAAGTGTTTCTAATTTCACTTTTCCCCTCCAGTTTCATGTTGGGGTCCTATGATGAGGATGACGGTGCACAACTTTATATGATTGATCCATCAGGAGTTTCATACGTGAGTGTGTCAAAAGTATTTCCATCTTGACATAAGTTCCGCCTTTAAAAGTTCCTACTTAGGAGAATATTAAGTGCTGTTCTAAAAGAGCTGTTGATTTTTTCTCTTTGTGCCTGGGAAGATTTCTAGTGCCTCACTGCTTAAAAATACATGGGGCTGGGTTTTGCTTATTTGCGTGTCCTTGTTAAACACACATTGTGTATCTCAGTCTCCATGAAACTAGTTTTAAAGCGTGTCTAAGAAATTTGGGAGTTCATTCCACCTGGCTGTATCCAATGAAAAGGCCCATGCAGTGCCCAAAAAGAGTAAGTGCTCTAGTGATACCCCATTCAGAAAATACTTCCAGATATGAGGGCTGCTGCTCTGACACTGGCTGCCAACAGCAAGTCAAACCAAAATAGATACTTTTGTTAATTGTTGTTAGTGCTGCCTCTTCAGCTGTGTATTACACACAGGGCGATACGTGCTCATACTGTTCTGATTTTTTGAAGTTTTCTTTCAATTTATTCAATACCACAGCTGTTGAGGGAAATAGAAATTATTCTTTTTTATGTGCTTATGCTTCAGTATACTTTCATGGTAGGTGGGTTTGGGTGTTTTTTTGTCTTGTTGGACTTCTCTAATTCTAGTTTGCTCTTCCATTTACTGTAATAACAATACAAAAATTGAACAGATATGTTTCTGTCCAGGAACTACTGAGCACTCCTCTGTTCTGTCAGCAGTGGTAGTACTTAATCTAGTAATTGGAATCCATTCAACAATTTGGGAACGTGCCAGAGAAGGAAGAGTACCAAGGTTTACTGTGTGTTAGCCTCTCCTGTGTGAGCAGGATGGGGGTTGGCGTATGCTAAGTGACAGTAAGAACTGCAGAGGGCTTAGTATTTAATTAAATTTACCTATTTTTTGTTTCTTTTTTTTTAGGGTTATTGGGGGTGTGCCATTGGTAAAGCCAGGCAAGCTGCAAAAACAGAGATAGAAAAACTTCAGGTATGATGTTGCGGTTTTGTTGTTCTGTTGCAAGAAAAATATTCTTAGCTTATTATGTTACCTTTTTGGATGCCTAAAATGTATAAAATCCAAGAGGAGCACATGGAATCTTTTCTTGCATGTTCTAGGAGATGTTTTAGCTTCTACCACAACAGTATTTCTCAAGTCTTGCCCCTGGGCAGTGTGTAGTTAACAGGGAGTGCACAAGGTTGAAACAGGAAGCATAAACATCCAATTCTGTGTGTGCCAGTGAGCAAAGTAATTTGAGTGAATATTAAAGTGTAACTAAGTTCTTAGTTGTGAATGAAAACCTTAGGGCAGCATCGTACAGGGTGGTATAATCGATTTTTTTCCCAAAGGTTTTAGATGATCCTTTTGTTTAAAAAGTTGAAAAAAAAGCTGGTCTTATTAAGGACAGTGAGTGGAACTGCAGGATACTGAATGACTGCTGGAATGTTATGACTCTGTAAATGTAATGGAGAAAAATAAAGTCCTTAACAAGAAAGATGGTGTTTCCCAGCTGGCTAGTGTTGAGGTACGGCCTTTTTTCAAAAGATGTGTTCATTAGCTTGTTGCTGACTGTAATACACCTCTCAAAGCATCTTTGCATGTCTGAAAAGGACGTTAGTGCTGTGAACACAGGCAGAATACAACTGTATGGTGCACCATTGTTACCAAAAAGCTGCTTCTGCTCAGCATTTCCTGCTTGCACAATAGCGTGACTTGAGTTTTACAGTAAAGTTCTGTGAACGCACACCAAGAAGTTGTTTTGTAGCCTTCTGAAGGAGCATGCACACAGTTGGCTGTGTAAAACCAGTCTGGGGACAAGGCTACTGGGATGTACTGGTGTGCCTTGAGCTGACCTAGAACCATGTTAGAATCCCAAAAGACTTCTGTCCTTTCATCTTGATAGCTGACGCCCTTGGAATTGGAGACAATATGGGACACCCCTAGACCTGGTGTGTCTCATGTAATTCGTACTTGATTCTGCGCTTGCATCTTATTTATGGTTTTGGTCTGCAGAAGTACATTGCAGCTGCTCTTGGAAAGGTTCAGACTTCATACGGCTGCCGTGCTTTTAAGAATAGTCTGTTTATGGTGCTGTAGCATTGTAACTGAAAAATCACAGGAAAAATTAAAATGTTCCTAAACTGACTTCATTCAGTCTGGAATCTGGTCAGATGCTCGAATACCAAATCAGAAGTAGGAAGCCTACAAGATCATCTGATCTTGATACTGATACAGGAATCTTGGTGTCTGAGAAATCATAATTTCAATTTCCATGTGTGCAAACTGGCATAAAGATAATGATATGTTGGGTAATATATCATCTACCCCCCAAATGTCATTTTCTGTCCAGTGCTTGGATTTAAAATAACTTCTGGTATATTCCTTGATTTTTGTACAGCTAGTAAGTATGTTTACTACTAGAACATTAGAGTAGAGCCTGTAAACTTTAGTGTATGGGAACAGTGGTTTGTCGTACGGCCCAACTGCATTTATTTATTTAATGGCTTGTTTGCAGAATGTCTTCAGTAATGCGTATGTTCTTGTCACAGCAATGTGAAGCGAGTCCAGTCTTGCATGCTGATGCTTTTTGTTAACTGTAGACAGGGCAGGTTTCCAGGTCAAGCTTAATTTTGATGAGATGAATTTGTAAAAACTGAAGTGGGAAAAAGACTAGAGTACAAAAGCTGTTGTGGGGTGATAGCACCTGCTGTCAGCTAAGACTTCTTCCTGTGGAAGACACGACTACAGGTGGAAAAAGTAAGAGGCAAGCAGGTGGCCAGAACTTTAAACCCACCTCACAGATACTGCAGAGCAGATCCCGTATCCGGGAGGGGACACGGGGTGCAAAACCCTCGGATGGAGCTGAGGGTGCAAGCAGGAAACGCTGCACTGATCACATCGCTTGCATCTTACGTGAATATCTGGTATCTTCAGCTGTGGGAAAACTTAGAATTACAGAACCACAGAAAGGCTTTGTGTCTGCTCTGTGGGGACACGCTAGCCTCTGCTAGCCTCTGAGTCATTGTCCCAATGGAACGTCTGTCTATCCATCCATCCATAAGACCCTGCTCGCCTGCAGTGCGTCAGACATCCTATTCCCGTCCCAGCTTCTCTCCGCTTACAGCACCACTGATGGGCTCTTCTCCAGGAACCTGATGTCCCTCCCAAAACCCTGTTCTTCCCATCTCACCGAGACCTGTACTTTATCTTGTCTTGCCCCATGGAGGCTCTCACCTCTCTGACATGGGAAATCATGGAATAGTTTGGGTGGGAAGGGACCTTCCAAGCTCATCCAGTGCCACCCCTGCCATGAGCAGGGACATCTTCACCAGCTCAGGTTGCTCAGAGCCCCGTCCAGCCTGGCCTGGGATGTCTGCAGGGATGGTTCATCCACCACCTCTCTGGCCAACCTGGGCCAGGCTCTCACCATCCTCAGTGTAAAAAAATTTCTTGTAGTCTTGTGGAGAGTACTTGACTCTCTTAATGTCTTCTGCAGCGCTTCTCATGGAGCTCTGATGCTACAGACAAGTTTTTGATATATGGACATAAATGTCATTAACTCCTGTGATAAACTGCTACAGTGTTTACTCTTACTGTCTGCAGAATTAACATACCTGGCATGGGAAAAGGGTAATGGCACAAAATAAATTGACTTCAGTTTTCCCTCCTGTAAATACGCGTGATAGTAGCAGACTTCTGGGTTTTCCTATTTCACCACTAACTTTTTAAGTGTAAATACACAGAGCAATTTAAATGTTTGGGTGACACCAAGTTCTATTTGTACACAGCAGCCAGTGCTGTGTGTGTTGTGGATGGAGTGTCACAAATTAAGGGCTGAGGCAATGGGTCTCTGTCATCTTAATTCCTTCATGGGTGTCTCAAAACTGGCTTCTGTACTATGGTTTTCAAAACTTTTTGAACATCGGACAGAGGTGATAATATATAATTAATGGGTTACATTCTGAGCTCAGTGTAAATGATTGGGAAATAAAGGAATTTTGAACTTGAAAATCATTTTATGCTAGAGGAAGTGTACTGCACTGTGTTTTGTGACACATGCGCTGTTGATTCCAATGAATAATGATGGGTGCAGTTTGAGTGCAGTATCAAAGGCTGATGTCTGTCTGGTTGGTGCAGATGAAACCTTGAGAAAGGAAATGAGGCAAATCTTGTTTCATCCCTGCATTAATGAAATTAATATTACTACTTTGTAGTCCAGAAGAGTTGACTGGTGAGAGATTTGACCCACAGAACATAAGTTTATTATGTCCTGGAAATTGGCATGAGATTTTGTTTTGATTAACTGTGAAACTGTCAGAAGACTGATGGAACTGTGAGAAAATATAAAATGAGATGCTGTTACCTTGCTCAGGCATGCAGTTGGTTGTTTACACTAGAACAAGATTATCCTCTTAGGGCATTACTTAAAAGACAATATTGCTTGCATAAAACGTTGGTAAGGCTGAAAGTATTACTATACTACCTAGAAAGGATATATTATACATGAAAATATGGTGCTTCCCCAATTTGTACATGAGGTTATTTTCTGTCAGTTGATCAGAAAGGATCTAATAGCAAGTCAAGGTTTTTTGATGTTAAGGTTTAGACTGGGGAATCATAGAATCTTTCACTTGTCGCAGAAAGCGCATTACGCATCTGGGCAGGCACTTATGTTCTGGCTTTGTGGAAAACAGTATATTCTCTTAAGCTGTGTATTTTTTTGTGTACAGATGAAGGAAATGACCTGCCGTGATGTTGTTAAAGAGGTTGCAAAAATGTAAGTCTCCAACCTGTTTTTCCAACTCGACAAAAATCCGTACTGGTGAGCTTGATGTGGCTTCAAACCAAAGCCATTCCTTTTAATTTGGGTACCAGGTTTCATCTCTACTAGATGAGTGCTTGTGCTGACTCTAGTATATTCTGCACTAATATTCTTCTCTCTTCTTGTGAGAGGGGGTATGCTACTTAGTACTGAAAAACATGCTGAAGGATATGAAAAATATACCTCTTGATCTCACCTGCTACTTTCTGTAAGTGCAACTTGTAGCACCAGTGGATTAAAGTTAGAACTGTCTGAATAGAGTCACTGGTTTTAAAATATATAAACCAGGTGGCAGATTGGGGAAGCTCCTTGGCATCCTGATTCCCAAGAGAGAGCTGTAGACTTTGTTACACAGATTGAACAGTGAACTGGTGCTTCAGGCATTAAGTAGCAGTCCAGAAATGAAGCTGAAGTCTTTGACCCAGCCTTCCTATTTGCCTAAAACAAGACTCAAGTGCTTAGGAAAGGAGCCAAGTGTTAACTCTGTGTTTAAAGATGTGTGTAAGGGATAGCTCGTCTCATTTAAATGACAACGCTTGATGCCACATGGAAAAATATGAAACATTTGCTGTTCACTGATGCGATTTAGGACAAGACATCAGTGATGTAATTGCCTGTGGTCATTAATATTATCCCACAAATACTATGTGAGGATAGTGAATTTACAGGAAAAAAAGGTACCATTTCATAAGGCACATACTACTGAGAGGAAAAAAAGACATTGGGAAGAGAGAAGACTTTCTGCTGAGTATCAGTTGGCCAGTAGTAAACGATCTTGAAAACACTTTGTGAATTAGTATCAAATACTTGTATTCTTTCAAGTATCTACAACACTTCCTTTTAATGCTTTGGGAACAGTTTAATCTGCAGCCACAAAATGGTAATCGCAAGTATTTTATGGCTATTGCTTAGAAGGTTATAAAGAAGTAATAAATACATTTCTATCATTGGTATTGCAGCCCGTGAAACAATCTCATGGGTTGTGTCTGCAGCTGTCATGGCAGCAGCTGGAGGAAAGAATTTGTAATATCTCTGTTCTTAAAAACTAGCAAGGACCTCAAAGCAGTTCTAAAATGGTACAAATAAGGCCCAGATTTTCAAATAATGCAAATACTTTTGTTGTTTAACTCTGCCTCAGCTCAGGTAGCATTTAGCAAGACAGCAAAGATTTTAATCATTTTTAACCACCCAGAGTCAAGCAGAACATTTTTTTTTAAGAGCTTGTCATGGTACACTTTGCAAAAGGCTTGTAACCAGCCGAACACATAAGAAAGGCCTAAAGACCATCTTAAGCCATGATCAGTAAGTCCAGTCTAAGAGTGACAAAAGGGTGTCAGAAGAATATAAGCATATAGTGGTATTTTCCTGGACACCAATCTTAACTTTGTTCTTTATATTTGTTTCACAATACTATAATACAACTTTAATTGGAAGTACTCGGTGTGGTGCTGAAAGTATCCTTCCTGCCTCCACTATCTCCAGGCTTTCTATGTCGGATCTCCAAGCTTTCTATGTTGGCTAGAAAAAGCTGGTATTTTTCATCTTTTGATTTATTAATACTTTCTGAAACAAACTAAGGAATGTGGCCTTCTCAACAAGTGAAGCCACAGGTTAATCCAAGTTCTACTATTATTTTGAGTGTATGTCTCAGCTCAGGGTGGTTATGGTTTGTTTACATGTTCTGCCCCTAAGGACTGAATACTAGGATGCAGTCAAATCAGTGTTGCTGTTACTATGAGACGTTTTCATCCCACAGACTAAGGAGCAATTTTACTAGTCTGGACGGTACTGCATATGCTATACCACCACTTGTAGTTTTAATTTTGATGACCATCATGTTTGCTATAAGCATGGCAGTCTATATGGAGAACTATATACAGGCTTCTAGACACGAGATACTGTGGTATTGGAGTTTAGTCTTAAGTGTAAACTGAAATAAGATTTACAGGGGAACTATAGGACACTCCTAACTGTATTATAACTAATCTGGCAGCAGCATGCAGTATTTGAATCTTAATGTTTGTTCTGATTAGGATAACTTTAACATCTCAACTTGCATCTTAGCTGTAATTTTTTACTGTATTGTCATACTAGCAATTAAGCCTGGAAAATTCTCTGATGGTTATTTGTGTGTGTGGGCAGGGGAAGAAGCATGGGGAAAACTTCTATTAACCATAAGAGTATTTCAGCAGAAGAAATCTGTGAAAGGAAGAAAGTATATTTAGCCTATTGAGCAATCTGTTCTAATCTGTACTTTGGTCTGTTCTTTCCAGAATCTACATAGTTCACGATGAAGTAAAGGACAAAGCTTTTGAGCTGGAACTCAGCTGGGTTGGAGAAAGTAAGCATTTCTGTAATTTCTATAAGCACCAGAAAATTTATAACTTTGTGTAACTAAATAAAAAATTGCTTCTTCACTCTGTATGTTAAGGTCCCTGTGTGAATTCTACTTAAGATGTACTCTTTTTATTGGCAGTAACCAATGGAAAACATGAAATTGTTCCCAAAGACATCAGGGAGGAAGCAGAAAAATATGCCAAGGTAAGGTCTGACTTTGGTGTTTCAGTGCTTCACTTGAAAAGTCTAGAGTGGAAGGAACTAACTGAAAGCTGGGCTGCTACTGTTTTGATGACTAGAACATGTATAGTTACACCACACATTAGCATTAGCTGGTGTTATTCTCAAGGGGGAACAGTGAAGTTAATGGTGTAATCCAGGGTTTGTTCTTACTTACAAAACCAGTGTAATTCAGCAGCCTTGCACAAGTGGTGTGTTTCTCCTTCAAAAGTAAATGTATTAACTCTTCCATGATGGTGTGAGTAGGACAGGTAGTAAGTCATGTTGCCTAGAACAGTTTTTAAAGATAACCATCTGCATTTGCTTTAAAATTAGTGACAGTGCTCAGTACTGCCCACTAAAGATATGAACTAGCCTGCTGAATACCAGGCTCTGGGCAGACTGAGAGGATTGTAAAGCTACAGCAAACCTTGTTTTGCTTATAGACAGAATCAAAACACAACTGTTAAACTATTTTTTAAACTTTTTTTAATAGGAATCTTTGAAAGAGGAAGATGAATCGGATGACGACAATATGTAACACATTGTTACTTCAAGACAAGTACAACTTTTGTTAACTTAGAACAGGTTTGTTTATAATGTATTAAGCATGGGATGCTATCATATACTTGCTGGAAAAAACTGGGTGACCAACTTGCACTAATAAATTTTCCATTTTACTGTCTGTTAGCTTTTATTTCAAGAGAGTATAGGCCAGAATCAGCAAGAAGCAACTGTACTCTATATCAAAACAGACATTAAGGAGGAAAGATATTAGGCTGGTGTTGTTCCTCTTACTACAGCATGCTGAGCCAGGCCAGGTACAGAAAAACAATCTGCTTAGAAATTTGACAGGTGTGTTTGTACTGCAGAGTTTAATATTAAAAATAGTACTTGATTAACTCATATCACAGTTTTCAGTTAAGTCATAGCCACAGGCTGTGACTGCTCTTGGCAGAAGAGATACCTCACCGTAAAACAGCTTTTGTTAAGTTCTAAAGCTGTGAGATCTATTAAGCAATCTAACTGGAATTAATGCTTGAAGTGTTAAATTATTTTTAAATAGCTTTGTTCAGCTGTAGTTTCTTAAATAATTTCTGAATCAGCTTTATCAATTGTTGACCTCCCTGGGAACTGAAAATAAGCTTTCCTGCTTCCTAGGAAAAGACTGTCTGTTCTAAGTCACTTCAAAGTCTTGAAAGACAAGGTGACAAACTGTCCTGTTCACCACCTTAAAACTTAGGTAAAAATTAAAGCCTTGTTTGTACATGCAGTTAAAATTCTAATGGTCACCTTAATCTGAAATGCATGCTTTTCTCATGAATCAGACTGCTCAGCTTTAGTACTACAAAATAGTGATTGACAAGACTTTAAAACAAAAGCTTTCCCATACATGCTGCTTTTTTTTTTTCCTTTTGAAAGAACACCTGGCCTACAGGTGGTGTTCTCTTTTTTTAATGGGATTAGGAGGTACAGGTTCTACTTCCTTTTTGTGACACAGGAAAGTCAATATAGGCTTAAACCTGAGCCAGACCCATCTAAGCCGGAGTCAAGCTACCTGAAACTCTTGCCTCTCCAGCTGGGTGTAGCTTTCAAAGGCTGCTGAACCTCTTGATCAGGCTGCCTGAGCCAGCATTCATCATGACCAGGCCCTGGTCCTGAGGTGACAGTGCAGCAGCCACACTGAGTCAGCCTTTCAGCTGAGTTGGATTTCTCCAAACTGAATTTACCTCTGAAGTTTATTGCTGATTCAACTGTTTGATTCATCAGCAAGTGCCAGTCAGGAAACTCTCATCAGCACTCTGAAGCAGTAGCTGAGGGCTGGTCTTCCACTTGCTGTATTCTACAGCAGAGAGCCTACTTGATTCTCTTCACTTTGTCTTTATTCTATGCCTGAAATGTTGCTGACAAACTGCTAAATGGAAACTAAAAGCAATCCTCGTGTGGCTACACACATCCATCCCATCCTTTCAGTGACATTCAGAATTAAGGACAGGAAACATAACCCTGACACCTGACTTGTATAATACTTCTTAAGTAAGAAGATCAAGATCAGTTGTGTATGTTTACAAAGTACAAAGAAGATGTTACACAAAATGTGGAGATAGAGGTGGGAACAGAGCCACCACTTCCTTATTCAAAATTTCCAAATAGATACTTCTTTGAGAACACGGCAACCTAAATAGTTCCTTTGAGGAACTGTGCTGTAATTCTTTTTGTTTGTTGTGGAAAGGTAGATAATAAAGTCCAATGAGAAGCAATTCAGCAGTGTGTGGACTGTAGTACATACAAAGTGCTGCATAGTAGCCTTGTCTGTTATGGCAGCATTTAGTTAAACAATACCAAGGTCATTATTACTGTCAGGTAGTTAACAGAACATACATTCAACCTATTTATGAGAACTGATCCTTATCTATGGTAAGGAAAAAACCCACACTATTATTGCCATTGACTGCAGATGGGGAAGGAAGAAAAGTGATATTAGAGAGTGGGGAAAACACATTTGCATTTATTCAGGAGAGGAGAGTCAAGGATTTTAAAAAGCATGAGAATAGTGAATAAGCTACATTAGTATTGAAATTTCCCTTAACTATAAAACCAGAAAGTTAGCAGGCTTCTACTTGATCTGAAAGCAAACATTGCTCCCTTTTAACACCACCACCCAGAGAACATGAGAATAGATTTCTAGTCCAGGACTTGAAGTTCAGCAGAAAACCTACTATTACAGCTATTTTTGTAGCCTTAACCTAGCTGCAGTTCCAGCTGAGGTAGCCAATGAGACAACCATGCTGCATTGAACAAGTAACTTAATAATTTGAAGTTAGTTAAGAATACTTAATTTAGTTATACATTTGTGCACTAGCCATCATAATGTTTTACTAATTTAGTCCACACGTGCTAGGCTTTAATTTTCCTGCTGAGAATTAGTGTTTACTTGTTGCTGTGGCAAACAGTGGAAGCTGAGCAGGGAAGGAAATCTTCAAAAGAAGGAAGTGGCTACTCATGGCAACATTGACCACACAAAGACTAAAAACATACTGGGACAACCCAGCATCCATCATTAAACTTTGATTAAATACTGAAGACTGTGTTGGTTTTTTTTCTAAATATATTATATAGAGCTGTCTGAGGTAAATCACTTGGTGAAAGTTAAGCTCCAGAAGGGCTCAAGCTGGATCTGAGATTAAAGTGAGGAATTGATCCACTACAGAACAAGAGAAAATAATACTAAATCTCAACAGCAACAACACCGTTTCCTTTTAGCAGAGTGTCCATTTCAAGTACAGGACTAGGAAAAAAATAATCTAGCTGTATAGTAGACAGCCTCCAGTCTTGAACAATATTCTAGGAGGAAGAGTTTGATTTCATCTCAGAGCCCAATAACTAATCAGACAGCTACAACAAAGATTTCAAAGCTGCTACCAGTCCATCTCCTGTAGCTTCAGCTGTGAGGCACATCTGGAAAATGTGTACATCTGCAGAGCTGAAGCTCCAGAAGAGCTGTTCCTTGAGACAAAAGATAGCATGTGCTTCTACTTAAACCTTAGTATTTTTGAGTAAGCTCCTTGCAACACATGCAAGCTCAGTATGACCCATCTAACAGCTTCCAGAACCAGCCTTTGGCACCAGGGGCAGCACACACCTTCCTACAAAAGCAGGGCTTGGATCCCCTTCCCTGAAATGAAAATGAGCTTTTATAATTGGCTTGAAAATAGTCAATTATTATTTCAGTGTCACATTGACATGTGAAAACGCATTGCAAGGCTAACACATGGGCAGGGAAAAAGTTGCTGAATTGGAGATTTGAGCAAGAGGTGGTTCTTAAAGAGTCTCATTTGGATTGTTTCTGCCCAAAGCACTGGGAAGTTTCAGTTCTGAAGATATCAGACAAAGCATAATTAGTCCATACCAAGCAGCACTTCTTGCTTCAGGCTCCACAAGTAACCTACTTAGTCCAGATTCTGGCTATTTATGGGAATACATAATAGAGCAGAAAGTCAAATACCCACTTGGAATGCATAGCTGCAGTCCTGGCCATGGTGAAATATTTCATGTTCAGAGTTTTAATGGCATGTGCTGTTGCTTAGCAGAGGCTTTAACAGAACACCAGAAAGTAAGACTGTATCGACCAACTCAGCTCTTAGCTTAAGGTCATCCCTCCACTAAGGAGTATTTTAGAAATACATAGTTCCAACAATGACGTACGAGTAGGATGTACAGCAAGATGCCTCCTCTCCCTTTAAGTTTCAAACATCCACTGACTGTTACTCAGCACCTGATGACTCACTGCTCTGATATTTCATAGCACTGGATGTGTCACATTCCCTGTTATTTAGTCAGCAAGTCCGCATACAGAAGCCTAAAGAGAGCGAAGAAGAGGTGAACTGCAGATGACAAATTGAAAATAAAATAGATTCCAATAGCTAGTTTACTTGCATACATCCCCATGACTGCACCAGAAGAGATTTTAGAATAAGCAGCTGGACTTACAGAGTTCAAAAACCCAGTTTAGACTACTACACTAGGATAATCAATTTCCATTGTTTGTACTACCTTTATATGGCCATAAATATTACTGGTTTGGATAATACCTTTGTTACAACTGACTAGTACTGCTGATGAAATTACGTTAAGATTGAGCTGTTAGAAGCACATTGGAAAACAGTGCATAGAAGTAACTCATGTAAAATTTCTGTGTGCCAGATATCCCTAGGGTATCTCCAAAATAAATCATATTAAGCTGTATTTGGTGCTGACTCTCAGAAAGGAAACATTTCAAACAGAATTTGTCTCGTGCAGATCTGAAGTATGCCAAGCGTCAAATCATCTGTTGCTTCCTTCTCATCACCAAAAATAGCTTGATGGCCTGAGGTTAAAAACCCCGCAAGCTGAAAGAGTGACTCTCCATATGGACGCAAAACTGCTTGAGATGCTGTCTGACTGTAGAGTCCAAGTCACCCTGAAGGAAGGGGACTTGGAATAACTACATGTGCTGTTTTGCAAGTCTCTTCCTTAAGATAAAACTGTAACCATAGAAGGGAACACCAAACAGTGAATTCAGCAATGCATCTTAAGTGTTTATCAGCTGGAAGATAATGGTGACCTTGAAGTGCACAGTTTCAAGATTCTGAAGTGAAAAATAGTATTAGTTGTCATGACAATTTTGAGACTGTATTGGCACCAAAAATATGGTATGGAGACTGTTCTCCCCCCACCTCTTATTTTCCTCCTTCAGTTGCATATGCTTATAAGACAAGGACTAGCTTTTCCTCCACCCACCAGTTTTTCAAGCTAACATGCAAAGAAGTTACTTTTACTTAAGAACTGAGAGCTATTTTGAGACATTATCTGCTTGTAATTTTCCATCCTAAAAGATCTTGCTACCTATTATGTCTGATTACACAGAGTTGCAGAAATCAGGTAGTAGAAGAGGCGAGAGTGTGGCCTTATTGCTTGTGCTGTAAATCACTCTAGTATTTGAGAACACAGGATCTACAACCGAGCTCAAACCAAGTCTTTTATTTCCAGACAGACTAAGTAATCGCCACGCAGTGCTCTTTCATCTTGAGTACATTGCTATTAAAGGACTCCAAAACAGTTGTTTAAAAATGGTTCTTACAAGTTGCTGTGCCAACCAAAAATGGACAAGTAGAATAAAGCAGGCAGTAGCATCACGTAGCTTATAGTGCAAACATGTGCATATAATCAGATCAGGAAAAACTGAAATCCCCTGAAGTCTCCCCTAGACACAGTATAAAAACTACTCACTGAAAATACCATTTTAGGTAAGACAAGCCAAGTAAAAGTTTAGAAAGAACATGGGGCAGTTTATTGCTGCATCAAGTTAAATATCATTTGGTATATATGTATTGTCTGCACATCCAAAATACATTTAAGATTCCAATTTCAGCAGATTAATAGTAGGTTCAATTATAGCAAATTCACTCAGAAGCCAATATATTCCAAATGCACACACACAAAAAACCAAAAACACACCTAAGTGATGCCCAAGTTTTTAGAATTTAAATTTATGTTGTTTGCAGGGCTTTTAGAAAAGCAGGAAGTCTGCTAATTCCATTATTTTGGGGAAGGACAGAGACCTATTACGTTAGACTGCATTAACAGGTGTCAAAAGCAGCCAAGGAAGCGCAAGATGACTTTAACAGAATACCTATATAAAGCTCAATTTCAGCACTAATCCTAGGTGTTTCCACAGTCTACAAAGCACACTGCTTGACAGGCTATTTTTCTGAAATACGTTTCTATATACATCAGGAAAAGAAACAAATCTGTAACACTGAGGCAGAATCAAAATTGAGCTTAATGTGTTTCCTGTCAGTCTCTTTAACAACCAGCTATTTCCTCCAGCCAAATGCTTGTTTCTACACAAATACCAGTTTGTCCCCCGTTGTGCAAGGAGATCATTCTTACACTATTAAAAGCTCTTTCATTTATCCTGAGTAACTGAACTCCAAAAAGATGTGTATTTTGTTCTTTCAGAGTTCTGGATGCCACACCCCACAGCTCATTTGAGTAGTTCTGTTTACAGCTGTACTGGTGTAACTAATGAGGTGACAGAATACGCAAAAACACTGCAGGGGAAAGCACATCCCTGAAGGTACAAACCTCCTGCAAACAGTAGAGTCTTGCAATTAATTCACAGGTGAAGTGTGCATTACACAGTGCTGATTGATCAGCCAAGTCCCCAGCCACCTGGCTAGCTACCTGTAATAATATCCTACAAACAACATACACAATTAGAAGGTATCTTTTGAAAAAGGTGGCTATGTAGGAAAAAATTCAGAATTTAATCACCGGCTGAACTGTAAATTGTCACAGAGAGCAGCTACTTCTAACTAAAAAACATTTCATGCTAAAGACTGAGGGCATTAATACTTTTAAAAAAGAATCAATACTGACCAACTGCATTCTTGTTAGCTGAGGCTGAAAAGTAAGTTAATCCTAAGTGATTAAAGTAATTTGGACAAGCAAAAGCCCTAGAAGAGAGGCCACGGTAACCACTGCCTTCACAGCTTTCTTTGGCTGAGCAGCCATGCTTTGCAGAAATAGCGTTTGCTGCTTTGTGCCAGGCTGTGAACCATTAGTAGCACACACATTGCTTTCCAGAGGGTAGTTAGAAGGAAAAATCGTGCATCTGTAGTCCCGATTCAGCTGGATCACGTTGCTCTCCATCTGTAACAATCCGTCATTTTAATCGACAGCTTATCGGTGCTGACAAGCTTGAGAGTGACACCTACACTGGCAGGTGAACCACGTCCAAGGACTCACCATCAGTATTAGAACCCTATTTTTTTATCTCTACAAGCATGGAAAGATGTATTAGGAAAAACTCAAACTGAGAAGCCACTTACCAGTGTGGGAAAAAGCTTGCATATATGAGAACATACTCTTAACATCTATTTTCCTTCTTGTGCTTTTTAACATGGCTATGTCTGCAGCAAGAAGTCATACTGGGAGGAAAATAAAAGCCTTCCAAGGTACAAACTAGAAATAGGCAGCACAAGTGAGGAAGATTCCTACTTCAGATTTCCCATGATCACTCAAAACTACTTCTGAAAGACAAGAAAAACCTGAATCTACTAACACAGGTATTGAGAAATTAATCCGACCAGAGTTAGTTCTCTTTGCTAAAGTGAACCAACAGCCTGTTTCAGCTCTCCAACATCAGCCACAATCAACATCCGAGATACAGATAGCATTAGATACCAATTCAGATTACATTCACATGTCAAAAGGCTGAAAAAGTGACCACACTGTTGCTCCAAAGTAGATATCAGAAGTCAATATTTAAGGGGGAAATACCTTCTAATTCAGCAGCTTAACTCAGTAAGGATCTTAAAATACAACATGCAACCCCATTTAAATGTTAAAACTGTTAGTTTTCATCGCAATGAAGTAGGTAATTGCCACTCTCAAAAACACGTGGGGTTTGCATTCAAGTTTCACCCTGTATATTTGATTTAGATGGGAGATTATTCAAGTAGTAGTATTTATACACAAGATTTTACTCTCTTAGGAAGAATACAGACTATTTACAGAATCAGATGAAAGTTTTAAATGTTTCCAACTTATTTCTGAAACACTGAAATCCTATTTGCTCTGTAGACTGGTGACTATTTACACAGAAAACCACTCTCCCGATCCCATACAATAAACATCTCATCTCACCTTGAGAGATCAAAACTTCCACAGATAAGTATCTCAGCAATAATGCCTACAGCTCAGAAGCCAGGAAGAAAGAGCTGCATGCTGTAGAAATATTTCGGAAGCCGTCTGAAAGGTACAGAGAGTTTTAAAAGGTTTTACAATACCGGAATTGCTGATGCATTAACGTAGCCCTTATGTGTACATGCATAGGATACATTTCTAGTACTAACTACTGTTTCAGGCTTTATAGATTTTTCTGTGAGAGGCAGTGAAGGTTTGATTACTCACTAATAGATCTAATCCTTTGCCTTTAGCGGTGGCGTTCAGCGACACTTACTTCGAAAAAATACGGAAGGATGCTATCCTTCAGCAGTCACATTGCTACCCAGAGCTGTAACTGATTTCTCATTTAACTTCAAGCATCTACTTCAAGTTTTGACAGACTCATCACCTGACTGCAGATTATGACAACCAAAGTCCTTTGCCACATCTAAATTAAAGCTGCTGTACAAATCTTCAGCTTCTCTGTAGTGCTGCGCGCTATTGTTTCACAACACTGCACGACTTCCCCAGCGTAGCTGTAACAGCCTTGCTCTTGTCACGACTGTGAACTTGTAGCCCTTAGAAATAATACAGGAAGTTAAGTGGATTTGTAATCAATTCCATCTCTTGCATCCCTTTGCTAAGCAACAGAAATTGAACACCTATACTCAGATCATTTAACAGCACATGACAAAACATGAAAAAAATGGCTTTAGAATCCAATCTTAAGTAAACCCTAGCAACGAGCGCTCTTCTTCCATAGTTGCTAAATTAGTAACGTTAACATTTGACAGAAATATGTTAGCTATCATAAGAGAAAATTACGTACCGGAAAGAGTAAAAATAGCCTCTTACAACACAGCTCTTACTCTGTCCCAACACAAGATTACCAAATCAGTCTTAAAAAAAGGAACATTTTAACGTTTGGAATGTAAAGATTGCATGCTACACGCCAAAACGCCCCCACACCACTAACGGGCTGGGATGAAAGCAGCAGTTACACTGGCTGAGAACTTAAACCTCTTCTCTTGCTGCTAATAACACACATCAGTTAACGCGTCACCAATTTCTGCACACATTTTATAAAACATAGGATTGTAGTTAAGATCTGCAGCCACAAAGCACAACAAAGTCTGGACACAGTTTATTCAGTAAAAATGGGACTACTTCTCCCTGGAGATCTCTGAAGCCGCTAACAAGAGCTGCTCTGACAAGCTGAGAATGTAACAGCGTTTTACTAGTGTCACTGGAAAAAGCAACTACAAAGCGAGTATTGTTGTTAGCTGCAGAGCTGACAGGAAACCCAATTCTGAGATTTTTCTCACACAAATATATTTAACACAGAATACTCTATGTCATAAATATTTTCATGATTATCCACACAGAGATACAGCACTGCTGCAAAATATACCCATGGCAGACCCAAGGAACCAGTGCTAAACTTCAGTGGATATAATGCACTAATTCAGGCATCTGATGGGTTGCTAAACTTTGTGTCTTCTCCAGCAGCAATATTCACACGGAAATGATGAAAAACAGCATGCACAGTTGTGTCTGAATAATTAAATATCCATTTTTCTGAATATGGGGACAGGAATGTTCCAGAGCTGTGAAACTATAGGGAAGCATTTAGCACTAACAGGTGTGGATTTTTTTGTTTGTTTTCCCTCTCACACATGATAATAAATACGAAGGAACTTACTGCTGATAGTTAAGAATAAAGCCAAATTTTCTCCAAGACTAGGAAAGATTTGACCTTCCATTTTTATAATCCAAGTATTACTGACTGAACTTTTCTGTTGTCAACTTTGCATTCATTGGGATTCTTTTCCTTTAGACCTGTACACCAAGTACCTCACAGTTTCTTGTCTGAGCCGTCTGCAATCACTTAGATAATAAAGCTTTGTGGGAAACATACACCTGACCTTCATTTGTGCAGAAATACAGCAGTTCCACACAGACAGAGGTTCTCAACCGTGGGCAGACGCTTGCTCAACCACCACTGGAAAGATGTTGCCTATTTACTTACAGAATAGAAACACCAAGAGGAAGAGCATTTAAAAAAAAAAAAAAGGAGAACTAAACACTTGAGGCAACAATAAAAGCAGCTAAAAGTCTCCTGAACACCTGCAAAGTCTGACATAAAGCAGCACAGTATTTCACAACCTAGAAAGCAGTTCAATATTACAACAAGAATCAGTGTTTTTAATATTTCTAGAATATTTTGGCTGTGATGGTATGTTTATTCCCCAATTCTTTTATTTACTCCATAAATGGAATATGTCAAAAGCAGTACGTGACTACTGAGCAGAATTAAAACATCTTATCTCAGAAATCTCTCTTCTCATTATTCTGTCTCCTCAAGGAAGCCACATGATACATTCAACAGTTTTACTTAGCTGCTATTTATTCTGCTATTCTTACTAAGAATACTGTAAGATACAGACATTCCTATACTTGCCTTTTCCTATCAAATGCCACATATATAGAAGACTTTAGGCAAAATTTCCGTATATTCTACAACTAATACACATTTTTTCTAATTTATTTACAGCCATCGCCTAAGCTCTAGAATTATGTATGACCAAAGACCAGTGTCATGCTTACAGTGTCTTGAAGCTTTTGTGTTAACTTTTTAAATTAAGCAGCCTGATGCTAATTTGCACCAACTAAGACCAAAACGCACATCCCCGGGTGATTCTCCCATACCACATCTACAAGACCTTTTCTACTAACAAAGTACACATAATACAAGTCCTGCTGCTTTGAACAATGATGTTAAAAATTTTTCTACCTTACAGCATGTAAGAGATTAGATACTAAAAGGACTTATTGTGATCATCTCATTCCAGAGCTTCTAAAGGGTTAATTTTGTAAAGTTACCAGAGCAACTCATGATGAAGTGGCTCACAACAGAAAAGTCCACTGCTCATTTCTTCCACTTGTGTCAACTGCTTCCCTATAAGGGCTGGCGCTGGGGAAGGGGCACAGCTGCGAGGATCCAGTACAGCCAAGCTGTCTTTAAGCCTCAGGGCTAATTAACACTGAAATAGAATCATAAAATTGTTCTGGTTGGACATACATTTAGGATATAAAAACCTGAAACTCGTGGCATAATGACTCCTGAAGTTCACGTTCCAACAAAAAGTTCTTTTAAACCAAAATTAGACCCTTTCCCTGGCTTGCCAAAAGCACAGCTTTTCCATTCCATTACGCTAGACATCATCCCCAAGATGTGTGAGAATGTTTGTACTCTTTGTTGAGATGCCTTGCTGGGCATTCTTCGGTGCTTTAAATACCATAAAAGAACAAGTCACCTCTCCCACTGACAGGCTGTACAGAAGTAAAGTCCTTTTCCTCACAATAGCTAGATGGGTGAAGTGCCATGAACTTCCTAAGCACACCGGCTGCAACAGAAACATCCAGGGGGATGAGATTTTCATGCTAGAAATCAGAAACAAGACTGGTTAGTTTTGTCACAAACTGTTATTTATTAAATGGTTCTATACTTGGTACAGAGATACAATTCATGCCTCAAAAACAGCTCGCAATTTAAGTCATGATTTGACCAATACATTCCACACTTAGAGAGATGAGAAGTTCACATTCAAAGTGAATTTTTTAAGTTTTGGGTTAGATTTAACGTATTCTAAACAATAATTTTCAGTTTATCCACTGCATAAAGTGGAACTACAGCACAGCATCAAACTTCTCTTAGCACTAAAAGAAATACCTCAAACTTTTCTACATGTCCAAGCCTCTTTATGTTTATAATCCAGATCCAAACACCAGAACTCTAGAGCTACCCTCCCCCATGTCAGACATCTCCTGTAGTCAATACTAAACATACCTCATGTGCATTACACCTCACTACACCTTCAGAGCTTATCTACACTATTCACCCTTGCTCAATGAGCTCCCTAAAGAGCCACCCTTTTGCCTGCTGCTTTCGAAAGCATTAGATTTAATAAAAACAAAAGAACACACCACAAAAACCACCTCCAAGCGAGCACTAACATGGAATCTACATTAATGTTAAAAACATACATGTAGTTTTAATACAGGTTTTAGTTAGTAGCTCCTATTTAGCAGCGCCCAAGACCAAATTCTCTCAGTGCATCCTGCCACATCACAGAACCACAAAGTGGTTGAGGTTGAAGTGACCTCTGAAGATCATCCAGTCCCACCCACCTGCTAACGCAGGGTCACCAGAGCAGATCACACAGGGTTGTGTCCAGGCAGGTTTCAATGTCTCAGCGAAGGAGACTCCACATCTGCTCTGGGCAGCCTGGGCCAGGCTCTGGCACCTCACAGCAAAGATTTCTCCTCAGATTCTTCATGCCAGGCTGCTCCTTCAGAGCATCCATGGTACAGAAGGACCAGACAGCGCTACATTCCCCATACGCACCCCGAAAAGCGCTCAGTCCCGTCACCGCTGCTCTTCCCCTTCTTCGCCACATCCTGCCCATGCAGAGGTGACTCAGCCGCCAGCATCATGTGCACAAGCGACCGGGCGGCAAGAGGCGGTCACGTCCCCTTCCCCGCGCTTCACCCCGAGCGCGTCACGGGCAGCAGGGGAAGATTAACGGCGACAGAGCGACGCCTTCCCCTGAGGGAAGCGTAACCGCCCGCCCGCACCGGCTGAGGGGAACGCGGCATGGGCAGTGCCTGCAGCCCCTACCTGCGGCCCCGGCGGTGTCTCTGCTGGGGCGCTCGGCAGCGGCGGGCGGGTAGAGCAGCGGGAGAGCCCGCCAGGTCCGCACCTCCCGGGCCGCTCAGCCGCCGGCTCCTCCGCGGGCATTTCCGCCGCCAGAGGAGGCGCCGCCGCTTCACTTCCGGGTCCGGCCGGGCCCGCTCCTGCGCCATCGCCACCGAGCGGGAGAGAGGGCGACGCGGCCGCCGCGATCCAACGTGGAGCTAGGGCTGCAGTGCAGAAAACGAGGCGCGGCCTCTTCGGAGCTCCCCGCTGAGCCCCCCGCCGCCCCCAACGGGAGAGACGCCAACCGCTCCCGCCGCCTCCCTTCCGCGGCCTAAAATGGGAAAGAGCCGCACACAAAATGGCGCCGGGAGGCTGACGGCCGCGCATGCGCGCCGCGTGCCCCGGGCCGCCGCCGCCGCAGGACGCCGTCCCGCCTCCCGCCGCCCCCCTCCCTCCCGCTCGTCCCCGCCCCACAGCGTCTCCAAGAGACGGCCCGCACCAATCAGACCGCGCCGTTGTTCTTCCGGTCCCTGGGTCTCGACCAATCGCCGCGCACGGAGCTACATCCGGATCTAGCTCTTACCAATCAGCCGCGGGAGACGCTGACTTCACTTCAACCTCCACCAATCGGTTTGCGCTCCGGGGTAACGCCAATCAAAAGTCTCCGTGGCTTTACCTGCGTCGACGTCTGGCCAATGTCCTCTGCCAGCTTCCCTGTGACCAATGGGGGTGCTGTCCGCGGCGCCCAATCCGGGCGGGGCAGAGCCCCCGGGGCGTCATGAGAGGGCCAATGGGAGTTCAAGCAGGACAGATTCTGCTCAACAGCTTGTTATTGGGCTGGTGATTCGGTGCGAGTCCGGGCTGGAGGGGGTGGAGCGGGGCCGCGCTCAGCAGCCGCCGCCGCTCGCGGGGCTGTCGTCGTCTCGGAGGGGCCGCGGCGCTGGGAGCGCGGCGGGGCCGGGCCGGGCGGCGCGGAGCTGCCCACTTCGCGACGAGTTTCCAGGTAGGGGGTGGCGAGGGCGGCGGGCGCCTCGGCAGCCGCAACTCCACCGCTCGTCCCGGGGGAGGAGGGCGCGGAGCGGCGCCGGGAGCTCCCCCTTTCCCCACCGCCCCTTGGAGCAGCGCGCCCTTCCACCCCCTGAGGGAGCGAGGACGGGAACTCCCTTCCCTGCCAAACTCCTCCCCGCAGTCCCCTCTATCCCCGGGGCTGCCCCGACGCTTGGCCGCCCTCCACCCTCAGCCCCCTGAGCCGCGCAGCGCCGGCCTGGCCCCGCTCCGCCTCCCCCTGCCCCGGCCGGGGCTGCCGGGCTGCGGGAGGCGGGGGGGCGGGAGCCAGAAGTCCGCCCGGCCGGCGGTGAGGGGGGCGGGGAGGAGGGGCTCGGCGGCGCGTCCCTCCGCGGGCCGCAGAAAGTTGCGAGGGCCGGGGAGGGGCGGGGAAGGCGGCGGCGGCGGCTGCCGCCGATCCCCCCGAGTGAGGAGCTGCCCGTGCGGAGAGCGGTGGGTTCTCCCCTTCACGGGCTTGAGAACGCGCGTCCCGGCCCCTCCGCCCCGAGGCGGGGAGCGGGAGCAATGGCGACGTGACACACCGAGGGGCCGCCGGGCGGGAAGCGGCGGGAGGCGGCGGCGGCTCCGCTCCCTCCGCGGCCCCGGCGGGGCTGGGACGGGTGGCGGGTCCCGCCCGCCCGCGCTGGGCTCCCCTCACACCCCCGCGCTGGAGGGGCCGAACCTTCAATGCTCCCCCCACTTCTTTTGCAGCGTTTTCCCGTGTGCTGGCGGGGAGAAGTCTCGGAGCTGGAATCCCTCAAATAACCTCTAAAGATGAAGGTAGGGTAACCCCGGAGCGGGGAGCGGCTCCTTCACCCCCCCCCCCCCCCCGCCTCGGTAGCTGCTCTGGCGTTTTCATTTTTAATCGCACGTCTCGGCTGAGCAACAGTAGGATAACGCTGGCCCGGGTTTCGGTGCACGCTGCTAATCCTGTTTCTGCTCTCCAGCTAAGGTGTGGGTGAGCGAAGCTCTTCTAAGTCTGAAAATTCACAGACGTCTCCGAGTTGTTGTCCTTTGGGCCACTGTCTTTAAATGCTTCCTGTATCGGCAGCTGCTATTGCAAGTTTGCAAAACCACAGCTTTTGTCCCGCCTTAGCTGCTGCCGGGTTTTTTTTCAGTACAAAGGCTTAACAATTGCAGTATAATTCACAAAAGAGAGAAAAACTTCTCTTTTTTTTTGCCTTCAGTTGAAGGAATACTAACAATTTAAAAAAAGAGGCACAGGAAAACAGTTATTTAATACTCTGTGCTGATTTCCTGTCTTGATAGACGTTTTCAACGTAGTAATTTTTTCCTTGTTCATCAGTTGCTACAAGCACAGTGAAGTGAAATGTTCAGTAATAAAGTTCAGATTAAGGAAAACATGATGAAAAATATTTCTCTCTCTTAAAATACATAAGCAATTAAGCTTTGATAAGGGCATTTTGGGAAAGAGAAGTACTAGTTAACAGCTGCTTGAAAGATTACAACAGATTTCTCTAGAGGTCTCCTTTTAGTCAGCAGGAAAAAAGAATCCCTTATGTAGAATGTTATAGACTTAATTGTAAGTGTTGCGACGAGAGTCTTGAATGTTTTAAATAACTCGTGTCACTGAGTTGCTTATAGCTGGAAAAAGTAGAACAGTTATTTTATTGCCTTTTTGCAGCTTTTGTATACTATGTAGGAATGACTTGAATTGATGCTCACTACTATATGTTACTACCTTTTTTATAAGGAGATGGTCTAAGTATCACTTTAATACCCTGAAAGATATTTCTGGGAGAGTAATTAGGCTGAAAAAATGGGGGAGGGGGCAAGATCACTGGTATAACAAAACTTCCTGTAACTTGTTTGTTGTTTTGTTTATTTTTGTTTTCTTTTAAAGAACAGTGTGATCGCGGTTCCGTGTACATTGTTTATCAGTTAAAATTCAATAGGTTTAAAAGTTAAGACACAAAATGAAATAAATAATGATGTAGCTATAAAAATAAAGAAGAAGAACTAAACTTTATTCGTATTTTGTTTTGTTTCTTACCAGGCAGCAGATGAGCCTGCCTACCTGACAGTGGGAACTGATGTCAGTGCCAAGTACCGTGGTGCCTTCTGTGAGGCAAAGATTAAGACAGTGAAGAGGCTTGTGAAAGTCAAGGTAGTGCTGCGGTGGTTGCTGATTTTATTAAAGGATTGTGTTGAAAGGACTGTCAGGGGAGATGCTAGTCCTGAAGATTAGGAAATGTTCATCACTGTATGAATTTTAAAGAACACTTGAGTGCTGTTTCTCGTAATTTGGTGCTGGATTTGGGGGGAATTTGTTTCCCTTTTTTGTTCTTTTTGGGGGAGTCTTAGTTTTTCGTTCTTGAGGAGGATGCTGGAACAAGAATGAACTTTCCAATCACCTGTTCGTGCTACTTCTTTCCTGATAGTGGTTGTCTTCTGTTTGTGAATGCATCAGTTTCACAGCAATCAGTTTTGATGTCACGAATAGAAGATTATGGCTTTACATGAGTAATGAGGAATAAGAGCAACCTCTTCAGAAGCAAAAGTTCCATCTCATTCCAGCTGACATTCTCGGGTTTTTAGCTTGAAACTTAAGAGGCAGTGCCAAAAAAAAAATCAACAGAAGATCAAAAAAAGATGGCAATCATTAGTTTCTTAGACCAGATAACATTTGTTAAGTTTTGGGCATCTTGCTGCTGTTTCTAAACCAATGTGCTGAGTTTCTACACAGGCGTAGTGCTGGCACATAGTAGTAATTGACATTTACAGGTCTTACTCCAAAACAATCAAAAGAGAAAGTCATTATTTTGGTGTTGCAGTACTGTTGTAAATGCTGCTATAAGGGGAAAAAAAAAGAATAAAACATGGTTAAATAAAAGTTAAGGATTCAAAGTAAATATAGAAATTGTTCTTCTGCTGTGTTTTGTCAGAATCTTCCCACTTCCTTCTTTCTTGTCTGCTGTCCAAGATATGTAAATAAGGCATTAGTGACCCAAAAACCCCTAACAAACAGAGATGAAAGCTGCTTTTTATAGCTACGCATCTAAGTTTTTGTGTGCTTTAATGCTTAGATCAAGTAGAACAAGCCTCTTCAGTTACATATAGAGATCATATCACTTTCTCAGAGTGCTTTTCATGATTAGAAAAAAAGAACAATTCATGTCTTGGAGTCTTTTCCCCTGTTCCTAATGAGTACTTGTAGAAATTTGTGATGTTCTTTGAAATGTGTGTTAATGAGAAGCTCTGTAGGAAGCAGCATGCTGCCCTTTCTCCTCTGACATCTTTGATTTTGTATCCGTATCTTTGGTCTGATAGAGTATTTAGTCTGTTAATAGGTGTGAGTTTCTTTTTCTCTTAAGAATCTTATGCTTTATTGCTCCAGGATAAAATTTGGAAGTATATGAGGCCGCCGTGTACTTGGTGGAAATTCCTGTCACTGTATCTCAGTTATACTATAACAATTGAAGTTTTAACAAGCTGAGCCTGATATTGTAATTAAGAGCATTAGGCACACCCTGGTGTGCTTGCCAAGAGTGCAAAGAGTCCGAAAAGTCCAGGTGTCTTTTCCTGAGTAGCAGGACAACCTGTATTCATCTCAATACCAATATAAAATCTTAAATAAAAATTGCATAAACTGCATTATTAACCTGAATGGGGGTTAATACCAACTGTATTTTAACATGCCACTAGTGTTGTATTTGTAAATACGGCTACAGTATAGACTATGGATGAGGGAGCTGGAAAACTGGACATCTTTATAGGTGGAAAGGAAGCTCCTGAAGCTTTATATTCCTGAAAATAAATAGGAATTTTGGACTTTTTTATTAAAACACTGCAGATGTTTTTGCTATAAGAAATGACAGTAAAACAGTTGATGGTGTTGACATCTAAATATTCATCTTTTCTGTTTCTAAACTCTGCAAACTTGGGATTGAAATTGCAGCAGCTTAAATTCAGTCCATCTCATCAGTGTTACCTTCGCAAAAAGGATTTTAAAGGGAGAAGCAGGGTTTACTTTGCTGTCACTGATCCTTATTTTCGTTACACTTGCAGTGATTCACATCTTTACCGTAAAAACTTGATCCAGTTAGCAGAAATAGTGGCATTGTGGTCAGTTTGTTAATTTTTCAAGACATATTTAATGAAGGGAGCTTTTGATTTGGTTGTAGTTTAGTACTCAATGTGGTGTTAATAAAGTGCTACAGTTGAAGTAGAGGGAGAGAAAAAGCCAGTTTAATCTGCTGGTCTGGAAGCCTAATTGCAGGTATGCCCTGGATTGCATCAATATCCAAACTCGCATCAAAACGTATTTTTCTTTACCTTGGAATGGCTGATGCTTGATTTGCCCTGTTCTTTAATTATGATATTTCAGATTAAATATTAAGTGTGATACTTGGGACTTCCCATCAGTAAAACCATCCACGCCAAACGTTTTGTTTTCAATAATGTTTGCGTCCATTTGATTGATTGAACGTCTTATTTTCCAGATCATGAGCATTATTATAAATACAGTTTTATGCTTTTTGTATGCTATTAATAATAAGATATATATGATAAAGTTTATGAATGTCTTTTAGGTGGTCCTGAAGGGGGATAACTCAACTCAGTTAGTACAAGATGACCAAGTCAAAGGACCTCTAAGAGTATGTATATTGCATGCTTTTTTTTTTTCATCACGTAATTTGTAAAATTCTAAATTTTGGTCATATTTAGGTGAGTATATGTTCAACAGAATTTAAATCAACAGGAGGTTGCTCATTGCTTTAGATCATAGAATCATAGAATGCTAGGGATTGGAAGGGACCTAGAAAGCTCATCCAGTGCAATCCCCCCGCCGGAGCAGGAACACCCAGCTGAGGTTCCACAGGAAGGTGTCCAGGCGGGTTTGAATGGCTGCAGAGAAGGAGACTCCACAACCTCCCTGGGCAGCCTGGGCCAGGCTCTGGCACCCTCACTGAGAAGAAGTTTCTTCTCAAGTTTAAGTGGAACCTCTTATGTTCCAGCTTAAACCCATTACCCCTTGTCATACCGTTGTTTGTCACCGAGAAGAGCCTGGCTCCATCCTCCTGACACTCACCCTTTGTATATTTGTAAACATTAATAAGGTTACCCCTCAGTCTCCTCCAGACTAAAGAGCCCCAGCTCCCTCAGCCTTTCCTCACACGGGAGATGCTCCACTCCCTTCAGCATCTTTGTTGCCCTGCATGGACTCTCTCCAGCAGTTCCCTGTCCTTCTGGAGCTGAGGGGCCCAGAACTGGACACAATATTCCAGGTGTGGTCTCACCAGGACAGAGTAGAGAGGAAGGAGAACCTCTCTTGACCTAAATCAGATCAGTTCTGGTTAGCTAGTCTTAACTCTTGTAGCTTTTAGAAGCTATTAATGCTTCTCCATGTAGTATATGCAAACTGTTTTGCACACACAGCGATTTTTCTATCTTCTTTTAAGATGCAAAGCTTCTTATACATAATGAGATGTTGAAACTTCTTCTAAGTAATGGAAAACTTGATTAAAACAGTTGATGTATTTTCTATAAAAATATGTATTGATTTGTATTGTTATGATACGTAACAGTTGTCTGCTAAAATACATAGCTGTGTTATAAAACATTGATTGTAAATAGAGGTCTTTGGGGTTTATAGGTAGGTTTTTTTTGTGTTTGTCTTTCCACTGTAGCTGGTGCAAGAACACCAGTGCACGTTGTCAGCTGCTACTGAAATTCTGATCTAGCTGATAGTATAAGAGTGTTTAAAGTATAAGAAATAGTAGTCATTGCATGCACATCAGTAATAAAGCAATAATTGCTTTGATTGAATATTTGAATATTTATTTCCAATTAGCCTTCTGTTGTTTTTTGTGATGATGCAAATCACTCTTAAATTAGATGTTCTGAGTTTCTTACTGCTTTACTGTCTACTCGCAGTTTGGCCTTCATGCTTAAGGACCTTTGTTCCTAGCAGCTAAGTAACTAAATTTTGCAAAGTATCATTCAGCTAAAATGAGTCTCTGAAAAAAAAAAAAAAGTAGTAGCTTGCTGAAAGAATTAATGTCTGCATGTTGTCTTCTCCTTTATGTGAGTTTGGGACTGCATGTAACCTTGAGATATTCCTTTTTGCAGGTTGGTGCAATGGTTGAAACCAAAATGCCCGATGGATCCTTTCAAGAAGCTGTTATCAGCAAGTTGACAGATGCTAGTTGGTATACTGTAGGTGAGTAGCCACATGTCATGTACAGTCTCTAATGTCTGAACTATATATTTCTAATTATAGATAATAATGTAACAAATTATATCCCATGTTTTAATATCTGAGAGAGATTTTGGAGGGGGCTTTTTAAAGTCTTCCAGGTATTGTTTCCTTTTCCATTTAAAATAGGCTAATAATGATTTGATGTTCAGGAGGACTGTTGCAAAGGGAATTGCAGGCCTGAACAATCACGTTTTATTTGGCACAATGTATGTTCACTGCTGTCAGTTTTGCTCACTGGAATTCAGAATAATTTGTGCCCGTTTTAAGACGTAAACCTCGTAATTGCACTTGTAGCTGAAAACCTATGGCACATAATGAATGACTGAAATCAAACCTTCTTTCCCTGCGTGGAATCTTGTATACAAGAAAAAAAATCAGTCGTACGGCTCTGCATTCTGAAATCATTCCTCTGTTTTGTGTAGAATTGAGGGTCATGTTTTGTATGAAACAATATAAAAAGGATTCATTTTTTTTAAGACAAGAATTGGTACATCACACCTTAAGAATAAATGAGGGGACGTTCACTTACAATGTTTGCTTTAAAATAGTTTTCAAATAGTTATATCTAAAGTGAAATAGAAATACTTTGCTTTTCATGTTAGAGGCTCGTGTGCTTTTCAGTTATTGAAATAGAGACCTCAAAATGTAGGGTCAGCAAAATTTCAAGGTTGAACAAGAAGGAATTGCACGATATATTAATTTATTTTGAATAATTAGAAATGCTGCTTCTGATCTCCAGATTTTTCTGAAACAGCCTTAACAGCAGAATTATAAAACTCAGCAACATTCAAGTAATACTAGATAAAAACTCACAGTATTTGAATGGTAGAACTTTACAAGTGCCCGTTCTTTTTTGCACAACTTTCTTACAGCACTGGAATGTTACATTCACTAATAGTAGCATGGAGGGAACGTGCTCCTCTTAATTGTCCTGTACATGCTACTCTTCAGCATTGCTTTGGAGATTAGCGCTTGTACATTTAAACTGTTTCTTACTAGCTGCCTTGTATACTGAATGTATTCGGCTTTACTTCATATTCCTCCATGCTCTTTTGTGGAGTCCTCTATCACATAAAGTGTCATTTATTTTGATTCATTAACTTTTTTTTTTAAGATATAAATAAGATCTTTTCAGTGATACAACACTTCCATTGCAGTATGTGAGATTATGTCTTCTTTGGTGGGATCAGGATAAGGCTCTTACTGCAGATAATTTGGAAAGATTTATCCCTTATTATTGTTGTTATTGTGTCCTTTAAATATAACAGTCAGTTTACCAGTTGGCAAAGATCACTGCTCTTTGCGTTTTTCTTCAGGATTATAACCTTGCTGTAAAGTGGTAGATTTAGCTGTAATATTGTGGTGTATGTCAGATCAGGGAGGAAGGAAGGGCAGAATCGTTTCAGAGTGCAGAAGACTTAAAATCTCCTTGTTTTCATAGTATGATGTGACGTATTAAAGAGCACTGGACCTTCAACTTTGCTTTCTATTGACTTAGAGGTTCACTGTTGTGATACGGAAGAGATGAGAAACAATCTTGCACTCGTAATGTCATGGTTTATGAATTGGCCTTTCCGTTTTAAAACTCTTCCTTATAAGTAGCATTTTTAGCTAATTCAGATTGAATTTGGACCAGAAGGTTCAGATCAGTAAACCAACCCTACAGTGATTAAAAAAGGCTTTAACCTATTAATTGATGAACATATTTGTCTTCTTGCATTTGACAGGTGAACTTTAAATCCCCTGTTTTGGGGTGAGTTTTGTCCTTTTTCTTTTTGAGGAATGCACTTCCATTTGATGAGCAGATAATTTGAATGGTGAACACGTGCTCTACCCTTTATTAGTGGATTGTTGTTTAGATTTAACAGGTTGTTAAACTCTCCCCAATAATGGAAAAGATAAATCATGCGTGCTGTGGTTTTTACTTCATATATTTATTAAAGTGCAGTTCCTCAGAAACTTGAATCAAGGAATTAATTTGTTATTGTAATTTTCTTTCCCCCCAAATATTTTTTGACAGGTGGAATAGGGAAAATAAACTCATGTGTTTTCCATGTGCAAATGTATAAAGATTGCTAGGATTTTGTAAAAAAAAATCGGAGCTGGAGGAGTGTGGGGGATTAGATAATCTTATGGGAGGTTAGCATGCAGTATGGCATGTAGAGTAGATATAATGACTATGAAAATAGAATTATAAGACATTGGAATTGTCGTTAGTTCTTATTAACGATTCTGTGAGTTATATGTGGTGGTGTGTTAATTGGTGTTGAAAGCACAGGTGACATTGACTAAAGTAAGCAGATCATGAAGCTTGTGTCTTAAAAAATGGTTCTTTTAAAACTGGGGAAATGCTCTAGGTTGAGTACAGAAACAGAGGTGTTAAAAACAAGCCTTATATTTTGCCTGTTGCGTCCATTCTCTTTGTAGAAAGTTTTGGGTAGATAGTAGGTGTCTGTTTACGTTGCTGTGGAGCAAACAGAGTTGAATTGGTTCCTTTTTAGTTGGTGGTCGACCTTACTACTTGGTGATCTTATTGACTGATTCAGTCAAAGCTGAATAGTTGGGAGGGAAGTGGATTAAACAACTGTCAGGTTTCTAGAATGTCTTCCTGAACGTGGTCAAGCTTGAGATGGAAAGCACAAGGGAAGGCCTGTGTTTTGGTAGTTCCGTGCTTTCCCTGTACAGTTTATTTTCTGTTTTAGTAACATCTCTTTCTCAGTGATCTAAAAGTAGACTGATACAGAAACAAGTAGTATATACAGACAAATGTTTTCAGAGTATTAACTACAAAAATCTAAAAAATTCACCAAAACAAACCATGTGCAGGTCTACTGAGGAGTGATGACGTTTACTTTTGCAAATCAGGTTCTCTATTTCAGATAGAACCCTAAAGAAGAAACAAAGTTGGAACAACTTTGCTTTGTTCTATAAGGTGAACCAGTCGAAACGCTACCTTGAATTTGCTGTAGTAGGCTGCTTTGCCACCAACATAACAAAAAGCCACGATGATGACCAGTTAGTCTATTCTAACAGTATCTCCTATCTATTAGTGGTGTTCATGTACCCAAAATAAATAAGGATTTATTTTTATTGTAGCTACCATGGAATCACTTTTTGACCTATTCATATGTAAAAATAATGTTTCTGTAGTCATATTGAAATATTCAGCTGTGATTTGGAGATATTTTTGAAATTACCTTTGAAATTCAGCTTTTCAGTGTAAGCAGGTGAAGAAACAAAAGCTCTTTGGAGTGAAAATTTAACCACGTCTGGAAAATGCCGTTGCACAAGTCAGCTCTCCCATTTGCTCAACTGCATCTAAAGTGGGATGACAGTAATAACCATTGAAGTTCTTTGGATAACACGTGGCTCAGTTGGATGTTGAACTTAATTTACAAATTTTTCATGTGCTGCGTTGATACTTCTGAAGTGCCGAAGATATTGCGAGGTGATAATTGCAGAGCATTAGAATGGTCTATCAGATCTGCCTTCAGCTGAGCCGTGTTTGAATTACGGCTTACTTAGCGTTCCATCCAGCTGATTCTCTGTTATTTTGTAAAATGCTTCAGGTAAATACTGAATTAATGTCTGAAATGACTTAAAAAGCCAGGACAAAACCCAGGCCACACCTTACAAAGTGCAGAGTTGTATTTTCCCTTTTTCACATTCTCTGGAATCTTACAAGCATTACCAGAATTTGGGAAAACAGAAATCCTTACGTATATGTACTTAAATGAAACACTTCTGTATCACTTCTATACAGAATGAGAAGCTAATAATGTCCATATGAAAGCAAAAAACAGTATTTCAATTGAGCAAGCATCTGAAGAACTGCTGTTAGAGCGGCCTTTTCTTATTGCCCCATCAAAACAAAAGTGTCATCTCTCTTTTGACAAAACTGAGGTCAATAATCTGTGCTTAGATCTCTTGTTAAGTGTATGTAATCTAGCTGTATCTAACGTATTAAATACATTGAGCCTTGTGTTTTACTAGACAAAATGATGGCAAAGTTTTTTCTAGAGAGAAAGAGAAAACGTATTAAATTTCAGTATTTTTTCATCTGAAGTGAGTAGGAAACAGGGAGGAAAGAACCAAAACAAAAAAGTGAGAGACATTTGTAGTTTATAGCAGACCTTGATGTCAAGAGTAGGGCTTTATATACTGTTTAGAGTGAAAGGGAGCTTGAATCTTTATTTTTTTGAGAATTATGGCTTTAAGGCTTCATCTAGCACTTCAGTGTAAGAGGAGACGTGTCTTCTCGTTTTAAAAGTTATTGTGAAATGGCTGAATATTTTAACATAATTAGTAAAGCATTAATTTTCTCATTCTTCCCACCGTCACACGAGTCTGCAAAACCACCTGAGTTTTTCTTCTTGGCTCTCATATGACATTGTACATCCACATGGCCCAGCTTTGCCTGTGCTGAAAACCAGACACCACTTTCCGAGACACCTCTGTGAGCCTCGTAGCTCCGCTGGTGCTGCTCCTCGGCCTCGCGTGGTGGTCACATCCCCCCCATGGAGTTGCTGTGACAGTTTGCAGGGGGTGCTGAGAGGAGTTCGATACCTGAGCGCTCGTATTGTGCAAGGGAAGTTCTGGGTACTCTGCTCGAGTTGTTTGGGAAATTAAGTATAGTCTGAGCCACCAGTTGCATCACGCTGGGGTGCAGCATTAGGAGCGCAGGTGACAGAAACAAAAGGTATTTGAGTATTTGGTTAGTCCTCTCTCACGTTGCATGGGTTTTTGAAACTCCAGTTCGTAATGCTGAGAATGTTTATCAGAAAAAGAACCAACAGTTGACGTCCTGGGCCTTTCAGGAGCAAGATTGCTAACAGGAGCTATTTATAGACACGTTTTGCTATTTTAATACAGTTTTTCTTTTCTGATGCGGTGTGGCGATACTGTGCTAACAGGAAAAACTGACTTGGTTCTGACTCCACTACCACTGTGAGCTCCTGACATGTCCTGTTCCTGCATGAAGGGTGATGAAAGCCATCAGTGCCACCGCAGTCACTTGATTTCATCCATGCCAGGGGCTTGTCCGTTTGTCTTTTTATAACGTCAACAGCACACGGTTTGTAGTATGCGCAAGGCAGTAGTCACGTTTGTGTGGCTGGTTTGACCAGTTCCTCCCAACATCCTGTTGAGTTCTACATCTCAGAAGCATCGCTTCATCTCCTGACAGCGCGTGTGTCATCTAGGAATCTGAAACCACAAGTGCGGCAGGGGAACTGCCCACTTGTCCCCGCTTTGCTGGTCTTCTCTACCACCCTGACCCACCATAAATTTCTTTACATCTTTGAAATATTGCTTGGGTGGATTTTGAGGAAACCCTGTGTTTGCCTGGAGTCCTTCCATGGACCATATCGTTGTTTAAGTGTACCTGTGGCGCATAGAAACTGTGCAATCGTGTGTTGGTTCTTCTCTGGAGAATCCAGAAATAAAAGGCTAGCACCACATTTTGTACTTAGGTGTGTTTAGCCAACGTTGCAGGTAGAGGAGTAGATGTGATGGTGAAAAAGTGTGTTAACTGAACCTTATTACAGATCAACGAGATGGAGCCTTTGGTTATAAAACCACCTTTGTTAAAATGTGGACTGAGTGTTAAAAAAATGTGTTCAAATGGTACTGTAGGGAAGGAGGTGGAATTTTTTCTCTAATCTCTTTATACATAACCATAGTCAGATTTCTGTAACATCTCAGAGAAAGCAGTTTCAGACCGTAGGTTTTTGTGAGGTGATAGTTTTCTATGAATAGACACAAAGGTCACACTTCTGTGTTGCCAGTGATATTTCGTATACATTTCTGTACGGGAATTAAAGCTCATTTTAAATGATTTTTTTAAATTGAGCTCTGTAGTCTCTCCAGTAGCACAGTACACTGCAGTATCTTGCTCTCAAACCCTCCTACAGCGATGAATCAGTACTTAGTTCAGTCCTTGTGTACAAGGTCATTCAACAAGTATTGTTTTACTCCTGGTTCTTTCTATATTGTTGCCACAGCTGAAAAACAAAAATCTACCAAACTTGCACACATTCATCGAGACATTCATAGGTAGCATCTCTGATAGCTCCCAAATCGCTACTTCGCGAGGCAGATAGTGAAAATTAAGTGTAAGAAAGGTAGTGCTATTAAGTGTGCATAGGGACACTGGAGCAGTTTTTAGTTCTCCATGTGTACTTTCATTGCGTTGGTGGATTTAAAAGTTTCTGAATGGGATGGGGAATGACATAAAAATGCGTTACTTGCTGTGCAGTGTAGAAACTCTCCTCCTTTGGGCAGCAGCAGTAACAGAACTTGTTGGATTTGAAGTTAGCAAGCAGATGCGGCCTTGATGGTTGTTTTCCCTATTCGCTTGTCTATTACAGAACTGCCTTGTTCTGCTAACACTGATTGCTCTGTGTATAAGTAATATCCTAACCATTATGAGGATGTTACTGCTGGTGTGTTCGCTGTTTGTTTGTTATATTTTTAATCTTAGGCGTATTTCTAAACAAGATGTAGTTGAACGGATCCGCAGTATTTTGTGGCAAGCTTCTTCACAGTTCCTAAAAATTATTTTGATTAGTGGACTTGTGAATATTTCTTATATAAATAAATGAGAACCAATGTCGAGACAGAGTTTTTGTGAAGACAGGGTTAGTATTGTTGTTGTTAATGGCGTATACAGGCCTGCTGCAGACAAGGAATGGAAGATACCTGCTCATCAGTAGTGAGTTGGAAGTTGCGCTGTTTAATGCATTTTTGAGGTACTCAGCTTCTAATTGAGGTTTGTTTTTCCAAAGTTTTGGGAAGTATTGCATTGATTCCCACTGGGAAGTTTTGTTTTTCTGTCACATCTTTGGCTTGCAGGGGGAAAAAAATCAGTTCTACTTCTTTCCCATTATTATCAACAAGGTTGGGATACAGTGAAATTCTGAAAATTTCCATTTTATTTCGGCTATTTAAATAGGCTCTGTGCGGAGCGTATTGAACTCCATTCTTGGGGCTAGAACAAGCATAACAGAGACTGTTCCTCCAGGTTGTGCTGCTTAGTCATCTTTTCTCCCTTCTGTCAGTGTTCATTATGGAGCAACATATTTGGAAGAAAGGCCTCTGGCCAGCAGAAAGGTTTTTTTTTTGTTGTCATTCCAACTCTTTTATATTGACTCTTTAATACTAATATATAGGTTGCTGGCTAGTGTGTATCATATTCTCTTTGCATAAGTATTTACTGAAGTACGCCCTGGTTCCCCAACAAGTATGTGCCCTCTAGAAAATTAGGCAACAGTAGCACTTAAAGGGCTTCTGCATTTTCCTACTTGTTCCTTTGGAAGGACAGGATTGTAAGTTCTTCTTCTAAAATAAATATTGTGTTATTGTAAGCACAGCTTTTGATGACTATATTATGTGTGTGTGGGGAGATATCTCTCTGTGTTCCGTTCCTGTTTCCTTCCCTCTTAACACAGCTGATACTGTTCAGTAAACGCTTTCTTATGGTACACAGCCTCTAGAATTTCTGCTGTTGGAGAGTTTGGAGTTGTAACCATAATGTATTTAAGGAAGAATTAAGTAATTGATGCAAGTCATTCAGTAGCAATTTAACAGATTTTAATTTGTCTGTTGTACTAGGCATTTAAAGCAGAGTTAAGCAGTCTTGCTTCTGGATGAGGTTAAAAAGAGGAATGAATTTGCGGCTTAGAACATATTCTAAAAGTGTGCTAAGTTCTTCTGACATGACTCCTGTCATAGTATCAAAGTATCACAGGGCCAAAAAAGGTGCCCTACTGCTTATAGTTATTAAATCCTTAATATATGACACTGTAGATTGAAAAGGCATTCTTTTAAAGCCTTTAGGATCAGCCTTAAAAAGTCATGCATAGGGTGGCAGTGATATGAATGGTACTTTTTGTGAAGTAGTTTCTTAAAAGTGAGATGGAAGCCACAAAGGCTGCTTAGTTTAAGGAAGGCGTATGTTTTAAAGGTGCTGAGGCTATCAATGTGTTTCTGATTACCCTTTTAATAAGTTGCAAACAAGTATTTTCCCTAGAAGAGAAGTTTAAAGTAGCTACAATTACAAAATACATTTTGATTAATTTTGAAGACTTCTTAGTTGATACCACTTTAGTAATTCCAACAATTGATGTTTTTGTATGTAAAATGCTGCTCTCTTCCTCCATTGACACTTTACAAAGTGATCACTAATGTAGCTAAGGAAATCTTTCTTCTTATGCTGTTCTGTTACACACTGTTTTTCTGCAAACATGTTGTCTCACTCCAAGTTGTGCAGCAATGCTGTCGGTTGCAGTCGCTGTTACACGTATCCATGACATAAATAATTGTGGAATTAACAATTTCTTACTTATCTAATAACTTTTACGTGGTCAAAGAAAGGTTTGGTTTATCCTTGAAGTGATTAAATGACTCTGAAAGGCAAAAAACATTGCTGTCTTCTGTTTCTGTCCTGCCTGGTCCTTCTGCTTGAGTCCCTACTAGTCCCCATCACGATAGAAAATGAAATATAACTGCCACTTTTGTGTTAATCATTGTAAAAAGGCTAAGTCTTTTTAAGTAATGCTAAAGCTATGATATTGCCTTCTGTATACCACCACTTGATTTTTGTTATTGAGAGTTTTCTTGTAATTGTCTAAAAGTGTTTTCTGTACTGAGCAGGTGGTGTCTGTAGGGACAACCACACACACTTGATAGAAATGTCAAGTTTTGTCATTGGTGTGTGTATATATGTGTTTACATGTACTTACGTGAGACTCTTGGGGGTTGGATGTGCTGCCTCTGTCCATTCTTTTAACCTGAGAGGTGAGAGAAAGAGAAACTTCAGTCCTGGAAGAAAATGACCAAGGTAAAACGGGTCACGTTGGACTTGCTTACTTTGAAGGAGTCGCACACTCTTACTCTCTGCCATGTGTTTCATAGCCCCAGGCAGGACGCTCACGCATGGCTGCTGAACACAGACACTTTCCTGCGCTTTTATTTAACAGTTATGCCAATTCCTTGGCCCGGTGCAGCTCAGGAAGGAGGCCTGAGAATTTTTGCTTCTCCACCTTCCTTTCCTGAAGTTGTGTGATAACTACATCTCATATAAATAAAGTATCAATTTGGAAAGAGTGGCTTTTGTTTTAGGGCTGGGAGAGGGGTTTCAGAGGGGCCTTTGGGGTTATTTTTTTGTTTTCCTTTGTGTAGTCCACCTGTTTCAGTTTTGGGAAATGTGGAGTGGCTTAGCACTTCTTCCCTGTATAGCAAAGGACAAGCATCTTCTGCAGAACAAGCCACTTCTGTACTCACAACTATAGAAAATGGAAATAAATGGCTGAAAAAAGCTTGTAGGCAGAGGGCTGGTTTTGAGGTGTGGGGTAGGTCTGTGTTTGTTCAGGTATGAAACTGGGAACAGGACTGAAAGCGTGACTGCCCCGCTCCGAAAGCTGCTTGTACTTCTGTTGTCTCTGGGTCAGGGGGGTGATGAGGAAGACTTAATTATTCAGCGTTCATTATTTTTTCTTCCCTGTTGTTTTGTTCATGGAAGTGAAATATAAATTTATAAAGTTGGCACTTGAAGGTTTGGAGTCTATAATTGCTTCATGTTGTTTGGGAATATCTAATGATGTGACTTCCAAAGTTCTAAGTGTGTTTGTTGTAATTGAGGAAAACAGAATATCTCGGTTCTCAATTCTCATAATTTCCTTATCTGTCCTAGTTTTAAGCAGAGTTTAGTATGCTTTATTAGTGTATTTTACTTAATACTCAGTATTTACAATAATTTATCTTTTAGAGATGAAAAAACGGCGTGTCATCTGGTTTATGAAGGGTTTGCTTGATTTCTTCCTCTACTATACTAGTTTTAATTAAATAGGTAGAGCTTCCAAAATCAGAGAGAAAACAGGCTGTCATCTATTTATTTACTTTTTGCTGACAGGTATCGCGTTCTGTTGGCTTTTTTAATACAGTCACCAACCATTTGTCCCCTAAAATGATTCTTTGTGAGAAATTAGTACATTGACTTTAGTTCTGAATGCGTTTAGCAGGGGATCATGATGCTGATCTGCTTGTAAATCTCTTCAGAACGACGAGAAATGGCGCACGCTGTAGGGTCCACAGAGCTTTTAAAAACAAAACAACCACAAACCAAAAAAAACCCAGTGAGCCAAACCACCCTAAGACTTAAAAATATATCAATGAATTATTATCAAAGTGTACAGAGAGAGCTGATAGGTGGCACATTTCGAGTGGTTAATGAAACTCAAATTTCAGATGCCATGAATGAAAAATACGTGTGTGTGTATATATATATATATGTGTGTGTGTATATAGATATATTTAAAATAATCTAAACCTGTGACAACACTGAACTTCAGAATGATTTTGAGCGCTCTGGGTTTTGCACTTAACTGATCCATGGGTGCCAGTGCTGAATTAGTGAAGTGGAGGGGAAGAGCCCACTCTTCATTTTCCCAGTTAGTTTTGAAAATATTGTTAATTAGTATAGATAATTAGGCATATAAGTGTCTACCTTTCTTAAAAGATTAGGTTTGTGGAGGGGGAAAAGTTAGTTGTTTTGTGTGTATGGGTGTTACAACATAAGCCATTAAGATAATTCCGAGATACCACAGCGGTATCTCTGCTCTGAAGATGGGGCAACCTCAAAGCTGATCTTGTTAAGCTTAATTAAATTTGTATTCACGTCTTTTTACATAGTTATTATTGCAGTCTGTGATTTTCATCTAAGATTGCGACTGTTCTATTCAGTTATCTTATGAATGAGTACTTTTCTTGTTGCAACCAATTTGTGCTTTTGCTTACAACACACATATATTTGACATTCATGCTGGCTCAAGAGATTTCCTTTTAATACAAGTTATCATAATGATGCGCACAACGGTTTTGAATTTTAAGTTATTGCTGAACAAAGCGTGTCTCAAGTGGTTTACATCTAGAGTGGTATTTTGTACTCTGACCCATACAAATGAACTTTTACCTCACTGGAATGCCAGGCCGCAGCCACCTGGTCTCTGCTCTTTGCAAAGGGCCCGTTCGCATGGCTCAGCCGGTGCGATCTGAACCAGTGCAGGGGAAATAGTCGCATTTTCCCCTTCTCTTCAAGGAAGTTCTTGTGAAAAGGCTTTATTTAAAGTGTCTAAGGAGCAGGTCTTTCTCAGGTAAAGCTTGCAATAGCCTTGTAGCCTTCTAGCCTTCAGCTCTGTATTGATGGCAGCTGATGGAACTTCCCTGTGGTGTATGAGTTTTAAGAGAACAGGATGTCTGCTAAGTATTGTTGATGAATAGATCAGACTTAGAGTTGCAAGTTCCAGTACTCCCAGTCTGTTGGCAGCACTGTATTGATAGTGTAGCAAAAACTATCACACACTTGTTTCTCTTTCTGTTCATGTTGTCTTTTTCTGTGGTTGTTTGTAGGAGAGGATTCAAAGGTAGTGTAAGTAAGGAATTAATGGATTTGGTAAAAAGAAAAATTAAAAAACCCCAAAAACTAAAACCAAACAAACCCCTAAGATTGTTAGATAACAGTAACTGATATGCAGCCAGTAGCTGTGGTTTGAAGCGTGGAGTATATTGGAAAGAAGGATGTCTAAATTAAACTGAGCCTATTGCATCCCAAAGCTTTACTTCGTACTGGCTTGAATCTCTGTGTGAAAATGTTGCCTGTTCTTAGACTGGATCTTGAACATCACCCTTCATTTTGCTTGTGGACTGAAGAAATGTTTAAATGGAGGTCTTACATGTTTTAGAGAGTGTCCTAAATTGTGAGATAAACAGTAGACTCGTTTTGTCAGCTTGGGAAAGAGATCTGATCATCTTGTGCCAATGTGTTTTCTTGGCTTTGTACTAGTTTTTGATGATGGTGATGAAAGGACCTTGAGACGAACCTCGTTATGCTTGAAGGGAGAAAGGCACTTCGCAGAAAGTGAGGTAAGACAATGATAGACAATGAAAACTAAATAGTTAATTTATTATTGGTTTTTTAATAACTAGAAACTGCAAACTGATTTTGTTTTTCTCTTTTTCCATGTAGACACTTGATCAGCTGCCACTAACCAACCCAGAGCACTTTGGAACTCCAGTTATTGGGAAGAAATCTAATAGAGGGAGAAGATCTTCCCTTCCTGTGTGAGTTTTGATAATGCTCTGTTGTCTTCCTTTCCTTCAGTGTCCTTTGCTAAAACCAAAGTTGTACTATTGAAGCTGTAATGCTCTATCACGAGTTGCGTACACAGCTTATAGACTTAGATAATTCTGTTAGTGCTAACGTGTTCCTATGTTAATAGTAGTATGAAATGGATATGTTATTTTTCCTTGTAGTTGTCTTAAGAATGTTCATAATTCTTTTGTGTAACATGAAGTCATGCATCAGAAAATGTAGAATTTGTAACCTTCTTCATACTGCACAAAATAGGAAAAAAGGGTGATTTAAATTTCTGGGGTAGAGACCATTTGTCTTTGTTTAATGTCTATACACAATCAAATCCTGATTCATGCCTCCAATTCCAACATGATGCAGTTGTGAAATACGACTAGTTGTAAAGAACTTCTACAAAATTCCTCTTACAGAAGTGCCCTTAATATTTAAGTGTATTTCAGGCAATTTAATCTCTTAAAATTCTAATTTGGGTTTTGAAGCTTTTCAGACAGGAAGAAACATCTGGTTGGAAGCGCATTTGCTTTCAAATATTAACATCAGGCAAAAACTTTAAAATACTGTGTGTTTTAATAATTTAGTACTGAAGATGAAAAGGAAGAGGAAAGCAGTGAAGAGGAGGATGAAGATAAAAGGCGGCTCAATGATGAATTGCTTGGCAAGGTTGTGAGTGTGACCTGTAACTCTGAGAAGGCAGATTGGTACCCAGCTTTGGTAAGTTGCTTAAGATGTTGACATTTCTAGGGTCATACTAATAATACCTTTTTTGATATGAGCACCATCTGACTTGTTACCTGTGTTTGTGCAGGAGTTTTCCTTGATAGGATGGTTAAAGTAGGAGAACAAAGATTAATGTTTATGTGTAAGTTGCTGTTTTATTGCTCTTAAGTCTTTCAAAACTGCACATTAAATGATTGTTACGTCCCAACGTTAGCACTTGCACTCCAAGGCAATTTAAGAACAACTAGATGTTTCAATTTTAATAGGAGTAGAATTTTCATCTTATTGTATCTAATGATTGCCTTTTTATTAGACTTTCGATATAATGAAATATTATTCATGCTTGTATTTACATAAATGGCCAGTTACTATAGCATTAGAGGTTAGTTGTTATTTTTATTTGGCTGTCAGTGTAGGATACTGATCTTCATTACCATAGCTGATAATAAATATATATTAAATAAGTTCAAGTACAAGTAGACTTGTACTGTAAAGGCAGACACTTTGCAGATACATACAGGAAAACTTAGGGATGCTTATTAAAAGTTGCTTTCTTTACTAAACTTGTTGGTATTGTCAAACAAACTGAATACACATCTTCTATCATATGTCAGAGATGTGTTTGTTAAAAAAATATACTTGGAGCATTAAACAGCCAGGTTTCGTTCACTTATTTTTGAGGATTTGAGTTACGTACCTGTATATTCTGTGGTCCTTTGTGAGTCTTTGGGATTGGCTGCAATGAGCTGAGCTGTTAGAATCTTCTGCCTTAGTTTAACATTTCATTTCCCTGTGTGAATCTGGGATCAAACGGTAACTGACTACACAGGCCAGTGTCTTCCCTTCCTTAAAGAACTTTGTGGTGAAATGTAGGGTGAAGAGATGACATTGACTTATCCAGCTGTAGTTTAACATGTGAAATGTGGTATAGTTGTATGGGTTTTGATTGTTGTATCGCCCTTTACTAACGACAGATTTTAACTTAACGTGGTTTTAACTAGGGAACTGAGTTACTAGAGTCCCTGCCTGTTCTGTTCTCTGATGCCCGAGAAAGAGGAATATCTTTTCTTGCCTTGTTCTTTGGAGGGCAAAATTCTGACTCCTCTGAATGGGGTGGCACAGCTTTGGCTGAGTCCTGATAGAATCACAGAATGTCAGGGATTGGAAGGGACCTCAAAAGCTCATCCAGTGCAATCCCCCCGCCGGAGCAGGAACACCCAGCTGAGGTTCCACAGGAAGGTGTCCAGGCGGGTTTGAATGTCTGCACAGAAGGAGACTCCACGACCTCCCTGGGCAGCCTGGGCCAGGCTCTGGCAACCTCACCATGAAGAAGTTTCTTCTCAAATTTAAGTGGAACCTTTTGTGTTCTAGTTTGAACCCTTTACCCCTTGTCCTATCATTGGTTGTCACCCAGAAGAGCCTGGCTCCATCCCTGGGACACTCACCCTTTATATATCTGTAAACATTAATGAGGTCACCCCTCAGTCTCCTCCAAGCTCCAGAGCCCCAGCTCCCTCAGCCTTTCCTCACATGGGAGATGCTCCACTCCCTTCAGCATCTTGGTGGCTGCGCTGGACTCTCTCCAGCAGTTCCCTGTCCTTCTGGAACTGAGGGGCCCAGAACTGGACACAATATTCCAGGTGTGGTCTCCCCAGGGCAGAGCAGAGGAGCAGGAGAACCCCTCTGACCTACTGACCACCCCCTTCTAACCCACCCCAGCTACCATTGGCCTTCCTGGCCACAAGGGCCCAGTGCTGGCTCATGGTCACCCTGCTGTCCACCAGGACCCCCAGGTCCCTTTCCCCTACACTGCTCTCTAATAGGTCATTCCCCAACTTATCCTGGGACCTGGGGTTGTTCCTGCCCAGATGTAAGACTTTACACTTGCCCTTGTTGTATTTCATTAAATTTTTCCCTGCCCAACTCTCCAGCCTGTCCAGGTCTCTGGATGGCAGCACAGCCTTCTGGATCCAGAAGTTCGTCTGCATTTGATGTTTTCTGTCTGTATGTGGTCTAGAGCAACAAGCAAACATGTATTTATGGTAATATACATACTACAAATGTATTTTTAGCACCTTTTTAAACTTAGAGATGATACTGCAGTGGAAGGATGTGCTGGATTCCACACTGGCTTATATTATCCACAGCTCAAAAAAAACCCCTGCTACTTGCCTCTCGGGTTGAATGCCCAAGATCAGAAGCTGATATAAAATAGGTGGGTCTGTGGCTTTTTAAATAGATGCTTTAAACAGGTTTTGTGTGAACGAGAGGGAAAGAAAAGCAGAGTGAATGAACGGGATCTTATGGTGTCACCCCAGCAGGATTGTTTTGAGTTTACAGATGAAAATGGAAACTTTTCCGGCTTATATATAACAAAATTAATAGTTTGAGGTAAACTGCTTCTTGAAATTTGTCATTGTTGGTCTTAGTAGTGTAAATTTGAGTAGGTTTCTTTTCTCAGAAGTGTAAATTATAGTAAAGAAACAGGAGAATGGCCGTTTTCCTGCTGTCCATCTTACTTTCCTTTCAAGATCAGCTTTTTTTCCTCTTTCCCCTTAAAAAAAGTGTTTTATTTGAAACTTCAGGTTGTGTCTCCCAGCTGTAATGACGACGTCACGGTGAAAAAGGACCAGTGTTTAGTTCGATCCTTTGCAGATTCCAAATTGTAAGTAAAGGCTTATTTTCATTAGATATATACGGAAGAACAATGCCAAAATGGGTTACATATTGTTTCTGAAGACATTATTTCTTCTAGAAGGAAAGAATACAATTTTGTGTATTGTTGTTTGTACGCATTGGTCATTTCCAGCAACTTTCGTGCTTATTCACCCACTTTACGTTGAGTGTACAGATAGAGTTCATTGGACTAATAAATTTTCTGCTGTTTATTTAAAAAACAACTTCAAAAAACCGAGATGTTAACACTTTAGATGATTCCTGTTTTCTGAAGCCTGAGTTTTGGTTCTAATTATTTCCCTTAATGTCTGAATTATTACATCTCTATGGGTGTTTGTTGTAGTTTGAATTTCTGACTCGTTACCTCCAGTGCCCAGATGTCCACTGCTGTTCAAACAGCAAAGTTTTAAAGTGTTCGATCGACTTTTGTAATAAAAAAGTGAGTGTAAAGTTACTGTTTAATTAAAATGTGTACAGAATCTGAACGGAGATTCCTGGGAAAAGGTCCTATTAGTCCATGCCCCCCCAAAAAGGAGGGGAGGAGGAAGAGAGAGATGTACGTGTTACTTATGGATTAATATATTCGAAAGAATACAAAGTCTGGGTTTTTTTACAGCTGTTTCCCTTTCTTTCTAATGCATCTGTCTCAACATACTGCAATTAAAAACTTCCTTGTGGAAGGCCAGCTGTCACTCCTCTTTCTTTCTTTTGAAGTGAACAATTTGTGCTTTGCTTTTCTTTTTAGTCACCATGATTTTCAGTGGGCTGCGAGTATTTGATCACCGAAACATATTTAAAGTAACTGAAGCCTTAATTCATTTTGGCCTATTAATGTAGACGTGTATCACCAGCCGTTTAGATAAGTCTGCTTCTTTATATACTGAAGGTAGAATGTTTTGCTGGGAGAACACTTTTGTAATTTAAAAATAAAAATTGACTATTTATCAATGCACATGGGTGAGTTTGACTTCACTGTGGTGCTGTGGTGGTAGAAATGTACTTTGAACACACAGGGCTTGTTTGTTTTTAGCCAGATTGCCGGTTTGGGTAGCAACTGGTGATCCATGTCAATATTTTCAATTTAGAACATGTTTTTTTGCCTATAGAGTATTTTACCTTTGCAAATTTGTGCAGGTTGAATATTTAAAATCAAGGCGCCTTAGAAACCTTTCTTCGTTATTTATTTATAAGGGTTCTTATAGTGTCTGAATTTCAAAGAAAAATTTGGAAGTTGCTTTAGTTTGAATCTTGTATTAGGACCTACAGTAACAAGTGCCTTATGCATTCAGTTGTTAGAATGGACCTTGAAAGTGAATTATAGACCTTGAAAGTGTTGGGAGTTGTTGTTTTTCTAAGTCAAATGCTTGCTCTACTGTGATATAAAAATAACAACAGAACCTTATTCTTTTTCAGTTACTCAGTAGCAAGAAAAGACATTAAAGAACTAGATGTTCAAAACTTACCAAAATCTGAGTCCTCTCCTAAAAAAGGTAAATTAGAAACAATTCTAGGTATTTAAAAACCACAGCCTGTTGAGTTCTGATAATTGCTCTTGGATGGTTTGCAAACAATTTTAAATATGAAAAATTAGAGAAACTTTGGATATGACTGCTTTATTATTAAAATAGCAACTAGTAGAAGTGTTAGTTAATTTTTATATCCTTCTTTTGATCCACTCCAAATCCATGGAAAGTGAATAGCATGTTTTCAAGGCACAGTATTTGAAATGTCATTGAAGCAATGGGATATATAGTTACCTCTCCTGAAACCACATTTTGTGCTATTTCTCTTTACAATAAAAATACCCAGACAGGAAGGTGTAAACTTTATTAGAACAGCCTGCCTGTGATTGATGTTTGATTTGAAAGTATAATTACTGAATTTGATTTCTGGATGGATGATGTGACTAAAAATTCATGGTTTTAGTGGGCTTGTAAAAGGCCAACGTTCTCACTTAAATGTAAATGATTCTTAAACTCTTAGTGTTATTATTCCAAATCAGACCTAAAACCACAACATTTGTTAAGGAGAGAAATACTTAAATTTTATTTATTAGAAAGGGGGGAAAAAAAAGGCGACACAACCCAACAAACAACAAGAAAAACCTCACTCAACAGCGACAATTCCTCCGGTTTGAGTAAGGATGTGGAACAACAGTTCCTTAACAAGTGAAGATGTAACACGATTCTCACAAATGAAAGCTTGAGGTGGCTTTGGTTGCTTTGTGTAATTCTTGATTGATTTCCCACACCCTTTCTTCTTAGTGACTGTTTCAGAGTACAAGAACTTTAAAAGAGCCGAAAAATGATCAGATGGCAGGTTTAATGTGAATTGAAGAAAGGGATTATTTTTCATGCAGAACGTAATTGGGTTGTGACATTCACTGCCATGAGGGAATATTGTGGAACCAAAGGTATTAATGGTTTCAAGAAGAGCTTAGACAACTTTCTGGGGGATACTGTGTCAGCACCTATTAAAGCCTGGTGCCTTTTCTTCTCCACTATGAATTGTTCATTACAGCATGTCCCTCTTTTGGGTATTCTGATTCCTCTTTTTTTATTGTGTCTGGGGGACACCTTTTGGGGTTATCTGGGTTTGGTTTGCTTTGTTGTTTTCCCCCTTGGAGAACCTCTCCAAGGAAAAGAATGTGAGGTATTTCCATTGTACAAGTGTGACTTCTCCCAGTCCCATCACTCCCTTGTTCATTAGTTTATTTTTCCTGTACCATCTCTTCAGGCAGTGCTCTTAAACAAAACATTGGCTTTTTTTTTGGCAATCTAAACTTTTTGAAAAGAAGAAAGTAAATCGTAGTACTTGATCTAACTGTGATGGGTTTACTGTTTTAAGTAGCTTCGTTACAGTATTTATCTCTTTCATACACAGACAGAACACAGTTGCACAGAATGTATGTGGATAAGTATAGGTGCCTCTCTTTGATCCTGTTTACATACATAAGTGTAAACTTTAGCAGCGTTCATGGGAATCTATGCCTAGAAAAGAACTGGACGCTGTGTGTGAGGTGGATGTTCTCTACTCTCAAAGTGTGTAAATAAGTGTTTAAAGCTGAAGTATCTGTTTTATCAGATCCATTTTTGGTTCAAGTTGGCGCAGTGATTTACAAGAACATGAAAAGGAAATTAAAAATGCTTTGTGGTTCTGAATACTGGGGATGAGGTAAAACCAGGGCCCTTTCTTCTGTAGGGCTACAGGAGGCAAGCACGTTTCTCAGCACAAAGGGTGTTCCTCGGAACTGGAAAATGGACATCAGTGAAATTCTGGAGTCCTCCAGCAGCGATGAGGAAGATGGAGCTGCTGCAGAAACTGATGAAGAGGAAGAGAAGAGAGAAGAGAAAACAGAAGAAGTAGCGGTAAGTCTGAGCGATTTCACTCATTCTTCGAAGATAATTTAATAACTTAACTTTGCTCTCCGACTCGGTTTACTTACTTCAACATCTTATCAGACCTGTTTATCTTCCCTTTGCTACCACTCGCCTTTATTGGGGTTTGGGAGCAGTGACAGATTGCCTCGTGTTATCCACTGCAGAAATTGGGCAGAAATCTCAGAATTTAAGGCAGAGAACAGTGATAGAATGTCAGGAGAGGCATAACCAAACAAATGGAGGCTGATCTAAGCTTAAATAATTGGAAGTAACTTTGTATTTTTCTTTTGTGCCGTGTGTGTAGCTTATATACAAAGTAACTTGTTGCTGAAAACAGTGTGATTAAAAAGGAAAAGGCTATTAAAGCAAAAGCAATAGGCTAATGAGCTAATGCACAGTGTCTTTAAAGCTATTTGGTGTATAAGACACTATTTAAGAGCCATACAGGAATCACCTTTGTAAGTATGAGAGTTTTCTCCACCCCACTATTGCCAGTTTGGGAATCACAGAACCATATGCAACCATGTGGATGGACTTTCTGTTGAATATTCACAGTGATGTGATTACTTTTCTGCATTGGAATATTTCGAGTGGCTCCTTTCCCACAAAGTTAGCCTGTCATCAAAACCGTATTTTACAGAATTTTTATCCTTTTATTTCTGGTTTTAACCTTGATGTTTAGGAATGGGGGGTGGGAGGGGAGGCGGTGCTTGGTCGTGGGGTTTGTTTGGTGTTTTGTTTTTTTTTTTTTCTCGTTGTGTGATTTTCACAATACGCTCGGAAACGTTCTCTAGAGAAATCAAAACCCGAAGTTTGTTTTGTGAGGAAGGTCGAACGCCGTTTTCCCCCCTCGACAACCCCCCCCCCCCCCGGCCTAACCCGCGGTTTCTCGGCCCCGCCACAGAATGGCCGGCGGCGTTGCCACGGCAACCGCGTGTTGGCCGGTACCACGCATGCGCTGGGGGGGGTTGGAGCGGGCGCCGGAGCCGAGGCTTGGCCGGCGGCCAGGGGGAGGTTTGCCAGATGCTGGGAGATGGGCCGGCTCTTTTCTTTGCCTTTCATCTAATGTCTGAGCTTTTTTTATTTTTTTTCCCTTAATTATTAATTTATTTTTTCTTTTTTTTTTTTTTTTTAAATATATTGAAGAGAATGTAAGTAATGCCGTATAACTGCGGATGCTGTGCAGGGAGAGAGAAAGCCGGCAAATATTTGGAAGCCGTGCTGAATTATGTCCAGGCAGTGGGCAGATTAGATAGAAAGGAAGTTAAAACCATTTTACATTTGAAAGAATGCAGCTCCTAGGTAAGGATTCTGTGTTTTAATCTCTAACGTTAACGTGGTGGTTGAGAATGGGGGTTTGACTTAGATTTCTGATCTCTCTGGTGGTGCCAGGGTAGATCTTTCCAGGTTAAAAAAAAAAAAAAGACAATAAGAATCTATTTTTAGGTGTTAATTTTGCGCCTTGATAACAGTATTCTGGAAAATGGAGTAGATGTCTGTATGAGGGTAATGGTATGGTTAGATAAATATAAGGATGAATGTGTGCAGAATATAAAATCCTCTGGGTTTTTTCCTCTGTTTGCAGTGAAAAGGACTGAATAGGCCACATTTTGCAGGGTGTGAACTGTTGCAGTCTGTGTTGGTCTGTTTGTATTAACGCTGGCTAAAATTGCAAACTATCAGTCACTAAAAACTGTGAATTGCTGTACTAGTTTTCTGGTATCCATTTTAATATAATTTTTCATGGCTATTGCGTAAAAGTGCTGTGTGTTTCAAACAAAGAAGGGGGAGGGGGGAGCTTGGTGGTTTTTAAAAAGAAAAAGGCATTCCTGTAAAAGAAATAGAGGTTATTTTAAAGAGTAATCTACATGTAGAGTGGTGAAGCAAAGGATTCCAGACAGGTAGATGTGCTGGTAGGAAAAGCTGTAGAATAAATTATTTCCAGGTGACAAGTATGCATGTAAAAATAAGGTGAGCATCAGGATGCTGAAGCTACATAGCAGAGGACAGACCTTAATCCATTTTGACTATGTCAGAGCAGAACTGTCATTCCGGGCCATTAAAGCAAATTCCTGATTCAGCTGTCACTGTAGATATTCTTATTCTAATTATGGGCCATGCTAGATATTACAATTAGAGAGCACTTAAGGAATTTACCGTAATTTCTTGTTTCTTTTCCCTTAGAAAGGCAGTAATGCTGCTTGCGGAGAGAATCGACAAGTGAACGTTATTGCCTTGTGTTTGTTTGTCTGCAAATGTTGGAATTACTCAGTTTGTGCATTTACATTTTGTAGAGTTTCTCCATTATTAATCAAGGTCAAAACAGCTTCTGTCCATCCTCTGCCGGAACATTCTCAGTGGACCTTTTGTTTTAGAACTGCAAATTGTTTTATTATTGAAGATGGGAGGGAGATTTTTAATTTTCCTTCCTCCCCCCCATCTTCTAAAATGCTGTCAAGGCCTGACCAGCCCTGACAGACCTTCATTAAATCAAATGGACACAGGCCTCCTTCATATATAATGAGAGCATGAAGTCAGTCAGAAAAGCCCAATTTGAATCCTGTGTTTCTGAAGTAGTATCTTTTATAAAGATAATGGAGCAGGGGGACCTACAGTAGCCGGTAATAATAGATCCAACCATTTTTCCAGTGAGCTGAGTTAACATCTGTAACTTTGTTTTGACAGAGACTGTCTTTCTAATTGTGCTGCCTTTCATGGCATCATAAGAGTACGATAGAATTGGTACAACAAGGTTTCCAGGCTTTTTGTGGTTGTTCTTTACCGTCTTTTGTGAGCAAAGGAGTGGGAACCAATATGGTGGTGGTGAGTAGCAACTCCTCGTTGGTGGTGAATCATGCGGTCCAGAGTTGGCTACAAGGGAGGAAAATGTGGAGGCTGCTTGTCATTGACATGGTCAAATTGTTGGGTTTTTGGCAATAATTGCGAAAACTCTTTGGAAAACTCTGGAGGCACTATGGAGAGAAATTCTTTATCAGATGAAAATTTAAAGGATCAGGCAATTGGTTTGAATCCAGATAAAAAACTGAATACTGCTTTTGATTCTTATCCAGTTTTCAACATGTCGGAATATGAGAATTAACTGGGTTTTGAGGGTGCATTTGGCAGTCAAAGAATGCGCTGCAGCTGAAAGGAAGGAGAAAATCTAAACTCCAGTATCTCCACGTAGAAATGGAAGGTTTTGGAACATTTATTAAAAATCAGGCTATATATACTACTGTATTTATTTGTATTTAGGTTGTCCTGTCAGGGAGGAAATTGTTCCTCTTTGTGTCTTGGGATTAAATAGGCAAATATTGCCCTTTCTACAAGGGAGCATGTAGGCAACATTTGGTTTTGTCTCTCAGCCTCCCTGTGGGCCATTCTGATTCTAACAGAATCAGCATTTAACACGCAGTATTTGAAATATATTTTCCGTATGTGTTCTTAACAGTTACATTCTCATAAAATTAAAAGTAAGGGATTTTTTCTTTAGAGTCTGAATTTTGCAAGTTTTGAAATTCTGTCTTTTTTAGAAAGTCAAGAGCTGGAAAAAGGAATTTCTCTCTTACCTGTAGAATTGGTTATAACACCATCTTTGGGAAACTCTTCCAACTTAACTGTATCACTTCGTTAGCAGCTCCTTGTTCCCCTCCACTAATCGAACATGCAAAAAATGTTTAGGAAAGATTCTAGCCAGCCGGTCTCCATCTCTCATTGAAGAAACAGTTGCAGCACCTCTGATATGTGATGAGAGGAATTTTCACTAAGTCTTCATTTTGACAGTCACCTGAAGGATGTGTCTGTGGTAGGATTAATAATGTGCGTTCACTGAAAGTTTTTAGTGTTCTTACATCGCAACGTCGTAAAGAAACATCAGTCAGAGTCGCTTTATGTTGCTGAGCAGGGAAAATACCAAAAGCATTTTCCAATATACCTGTTCTGCAAATAAGGAGGGATTTCAGTTCTCATGATAAGTCATTACAAAATATTTTCTCAGCGTAAAGGATGGATGAGTAAATTAAGTCCGTGGCATGTTTTAGGAGGCTTAAGATGCCTACAAATGACTAGTAGTTGTCTATTAAAGTATTTCTTCTGCTTCAAAGCAGTTCTGGGTTCCCATGAAGTCTTTTCTATAAATGACTGTGGGAGACCACATACAATGCTACATGAATTGTTCATTTCTGTTGCAACCTACGTGTATTTTAAGGTAACATTGAAAAAGCTGAGTCCAAAAAATAAATACAGGAATACAGTAATTTTGAAGTTAATGAAGCATGGTATCTAGAAACAAGTGCTTCATTTACATAGATTGAAAAAACCCTAAGCAGCTGTGATGTGTGATATGCAGAAGAGCCTTTAAAAAATAGCTAGAGATTGATTAGCTAATCATCCTTCTCATGTATCTGTAGGAGTTTGGGCTACTGTGAAGCATGGCCTGCATCACGCCATGCACAAGTGTTCTTTAAAAAGGCTTCATTGCTCACCGTTTTATGCTAACAAACGTCCTCAGAATATTCCTCAAAGAGGAGCGAAGAAGTTGCAAACTGAGGCGCAGCTCTGGAGTGAGTCATTGTTGAAGGATGCTTGAATTCCTGGTTCCTGTTGGTAGAAATCAAGGTTTGCAGACCACGCTCATCTCCACATGACGTAAAACTGTTAACTTGTTGCGATCAGTTTAATCCTTTTCATTTCCTTAATTAGTGTTTGAACTCAGTGTCAGAAAGCAACTGTGCAAGTGATGAAAACTCATTTAAGTACTGTGAAACAATGCAATTATGTTAACTCTCATTCCAGCAGCTTGTCTTGATCATAAACTCTTCTGAACCACAAATCCTGTACATGTTGTTCTTCCCCTTATCTTGCATTATTCCACAGAAGAGTTTATGGTGTTGTCAATCTATTACTAACATAAAAGAAAGACTTATCCCTGGTACCATAGCCACGTATTGATTGAGTATAGGGTGCTACATGCTTGTAAGTAGATATTAATTATTTGTTTTCTGAAATAACCTACTTAATCCTTTTTGCTCTCTCTTCTATGGGTGAGTTTCCACAGAAGCTTTAACATCTTTCTGCAAAGAGTGAGTCAGGATAACAGCCCTAAATTCTTGTTTAGAATCATGCTAAAGAGAGGGGCAAAACTGATGGTGAGTGAAGTGCCTTGAAACCAGATGAAGCAAAGCAAGTTAGAGATTTTCTACAAATTTCTGTGGGGGTTATGTTGTGCTTATTTGCTGGTTGTTATTCTCAAAATAATTTCACCACTGTATTACTTGGAAGACAATAAGAAATTGAGTTGGGAAAGAAATATGTCCACGATACCGAGATCCTGTGTTCATCGCTGAATGCGTTGTTTTACTGTTTGCAATATTCTCTAACTGATGTGACCTGCTAGTCAGAAAGGGGGGAAAAAAATCTCAAACCCATACGATTTCAGCTTTTTAATTTTAAGCAAAACAGGACATCTTGGAGCTTATTTTTTTAATGAAATTGAGCAAAACAAAAAACCATTGTCGTGTTCCATTTGGTGGTGGGCAAACAGCAGAAAGGTCTCAGTTTTGAACTGCTGCCACTTCAGAATTTCATTGTTTCGCCTCACACTTGGGCTTGTCTTTACCTACAGTCTCCCTTTTTCGCAACATCTGTATAGGAGAAAATGAACCAGAGAGACGGAACTCTCTTAAGAAAAGTGATTTTGAAGAATTGGGCCCCTCAGTTCCAGAAGGACAGGGAACTGCTGGAGAGAGTCCAGCGCAGGGCAACAAAGATGCTGAAGGGAGTGGAGCATCTCCCGTGTGAGGAAAGGCTGAGGGAGCTGGGGCTCTGGAGCTGGAGAAGAGGAGACTGAGGGGTGACCTCATTAATGTTTATGAATATGTAAAGGGTGAGTGTCAGGAGGATGGAGCCAGGCTCTTCTGGGTGACAACCAATGATAGGACAAGGGGTAAAGGGTTCAAACTAGAACACAAAAGGTTCCACTTAAATATGAGAAGAAACTTCTTCGTGGTGATGGTGGCAGAGCCTGGCCCAGGCTGCCCAGGGAGGTTGTGGAGTCTCCTTCTGTGCAGACATTCAAACCCGCCTGGACACCTTCCTGTGGAACCTCAGCTGGGTGTTCCTGCTCCATGGGGGGATTGCACTGGATGAGCTTTCCAGGGCCCTTCCAACCCTTGACATTCTGGGATTCTGTGATCACTGTGAGCTCAGTTATGCCCAGTCTAAAATGGGCGTGTCTGGCCAGAAGTGCTTTGGACCCAGCAGCGCTGCCCTGTCCCTGCTCAGAAGACTGTTGGGAGCTTTAGCTCTCCAGTCACTCCCTGGTGGTGATGCCAGGTTGTGACATCAGTGTTTCTCAGGTGTTTTCTTTGCTTTGGGTGCAGCTTTTAAGGTCACTGATACAGCAGCTTAGTTGATGGTTGGTGTGTTTAAAATAAAACTCGTAGAACAGTGGACACTCCTGGGAAATCATTATGTCCGGTTATAAATAACTGCGTTGAAAATTGGCCTCTTATAAAAATCCATTTATCCTAGTGTTGCAATAACCATATCTATGAAGGATTTATCTTCGTCATTATGACCAGTAGCAGAAGAAGAGTTTGAAAGAGCTGATACATGATTTATTCCTTGGTGACATGGGTCTTATTCAGGTCACCTCTCATACCTGGTATCCATGAAATGGTTAACGTTCTGTCTGCAGTGTGCTATTTCTAACCTACATTTCTGCTGTTCTGACCCACAGTTCTCATTTGGCATCGCGCCCACATGAAAGAAATGGTTTGAATTCAACTATTCAGAAATATTCCTGAATGTTTACTTTTTTAGATATATTTAGTTTGCACAGTTTGCGTCGTGTGGCCTTTAATCAGCAAACGTTACAGTGCATGGTAGAAATTTCTCGATCTTGAAGTTGGTTTGCAGGCTAAATGGAGAGAAAAAAGCTGTGGTTTCTATAGCAATGGATCATTTGCTAACCTGGAAGAACATAATAATTCTATAGGTAACTGTTTCTCTTTATGTAATCCCTGTAATATGCCGTGTGAGCAGATGGTGACTGGCGCTGTACAGCATTGCGATTATTCATTTAATTTCCACAAATTATTTCCTGAGGGGAAAAAACAGGAAAATAAGGAAACAGATCCGGTCTCTGTTGGATGGTGGGCGACCCCCGTTGGGCTCTGAAGCTCAGAATTCCCTGAAGCGGGCAGGGCTGCGATTCATTCCGACGCCGAGCAGATCGCTGGTGAAGGCGGCGGTAGCACATACATTTACATTTCCCTGCCCCTCTTCACGCCTTGAAGCGTCAAGTTTACAGAATGCAGAGACGGCTGAAATTGAAATTGCCGTTCTGGTTTTCTTCTGGAACTGCCGGTGACTTTTCCTGTTATTTTTAATAATGTAACGGTAAGATTTTTTGACACGTACTGTATGTCTTTTCTTCGAGACAGCTACAGTCTTCCTTGTGCAAAGCAGCAATCCCTGTGATTGCCAGGCTGGCAGGAAGAAAGTGGCACGCGTAAAGCATTGCAGGGAGAAGACTTATTTTTTCTGCTCTCTCCTAGCATCTTACAATTCCATTAAATATATGTATATGTAGAAATTATTTCCCTCCCCCCAAATATATGTACTTTATTTTCGTATTTTCCACCCGCATAAAATCAAATCTTTATTTCACACTGAGGACTGATTGCTGTAAAGTTCATAAGCGTTTGTTTCTTTGGGGATTTAATTCGTAAAGATAAAACTAAGGAATTTGTAATAATAAATTATGGAGATGTGCGTTCAGGGGATTATGGAAGCGACTGTAAATGTGTTTCCAAATATGAGCTGAAATCGAGCGTTGGAGATAAATCACAAAATGAATGCTGTCTGGAACATCAAAACATTTGGAGAAATAATTGTTCTGCAATATTAGTTATAGTTAGAATAAGGAAGATGAATTAAAAAAAACCCCAAATAACAACAACTAAACCACACATACACATACAAACCCCACAAAAACAGAGTTCCTGTGAACTGCTTCAGTCTTGTAAATAACAGACCTTTTCTGTATATGTTAAGTATATTATAGTTTTCATTGTGAGGGTCACGCTCACCTTCTTTCTGTCACGGATTGAGACTTTTCCTGACCTGCATTGCCTTTCTCTCCTCTCCAGGTGTGTACTTCAGTCTCCCCAGTTTTATTTTCTGCATATTTCACTATCATGTGGGTGCAGGGCCAAATGGGAAGTGGTTTGGGTTTAGTTCTTGCTGGTAGGCTTTTGTACAAATAATTTATTGCTTTGCATATTTCATGTTTTCATTATGACTGCATTTGTTTTCACAGCCTGAGGAAGAGCTTGATCCTGAAGAGAGGGACAACTTCCTCCAACAGCTTTACAAGTTTATGGAAGACAGAGGTAACACTGATTCTTTTTATTATTTCTTAATTTTTTTTTTTGTAACATCTAACCCACTTTTTTAATGCCTTTAAAAATTGCTTTTGAATGTAATGGATGTTATTACAAGCATATTCTTATGTCCGTGAAAAAAGATAACAGCTAGTCTGGTGCAAGGAAGAACACTTTTCCCCATTTTCACGTTGCAGCTCTGCTTCCAGTGCGCAAAGGAAACTGAAATCCTCCCTGAGGTGTTTTCTTTTTGTTTTGCTTTCATAAAACCTTTTTCAATGTTAACAATCCCTGTTAAATAAGCTCTTGGTCGATTTCTTGTTGTGACAAACGTGGCTGGGAGCTCTGCTGCAGTTCATCAGGGCTGGAACCTGAGGAGGCTGTTGATGGGCAGTGGGAGGATGGGAGACGCACCGTCCTCAGGGCTCCTTGTGGAACGGACTGAACCACATGCAGGTGATACTCACCTGAAGAGACAACTTAAAAGATTCTACTTTGTCCAGTAGCTAAAACAAGAAAACAGCATATTTTATATGTCTGTCTTTACAGAATTAGGTGAGACCGCTAGAAATGGGAATAAAATCCTGGCGTAAGCCATACATTGAAAGCGCATGTGCGATGATGTGTAGAGAGCAGGATGTACCTGCTGACTGGGGAGAACTGCTGTTGCGTAAGCCGTTCACGTTTGTGGTTGTGATGAGACCGACACTAAAATGGGAGGTTTTTTGTTCCTTGCCTGCACGCTCCCTGACTCAGTTTTTTATTTTTTCCACATTTTTTTATTTTCTTTTAAACTACAGAGTTTTCATGGGTTTTAAAATGGAGGGGAAAATCAGATTACCTTTGTAGGAGAGGTTCTGCACCCCTGTTGACGAGGTGTGTTCTAGACCACAGGATGGTGAAAGAACAGTTCCATGACTGTTTGATATTGCCAGTGCTTATCACAGATTTAGAAATGGATCCTGTATTATAGAAAAGCGTACCGGAGTTCATCCAGTGTAATTCTGAGGCCTCCTGTGTATAACCAGTGTTTCTGGAGAGTAACATACCTTGAGGGAATAAGAAGCTATATCAGAGAAAAAAAATCCCTTTGCTGCTGAAATAATCCAAAATCTTCTTTGCTTTCCAGTAACCTGATTCTTCCCCTTTTCTGTTTGCCTCTATCCTCTCTCCCTTCATTAAGCACTCTTAGACTACAGACCAAGTAGGGATCACGTCAGGGACTTGCAGAAGCAAAAGAAGAAAGGATTTGTGCGTTGAATTTGAAGAGTCAGTCCAGAAACTGTTTTTTAAGCACATATGTTGGTTGAGCAATGTACAGGACTTTTTCAGGACTGGGTCTTTCCCCCTGCCTGTCTACATTGGGTTTTTGTTTGCTTTCTGTCCTTATAGCAAGATTTCTGTTCCCACCAGATTTGTTCTACATTCTTTTCTTTCTATGTGAATGTTTTGATTCGTGGAATTGTGACAATATTCCCAGAGTCCTATCAAATGATTTTAATGATGCCAAATATAATTGCATGAAGATGGAGGAAGAGGAATATAGAGGAATCTACATCTGCAGCCACTTGCCCCAAGTCATTTTTGGTTTCTCCTTTTGCCATCGTTATTCTTCTTTATATCATTGAACTGTCCCAGATACTCATATGCTGTTTGGACTTTGTGTTTTTTCACATTCTGACAATTTACCCGTGTAACTCTTTCTACTCCAACATTTCTGCTTCCTCCCTGTGCCTTTCAGACCAGGGTGTTTTGAATTAATCTCTTTGCATGTTGCCGTGTTCCAGCATCTGTTGGGTGTTCTGGCTGGGAGAGGAACAGTGGGATGCAGCCAACGTTGCACAAACCTGAAAAGGATGCAGAGAAATCATAGTTCTCCAGCAGCTGGTGCCAGTATGCTGATAAACCACCCAGAAATAAGTGTTGCATTCAAAAACCGCCTTAATTAGTCATTGGAAACTACTGATTTGTGACAAATCTTAGAACTTATTAAATGCAGCTTTTAAAATGTAGAAAGATACTAGTAATCAAATGTTGTGCTAAAGGAATGAAAGAAGCAGTTCGCTGTTCTTTGTGGTAACTTCTTATTTCTGGTTTTGTTTTATTTAGGTACTCCTATCAATAAACCACCTGTTCTGGGCTACAAGGACCTCAATCTCTTCAAACTTTTTCGACTGGTATTTCAGCAGGGTGGGTGTGACAATGTAAGTGTTGGATGTTTCCTGAACTAAATGTCTGTTCATTCTAAGGGCTGTGACTTGTGATTTTGTTAGATATCATTCCTTAATGTTCTTGGTTAACAAAACCCTGAAAACTTCATCTTCTTTTCTTTTTCCTCCCTCCAAAGATTGAGAGTGGTGCTGTATGGAAGCAAATTTATATGGACCTTGGCATTCCTATTTTGAACTCGGCTGCTTCCTACAATGTAAAAACTGCTTATAGAAAGTAAGTTCTCATATTGTATAATGGTGAAAACGGTTTTCCTTTGATAGTTTAGTGAAACATTAGGTGACGTTCTTCAGTTAATGAACATTTCTGGGCATTTTCCAATGCTGAGGATTGAAACGATGGAGGAAAGGGAATGCTCAGGGCTGCATCGGTTCCTGTTGCTCTAGTACATTGGAATTCTGCTTGTTTTCTTATCAAGAAGAGTGAACTTCCAGCATGTGATGATGCCATTTCGAAGTACAATGATGAAACTAATTAAAAAAGCTTTGCAAATTCAGTTTCGCTGTTTATGGCGATTAACAAAAACAGACTCTGTCCTCAGTCTGTAGATGCCGTGTGTAGCAAAGAGAATTTCTTACCAGTTTCTTTAACTTCCTGAAAAACGTTGATATAGGCACGTTTCAGATTGCGTATTTAACTATCTTTATGGAATCTGTAGAATAATGGCTTTAGGACATAGCTGTGTGCATGGCTATGGTGGATGCTACAGTATTAAGTAGTAAAATCACTGTAATGAAGAAAATGCTTAAATCTTCATATTCTCATCTCTGGTTTTCAGTTGTGTTATAACTTTAGAAGTGGAAACCTTTTAGGAGTGACACTTTTCGAGCTCATTGTCTGAATAAAAATTATTTTTATTGTTTATCCTCCTGGAAGTTTGACAAGGAACTATTGGGCTTTTTGAGTAGAAGGGAAGAATGAGCTTCTCTTGACTCGAACCTAAGGAAATTTGGCTGGTTGAATAGGGATGACTAATGACTCAACTCATGTTAATGTTGATGAAGAGGGGAAAGGGACCTGGGGGTCCTGGTGGACAACAGGATGACCATGAGCCAGCACTGTGCCCTTGTGGCCAGGAAGGCCAATGGCATCCTTGGGTGTATTACAAGGGGGGTGGTCAGTAGATCGAGAGGGGTCCTCCTTCCCCTCTACTCCGCCCTGGTGAGACCCCATCTGGAATATTGTGTCCAGTTCTGGGCCCCTCAGTTCAAGAAGGACAGGGAACTGCTGGAGAGGGTCCAGCGTAGGGCAACAAAGATGATTAAGGGAGTGGAGCATCTCCCTTATGAAGAAAGGCTGAGGGAGCTGGGGCTCTTTAGTTTGGAGAAGAGGAGACTGAGGGGTGACCTTATTAATGTCTATAAATATATAAAGGGTGAGTGCCACGAGGATGGAGTCAGGCTCTTCTCAGTGGCAAACAATGATAGGACAAGGGGCAATGGGATCAAGCTGGAACACAAGAGGTTCCACTTAAATTTGAGAAAGAACTTCTTCTCAGTGAGGGTAACAGAGCGCTGGAACAGGCTGCCCAGGGAGGTTGTGGAGTCTCCTTCCCTGGAGACATTCAAACCCGCCTGGACACATTCCTGTGCGACCTCACCTAGGCGTTCCTGCTCCAGCAGGGGGATTGGACTAGATGATCTTTTGAGGTCCCTTCCAATCCCTGACATACTGTGATACTGTGAAGATGAAAATATTCAGACTATCTTCAGTGGGATTTGAACTGGGCACGTATTTAAGGTCTGTATTTTACAGAGAATAGTATCGTAAGAAGAGTAATTGGTAAATATGTACTACGCTGTTGTTACAGTGGAAATAATGATGTTGTATGGGCACATGATAGCATGTTGTAACTTGCCTATTTATTCTCTGAGGAATAAGCGAGTTTGTATTTTTCTCACCTATAAGTGGATCAGGGTATGTGCACAGAGAACAAGCTGATGCCTGGTGATTTCTGACCGTGTGCTGACTTGTTTGTATGCTCATACTCTACTACTAGGCTGATTTTTAGCTGTCATGCATTTGCAAAACATTGTACATGTTCTTAGGCTTTACTGTCATGAATTCTTAATTGGTTGGGGACGGAGTTAAATTTGTGGGAAACACCTGTGTGGATTCTTTCTCACCATTTGACTTGCGTGCATAATTGTTTCGTTTCAAAATATTCTCTGGTTCTTTATTTTTTTTATGCACTTGAATAAATATAAAGTAACACATGAAATACGAATGGAACTTTATTTGTGTCTATAGGTATCTTTATGGTTTTGAAGAGTACTGCCGTTCCGCAAACATTCAGTTTAGGACCATCCATCACAATGAACCAAAAGTGGTAGAAGACGTACAGAAACACATGGAACCAATGGAGGAAAGCGTAAAAGAGGAACAAAAAATGCCCCCAACAGAAGTTAAAAAAGAAACAGAAGAAAATTATTCCAGCAGTGAAAGTGAAAAAGAAGAAGTAGAGCTAAGATCCCCAAGGGTAAGGAGTTTGAACTGATTTCTGTTTAGCACTTAACAAAACCCCTTTGTGTAGTGAACAGTTTGCATAACGAGTTTTCCCTCTTGGGCTGATTGCACGTTTGAGCTGACGCACTCGTACAGCGTGTGACAAGCCTCTGTGAACGTAGAGTTGGTGTTAACTGTTAATTAAGTTCTACCTGTGAATAGAATTAGTTTTGATTATTTCTTCATATTATAAACAGTCCGTGGGATTTGCTTGGGCTGTGTTGGATGTCAGATGTGTTTCAATTCAGGGGTGGCTGGAGAGCACCCGAGAGCTCTAAATCATCAGAACAGCAAAACTCAGCAGGACTGTCCTGGTTGTGGGTGAGAATTTCCACAGAAAAATGGAATCTGGAGGTTTCCAGCAAGGAGCAGGAATCTCAAGGGACTGCTGCAGCTTTAAGAATCAAAGGAAGACCCATTTCTCTGAGTTGGTTTTTACCACAATCTCTCTTGTCTTAATAAAAGTGACACTGCAGTTTTACAGTGCATAGACAAAAGCACAGGGAGGAACACTTCAGTTTTGTCGTTGCTGTAGAGGTCAGAGTTGTGTTAGTAGTTACATAGATAAGATCAGTGACCTATGGATACTGAACCTGACAGAGAATACAAGAATATTTTTAAGGTATTGGAATATGACTCTGTAGCACTCCTGTGAATTCTGTTAAAAGGACATTTTGTGTTCCTTAATAGAGCGTGATTACTGAAGGACAAGCAATTGCTACTTTTTAAATTGTTCAGTTTGTACGGATTCTGTTCAACTAACATGTAATTCTATTAAAGTACCTCTTGCAAACCAGCTTTTCAAGCGAGTAGGTGGCCTTTAAACTAATAGGTGAAAAGATGGAGTGTAAACATCACTTCAGCTTTGTATTAGGCGTTCTATTTCTATCTAACCGCAAGCATTTTGCCCGAGCTGTATGAACTTCCTGGCGTGACACTGGCTTTTGTTGTTAGTTTGTTCATTTGGGGTTGTTTTGGAGGAAACTGGTGACAGGACAAAGAAACAAGAGAATTTTTTGTCTTTATCATTGGCTGTCTATTTTAATTTGTTCATAATTAAATATTATTTGGTTATATATTATATTACTTTATTAATCCAGTCACCAGCTATTTATGAATTATTGTTGTCCCAAAGTATTTACCATTATACTACTGTGAATTTTAATTATGATAGTCCTTTAAATACTTTCATCTTTGGATGGCCTCCAAATAATTATCTTGCATTCATAATATATTTTAAATGTTCTTATGGCAAAGCAATGACCTTATCCAAGAGCCTTTTAGAAGTGAAATGATAACCCTTTACTGTATGGCTGAGTTACCAGTTGTAGGTAATTTCCTAGATGGAAATTATGCAGCTACTCAAAGTACCTTTAAAAATGTGCTACTTCCAGTGTTTTCCAAAGCTGACAAATTTCTGTTCTGTGGAATCAAGAGGTGGCTGTGGATTGGAGATGCTGATTCCTTCTCTCTGTAGTCCTATACAAACCCTTTAGTTAAAGCTATTGCTGTAGTTGAGCAAGGAATTTTGGCCCTTTCTATCAGGGCAACAGACCCTACAGGTTCCAATATAAGTTGGGGAATGACCTATTAGAGAGCAGTGTAGGGGAAAGGGACCTGGGGGTCCTGGGGACAGCAGGATGACCATGAGCCAGCACTGGGCCCTTGTGGCCAGGAAGGCCAATGGTAGCTGGGGTGGATTAGAAGGGGGTGGTCAGTCGGTCAGAGAGGTTCTCCTGCCCCTCTGCTCTGCCCTGGTGAGACCACACCTGGAATATTGTGTCCAGTTGTGGCCCCTCAGTTCCAGAAGGACAGGGAACTGCTGGAGAGAGTCCAGCGCAGCCACCAAGATGCTGAAGGGAGTGGAGCATCTCCCGTGTGAGGAAAGGCTGAGGGAGCTGGGGCTCTGGAGCTTGGAGAAGAAGAGACTGAGGGGTGACCTCAATGTTTACAGATATATAAAGGGTGAGTGTCACAGGGATGGAGCCAGGCTCTTCTCGGTGACAACCAATGATAGGACAAGGGGTAGTGGATACAAACTGGAACACAGGAGGTTCCACTTAAACTTGAGAAGAAACTTCTTCTCAGTGAGGGTGGCAGAGCCTGGCCCAGGCTGCCCAGGGAGGTTGTGGAGTCTCCTTCTCTGCAGCCATTCAAACCCGCCTGGACACCTTCCTGTGGAACCTCGGCTGGGTGTTCTGCTCCGGCGGGGGGATTGCATTGGATGAGCTTTTGAGGTCCCTTCCAATCCCTGACATTCTGGGATTCTGTGAAAGGAATGTGCTGAAATTCCTCCAAAAGTTAATCCAAAACTTGTCTTCTTTATTCCAAACCAAACGGAATGGCTTTGTTTTGCTTCCTGCCTTCATAACAAAAGTTTAAGCCCGTATCTTAAGATTTTAGAGTATTTTGCTTTGTGGTGTTATCTCCAACCTTTCATACAAGAACAGTGTGTTTCACATTTAGCTGTGATTTGCAGAACCTATACAGAAAACAAGAGTCACTAAACTGATCTTATGTCTGTTCTAGGGACGAAGAAGACTTGCCCGAGACACAACCCCTGCCAAAAAAGATGGTGACGAGGATAAAACACAGGACAAGTTAAAAGACAGTAACAAAGAAAACAAAGAAATAGAGGAAACACCTGAGAACACAGAAAAGAAAGAAAATGAAACTCCGCTGGGGAGAAAAAGTACACCAAAGCAAAAAGAGAAAAAACTCAAAAAACAGGAGGATTCTGATAAAGAGTCGGACGAGGAAGAAGAGAGGCAGAGGGAGAGGTGAGCATTCACTTGTGTCACCATCTTCCCGCTGGGTCTGTGTCGTGATTGTGCCGCACTCCACGCAGGAGTATGCACGGAGTTGGACATTTTACCAACTAAAACATGGAAATCGGGGACCTAATTCAGCCAGACAGGAAAAGGGAAATTTTATTTCAAGCCTGTAGAGTCTGCTGTACTTTAGAGAAGCGTCTTTTTCTGGTAGGTGCCAGGCAATATTTTTCAGCTTCATTTTCTTGAAGATCTTGCCAAGTTTGTGTTGATGTTTTATCACATTGGGACGCACAGACTGGGCTGTAAGTACGGCAGGTGCTGTTGGATGGTGAACAGGCTTTTCTGGGCAACAGGTGAAATATGAATGGAAAAGAGAGCCCCTCCGCTCCCATACTTTTGTTTAGTGATGGCTGTTGAACCTACAGGTTGCGTGTTTTTATTGTTACTTAATGTATCGTAGGCAGGAATGGGATCAGCTAACAAAGCAGAGAAGGAAAGAGGGAGATGAAATGAAACCTGGCAGTAGGTTGAAGAGGAGGGGATGGAGACACTTGGAAGTGTCAAGGGAAAATAGCATCCAGAGACCAAGACTGACAAGTTAAATTAGCTTTATAGTCCTGGTTGCAAAGGAGTCGTGACCAGGCGACTAATTTATCACTACTCGACCTCTTCTTAGTTAACTTGGGCTGTGGTCACAGGTGGTATCTCACCTGTTTAAGCTGCCTTTCCTACCTTGTTTTTCCTGTCCATGAGGCAAAGACATGTGGATAAAAGTTGATACCGAATAAAGCCTGATGGGGATATGGTGTATTTTCTTCTAAAGACCTTTGAGGAGTGAGAAATGTACACAGTTCTTTTAAAGAAAGTGTGACTGTGTAGTCCACAAAAATAATCTTGCAGGACACCATAGGATGCACAAATGTCTCAAATGAATGTGCAATGTGTGTACTTTCTTTCACTGAAGGCTACCAAATATGTTTCATTAAAAGCAAACCCATAGTATTTTTCAGCATTTTCTTTCTTGGAGACTTCTTTGTAGTTTAACTTTTATGTTAGGCTAAACTCACCATAAAATAGGGAGAGAAGCATCGGTAAAAATAGGTTAGATTGTAACTGTTGAAAATATGTTTAAGGAGAATAATTAAATATTAGGTGTAGCTATAATAAGAGGTAGATATAACTCATGAGAGCTGTGTAGACACTTTTAATCTTGGTTAAACACTGTTGTAATCAACGTGCTTTTTTTCTCTTCAATTGAATGGTGTTTGCATCCATGAGAGGATCACTGTGATCACTGTGCTGTTAGTAAACTGCAGCCTATTAAGTGAACTGTAGAAGAAAGATTCCTACAAACTGTAGTTCTTCCTGTCCTTTTTAGGAACCAAATGCCAAGTTAACTTATTCCTCTTTTACTACTATCAAAATACTCATTAAAAGCAAAACCAAAATAAACCTGTGAGCTTTGAGGTAGTTGTACACCTAATAAATTGTGTTTAAAATACCATCTATTTTTTTTTTTTCTGGATATTTTTCTGGATATTGTTCTTGATTTTAAGAGCTGTGTCCAAGCTTCAGAGTCAGCACAGGATGCAGAAAATGAAACAATTCTTTTCTTGTGGTCCATTTCTTTTGTAGTAGCTTGGCTACGCTAGTTAAATGTTAAAACGTTGATTATCACTAATTAGTGGGCATTTTAAATACGCTTTACTGCAGGGAGGAAATGGAGAACAAAGGAGAATCAGAAGGTGAAGAGGATGAGGAAGACGCAGAACCCTGCCTGACCGGAACCAAAGTGAAAGTAAAATATGGACGTGGAAAGACTCAAAAAATTTATGAAGCCAGTATTAAAAGCACAGAAATTGATGATGGAGAAGTTTTATATTTAGTTCATTACTACGGTTGGAATGTAAGGTGAGGATGACAAATTGCCTTTCGTTTCTGTGTTTTCCAAAAGGATTTTTTTGCAAAAGAAGTGTTGTTTTTAAGAAAAAAGTTGATCAGTGACCTGACCCCACTCTGAATTATTGACATGATAACGGGGTCTGACTGTATTAGACTTCTCAGTGTCAGTAATTTTGCTTATGGTATGATACTGTTGCATTGAAATCTCAGAATATACTCACATGTTTCTGAGTTTCCATCTGGTTTGAAGTGAGTAATCCTCGCTCCTCACACGAGTATCCCCAGAATTTATGGCGTCAGCTGGCAGTAGCACTATCAGACTTTTTATTTAAGGAAGCCAATGATGATGGGGAGAACATCTACAGTTAAGTGTGTCAAGCACTGAGATTTTGGGAACAAAGTTTATTCCTGTATTGAATGTTGACTGTAAAGAGGGTTGTTACTTATAGAGAGGGCTGGGCAGCAAACAACTATAGGATAAAATAATCATCAAATGCTTCTCTTGGCAGCCATGCTTAATGTTCAGTACCGCTCGATAAATGTTTTGTTTTGGTTGTTGTTTTGAAGAGCATGGGGATTATGTAGACCAAAATATCATAAAATTGATCATTTTTGAATATAGAACACTTCTGGTATGTAGCATGAGATGTTCCAAATCCATACATTCCAGAGTAAACTAAGCAAATTTTATGTGGCAAGATAAAAGTTTATGTGTGAGGGGGTATCCCCCAAATACTTACATGGATCCTTTTCCCTTATGAATAACAGAGGAGATTTTGAAGAGCACTAGTAGTGTATTTGTGCTATTCAGAATCTCATCCTCTTTGTTGCTATAACTTAAAAATTTAACCTTTAAAACAAAAGTACATTTTGTGCACGATATGAAAGAATCGACAGACGTTCCAGCTGATTGAGCCCCCAAGTTCCAGTGCTTTGCCAGCAAGAGACGGGGAACTTTGCACCTCCATTCCCCCATCTCATGGGGTTTTTTATGGGCTAGAAATGTAATTAATCTTCCTAATGCCAGATACAGCATGTGTTTATAAATATATGCTCTGCTTTCCTACCTCTGTTTAATAAATATTTTCTGTAACTCAGTCTTTTAATCCTCATATTGCAAACTACTTTTTTATATGTAGTGATTCCCCTGTGTTGTTACTCGCTTTCAGATATGATGAATGGGTGAAAGCCGATCGGATTATCTGGCCTGTGGACAAAGGAGGACCAAAGAGAAAACAGAAGAAAAAAACAAAAGTAATGGTTATTACAATAAGTTCCTTGTACTATAGTACTTAATATCATAAAAAGTTATTCAGTCCACAGTCTAGTTTTTTAATAGAAGCGTAGAGCAACATGAGAAGAAGATTTGATGATCAGCAGTGAGACTTCTTAATAAAAATTCATTGTTTTCCCATCAGAATAAAGACGACAGTGAAAAGGATGAGAAGAAGGATGAGGAGAAACAAAAATCCAAGCGTGGGCGACCGCCTCTGAAATCCACTCTTCCATCAAACACCTCTTGCGGTTTATCCAAAACGCCAAATAGCGAAGGTAAATCAGGAGCCAGGAGTGCACGGATCAACTTGTCAGATTCCTCACCGTTACCAAACGGAACAGAAGGTACATCTGGTGCACTCGCGTTCTGGCGTGGCCGTGCATGTAAACGCTGACGGGACGCAGCGCGTTCGTGTGACAATCGCAGCGACCGCAGTGCTGGCAGCAGCAGCATTAAAGCCCTTCGTAACCCGTCAGTGTGCAAGCGATATAAGAAAATACATTTTTGGCACAGATTTTTACTCTACAAACAAATTAATGCTTTCGATTTTGGTTTTAGCAACACCTCGCAGGCAGACGAGACGTAGCTCAGGAATGTTTGATTCTGATAGAGGATCAAACGGTGAGTCCTGTGTATGCTTTGGAGGTTTTTTTCAGTACCTTTTTGAAAAGAGGTTTGATTTTTCTGTTTGTTTGTTTTCCTTTTTTTATTTCCTCCCTGTGGATCTTATTGAGGAAGGGATTGAGGTGACAGTGCTGAGCAGCACAGTTTGCTCACAGAACAGCTATGGCGTGGAAATGACTGCGTAGTTCATTCCAGATCCTTTAGTCAGAGCTTTTCAGTCCTAATCTTGAACAGACCAAATCTAGTGGTATAATGATAGTCTTTGTTGGGGTAATTAAGTCCTCAACCTCAGAACTACATCATCCAGCAGAGTTGTTAATTATAGATGAATGGCAGCAATATTTTTGGTATTTCCAAGCCTCTGTGGACAACTGAAGTGAAATCATTGTCTCCTTATAGTACAGGTCCCTGAATAAGCTTCTGGTAACGTGATAATGGTTGCTCTGTATATAATGTGTGATTTGTATGATAGTTCAGCAATGAAATGTCCATATTGTGGTGTGGAAAGGTTTGGGGTTTTGGTTTTGGCTTTGTGGTTTGGGGTTTTTTTGGTGGTTTTGTTTGTTTGTTTGATCTCTTTTTCTTTCCTGTTTGGGAGTGCATGGAAGGGAAGAATTTTGGGTTTGTATTTTTGTAATATCAGGTGGGGGAGGCAATATCCACAGGTAGAGACCACTTCAGGGGAATCTGTAAAACTATGTAATTCCTTTATATCAGCTCATTTGTAGTAGTAGTAGAATGATAGATTCATAGAATATCTCAAGGTGAAAGGGACCCATAAGGATCACCACGTTCAACTCCCTGCTCCTCACAGGACTAACACACGGACTCAATCGTCTGACTGAGCATTGTCCAGATGCTCCTTGAACTCTGATAGCGCTGCGACTCTTGTCGTTTCATAGACAATTTGAGTAAATGGAAGAACAGTAATAAGCGTGGTGAATAACACAGCATTAAAGTATGACATTGGTTATTGTAAACTGATGTTGATACCGTAGATGACCGAAAAAGAAGTTGTTGTGTGCTTGAAAAAAGAAATTGTGTTGTAATTGGTCATTTACGGTGCTATTTCCTTCTTTTCTTGACAATTTTTTGCAGACTCCGGCTCATCTGACAGCGAAGCAGATGAGTCATCTGAAAAGAATTTGAATGAAGAGTTTTCTCCAGAAAGTTCAGAACTGGAAAAAAGCGAAAAATTACATGATGAGAAGCTAGATGAAGAAAACCCAAAGATTCCTCACGCATTGAAAGAAAACGACAGGACGCAAGTACAGCCGTTAGAAACACTGAAACTGGAAGTTGAAGACAATGAACAAATTGTTCAGCTTTTTGGAAATAAAACGGAAAAAATAGAAGAAATCAGAAGAGAAGCTGAAAAATCACCTAAAGGAAAAGGGAGGAGGAGCAAGACAAAAGATCCCTCTTTAGAGAATGCAAAGATCTCACCAGGAAGCCAAGAAGAAGTGGCCAATGAATCTCTTACAGAACCTGAAAGAATAGACATGTCTTCCTTGGACTGTAAAGAAATTTCCAGCACTACTGAAAGCGAAACAGAACCTTCTACAAAAGATAAGAAGCTTTTGAAAAGGAAAACTTTGGAACAGGCATCACCTGAGAAGAGAAATCGCCGAGAGAGTGAGATGGAAGTGCCAAATATTGTAGCTGAGGAGAGGACCAGTGAATGTACCGGAGCAGAGGAATGTCGAGGGCTGAGCGCCGAGCAGCCCATCAGAACTGAACACGAGGAAATGCCGTCCTTGGTGGCAGAATCAGTGCAGCACGGTCAAGAGCTGAGGAACGAGACCTTCGAACGTCCGTCTGAGGAACATGAGAACGTTCCCTTAAAAGATGAAGATGACGCGATGCCGCAGATCGGCCCTGAAACTTTGCTCTGCCATGAAGTAGACCTGGATGACTTGGATGAAAAGGAGAAGAGCAGTAATGAAGACACAATATCAGAAAAGCCCGACCTTAGTGCTTCAAATTCAAATCCGTCCGCCTTACCCCCCGCCGTCCCGTCAAGCTTTTCCGTGGCCTCGCCTCTTACTCTCAGCCAGGATGAATCGCGAAGTATCAAGAGCGAGAGCGACCTGACTATTGAAGTGGACAGCGTGGCCGAAGAGTCTCAAGAAGGTCTCTGCGAAAGCGAGTCTGCCAATGGATTTGAGGCCAGTACGACGTCGAGCAATTGTAGCATAGCCGTGCAAGAGAGAGAGATAGGGGAGAAAGGTGAGTGTTTTGGGGAACAGTCATGCTGTGCTGTCACAATTTCTAAAGCCACCTAAAGTCTGGTGTTACTCTGCTAAAAAGTGCTGGTTTCTTTTGTCATCTGATTTTAAATTCCTTTGTCATAGAACCATAGAATGTCCTGAGTTGGAAGGGACACACAGGGATCATCGAGTCCAACTCCTGTCCCTGCACAGGACAACCCCACAGGTCACACCGTGTGTCTGAGGGTGTTGTCCAGTCTCTTCTTGAACGCTGTCAGGCTTGGGGCTGTGACACCTCCCTGGGGAGCCTGTTCCAGTGTCCAGCACCCTCTGGGTGAAGAACCTTTTCCTCATGTTCAACCTAAACCTTCCCTGGCACATCTTCTGCCATTCCCTTGAGTTCTGTCACTGGTCACTACAGAGAAGAGTTCGGCGCCTGCCCCAGCTCCTCCCCTTGTGAGGAAGCTGTAACCGCCATGAGGTCTCCTCTTAGTCTCCTCTTTTCCAGGCTGAACAAACCCAGTGACTTCAGCTGCTCCTTATACGGCTTCCCCTCCAAACCCTTCACCAACTTCGTAGCCTCTTCTGGACACGTGTCACTTATTAAGAAGAAAAACTTGTTAGCAGCAGAAATATTTGAGGTGTCTTCTTTTTCTTTGTCATTTAGGTCAAAAAAGACCCAGTGATAGCAATAGTGGAACACTGGCAAAAAAACAAAAGCGTACTCCAAAGCGAACAAGTGCTGCAGCCAAAAATGAGAAGAATGGAACAGGTACATTCCCGGAGAGGGGAGAGGGGGAAGGTTCTGTCCTATAAATGTGTATAAGGGCTCGCTGTTCTCACACCCTTTATTTTTCTCGGATGCGATTTCCTCTTCATGATTTTTCATTATTATTTATCACGATGATTTGGTGTTGACCAGAGGGCACTTACCAGCTGCATGGTAGCAGGATTACTGGGAAATCTCTTGGCTATTTTAAATTACTTAGTTAAAAAAACCTTTCAATAATTGTGTATATTAGCAGTTACTAAATATCTGTCATGATGCTGATTTTTATATATTGGGTTGGTTATGAATTTGGGAGAGGGGAGCTTGTTCTGAATAGAAACATCTCCTTTCAAGTCTTACAATAGGTGTTTCTCATGGGAAAAAGTACATTTATGACATACAGAAAAAAATGCTTGATGCTAAATAATGACTTTTCAGCCAAAGGAATTGTGTGTGGTTTTATCTCAAGTATGTGACTTTTTTAACTTGCTATCGAAATCTGGATTTTTGTGTTTCCATAGCTTGTATTTGGTGATCATTGTATTGAATGAGTCGATATATTTAGGCCCTGTGGCAGCATTGTTACGATTTTTAAATACCAAACTAAAACGTGGATGATCTGACATGCAATATTCAGACATATGGGAATGTAAAATACTTGTATGTATCAGCTTAAACTACGTGTTAAAGCTTTTATGCCTTTTTCGTCATGTGTCAGGCCTGTTCCTTTAGTTATATGTTGTATGTGTAAAGTAGTTTGGTAACTACACACAATCAAGTGCTACCTACTTATATTAATATATATTATACTAATATATATTAATATATACTAATATATACGAATATATATTAATATATTGATACTAATATATTAATATTGGTATACTGCTATATTGGTATTCTGGTATATTGGTATATTGATATGTTGATATATATTATATTAATACCGTTTTAATCTTTCAAAAAGGGATTCTAGTGCATGCTTTATATTAGAATGCAAAAATGTGTGATGTGAGATAGTTAATCAATGCTCTGAGATTTTAATAAGCTTCTTTATTGCTTCTAATAAAAAAATGACTATTGCTTTTTAACTAAAGGCCTAGTCAGGCCTTGGCTTCTCCTGCATGAACGATCAGTACAATTGAGAGTTCAGTGCCTGTTGTGTCTGATAAGGTTTATACATCAAATCTGATACGGTTTTTCTTTGCATTCTGAATCTTCTGAGGAAGAAGGAGCGGTTGTTTCTCAATCATTTTTTCTGACTATTAACAATTTTTAACATGTCAAGGTTGGTCGTTTTTTTAAGCATTCTCATTTTTTAATGATTTCTCTTGCTGCAGGACAAAGTAGTGACAGTGAGGACCTTCCAGTCCTGGACAGTTCCAGTAAATGTACCCCTGTCAAACACATCAACGCATCCAAACCCCAGAAGATTTCTCGGTCTCCTGCGAGAGTGATTTCACCTCACATCAAAGACGGCGAGAAGGACAAACACAGAGAGAAGCACCACCACCAGAACGCCTCGCCTCGAGTATACAAATGGAGTTTTCAGCTCAGTAAGAATTCTTTAAGTGGCTTGATTAGAGGGAATTGACAAGAAAATTTGTCCTGAAAGAACAATGTGCAAATTTGGCGATTCTAAATTAAATACCAGCCTTTTATGGCGTAGTTATGGACATGTGTTATCTTTCATGCTGCATCTTGTGTACTCTTAAGAATTGCATTAATTTGTTTAAAATCACCTTGATTAAGCCCTTTTTTCTTCCCACTTTTAAGATGAACTAGACAATATGACCAGCACTGAAAGGATTTCCTTCTTACAAGAAAAGCTACAGGAGATAAGAAAATACTACATGTCCTTGAAGTCAGAAGTAGCAACCATAGACAGGAGAAGAAAACGATTAAAAAAGAAAGACAGAGAAGGTAACTTTCAGATTTTCTTTATGCTTCCCATGATAAGTTAATGTTCTTGAAAATACGCAACTCAAAGCAACTTGAGTTTAATTGACAGTTTTTTGGAAAAATAAGTGTTAGCACCTGTTTATCCCATTTATGGGATATGGTTTAGTGCTAGAGTTAGGTTAGGTTGTGGTTGGACTCTGATTCTGAGGGTCCCTTCTGACTGAAATGATTCTATATATAGATATTTAGAAGGAATATTTGTGGCTTTTCAGAACTTGAACCTAACAAGGCTGTGCTGCCATCCAGCGAGACCTGGACAGGCTGGAGAGTTGGGCGGGGAAAAATTTAATGAAATATAACAAGGGCAAATGTAGAGTCTTGCATCTGGGTAGGAACACCAGGTTCCAGTACAAGTTGGGGAATGACCTGTTGGAGAGCAGTGTAGGGGAAAGGGTCGTGGTGGACAGCAGGGTGACCATGAGCCAGCACTGGGCCCTTGTGGCCAGGAAGGCAAATGGTACCTGGGGTGGGTTAGAAGGGGGTGGTCAGTCGGTCAGAGAGGTTCTCCTGCCCCTCTGCTCTGCCCTGGGGAGACCACACCTGGAATCTTGTGTCCAGTTGTGGGCCCTCAGTTCCAGAAGGACAGGGAACTGCTGGAGAGGGTCCAGCGCAGCCACCAAGATGCTGAAGGGAGAGGAGCATCTCCCGTGTGAGGAAAGGCTGAGGGAGCTGGGGCTCTGGAGCTTGGAAAAGAGGAGGCTGAGGGGTGACCTTACTAATGTTGAGAGATATATAAAGGGTGAGTGTCACAGGGATGGAGCCAGGCTCTTCTTGGTGACAAGCAATGATAGGACAAGGGGCAGTGGGTTCAAACTGGAACACAAGAGGTTCCACTTAAATTTGAGAAGAAACTTCTTCTCAGTAAGGGTGCCAGAGCCTGGCCCAGGCTGCCCAGGGAGGTTGTGGAGTCTCCTTCTCTGCAGCCATTCAAACCCGCCTGGACACCTTCCTGTGGAACCTCAGCTGGGTGTTCCTGCTCCGGCAGGGGGATTGCACTGAATGAGCTTTCCAGGTCCCTTCCAACCCCTGACATTCTGTGATTCTGTAAAAAACTGGCTGTTTAATAACTGTGTATTAGAAGCTTGGACTTTGTAGTGCAAGCTGGGTCTGAGTTTTCAGTCAGCACAAGGACTCATCTGAATTGTCTTTTCAATGGGTCTGTGTTGCAGACAGGGTAAGGTCACTCATCCAGTTTATCTGAATTATATTAAATATAACATATAAATACATGGATATAGCAGTGATAGTGGTTGACAAAAAGCATGTATCGGTTTTCCGTCACTGTGCCATGTCTCTGAGGTCTTTTAAACAAACTGATAACTAACAAACAAACCTTCGTTCTGACACATCCTTTGATAATCTGATGCTGATCTGTTCTATATATTCAGTGTCACATACAGGAGCGTCCATGTCATCTGCTTCATCGGACACTGGAATGAGCCCATCGTCGTCTTCTCCTCCGCAAAACGTGCTCGCTGTCGAATGCAGGTGATACCCATTTCTCTGCCTTGCCAGCAACTTGCTGCCATGGACATAAATCCTGAAATTCAGCCACAGAAAGCACTCAACTGGTTTGACATTGCCAAGTATATTCTGTACACACTTCCACTGCTGGACTGTACCTGTTCTCCCCTCCCGCCCTCTCCCTTCGTTTAATTTACCGTTCGGAGAAATTAAGCTCATTGGTAACTGAAGGTTTGTAGGCACAATGTGACATGCTTGTCATTGTGTTCGTTTTTGTTTTATTATTTTTTATTATTATTATTATAAATGCAGAGAAAGGGCACTTATCAAATTTGCAATGTCCAATGAAGCGTTCAGGTGTTCTAGGGAGATCTTAGGAAAGGAAAGTGCGCCGAGCAGACATCGAGCGTTATCAGAAAGAATCGAGTACCTGCTGCACTTTCACCGAGCTGCTCGTCGGCTCTCGGTGACGAGTTCCTCTCTGTGGAAGCACTTGCCATACAGAACTGCCAAAGTACGTGTTCAGCGATGTGCCCAGTTCTAAAGGTGTAAATGGGACAAAATAAATTGTGAAAGGAAGTGTAGTTGACTGAAAACTACAGTTGTAAGAAGTCTTCCACTTTTTATAGGATTTTTGAGCACACGATTATGCAACTATTTTAATGTTTATTAATGTTTACAGTGGAATTGTGAATAGGTTTTCAGTGGACTATCTTATCCCTTGACAAAAATATTTTGTCTTTTTTCTATGTAATTTCAGAGTTTTTATTTTGTTACAAAAAGACGAAAAATGAAATATATAACAACGATGAACTTATTTAACAAGATTTCTAAAGCTGAAATTTTTGTGTAAAATAAGGTATCTTGCGACTTGTTAAATATATTTATTCAGACATTGGATGTTGTATTTTTATGTATTTTTTAAAATATTAATAAAATTGGAAAAAAAAAAAAAAAAACAAAACAAAACAATAAACGCTAGGTTAGTTCACTTTTTCGACAAAATCTGCTTCTCAGTTACGGCTCTCACGGAGGTTTTACCCAGTAGCCGTGCCCGTGTTTCCATGGGTCTGTCTACGTATCCTCCGCAACCTACATCTGTCAGCGGGCATCTGGATTCAACGATGACTTTATTTGGAAACTTTGGCAGTCCTAGTACTTACATTGTTTTGAGGAACAGAATTTCTTTGGGTTGCCCTTAAGATACTTTTGTCGCGAGTTCTTACCGTTTGCTGTACTGCCGAATGAATTTATATCTCCCGGAGTTGAGATGCAACAATAAAGTAAAGCAACTGTGTATGCTCGGTCTGTGGATTGTCCCACGGGCGCTTTGTAAATAACTCTTCCAAAACCATGTATTTAAAGCAGTTTGCATATACATTATGTATAAAAGTGATTTTTTTATCGATTTTTTTATTCATGTTTGTACATTGAGGGGGGGCTCTTCACCCCTTTTTCTGTGTTTAATATGCTGTAGAGTAATAACATAGATGCTCTAGACTGTATATCAGGATATTCTGGTTCACACGGCAGAAAGAACGAAACACTAGTGATGGCATTAGCATTACTGAAATCGATGTTTCTTGGAGTTTCATTTTACATTTGTCAACTTGTGATTCCAATTCCTTCCATTTTCGCAGAAAATTAAAGAAAAAGTACTCTTGTAAATGCACTTTTTCTGTCTTTTCTTAAGCGAAGCAGAGCTATTTCAATGTAAGATAAATATGGAGCTCACTAGACAGCATTAATAAAGGCCATGTTTTAAACATAGGCTTTATATTCTATTTTTATTTAAGTGATCGTTCTTGTAAATGTCTGGACTTAAATAGGAAAATTAATCTCCATCAATTATTGTAAAGACTTTTTTCAGAGCTAACTTCTACTGTTAATCTTATAATAGCTGCGAATAAAAAGTAACACTCATTTGAAAGGAAATAACACGGGGTCACATTTCCTAAGATTATCTCAGAAGTAAATTTTAAATTGGATGAAATAATAGGATTAATTATCTTTTCTGCAGATCTCTAAGCTCAGTCTACAAACTGGGCGAGATGTTAAACAGGCACATACACGCACTCAACACGCGGAGGGGATGGATGAGCTCGTACCCGCACGTACCGCAGGACAGATGTTGGCGGGACAGATGTTGGCATGACAGATGTGTCTCCTTGTCTCCCAGGAACACTGAAAATACCGCATGGAAGACTGAAGGTAATGGTTCCACAAAACACAGAAACCCATTCTAACAGATGGTTACTCCTTGACATAGAGAACTCCAATTCCAAAGTGTCTTTGGAATGAAAGTTTATGCTCTTGACGACACAGTAATTATGATTATACTGAATTGGGATTTTCTTTATTTTAATAAGAGATTAGGTATAGTGTTTGCAAGAGCAATCAGAAATCAAAGACCCTCTTGACAGTTTTCACGGTGTTCTCCTATCTTCTAACCTTTTAGTTAATATTTTATATATATATATGTGAAACCTTTTAGTTAATATTATATACATATATATGTACATATATTTATATATATATTTAAATCTATATATATAATTAATATTATAGGATCAAGCACTGCTAGAACTGTTAACAGGGCTGTAGGCGAATTCATACTCTCCCGGCACCTCCTGCAATTCATGCAAAGAATTGTCAGATTCTTGGTAGATTTCTTTTTGTATTCGCATATATCTGAAAGCTGGAGAAACCTTGAAATATATGCATGTGAGGATATAAGGTAAGAAAAGGTTGATTTCCCTCCCTGTTTTGGTTTTATTTCTGTAAAGTGTTGTCTCTAATGTTTCAGTTGAGCAACACCAGTTAAATCTCTTGTTTCTGGCTCCTCTATCAGATTGTTTGTGTTTGAGAAACCTTCTCTTGCTTAATCTGTTGGAACAGAGCAGGCAGGAGAAGCAAAGATGTTGGAACAATAATAACGAGCTGTTCTTTCAACAGAGGTTAACCAGATTTACAGTAGTAATTAGCAGAAGAAAAGCATAATGGAAATAGAAGTGTCTGTCTTCATGAAGCATAATGTATCTGACCTTCACAAGGAGTAGCAAAGACCTTTTAATTTGAAGTGCAGCAGTAGAACAGTGATTAAATCACCTGTTTGTGGTATTTTGCACAAGTTCTACTTGACTCTAGTTTTTTTAAAGGTGCAGCATTAAAATAACCTAGGCAGAAGTTGTTAAAATTGATACATACTCTTATTTTACGCATGGTCATGGCTACTAAATTTACCCGGGATGGAGCTGGAAAGAGAATTTGAATCTTGGGATTGTCAGCTCCTGTGTCTCAGTCAGACCATCCACCCCAGGGAGAACCTTCTATCTCCAGAGAGGTTTGTCAACCACATGGAATTTCACATTTAAATATGAATATTTTTTTCTAAAACGTTATTCTTTTCCCCATTAAAAAACCCCCTTGGGTAGCTGAGGCAGCCAAATGGGTTTTCGGGGCAGCATTTACTGGAGTTCATTTAACAGCGGTACATTAAAAAACGCTGGTTTTTAAGAAAAGAGCGTGTTTGGTTTGATCGCTTGAAACGAATCTGATGGATGAGCCAGAAGACACATTTACAAGCTGAAACAAAAGCTGAGTGTTAACAGAACTATGTCCAGCTGTTTGCTTCGCTGCGCCCTTGCGTTTTGCAGATGTTGTGCACTAAAATCTTGGTTATTTTTACTTCTCCGCACTTGGGATTTTACGATTCGCTACAACGTGTGGGATAAAGACGATCTCTGGAGATGGAAGGAACGTAACGAAGCAGCGGAACCAATGGGGATGTTGCCAGGGACTGACTCACCGTAATTCCACGGCTTAAGAAAAACACATTTTATAATTAGCTCACATTATTTACCAAGCTATTGCCCTCAAATGTTGAGAAAATGTCATTCTATTATCTTCCATCAAATAGGATTATTTTTAAGAGGCCTCTGGGAGAATTTATTCACCTTTGTTAGTCATCACTAGCCAGTATTTATTGGGAGGGGGGATGTTTTAGAAAGCTGTGAGTTCCCCAGATTCCACAAGCATTTATTAGTCTCATCCAGTGCTTTAGAGGAATATGTTACTGGTCTGAATATGTGCTTGTAATGCAGTCGAGCAGTGGATTTTGTGATTAGTCACAGCCCAGCGACAAACACTCGCTGCCCTGGCGCTGAAAGAAAACTGAGAAGGCCAGGAAATCTGAATTTTGAAAGCAGACTCTCTCTCACCCTTTCTAAGAATAGGACTTTCCTGGTGTCCTCTTCGTTTTGAATGATCTCAGCCCTGTTTATGTTGCTATTCCTGCTTCCTCCCATTTCCAGAGAGATCCTACTTTCTGTTTCGGAGCCGGGCTGTGCTGCTCGGTTCTGCTTCATGTTTAGAACTACCTGCTATTTATATTAGTTACCACTGTTATGCTGTTATCCTATACCAGTAGTTTCCAAAAGGTGTCTGTATTTGGTTTATGGCGCTTGGCTTTCATTCACCAGTGCACTGACGATGTTCACTTTATGTTTCAGTCCTTGCCAGCAAAGAAAAGCAGCCCTGGAGCTCCCTTACAGCTGTGAAAACCTGCGGTCTGGTTACCAGGAGCACATTTGCTGGTCTCTCCCACCACCCTTGTCAGCGAGGGACAGAATTGTGGTTTTGGCCACGTCTCTCGCTGCTCTGCAGTCACCCAGCTGTTCCAGTCCAGCCCCATCCCTTTCTTCAGCTATTTCTGAACTGTTCCTCCTCTAATCCCTCATCTGGGTACAGTTTGACCCAATTTGCATCATCCTGCCTGTTACATAAGGAGCGGTAAGATGCGGAATTTGCGTGGAACTTTGTTATATTACACAAGGATGCGTTGGGTTTTTTCTTCTGAACAGGCAACTTGTTTACGTGTACGCACGGCTTAAAATTCTGTCTCTTGATGCTCATTCATTTCCTGAAAGTTACTTCCCTTATGAATGGGTAAGGTTTAAAGATATTGAAAAACAAACAAAACCAACCTTGATTCCTTCTGCTTACACTCAACTTCCTACCCTGTGACTACCGTGTGCCAAGCCAGCAGCTTCTTCTTGGAGGTTTGCTCTTTATAGCCAAATTCCTGATTGCCCGCATTGAGCTGGGTCTCTTAATTGTTGTTTTCTTCACTGTCGCGTTGTTTTTTCCTGTTTCATTTCAGTTATGCCCGTCACAGCCTTTCCCGCCATGGCTGGGAGGAGGTGGCAGGACTGAAGGTGCCCGGAGCGGGATCCCCGTCCCCGCGGGATCCGTGTCCTCTGTGGGGCACAACGGCACTTTGTGCCTGAGATCTGAGCAGGCCCCGCTGCAAAAAAAGGCAGGAGAGGTGGAAAACCCCCCCTTTCCCACCACTAAGGGGTTTGGAGTGTGCCCGACTGAGAAGGAGGTGAAACCTTCCCCTCAGCCCGGACTGAAAACAGAGCTTCTGGTGGGTTCCCGGGGCAGCAGCACGCACAGAAATTCAATGTGCTTGGGTAGAAAGAGAGGGGAAGAGGGTCCCTAAATCCATATCCCAGGAAGGGCAGGATGTGTGCAATACAGAAATAGCCACCAACTGGATTTCTGCATCGATTATTTGAAATAAATGGTGGTATGTCAAGTATACCGCCTTAAATATTCATACAGCAAGCCCAGCTCCCTCATCAGCCGTTTCACTTTCCCTCAGATTAAAGTGATTTACAGAACAAAAAATTGTAACCAGCCATAGTCTTTTCAAGCATTGTATAAGTATTGAAGTTTTTTAAGAGTGATTTAGGGTCTTTCGTATGTCTTTCAGTTTTGTTTCTGTATGTGAGAAATCCTGGGGAAACAGACCTGGCCATTATTTTACAGTCCTGAACTTACTAAAGCTTGAATGTTGAATGCTCGCTGTTGTGGTTACAGAAAGAACCTGTCACCAAAATGCCAAAGAATGTCAAATTCAGGTAAAACACAACTTAAAAAAATCTAATATTTAGCAGAATTGTTAGAGTTCTTTTAATGCCATCTTCTTGAAACTGAGGGTGCAAGCATAATGCAAGTTTGCGTGTCACAAGCTCTAACTGCTTTTACACGTAGAGTTTGAGCCAGACTCATTCAAGGAATTTTGGAGCTGAGCTTAATGGACTTCCCAGGATTTGAATGAGATCCCTCAAGTGCCGTGTGCTGACTTCCTGGAAGAGTCGATCCAAACAGTATTTGCCTGAACATCGCCATCAGGGACTTGTAGAACAGTGGCCTGGTAGAAGGAATTGGACAATGACTTGGAGAGGGGCCTGAGGAAGAGAATTGTGTTGCACAGGTCTCTCTGACCTGGGGGGCTACCGGTAACAATAGCTGCTGTATGGACTTCACTTGCTGCCTCAGCCAAACTTGCCCCCACCTCCTAAAGGGAATTGTGTTATACAGGTCTCTCCATCCTGGGGACAGTAGCTGCCCTCCAGAAGATGCGTTTCCACCTGCTGCCTCAGTCAAACTTGTCCCCACCTCCTCCCTGTTACTAAGACCAACAAAGAAGAGCATGCACAGAGGCTCACCAAGGGTCTCGAGGTCACCCAAGGGACCAGTAAGAGACCCCCGAATGCGAGGCATCGCAGGCGTAGATGGGTTCTGGCAAGTAAAGTGGGGACATTTTGGGTCTGCACGGTTTAAGCCTGGATTGCAAAACAAAGGTGGAGATCGGCCTCAATCCATGGGAGCGAGGCGGGGGTGAAGAAGCATGAAAGATGGTTCCTGACTGGACATCACTGAGATCTCCCCACCAAAGGATCCCGGATCACAACGGAGGACCAGCAGGACTCTTCTTACGGGACCTGAGACCAGAGGGACGCCCTTGGATCTGTGGTGGTAACCAACCCTCTTTACCCCTTTTTCTCTACATTTCTCTAGTGTGTGCCACTTTACGGGCAAAATAGTCAAGTAACACTGATTGAATTATAACCCCTTGGCGTTTTGGTTGCCTTCATTTTGCGCTTCGAGATCAAGGTAAAGGAACCATCACCAGTCCATCACTGAATGGATCGTGACACTTCCTAACCCAACTAATAGAAAATGCTGAAGAAAGGAGCTGTTGATTAAACTGCAGTTCTCAGGGCTGGGTATTTAAGAGTACAGAAGAACGCCGCCTTGCACGGAAGTCACGGCCACAACCTGTCTCTGGGCATTAGGTAAATACCTAAAAAAGTAATACCTAAACCCCCCATTTTCCTTATAGAAGATTGCAGTCCCATCCTTTCCCTGCCTTCCGGATGAGAGCTCAGTAGCTGAAGCTGTCAGTGAAGTTACAGAAATTAGGATTTTTGCTTCTAACCTTGAGAGAATTCGAGGAATCTCCATTATAATCTTCCAGATGATTGATCCGATCGCTCTGGCAGTACCACTGATGCACGGAGCATTCTGGAGCACGGCTCTCATTTGACCCTTCCTGCTGAAATTCCTCTGTTTTCTGTGGGCTGACTGGTAATTGCAGGCTTTTTGTCGCCTTTTCGTTTAGATGCTCATTTCAGACGGAAGGGCCTGTGTTTCTGGCTCTGCTGCAATGAACATCACCTCCAAACGAGTGTCTGTTCATTAGCCCCGTCTCATCAAGGCGGTTTTTGGCAGGCTGCACTCCTGTTACCTTCTCTCCCATCCCTTTTTCCACAGCTTCCTCAGCAGCACTCCACTTCTCACCCTTTGCTCCTCCCTCCACCAGAACTGGTTCCATTCCTGCACCTACCCTGCCTCATCAAGGCGATTCACCCGCTCTCCACGCTCCTTGTCTTCAATACTGTTTGCCTTTCAGTCAGGATCCAGAGACTAAGCTGTATTCTCATTTTGTTCTAATTCTGACTGAGTGTTTCATTACACCACACAAAGGTGAAGCTATTCAAGAGGGGGGATGGAAAAACACTCCAGATTAAACTATATCATGGAGGTCACAATGCTCCACCGGGAGAGAAATCCCACGTCCCGTCTCTGTGGGTGTTCCCAGTCTTCACTGTGGGCACCCATCCAGGCGCTGCAGAAATATTGATTTCTTGCATTTGTAGTTCAGTATTTTTGAGAATCAGATGCTGGGAGATCTTGCTCCAAGGAGGACGGAGCAGTGCAACACTTTGCCAATACCCGCTGATAAATGTGAGTGAGAGGCACTGAAATACCCTCAGTGTCATGGATAATTCCCAACCCACATGTCTGGTTAAAAAATCTTACAGGGTGCTGTTTTCTAAACGATCTTATTGGAGCCAGCCAGCAGGACATGCCAACCCACCAAGGAAGCAAAGGGAAGCCAAAGCTCGGCAAGGTAACCCTTTACAGAAGTTGCTTTCTGCAGCACTGGGATGCTTTAGTTACATGGATGCGCTTTATTGCCAGGCTAAAATATATTTGTGTCACTTTTCAGTCGCCTGGATTGAAAAATGTGGAAAGTGCAACATTTTTGGAGTGACACAGAGCTAGGGCAGAACTGATCATCCAAAAGAGTGAGCGACTCCATCCTTATCTTCACCTTTGTGCAGTAGCACTGCAACTTATTTTCCACTCTCGTTAGCTTTGAAATAGTCGTAACTAACAGGCATATCAGTGGCA